>NW_025814827.1:38800000-40000000 GCF_022079265.1 Lynx rufus
AATGACCTAAAGCAGGTTAGTAGTTTCCTGAAGCCAGGAGTGAAGGGAGGGTTGGGCTGCAAAGAGACACAAGCTATCTTTTGGGTATAACCAAAATGATTTGTGTCTTGATTGTGGTGGCAGTTTCACTGGTATATACACATTTGTTAAAACTCATTGAATTGTGCACTTTAAATGGATACAGTTTATTATATGTAAATTGCACCTCAATAGACATAATTAAAAAAAAATTCCTACGGGGAAGGGCTCTCCATTGCCTTCAGGATGCAGGCCACATTGCTCAAAAGTTTGATCCCTGGCTACATTTTGCAGCCTTTTTTCCTTCCACTCCTTGATATGTGCTTTCAACAGCAGCTACTCAATACAGCTGACCATCCCTTCTTATATGTCATGCCCTTATTTTGTTGCTTATACGAACAGTTAAAGAACAATGACAGTTAGCATTATTGTTGGAGAGGGTTAAATGACTGGTTAAGTTTGATAATAGTACTTGGTGAGCAATATGGTATAGCTCTCCAGGATCGGTTTTGACAATGTACCAAGAAGTTATCAGTCTCTCTAGTATAGATTAATATAAACCAAATTCCTTTAAGACTAATGTCTAAGCCAGAATGTCAGTTCATTTATAATGTAGACCATTTGTGTTAAAAGGATGAGAATGCTTGTTTTGATGGATTAGCATAATCTTTCTGGGTTTGAAAGTAACAAGGCAACCTAAATTAGAGTCTAAAGTTTGCTTAGTGGGCACAGAATCAGATCATAGGAAGTTGGTTTGAATGTGGCCAGACTTCAGGGCCCCACATTCTGTGTTAATTATTTTCTGCAGCACATCCATTTTTTATTTCTATTATGGCACAAGGTGATTTATCTGGCTGTATCTTCATGCAGCCTGAGTTCATTTTTGATTCTAGTAGTCATTTTCTTTTTGTTTCTCTGTTGACACTTCCACTGCTATTATTTTGCTGCTATTGTTAATTTATTGACTTTTTCCCCAAATGATACAGGTCATGGGTCAAGGCATGAGCTTATTAGCTTTAAATTTTTTTACAGAGTAAATTGACTCTGTTAGATCTTTATCTTTTAAAGGTCTGTTTTGCCTTCTCCGAAGTTAGTAGTATGTTCTGAATGGTTAAGGATTCAACAGAAGTCTTACTTGGATTATTCAGGACTCACTATGTTGAAAGTTTGTTGTATCTGGACTGTAGAGTTGAGTGTTAGGGTTATGTATTAGTCATGACTTTCTAGAGAAACAGGGAACTAGGGATATATAAAGATGTATAGAAAGAGATTTATTATGAGAGATTATCATCTGATTATGGAGGATTATGGAGGATCTGCCGTTTGCAAACTGGAGATCCCAGAGCACTGGTGATATGTTTCCAGTCCAAACCCAAAGACCTCAGAACCAAGGCAGCCAATGATGTAAATTTCAGTGCAAGTTCTAAGTCTCGAAAACCAGGGGTGACCATGTCTAAGGACGGGAGAAGATGGATGTCCCTGCTCAAGCAGAATAATTTTACCCTTCCTCTGCCTTTAGTTCTATTCAGGCCCTCATTGGATTGGATGATGCCCACCTCTTTGGTTGGGGCTGTCTTCTTTACTCAGTTTTAACAATTCAAATTATAATCTGTTTCTGAAGTGTCCTCACAGAAATAACCTTTTATCAGCCCAGTCAAGTTAACAAATAAACTTAACCATCACAGGTTTGTAGGCTTGTGTTGAGGAATGATAATGAGCAAGAAGTTAATGCCCAGGAATGAAGGGTTTTGTCTGTCAAGTTAGGCCTTCATTACATAGTAGTAACAGTAGTAGGTGGTGCTGGTGGTGGCCAGTAGTAGTAATGGAAGTAGTAACAGAAGTAGTTATAGAAGTAGTAGTAATAAGAAAGAAGATTATGATAATGACACAAAAGATTTACTGAGTGCTTACTGTTATTGATCTGGATTATTTTACTCAGTCTTCACAGTAACCCTAGGAAACAGGAACTATTATTATCCGCACTATGAATAAGGAAACTGAAACACAGAAATTATGTAACTTGTTCAAAATCACCAAGCTAGTAGGTGGTAAGGTTGGATTTTTAATGGGTAGCAGTAATCATGATTATTAAACAAGTCATTAGTTAGGCCTATATTTAGATTATGAACTCCCAGATGGGGAACTTGACTATCCTACCATCAGCTCTGCCTTACACTCCGGTTGTTAACTTTCTTCAGATCAAGAGTAGGCAGGTACAAATAGTGGGTTCATAGAACTTGACCTCAACTCTTTATTCTGAGTTATTTTGTACATTTTTCAGCAGCACGACCAAACTGAGTCTTCAGCTTTATCCCTGTTTCCCGCAAGGGAAGAGCCTTTATACAATTGGACATGTTTTTATTTTTCCTCTGTAAGAGTTTTAACCCTTGTATTGTTGTTATTATTTCTACAATAATTTGTAAATGTTAATTTTTACTTGCTTTTTTAAGTTAAAATTTTGTAGACGGTATTTATTTGTCAAAATAAAGATTCTCACATAAAAAGACAGTCTCTTCAACAAATGGTGTTGGAAACTGGATATTCACATGCAAAAAAATGAAAATGGACCACTTTTTTACACTATATATAAAAACAAACTCAAAATGAGTGAAGGACCTAATGCCAGACCTGAAACCATAAAAATCCTACAAGAAAGCACAGGCAGTGATTTCTCTGACATTGGTCACAGCAGCATTTTTCTAGATATGTCCCCTGAGGCAAGGGAAACAAAAGCAGAAATAAACTATTGCAACTACATCAAAATAAAACACTTCTGGGGTGCCTGACTAGCTCAATCAGTAGAGCATGTGACTCTTGGTCTCAGGGTTGTGCGTTTGAGCCCCATGTTGGGTATAGAGATGACTTAAAAATCAAATCTTAAAAAATAATAACAATAAATCAAAAGCTTCTGCATAGCAAAGCAGATCACCAATAAAACTAAAAGACAACCTACTGAATGGGAGAAGATATTTGCAAATGACATTATCTGATAAAGCGTTAGTATCCAAAATGCACAAAGAACTTATAAAACTCAACACCAAAAAACAAAAATAGTCAAATTAAAAAATGGGCAGAAGGGGCTCCTGGGTGGCTCAGTCGGTTAAGCCTCTGACTTTGGCTCAGGTCATGTTCTCATGGTCCGTGGGTTCAAGATCTACATTGTACTTTGTGCTAGCAGTGCAGAGCCTGCTTGGATTCTTTGTCTCCCTCTCTCTCTGCCCCTCCCCTGCTCATTCTCTCTCTCTCTCTCTCTCTCTCTCTCTCAAATAAACATTTAAAGATTCTATGCTCCTGGATAGGAAGAACAAATATTGTTAAAATGTCAATACTACCCAAAGCAATCTACATATTCAATGCAATCCCTATCAAAATAACACCAGCATTCTTCACAGAGCTAGAACAAATAATCCTAAAATTTGTGTGGAACCAGAAAAGACCCCGAATAGCCAAAGCAATCTTGAAAAAGAAAACCAAAGCAGAAGGCATCATAATCCTGGACTTCAAGCTATACTGCAAAGCTATAATCATCAAGACAGTATGGTACTGGCACAAAAACAGACACTCAGATCAATGGAACAGAATAGAGAACCCAGAAATGGACCCACAAACGTATGGCCAACTAGTCGTTGACAAAGCAGGAAAGCATATCCAATGGAATAAAGACAGTTTCTTCAGCAAGTGGTGCTGGGAAAACTGGACAGCAACATGCAGAAGAATGAACCTGGACCACTTTCTTACACCATACTCAAAAAATAAACTCAAAATGGATGAAAGACCTAAATGTAAAACAGGAAGTCATCAAAATCCTCAAGGAGAAAGCAGGGAAAAACCTCTTTTATCTTGGCCTCAGCAACTTCTTAACTCAACACATCTCTGGAGGCAAGGGAAACAAAAGCAAAAATGAACTACTAGAACCTCATCAAAATAAAAAGCTTCTGCACAGCAAAGGAAACAATGCACAGAACTAAAAGGCAACCAACAGAATGGGAGATGACATTTGCAAATGACATATCAGCACAAGGGTTAGTATCCAAAATCTATCAAGAACTTATCAAACTCAACAACCAAAAAATAAATAATCCAGTGAAGAAATGGGCAAAAGACATGAATAGACACGTCTCCCCAGAGAAGACATCCAGATGGCCAACCGACACATGAAAAAATACTCAACATCACTCATCATCAGGGAAATACAAATCACAACCACAACGAGATACCACCTTACACCTATCCGAATGGATAACATTAACAACTCAGGCAACAACAGATGTTGGCGAGGATTCAGAGAAAGAGGATCTCTTTTGCATTGCTGGTGGGAATGCAAGCTGGTGCAGCCACTCTGGAAAACAGTATGGAGGTTCCTCAAAAAAGTGAAAATAGAACTACCCCACAACCCAGCAACTGTACTACTAGGTATTTATGCAAGGGATGCAGGTATGCTGTTTCGAAGGGACACATGCACCCCCATTTTATAGGAGCACTATCAACAATAGCCAAAGTATGGAAAGCCAAAGTATGGAGTATTATTCAGCAATCAAAAAGAATGGAATCTTGCCATTTGCAACTATGTGGATGGAACTAGAGGGTATTATGCTAAGCAAAATTAGTCAGTCAGAGAAAGACAAATACCATATGACTTCAGTCATGAGGACTTTAAGACACAAAACAGATGAACATAAGGTAAGGGAAGCAGAAATACTATAAAAACAGGGAGGGGGACAAAACATAAGAGACTCATAAATATGGAGAACAAACAGAGGGTGACTGGATGGGTTGTGGGAGGGGGGAGGGGCTAAATGGGTAAGGGGCATTAAGCTATCTACTCCTGAAATTGTTGCACTATATGCTCACTAATTGATTGTAAATTTAAAAAATAAAAAAATTTAGAAATAAAAATAAACATTTAAAAAATGGGCAGAAGACATGAACAGATGTTTCTCCAGAGAAGATATCCATATGGGCAATGGCCAGACACACAAAAAGATGCTCAACATCACTCATCATCAGGGAAACGTACATCAAAACTATAATGAGATATCACCTCACACCTGTCAGAATGGCTAAAATCAAAAACTCAAGAAATAAATGTTGGTGAGGATTTGGAGGAAAAGGGCTCTTTTTCCTTTTGCATTTTTTTTTTCAACGTTTATTTATTTTTGGGACAGAGAGATACAGAGCATGAACAGGGGAGGGGCAGAGAGAGAGGGAGACACAGCATCGGAAACAGGCTCCAGGCTCTGAGCCATCAGCCCAGAGCCCGACGCGGGGCTCGAACTCACGGACCGCGAGATCGTGACCTGGCTGAAGTCGGACGCTCAACCGACTGCGCCACCCAGGCGCCCCTCCTTTTGCATTTTTGGTGGGAATGCAATCTGGTGCAGGCACCATGGAAGACTGTATGGAGGTTCCTCAAAAAATTAAAAATTGAACTACTCTATGATCTAGTATTTTCACTATGGGGTATTTACCCAAAGAATATGAAAACATTAATTTGAAGGGATATATGCACCCCTATGTTTATTGCAGCATTATTTATAGTAGCCAAACTATGGAAGCAGCCCAAGTGTCCGTCGATTGATGAATGGATAAAGATGTGGGGTGTGTGTGTGTGTGTGTGTGTGTGTGTGTGTGTATATACACACACACAATATACACACGTACATATATATACATATATATGTATATATATAATGAAATACTATATATATAATGAAATATTATTTGGCCATAAAGAAGAATGAAATCTTACCATTTGCAACAACATGGATGGAGCTAGAGAGAATAATGCTAAGGGACATAAGCTAGTTAGAGAAAGATGTAAATACCATATGATTTCACTCATATGTAGAATTTAAGAAACAAAACAAATGAACCAACAGGAAAAAAAAAAGACAAACCCCCAGATAGACTCAACTGTAGAGAACAAACAGATGGTTACAGGGGGTGGATTGAAATAGGTGAAGGGGATTAAAGTGTATACTTATCTCAATGAGCACTGAGTAATATATGAAACTGCTGAATCACTATATCGCATAACTGAAACTAATGTAACAATGTTAACTATGCTGGAATTAAAATTTTTAAAAATTAATAAAAAATGATTCTCACATTAAAAAATGAGTGATTTAGGGGTGCCTGGGTGGCTCAGTCATTTAAGCATCCGACTTCAGCTCAGGTCATGATCTCACGGTTCGTGATTTTGAGCCCCACATTGGGCTCTGTGCTGACAGCTCAGAGCCTAGAGCCTGCTTCGGATTCTGTGTCTCCCTCTCTCTCTCTGCCGCTCCGCTGCTCATGCTTGCTTTCTCTCTCTCTCTCTCTCTCTCTCTCTCAATAAAGAAACATTAAAAAAATTTTTTTAAATGAGTGATCTATATTTAGGCCTAGTTTGGAAGAATAGTCCAAATTCAGTTTGGTATATGATTCTAGAGCTGATTAATTAGGTATTATCAAATAGAAAATAAAAGAGATGGAAAGAGAAGAGAATTCCAGAGAAAGTATGTAGACTAAGAATGATTAAATAATAATTATTTTAGGGTTATGGTGAACATTAGATGAGAATTACAGAATGATAGCACATTTTAAATGGATAGTCAATGCCAGTTTTTATTTTGACAATGGCGTGACTTAGTTAAAACAGAAAAGTACCAGTACCTTTTATCTTTGTTTCCTTGGTGTATAGAGAAATACACACATATACATATATAATTTTAGTCCTTTATATTTTCTTATGGCAAAATTTCATGTAAACAACTCTATGATATAGGAATAATATAACTGATTTTGATCTTTTGATGACACTGTTCACTAGTCTGTGATCTATGACATATTTGCATTTATTTATTTATTTAGTTTAGGAGAGAGACAGAAAGAGAGAGGGAGGGGCGGAGAGAGAGAGAATCCCAAGCAGGCTGTGCACTGCCAGTGCAGAGCCCAGTACAGAGCCCAGTGCAGGGCTCAATCTCACGAAACTGGAGATCATGACCTGAGTGGAGAGCTGGATGAGAGACGTTTAACTGACTGAGCCACACGGGCACCTGCCATGTTTATATTTATTTAGGAACACTATGTCTTGACTTTTTCTAAAGAATACAATGACTTTTATGAAAAGAAAATGGCTAGGAAGTGAAGGGAAAGGTTATAAGCAAATGCTCTAACAATGTTGCTAAACTAGGAAAGTACAGGAAATAGCTTTTGTTCCTGTAAACCTTATGTAATAGAATCATATTTGGGGGATGTTTGGGCAGATATTTCTTTCTCATTTTGGAGGAGAAACTCTAAATTGTCTTTATTTCCAAAGACTTGAGAGATTCTTGTTGTGCATTTTGTTTATTTATTATGGCATCCTATTAGGACACACTGGTTATTTCAATATGCCTTGAAGTATTACATATGTTTTTATGTGAAACACTATTGCTTTTCTTTGTAGATTTCCATGTATGGAAAGAGTATTAATAATGAAGTCTTCTCTCTCAAGTAGTTTCTTCTGTACTCCATATACCAGGATGGATTTTCTTTTATGCCTATTCAGAGAATTTCTATTTAGTTTGTTGTTAGTAATTACCCTCCAGTCACTTTCTTCATATCTGTTTTCTAGATAACAGATTCCTAGTGTATACCTGTATTATGTATTATTCTTCCATAAGTGTACTATCTTATACTTCTCTACATTAAATCTCATCTTAAACCTGTCCTTCCAAATTCCCAAATTCTCCATATCCATCCATGTACATGTTTGATCTTCGTTTCTTCCTTTTTTTTTTTTTATTACCCATCCTTGCTTTGTATCATTTGCAAACTTGATCATATTTGACTTTACATTTCCTCCAACTCATTAATGAGCACACTGGATAGATTATTCCTCTTTCCTGTGAGATTCTGTTAGATGTAGTGCTGGGTATTCTCAGTTGTAACTCTGCTGATAGCAATCCATTGCTTTCTTCTCATCATAGAATTCTTTATCCACTGTGCTATACCATTATCCAAGTAATGGCTCTATTATCTCTGCTTCCTGGAGATACAGATAAAATCATTGTGTCCCCTTTTCTACTTATGCCATTGCTTACTTTTTTTCAAGTTACTCATTCTGGGGTGCCTGGTTGTCTCAGTCGGTTAAGTGACCGACTTCGGCTCACGTCATGATCTCATGGTTTGTGAGTTCAAGCCCCACATCGGTCTCTATGCTGCTGGCACAGAGCCTGGAGCCTGATTCAGATTCTGTGTCTCCCTCTCTCTCTGCTCCTCCTCTGTTTGTGCTCTGTCTCTGTCTTTCAAAAATAAATAAACATTATAAATAAGTAAATAAATAAAGTTATTCAGTCTGAAAAAATAGAAATTTCTCAAAAAATTTCACTGAACATCATTGAGTCTATAAAAATGTTTTTAGTGAGGAAACATCTTGAAAGTACCGTCTAAATCTTTGCCTTCTTCACAGAAAATGGTCTCTAGTTATTTGGATTTTAAGTAAAAAGAATAAATACTTTCCACACAGCTGAGAGTATGACTTAAATACATGTATTTATTTTTTCTGAATGTGGATTGCATTTTCGTAAATTATTCTGCTTCAAAATGGTTTTCTAGATGAGACCCAGTTCTTTTATAACTTTCAGAGCATAATGCATAGCCACATGTTTATTTTTAAAGTTATATTTTTTCTTTTACTTTCAGGAAAAAGAAGAAGTAGAGGGGATATCAGTAGGTGCTATACTTTCTGACTATCAGCGTGTTCGAGTAGAAAATGTGTAAGAGAGCATTAATTTCTCCTGTATTTTAAAAATTACATGTATTTTAAGAATGTGAATAAATGAAAATATAATTGTATCCAAATAATAAATAGAATGTGATATTGTACATATCTCATGGAACTATCTATATTACCAAAGTAACAAAATAAACTACAATAAAAAAATCAAGACAAAGATTTTTAAAATCAAAAGTATTATTTTCAGTGTTTCCTTATTTGAATCAGTATACCTGTTTAATCCCTTTTAACTCATCATCATTTGTAATAAAAATCAGGAGCTAATAAAAGGAATACAGTGATATTTTAAAGAAAAAAAAGGCTTATTAAGGAATCATTCCTTTTTTGGTCTTTAGAATTCAGTTCTTGGCCAAAAATATTCATGTGATTAAAATACAAAGTCATTCAACTTTCAAGGACTTTTTAGATTATTGCTCTCTCCATCTTTCTCACCCTCTAAGGTTGGTAAAATATTGTATCTCCAAATACCAAAACAATCCATTCCATTGATCTCTTCAAAAACCATGAAGTCAAGTGATAATATTGATTATTTAATGTTCACTTGGCAAAAGATCACATGAATTTATTTTTCATTTTTAGTTTCTGGATACATAAAATACTGTATAGAGACTTTACATATAATTAGATTAGCAAAAAGAAAATGTGGACTCCACTATTAATCTTGCACACAACTTGACCTAGAAATAAGTAATTTTGCCATCCAAAAGGATAAATGCAAATCAGATAAGGACTGTATTTGTGTAATTGTTTCAAATACTTGACAAAGAAACATTCGTATCAACTATCACATCAAAAACTTGCATATTAATTGACTTGAAAACTTGTTTTATTTTTATTATTGCATTTATTTTGTTTCTAGTTGTACAGTGAATTCAAGGCAGTCAAAAGTCCAAAGTTTTTAGGGTTGCCCGGCTGGCGCAGACCGAAGAGCATGTGACTCTTAATCTCAGGGTTGTGAGTTTGAGGCCCGTGTTGGGTGTAGGGGTTACTAAAAAAAAAAAAAAAAAAAAAAAAAACTAAAGCATTTTTTAAAAATCCAGAAGTTTTAAAGTAAACAGAGGAAATATAGGACAAAGCATAATTAAATGAAGGGGACTATGATGATCTCCTATTTTGGGGTGTGTATCTCTAGAGAAGGGAGAGTGGTGGTGGAAGTGGAGGAGGTCATATGTGTAATTTGAAAAAGATTTCCTTACATTCTACTTGCCTACATTTGAGAACAACTGATCTACAAATGGAGATGGATTGCATAGCCCTTAAACCATATGTTGGAAATACTATTTTCATCAAGTTTTAGGTCACATTCTCTGAGAATTATTTAGTTTACAAATCTGTGTTTTTTAATAAGTTCAAGCCCACATGGTTTAATGGGTAGCCAAACTGTAGATGGGGCTGACATTTATTTATGAAAGTTAAAAGCCAAATGAAAATGTGCTCCTGATTAAGAGGCTGCTTTACATCTATATGGGAGAAAGGTCCATAGCATACCCATAGATAGAGCTAGATTTTTCTTAAAACAGTCTCAGATACGCTTCAACACATGGTTAAAATACCCAGATTTTATACCATTAGGCATATCTCCAATAATTTTATCCTTAAAAATGTTAAAGCAATGTTACTGGGAGTCCGTTGGTTTATAATAAACTCAGTTTTCAATTAGCGTGTCTTACATTTGTAGTTTGTATTGCATCAGTGTATTTTTAATATATAAAGTATTTAATAAATGTCACAGCTCAACTGCAATAGTGACTTATAGAGGAAGTGTATTTGAGTCATGATATTTTGAACTGTTAAAGAATTTAAATAGGTAAAAAAAAAGTTTGACTTAAGTCTAGAAATAATCAAAAGATTATGGTTATCAAAGCAACAATCAAGAATTTTACAATAAAGATAAGGGTGGAATAAGGTTTTTTCAATTAAAAAAAATCTTAGCCTTTTAAAAGAGGTAGAGAGCCCAGTTTCATAGGTAGGCATTAAACACTGGTAAGAAGACAGCTAGAATTATACTTTTGTTACATGGGTAGTTTCAGTTATATTATTTTTGTGTTTATTAACTTCCTCAACATTTCTATAGATGCTCTGGGATATTTTACAAAGTATGTATAACAGTCTGCAGTAGGACGGTTTTGGTTTCTTTGAAAGGGTATGTATACATGGAAAAACTAGTGATATATATGTTTTTTTTAAGTTTATTTATTTTGATAGAGAGAGAGAGAGGAGGAGGGGCAGAGAGAGAGAGAATCCCAAGCAAGCTCCGCACTGTCAGTGTGGAGACCGACGTGGGGCTTGAACCCACGAACCACAACACCATGACCTGAGCCAAAATCAAGAGTCAGGCGCTCAACTGACTGAGCTACCCTGGCCCTCCTAAAAGCAGTGATATTTTTAAGGCCATGTATGAGTAAATGACCAAACATGTGGTATATTTACTAAGTATTGGGATTTTCTGAGAAAAAAAGAGATCATTGTGGCCTAGTCAGCCAGGCAAACTTACAGACACTGGGTTTTAGGGCTATGTTTTTTATTTGAAATCTGATTTCAGCCACTTATGCTGTGACTTGGGCAAGTCACTTGGCTTTGACTACCGTTGTTTGAATATTTATTTTATCTAGGCATTTGTACTATTTTCTTTATTTATATTACTTTTAATCAATTATAATCCTTCTTGAGGAAGTCACATTTAAACAAAGGCATGAAATAAGTGAAAAAGGTAGGAAGCATGTCTAGTATATTAGACAAGAGTGGGCAGTCCAATGGTGGTAGTTGGAGCAAAGGGAAAGTAGTAGGAGGTGAGGTATGAGAACCAACCTGAGTGAGATCCATGCAGGTCTATTGCAAGGACTTTTACAAGGAGTGATGTCGAGATTTGAGCCGAGGAGTCCAATAATCTGTTTTATGTTTTAAAAGTATCACACTGGCTGCTGCATTGAAAACTGATTTTAAAAGGGTAAGGGTAGAAGCAGGGAAAGAATTTAGGGAGATATTGACCCAAAAAATAATGGTGGCTCAGCCCAGGGTGTTCGCAGTGGTATTGGTGAGGAATGATTCTGTCCTGTATTGGGGTAGATTGGATGACAAATATGAAGGAAAAACAAAACAAAACAAAAGGAATAAAGGATGACTTCAATTTTTAATTTCTTAATCTTCTCAAGAACTTTGAAAGGAAATATTTTTGTTCCTATTTATGAAACAGGAAACTAAAGACCTAGAGTTTCATTGACTTGTCAAAGTCATGTTGCTAGTTAGTGTAGGGATAGGTTTCAAATCCACATTTGTCTTGACTCGAACTTATATTCTTTCTGCTGCACCATAATGTAAAATATGTAACACAATGCCTACAGCATATTTGGTGCTCAATATATTGTACTTTTTGTTCTTTTTTTTCCACTCAGAGTCAAATTCTTTTTTAAAAATGTCAAAGTTAGTAGATAAGAATAGTTCATGTAACCATAGGTATTGTAAATTTAATCAATATATGATTATTTTATTAGGATAAGTTGATTTGCCTATTTTGCATATGCTTCACAGTTTTGATACCCAAGGAAGTTCTAAAAACAAGAATAAGCATCCGTTGGCATTTGGAAGCTTTTTAGCATAGATTTCTAAACTTAGAGCCTTACTAAAATTAATATTTCTAATCTGCCTGGAGATTTCATTTTTATCTGTTTATGCATAGCCTGTGGAAATTAAATATGTTTATGTTGTATATATAAACTTCATTATGCAAAACATGTTTTTTTAAAGCATTTTAAATGCTAAAATCCTTGAGAGAAGCATTATGTTTAAAATCAAAGTAATTGCTGTGGATCCAAGTATAGAGCATTAAGATATCATCTGATTTTTTTCTTTTTATTTTATAGGTGTAAAAGGCTTAATCTCCAGCCTTTAGCTTACCTTTGGCAGAGAAACCAGGAAGATTTGCTCCGAGAGATGATATCATCTAACATTCAAGCAATCATCATCAAAGTAGCAGCTTTGGGTATGTAGCCAGACTTTCAAGGGAACTGTCTGTTACCACACAGATAATCTGTATTCACTAATAAGCAGTTACAACAGAAAAGGAGGAATAATTTAAAATGTAAAAGTGTGGAATCACAACTGAAGTAGAGGGAAGTTTAAGATGGGTTTTTGACCATTTACCAAAGTGATTACAAATGAGCCTCATCATATTCTTTTTTAAATGTATAACTGCCTCTAAAATTGTTATAGTATTATGGACCTTTGATTTAAGGTCTTTTTATACTATTGGGAACCCAGGTTCACAGGAAACAGGAAAAGTAGGTTTCTTTCTTTCTTTCTTTCTTTCTTTCTTTCTTTCTTTCTTTTTCTTTTTAAGCTTCTTAAAATCTATATTTGTCACAACATGTGATATTTTTCTTATTTTTTTAAACATATTTTGAATATGCTAAAATAGAATGATTGGCTTTGTAGTGTCCAAAATAAGCAGAGTAGTAGGTTTTTGTTGGGGATGGTAAGAAGATTATAATTGAGAGACTGTCATTTGATCAGTTAGCATAAGACACAACGGGCAGGTGGTAATGTGATTCAAATATGGATATTACATATGAACACACTTCATTTGTTGTTTTGAATTTTTATAATAATATTCATTTTCAATGGGTTTAGCTCAATGCATTTATTTCACAAACCTATTACAGTAAATGCCCTGGAGCCTCAGGTTTCTCAAAGACTAAATCATGTACCTCATTTGTGAGTTTACATTGCTGATCTCTGAAATAACGAGGTCTCAAGCTGTGGAGGATTTTAAAGACAAATTCACATTTTAAGCAACATTAAAAGAAAGATCTCATAATATTTCTCCTTGGTAAACACCAATCTACTCTCTCCTTGTTGAAGTTAAAATGTTGTCTTTCATGGAAGGTCCTATAAAGAGAACCTGAAGTTGATCTTCTCAGCTTTTAAAAAGAGAAAGATCAAGGTGGGTGTTCTCATTTTTGAGAAAAGATGGCTCAGCACCCCATGACTGAAATTCTCAGTATAGATATATTTGTCCTTTGAGTTTCTATGTAAATCTATACAGATTATGCTCTCTTGCTTTCTCTTTGTCTCTTGCTCTCTCTTTTGGATTTGCTAAGATTGCCTAGTTCTGTAATGAAGTTCATGTGACACTTCACTGGACAGTACATATTCTGTCACTTTTACTGTTGGAGAATAGGATGGATTACAACCCAGAGAGAACCTACCTCATTAGCAAGACAGAGCCATAGGATATAACCTTACTGACACCTCTATTATAGTGTAACTGATACTGTGTGTCTTTTCACTGGTCTGTGTGGATGTGCGTGCGCCTCTAAGTAAGGGTTAGAGATGGTGTTTCACTGTATTAAACTTTTGGATAAAGTGTAACGCTGAGCTAATTTGTCTTTATCATTCCAATGACAAAAGTATAGATCTGATTTTAACATTTATAGCACATAGTTTCTATTGATTACCTAAAGGTGTACAAAGATAAAAGTTATTCTTGAGAACAGTATTAAGAAAGGTTTATTGAGTGGAACATTTTTTCTAAGGACACAAAAATGTGTAAATGATGCGATATAGGTTTCCAAAGTTTTTTACCACCACCCTGCCCATTTAGTTTTCAGAAAGGGTTTTAATCAAAAAGTGGGACAAAAGGATCTTTATAGGGAGAGGGGTTCAGCAAAGTTTTGTGGCCTATTAGATTATAGAGTGGTCTTAGAAAAGGGTTCTACATAGGTGAATAAAAATGTATTTCTGATAACTGTGTCACATAACCTTGGTGTCTTGTAACCATCAGTGAATTCGTGAAATCTACACATTAACAACTTAGTGTTTTAAGAAGTTTCTGAGTTTTAGACTTACTTGAAGAATGATATGTACATTGTATTTAAGAAGAATCTTGCCTTTTAGAAATACTTATTTTTAATTATGTGAGTAGTACATGAAAACATTCTAGCCACATAATATTAAATTTTTGTATATAAAGTTTCCATGTGTTTTCTGTTATCTTCTCTCCCTCCAGGCACTCCCTTTCCCGAGGTATATACCAGAGTAATAACTGATCATCTGTCTATGTCACTTCTTTTGTATATGTATTATGTATGAGTCGAAATCCTATGATTGTTTTATGGGGTTCTTAATATATTACATGAATGGTATTATAATCTGTGTATTGGTTGACAACTTGACTTTTTTACTCAACAATGTGTCTTAGGGATTTTTTTCCACGTCAGTAAATATATATCTGTGTCAACTACTTGAGGTAAACAGGTATCACCTTAGTAGTCATGAGCCTTAGACTAAGGGCTGCTATGAACATGATCTAACAAATGACTTAACTCATGCCAAAACAAAATCCTTAACTATTTTTTTTCTTTTCTTTTTTTCAATTCCAGTACAGTTAACATACAGTGTTATAGTAGTTTCAGGTGGACAATATAGTCAACTATTCTATACATTACTTAGTGCTGATCAAGATAAGTGTATTCTTAATTCCCTTCACCTATTTCACACACACCCCATCTCCCCTCTGGTAACCATTGATTTGTTCTCTATAATTGAGTCTTTGTTTGTCTCTTTTTTTGTTGTTTATTTGTTTTATCTCTTGATTTCTACATATGAGTGAGATCATATGGTATTTGTCTTTCTCTGACTTAGTTTGCCTAGAATTATACCCTTTAGGTCCATCCATGTTGTTGCAAATGAAAGATTCCATTCCTTTTTTCTGGCTGAGTTATGTTCCTGTGTGTGTGTGTAGTTGTGTGTGTGTGTGTGTGTGTGTGTGTGTGTGTGTATGCCATAATGTCTTTATCAATTCATCTATGGAGGGACACTTGGTTGGCTTCCATGATTTGTCTATTGTAAATAATGCTGCAGTAAGCATAGGGGTGCATATATCTTTTCAGATGAATGTTTTCATATTCTTTGCATAAAGACCCAGCAGTACACTTACTAGATCAGATGGTGATTCTACAAAATCCTTAACTATTTAAAGGAATACTATAAAATCCAGTACACACTAATTAAAATTCACTGTGCCTTGCATCTAAATTACCCAGCATGCAAAGAAGCAGGAACATTTGATTGATACTGAGCAATCAATCAGAATAGACCCAGATTTGGAATTAGCAGGCAAGGAAGTTAAAACAGCCCTTATAAATATGCTCAGTATGTTCAAAAAAAGTAGAAAAATACAGGATTGTGACAAGGAAGATAAAAGATATAAAAAGGCCCAAATACAACTTCAGAAATGCATTATCTGAAATGAACAATGCACAGCAATTAGACATTGCAAAAGAGCTGAATAAACTTGAAGACAAATAGAAAGTATCAAAAATGAAACATAGAGGGCAAAAAAGGGACTGAAAATAATTAACACAACATTGGCGAGCTATGAGACTATGTCAAGCAGCCTAACTTGGGTGTAGAGTCCCAGAAAAGGGTTGGGAGACTATTTGAAGAAATAATGGCCAAAAGATTTTCCTAATTTGATAAAAACTATAAAATTACAGATCCAAAGAGGAAAAACACAACACATTATAATCAAATTGCTGAAAACGTGGTAAAGAGAGAATCTTAAATGCAGCCAGTGTGAAAAGATTAATTTTATACAGAAAACAAAGATAAAAATGTTAACAGACTTTGCTTCAGAAACTATGCAAACTGGAAGATGATGAAAAGACATCTTTAAAGTATTGAAAATCACTAAAAGTCACCAAGAATTTTATACCTAGTAAAATAGATTTCAAAATGAAGTTCAGATAAGGACATTTTCAGATAGTACAAAAGTTGAGAGAATTCATCACCTGCAGATCTGCATTACAAGTAATACTTTAAAATGTTCCTTGGACAAAAGGAAAATTTTATGACATTCAGTGTTACAAAAAGATAAAGAGCAAAGTAAATAATTGTTTTAGAGTAAATAAATTCTAAATCTATTTTACTTTTTGAATCTCTTTAAAAGATGTATTAGATTATTTAAAGCAAAAATAATAGTATGTTGTGGGGTTGACAGCAAATGAGAAGTAAAATATATACAGGGCCACAAATAACAGAAGGGGGAAATATAGTGAAATGAAAGTATAGTGTGTAAAATTTCTAAATAATACATGATGTTGTCTAATATTATTTGAACGTAGACTGTGATAGCTTAAAGATATAAACAATAATGCAACTATTTTTTAAATTGTTTTTAACATTTATTTATTTTTGAGAAAGACAGAGCGTGAGTGGGGGAGGGGCAGAGAGAGAGGGAGACACAGAATCCGAGGCAGACTCCAAGCTCTGAGCTGTCAGCACAGAGCCCCATGCGAAACTCGAACTCAGGAGCCGTGAGATCATGACCTGAGCCAAAGTCGAACGCTTAATTGACTGAGCCACCCAAGTATCCCTACAATAATACAACTATTAAAAAATAAAACAGTATAGTTAATAGTCCAATAATGGAAAGTAAATAAAAAATTATAAGATAATCCAAAAGAAAGCAAGAAAGGGTAAAAAAAAAAAAAAGAACAGATGAGACAAATAGAAAACAAAAATAAGATGGTAGATGCAGACTTTATAATTTTAATAATTACATTAAATATAAATGATCTTAATACCTCAAAACAAAAGGGAGGGATTTTCAGATTTGAAAAAAACAAAAACAAAAAACCAAGGCCCAACTATATGCTCTCTATAAAAAATGTGCTTTAATTATAGAAACATAGGCTAAAACTGAAAGGATGGAAAGAGATGTTGTAACATTAATAAAAGAAAGCTGAAGTGGTTATATTTGCATCAGACAAAGTAGTCCTTAGAACAATGAGTATTATTAGGGATAAAGAGGGACATTTCATCATGATAATGGGGTCAATTTATCAAGAAAGCATAACAGTTTAAAGGTTTATATAACAATAACAGGGCTTTAAGATATTACAACACGAAACTGCTGCAAGATGTATTGGACAAATCCACAATTGTACATGGAGCTTTCAATGTCTGTCTTCAGTAATAGCTAAAACAAGTAGACAGAAAATCATTAGGGATGTAGGAAATTTGACAACACTACCAACCAGTTTGACCTAGTTGGCACTTATAAAATACTCCATCCATTAACAGCAAATTACATATTTTTTCCAAATGCACATGGCCATTAACTAAGATAGACCATATTGTGGATCATAAAAGAAATTTCAGTATGTGTAATACACTGAAATCAGGCAAAGTATGTTCTCTGACCACAGAAGAATTAAATTAGAGAAACATATTTACTGCTACAAATGCACAGAAATGGACAAAAAATGTATCATGGACATACTATATTTATTAACAGTCTCAGAGCAGTAGTGTCACTGAAAATGGAATGGGCAATTGATACACTAGCTAATTAAAATGGCTACTTAAAAGAAAGAAAAAAGGGGGCACCTGGGTGGCTCAGTGAGTTGAGCATCCGACTTTTGATTTCTACTCAGGTCATGATGTCACATTCATGGGACTGAGCCCTGCGTCAGGCTCCATGCTGAGTGTGGAGCCTGCTTAAGATTCTCCCTCTCCCTCTGCCCCTCCCTCTGCTCTTGCTCTCTCTGGAAAGAGAGAGAGAGAGAGAGAGAGAGAGAGAGAGAGAGAGAGAGAGAAAGAAAGAAAGAAAGAAAGAAAGAAAGAAAGAAAGAAAGAAAGAAAGAAAGAGGAAGAAAGAAAGAAAGAAAGAATAGCTTGATTTAAGGGTTAGCTTAACCAGTTAAATGATTTTGTAGCTTAACTAGATAAAAGAAAGTAATGCCAAGACTCTACAGGGAAGATTTCTAGAATTGGGAGATAGGAATGAGGTGATAGAACACTATAAGTACACAACTATATATTTTTCCTACTTCACAAAATTTTGCTTTTGTCTTACTTGATCTGGTGGTTCCAGGCCTAAGTTTAAAGTTACCATAGGGAAGTATTATCAATGCACTAAACAAATATTGATACCACTAAGTTTGACATGCATATTATTTTTTATTATTATTTATTTAAATTCAAGCTAGTTAACATACAGTGTAGTATTGGTTTCAGGAGTAGAACCCAGTGATTCATCACTTACACCCAGTACTCATCCCAACAAGTGCCCTCTTTAATGCCCATCAGCCATTTAGACCATTCTTAAAGACTCTTAGGGGTATGTCATAGCTTCATCCATGTAGGCAAGTTAAGGCCTGTCTGTAAACATAGGGCCATGTGTCCTATGATTCTTTATCTTTCAAATTCTGTATCAGCCTGGGAGTGAGTCCAAGGAGATGTGTTAACAAAGCTATTGTTTTTACTGGTCTTGTGGATTTATAATACATCTGCTGAGCCAGAAAGACCAATCACAGGGGATAGGTTATGGGTCAAACAGGTAATAAATGGAAATGAAAGGAATCATAGGAAATAGAAATGTACCTATAAGCAGATTACAATTCTATGGAGGGGTGCAATCATGTGACCTCTGTGCCAGGGCCTCTCAGGTGGAGATTCTTAGGCATCTCTCTCAGATCTGATGCTGACTACTTAACTGTTGTCAAGAGAAAAGTCTGAACCTGTTTTTGCAGGGAAGGGAAATTGCTGATGTATGAGCTCTACCTAAAGATTCCATCTGTGTAATTTGGAGCAACTAAATGACACAGTGCTAGTTGATGACTCAGTAAAGGGCTAGTTTCTTACAGTTAGCACTCAGTTATTAGTGTAAAAGCAATAGCCTTTACCATTCTAATCATATTTCTGATGACTTGATAATTACTAAAGAATTATATAGGTGTAAGACTCTGAACAGTAGAGCTTTTCCTCTCTTTATGGGCATAAATCAAAACAATATGTTGCTAAGACATATGTATAATGGAAAACAGATTTCTGCTGCCTGCTATAGCTTGGTCTAGTCCTTTGAATACAGAATATGTCAGTGAAAATGGAATTTATTTAAGGAAACACCACCCTTGAGGGAGATAGATTTGGAGGAAATATAATGAATCAATATTCCTGATAACTCCTTTGTGAAGTTATGCAAAATACTTTTATGGAATACCCATGACACCCACACAGAGCCATATTTGGGTATAATATACCAATTGACAACATCATTGGACTTATTTTTGTGTGCAAACCATTTTCCTAAATCGTACAGATATACTAATATACTCTGGTAATAACTTATTTCGTCGTTTGACTGCTGTTGTCTCCTCTGTGCCAGATGTTCTGTAAGGATTTTGGGTACTGGCCTTGGGGAACTACATCAGACCAAAATAATGTTCCTGAAAGCTCATCATGATGAAAAGGACTTGCTAGTCCGAATAGAGACACTAGAGGGAGCTCTCCTCCAGGAGACTGGCTCTATCTAGAAATGGCCCTGGAGGGACAACAAAGCTTTAAATGACTGGACTAATAGAGTATTTACTTTAATGGAGCATCATTATCAGCTAACAGTGAAGGAAGAGGACTTGTATCCTTACCCAGGAAAGACTATTTAATATTCTAATCATTATGGAAGTTGATGTTTTTAAAGATCAATGACCAGGAGTAACGGAAGGCAAGCAAAGGATGCCAACTATGGGAATACTATGGTCAACCTAAATTATGATAGGACATTACTGTACAGTGTGACCTTTATGTATGTTTTCTAATGGCCCAGGTACCACAGATTTAAAGGGGTTTTATCTTTCTCATGATACATTGGTTGGGATTGGACAGATAAAAGAACAACACTGTGTTGTCCTGAAAAGAGCATCTTGCATAATGACATCTGGAATCTAATGACTGTGAAAGCCCATACTGTGATATCTGGAATATAGTTATGTTCTCAAACCAGATGGAATCAAGAATTTATTGAATGATAATTCCTGGTCATTACCCCAGTCACTGTGAATGTGTATGAAAAGAGTTGTTTTTGTTGGGGAAGAAATGGAGAATGTTACTATAATTCTAATTGACCTCATATGTTAACCTGGGCCACAGTATATCTACTGTAACAAGCAAGGACCTGGAAAGCTCTTCTCATGGTCCTGGACTGCCTCCTGATTTGCTGTACTTTTTCATTACTTCTATTCTTTAAATGTATCTGCATGGTTAGGGCTTTCTGAGCAAATTTTATAGAAACTTGGGACCTAGGCTAAAAGACAAGCATTAAAATTTAATTTATGACTGAACAGTGAGATTTACTTCTCTGGAAGTATATGTTTATATTTCAAGGGTCGGGGGATGAGACCAGGATCTTGGAGACATCTGGGTTGTAAAACTGAAGACACTAGTTTATTCCCCCCAGAGATTTTTTTTTTTTTTTACACATTCTAAAGTATGAAGACACAAGTCATTCCCTTCACTTTTTCAAGGAAAAACTCTCAGAAGGGGAGAGGGGAACAAGTGTCTTCTTTTTCCTAAGTAAACATGCAGATTTGTTTTTGGGGAGATTCCTTACCTTCAAGTTTCAATTATTTGAAAGATTACATCTCATTCTCATCACCTGGCTCCTGTGAGAAGAGCTGGGGCAGAGAAGAGCCAGAATGGTATTATCTACTTATTATATGTAAGTAGTAATAATCATCTGTTCTGCTCCAGGAAACTCATATTAGCATTCAGCATATTAATAAATATAGATATTAAAATTTTAGCAATATATGAAACAGTCTGAGAATAACAATGCTGCTGCTACTACCACCAATATTATCGTTGAGAATCGCAAAAAAGAATTTTTTACATGGTTTTCTGAATTTTCCCTACCGGTTTTTTGAGTTCTCTATTTGGTCCAAGCATAAAGCTATTATATACTGTACACTCTTTTTAACAGTTATTGGAGATACAATTAACATCTGTAATTCACAAATGTAAAGTGTACAACTCAATGTTTTCTAGTATATTCACATGGTTGTGCAGTCATCACCATAATCAGATTTTAGAACATTTTTGTACCCCCTAAAAGAAACTTGTATGCATTAGCAATCATTCCCCATTTTTCCCCAACTTTCCCCCCGCATCTCCACTACTAAGCCTCTTGAAGCCACTTTGCATCTTTATGTCTTTATAGATTTGCCTATTCTATGTATTTATACATTTGCATATTTCATATGAATGGAATTTTACAATATGTGATCTTTTGGACTGGCTTCTTTCATTGAAACAATGTTTTCAAGATTCATCTATTTTATATCATAGATTAATATTTATTGCCATATAATATTTTGTGATAAATTTTCTTTTATAGTTATTGCTTCAGTTTGCTATTACTCTGTTTAGGAATTTTGCATGTTCATAAGAGGGACTGATCTATAATTTTTTTTCCTAGTAATTACAGATGTGGGTAATAAAGTTACCGTGGCCTCATAAAGCTTTGTAGTGTTTCTTCTTTTAAAATTACCTAAAAGTTTTTCTGTAAGATTGGTATTAATCTTTTCTTCAGTGTCTTGAAGTACTTATTGTTTAAGCCCTCTGGCCATGGAGATATCTTCAGGGAAAGTTTTCAATTCAAAATTCAATTTCTGTGTTAGAGTGACTGTTTAGATTTTCTACTTCTTATTTCAGTTTGATAAATTGTGTTTTTCCCAGAATTTTTTCTATTTTTCCTATGTTGTGAAAATTATAGGTATAAAGTAATCCCTAATGACTTCTCATTGTCCTGTCATCTGTAGGATCAGTAGTGATGTCATCTTTTACATTTGTCTATTGATGGACTTGGGTTGCTTTCATATCTGGCTATTATGAATAATGTGGCAATAAACAGAGAGGTGCATATATCTTTTTGAATTAGTGTTTTCATTTTCTTTGGATAAACACCTAGCAGTGAAATTATGGGATCATACAGTAATTCTATTTTTAATTTTTTGGAGAACCTTTATACTGTTTTCCACAGGGGCTCTACCAATTTGCATTCCCACCAACAGGGCACAAGGGTTTGGTTTGTTTGTTTTTTTTTTCTCTCTTTTTTATTTATTTTTTTTTTACATCCTCACCAATACTTGTTATTTCTTGTATTTTTAAAATGCCTTATTTTTAATTTAATTGAAATTTAATGCTTGTGTTTTTAATTTTAGCCATTCTTACAGGTCTAAGGTGATATGTCATTGTGGTTTTGATTTGCATTTCCCTGGTGATGAGTGATGTTGAACATCTTTTCATGTGTCTGTTGGCCATCTGTATGTCTATTCAGGTCCTCTGCCCATTTTTTAATTAGACTATTTGGGTTTTTTTCGTGTTGAGCTGTTAGTTTTTTTATATATTTTGTATATAAACCCCCATTGGGGTTGCAAATATGTATCCTATCAACCCCTATCATTTGCAAATATCTTCTCCCATTCAGTAGGTTGGCTTTTTGTTTTGTTGATGGTTTCCTTCACTGTGCAAAAACTTTTTACTGTGGTGTAGTCCCAGTAGTTTGATTTTGTTTTTGTTTCCCTTGACAGAGGAGACATATAGAAAAATGTTTTTCTATAGCTCATGTCAAAGAAATTGCTGTCTATGTTTTCTTCTAGAAGTTTTATGATTGCAGGTCTCACATTTAGGTCTTTTAATCCACTTTGAGTTTATTTTTGTATATGGTGTAAGAAAGTGGTCTAGTTTCATTCTTTTGCATATGGCCGTCCAGGTTTCCCAGTACCATTTGTTGAAGCAATTATCTTTTCCCCATTATATATTCTTGCCTCCTTTGTCATAGGTTAATTGACCATAAAAGTGTGGGTTTATTTCTGGACTTTCTATTCTGTGCCGCTGGTCTATGTATCTATTTTTGTGCCAGTATAATATACTGTTTTGATTCCTACAGCTTTGTAGTATATCTGGAAATCTAGAATTGTGATACCTCCAGCTTTGTACTTCTTTCTCAAGATTGCTTGGCAATAATTCAACACTTTTATTGATGTGCCTATTCCCTTCTTCCCTGAGATACAGGAATGAATGCTTTCCCCTATGATCAGGCCCTTTTTCTCTCTTTCTAGTTGGGCTAATTTCTGGTAGGACTTGTGCATAGTCTGAGAGCTCTGTTATAAATGTGAGTCTGAAAAACCACCAAAGAGGATAGTAAATGATGATAGGAAACTCAACTGCAGCAAACATTATACCTGGAAGATTGTACCTCTTTCAGGAATATAAATTAGCAATATACTCTTCTATAAGATATTTCCCATTCTTACCCATTTCAAACATGTAGGTTTTTTTCCCTTCTCTTATATTCTTCCAAGTTTCATGTACTGCTTTCCTTGTATTTTGTTCACCCACATGTGTAATATTATTATCAGTGGTCCTCAACCATGGCTACACATTAGAATCCTCTGGGGAGATATTGAAAAAAGTACTTCTACATAGGCCCCACTCTAATTTGGTAGTTCTGGGGTGAGGCATAGGTATTGGTATTTGTTAAAAGTTTGCTGGGTGATTGATACGAAGGGGCAGCCAAGATTGAAGATTACTCTCTGCCTATTATAATAATCTATTGTGGGGCGCCTGGGTGGCTCAGTCGGTTGAGTGTCCGACTTTGGCTCAGGTCATGGTCTCGCGATCCGTGAGTTCAAGCCCCACGTCGGGCTCTGTGCTGACAGCTCAGAGCCTGGAGCCTGTTTCAGATTCTGTGTCTCCCTCTCTCTGACCCTCCCCCATTCATGCTCTTGTCTCTCTCTGTCTCAAAAATAAATAAACGTTAAAAAAATTTATAATAATCTATTGTGCCACCTCTTAGGCTTTTCAGTGTATGCCTAATATCAAAATGCTCATCCTCATTATATTTCATTGTTTGGGATATTTATGTCCTTAATTCTCTTAACAAAATTGTTCCAAGAAGGTATGTCATGTTAATATGGGCCGATATAACCTGTGGCACACTGCTGCCTGTGTACTGGAGTTTAAGGAGCACCTTTTTTATTTTATTATGGTTTAACTTGATCTTTAGGAAAGAGTACTGGACTCAGAATCAAAATATGTCATTTCAATGCCTGATTTTGTCATGTGTTAGCCTTGCAATCTAGAGAATTCACTTAGCCCCAGAACCTTCATTTTCACAGCTCCTATTTTCTTATCAGTAAAACAAATATTTTATCATCTGTCCTACTAAACATTTCTTTTTTTTTTTTTTAATTTTTTTTTCAACGTTTTTTATTTATTTTGGGGACAGAGAGAGACAGAGCATGAACGGGGGAGGGGCAGAGAGAGAGGGAGACACAGAATCGGAAACAGGCTCCAGGCTCTGAGCCGTCAGCCCAGAGCCCGACGCGGGGCTCGAACTCACGGACCGCGAGATCGTGACCTGGTTGAAGTCGGACCCTTAACCGACTGCGCCACCCAGGCGCCCCATGTCCTACTAAACATTTCTAAAGTAGGACTCTATGAAAGTTTTGAACAGCTTAACATGTTACACACATTAGTATTATTTCTAGACTGGTATAGGGATAATTATGAGTGACTTTTGTTATGCAATGATGTATTTTAACAAGTACACATAGTGGGTAAGCTTTTCTCATATATTTCATTTGCTCTTTCATTTTTCCACTTGGAAAAAAAAAGAAGCTTGGGTGTTGTATAACTGTAATGCAACATAAATCCAATACACCACTCTCTCTCTTTGCCCCTATAAAACTCATTGGAAGTTTCCCATGCAAAAGGTGGAATTTAGACAAGAAAATTAAAGCTGGTGGTTTTCAATGGAAATGGAGCTAGGAGATGTATTTTTTTTTAACAGGTTCAGAAAAGTCAGTGTCTGAACTAAGATTAAATTTTGGAGCTTTTTGGCTTCTTATGCTGTACTTGTTAATCTCACATTTTTATTTGCTTTTCAAAAGATTTTTAAGATCACTTAAAAGTTATATGTTTTGGGAAAATGGAACAGCGTCACAATTTATAAATAACAATGTTTTTGAATGACCCTAAAATGTTTAATTTGAAAGATACAGGAAATGAATTCATAGCTGACATTGATGATGATTTACACTAATTTTTCTAGGAGGAAATGTTTGTATTAAGCAGTTAAAAACATAATTACAATGGTTATTGCACAAAGCCCAGCTTTATAGGGTCTGAAAGAGCAAGTGCTACAAATAGTTTTAGATAGTAATTAGATTGAAAATCACTGATTTTATTTCATTTTATTTTTTTATTTTTTGGCTACCAGATAAAGAAGGATCTTATAAGAGTAAATTTCTCACCTGCCTCAGGCAGGAGTAATTAGATGTAAGCAAATTTAATGGAGCCTGTGTGCTCTGGGGCCATTCAGCTGTGCTTCGATAATTGCATTTTTTTTTTAAGTATGAAGGTTGTTTAACATATCAAGTAGCAAAAAAGTTAAAGTACAGGTTATCTATTTATCTTTTAGGTAAATAACTGTAGTACTTTATAAACCAAGCAGTAATGAATGCATTACCAAATAATAGACTCCAGTGAGGAGAAGCAAATTCAGCCGATAGTATGCAATTATTATATATGTAAGTCCCTAATTCATTAGCAGTAGCATGACTTCAAACTACTTTCATCTTTGTTCCCTTTTTTCTATGTACTTTCACTTAAAAAGTTCAAGGTTTACTTAGACATATATTTGAACAAGGAGATACCATATTTTGATGATTTATTTTTTAATTCAATCTTTACATATTAACATGGTTAACTTTGTTCTAAGACACAGATCCACATTAAATTAATCCCCCCCTCTTTTTGCTCACAGACTAGTTTTAGCTCTTATGTCCATAGCCTCCTGGGATCTAGCTCCTATTTAATCGCTGTTTTGCTTTTTACCACTCCTAACTCATAAAAACTACACACCAATATACAGTTAAAATAAAACAGCATTACTAAAATATTACTCGTATTAGGGATAGATTTTTTTCATTACACAAATCCTTTCAATATTGAATTCTGTTGATATTTAAAATTTGATTTAATGTACTTAGACTTTTTCAAAGACACCAGATTTTGTATATAGAATGTGTGTATGTAAGTCATGTAAGATAAAACAAATGACTTAATAGTTAATTCATATTTAGTTAAATAAAACTAATACTAAATTTATAGTAAGTCAGTATCACATGTTGGAAGACCTGTATCACTCTTTTTTATCCTACCCTTTTATTCCTTTAAACAGTTATTTGAATGAACCCTTGAATGGCATGCTGATTAAATATATAGATGACACAGAGGTTCTTAGGATCATTAATACTTTGAATGATACATTCAGAATACTGATTCATATTAATTGGCTGGGAGTAGGGACTAAATCTGACCAGGTAAAATGTAGAAAAAGTAAACATAAAGAGTTCTGAATGTTAATTCCTAAAGCCAACTCCACGATACAGGATAGGTAAGATACTCCTTAACACTAGCAGTTGAGAGAAAAATCTTTGAGCTTTTATGACATTACATACGTGTCAGTGGTACCTTGTAGCTACCAAAACAGCTAAACAGATCTGAGGGGTTGCATTAACAGTTAAGGTAGAATATTTTGTCTCATTATGCACCTTAATTTACCAAGGTTACCGCTATAGTAATTTAAGAAAAAGGCAGGATAAGTAATTGGATCTCAAATCTATGCAAAAGGTATTTGTGGGAAAAAAAAAAACAAATAAAATGACAGTGGATTAGCAGAAGATATTACTGGAAAATGTTAACATGAAAAATTTTTAATTTTTGCTAATTTTTTTATTTCCTACAATGAGCAGAAATTGTTTTTTTAAGCAGGGGGAAAGATTGCATTAAAATGGGACACAGAAACAGCTATACTGAGTGGAAAGTGACCAGAACAATGAAAGGACACACAATGGTGCCACAGGAGGACTATATAAAGGAGCTATATATTTAGCCTAAAGTGAAGGCAGCAGGTTACTGGGCCAAGGAGAACAGGGATTTTTGTAGCAACTCACAATATTTGAAAGGCTGCGGGTACTTTCTGTGGATTCAGAGGATAATTCTAAGAGCAAGTAGAAGCTATATGGTGAAACATGTCTTGGTTTAGTTATGAGAACTTTCTAACATTTGGAGTACTCTCAAATAATGGCACAGGAGGTTGCCCCAGGCCCTTGTGTGATTTCTTCAAGACTCTATTGCATGGCCCTTGCCTTTTCCCAAATAATATGGCTTCTTTGTACTGTGTGTAACAAAATGGTAATCAGAGGTTATAGAATTGGACTAGCAAAGGTTGCTTTCGGGAGGGAATGCTACCCCTCCACAATGGCTTCTGGCTGCACTATTGAAGGATGAAGCTTTGCCACCACTGGATGATTTCAGAACAGTATGCCACTGGCTCTGAAGGCAGTTTATCTATAGAGAAAATTTTAGAAATCATTTGAGGATAAATATATCGTACTGTTGGAATAAGCATATAGTGTGCCAAGATGACCACCTTGAAGGTGGCAGCCTTCATTTGCATATGTAAAAGTCAGTCTCATTACTCCACTACTTGTTAGTTTTTATTAAAATCTGATTTTGGCACAGAGCACAGTAATGAGAAACTTAAACTCAGTTATGGCTTTCAGATTCCATTGGATAGGTAAAAATTTTGTTACTTGCTTATCTTGCCGTTGTCTTTTGGTCTCTTGTTTCCTTCTTGATTTGGGAGCACATCTTTCTTCCCTACTCTGTTACTGTGTATCTTGTCCATAGTGAAATTATTTTTTTTTCTTTTTTTAATTTGAATGTGATCTATACTTTTGGAAGAGGTAACTTAGTGTTAGGGAAGAGAAGAGAAATTGTCCCTGAAACTTTGTTTTCAATACTTAGCAAGTTTTACAATTAATGACAGAAGTTTCTCTTGTGGCCTCTCCTCCCAAAGACTGTGCTTATTTATTTTCCCCAATAGTCTCATGTGACCTTGTTAAAGCTTCATGTAATTCCCAAATAAATTACATTTACTGGTTTGCTTCTATCTAGTATTTTATTGACATTTCCAGATAAGTTTAATAGGATGGAGAGAAACAGTGTTCTCTTTATAGACTCAGTGGGTGATTTGACCTTAGCAGGTTAACCTTATCCTGATGTTGAAGGAAGCTATTCTTAATTAGACTCTATCAGTTTCTCCATTATCACCAAGAGAGCCACTGGTCTGTAATTCTATAAATCTTAATTTGATTGTTTTTTTCTTTCCTACAGAAAAGCGACCATATTAGCAAAATCGCAATATTTGAAAACAGTTGCTGGTTTTCCAGATACACTGCATATCCTCATCTGTAGCTCAGCCATTTCACACTTTATTTACTTCAGAAACTCTCAGTTGAATACCATCTGGTCATGGTGATTTATTGCTGTGGAATTTCTCAAGTTGCTCTATTATTTTCTCCTAGGAGATTGCTCTCTGTTACTGCCCCACTGATTTTCTCAGAAAGTGCCCTTGGAATAGTCGTTTCCCTCGTATCCTGTACAGACAAGGTCAATGCCAAATAAAACTGAATTAAACTTCTCTGCTGCTTCTTGTCCTCTTACTTGCTGTCTTTGTAGCAAGTCCTCGTCAGTGGAGAGAAAGTCAGCACTTAGTCCAGCCATTCATGTTGGCTGTCTAGCCCGCATGTTACCTTTTGTATTCTTATTTTCCAGATTCTCCCTTTCTTTGACAATATATTTTTGGCATTTAATTCAGAAAAAAAAGTTGCATTAAACAATGTCCTAAATACTTCCAGTGTGTTCGTAAATGTCTATATGGACTTAGTTCTAGTTTTTTGCTTGTTTGTTTTACCCATCCACAAATTTCTCTTTTGACCTTTCAGATAATGACACGGTATATACACCTCTCATTGCCGGCATCCTTATCTGTCTTCCAAGCAGCCTGGATAGTTTTTAAACTCTTTACTTGCCTCTCTCTTAGAGGGCTGCTCACCTTTTTTTTTTCTCTTAGATTTTTAACATATACTTCTTATAGTTTACCCCTTTGGGTTAACATTCAGAGATGCCCATACTAATTAGAACACGAGCTTTAATTGTGCAACCCTCCCAATTGCTGAGTTCCACTCCTACGCATACTCACCTGTGGTAATTCCTGTATGTCATATTAATCTATTTCCTCTTTTGTAACTGCCCAAATAAGCCAAGATAAGGCATATTAATTATTGCTTCTACGCATTGTGCTCTTCTGTCATTCATTTGGATAATAATGGACATAATTAAAACCATTCATTGCAATAGTCTTCCTAGGAAATAATGGTGAACAGTAAAGGTTAGAAGCAATTTGCATTATTCTTTCATATTCTGTGGTTAACATATCATTTTTTGCCTGAACTTTGTTCAAATAATTATTTTGTTTAAAAAGAGTTACTTAATGTGCATTCGAGTGTAGTTTAATTGCTATTAGAAATATATTTCTATCTTTATACAAAATAATTTAGCACAGAATTTTTAAACTTATAACTTAAGTATTGAAACATCAAAAGTTGAGACTTCTGACATTTCCCAAATGTATTGTAAATCACCTACTATTTTAAATTGAGAGGGAAATAAACGAAGATTTAAATATCAAATTCTGAGTATGTGTGGTAGAATCCTACCTTAAGACTCAAATAGAAATACTGCCAATCCCAAGGTTCATAATCTCTGAATAAAATGCCTTTTGGTCAGTCTCTAAAGGGGAGTAACAGATTATAACAGCAGAGGACATAAATGCTGGTTTTGTTCATTTTATTGCTAACACATTTTTTTTCTGTAGGTGGGGCAGGCTGTTCTAACACTAAGTTACATCCATAACTCTTTGGTGCTGGTATGCATATGTTCTTTGAATTTTTTAATAGATAGAGGTCCTTTCCATCCCAAAGCTATGGTGTGTGTGTTAATATATGTAATATATTGCCTTACAAGAAATATGTACTATAATTCCAAAACCTATCTTTCTACCTTCATCTCAACGAGTAGCTCCAATTCCCTCTATTCTACAAAAATCAAAAATGCACAGAATACAATATTTACAAATAAATAAGATCTTATTTAATGCAGTTGTTATAAAAGTGAGCCCTCTAACATTTATATCTGTGTCAGACAGCTTACGCTAAAACAACTTTCATGATAATATGTAACAGTTAACCGAAAACTCCTGGAAAGTAAGTCCACAAATCTTTTTCTTTGTCTATTTAGTCATATGACTATTTAATAATTATATTGTCCAAGCGGATATTTGTGTTTTGTGCCTTAATACCAGTATGATTCTGTATTTGCCATAGTTGGAAAGTGAGATTCTGTATTTGCCATGGTTGGAAATGTGAGCTGAGCGCCCAACATTTATCAATTAAAATTGCATGGAGCAAGAATATGTTATAAAGGTTGTAGGGCTTGTCCTCTGATGACTTCTCTTTCAGGTAGATACTATTGTATTGGTTGATGTCTCAAATTTGAACAAATGTGTATAGGTCACAGTCAGTATAAACTTATATAAGAACCACATGAGGTATCACATCTCAAGATATGGGAGCTGAGGTACCGGCTATTATGATTCTCCGGAGTCCCCTTTACTTATTTTTCTTAACAAGTTATTCTTTCACCAGAGAAGTCTTAGGACCTATTTTCTTCTGAATTTGATTCCATCTTCTGTCAAGCAAAATTTAGTTCAAGTTCTGGGTAGTTTCAGTCCTGATGTTTTCTTCCTGATTATTCAGAGATTTTTTTGTTAGTGGAGTTTGGAATGGAGAAATGTATTAGGAAATGTATTGGTCCGGGTTCTTCAGAGAAACAGAGCCAATAGGATGTAGAAGGTGATGTATTATGAAGAACTGACTTACATGATTATGGAAGCTGAGAAGTCCCACAATCTGCTGCCTGCAAGTTGAAGACCCAAGAAAACTACAGGTATAATTTAATCCAAGTTGGAAGGCCTGAGAACCAAGGGAGCCAGTGATGTAAATCCAAATCCAAAGGCAGGAGATGTGAGATGTCCCAGTTCAAATACTGAGGCAGGAAAAGGGGAGGAGTAGTGTCTTCCTTCCTCTGTGCCTTGTTCTGCCCAGGCCCTTAGGGGTTGGTTGATGCTCACCCACATGGGGGAGGGCAATCTACTTTACTAAGACCGCCGTTCAAACACTGACCTCATCCAGAAAACACCCTCACAGATACACCCAGAAACAATGCTTAATCTGGGGACCTCATGACCCAGTCAAGCTGACACATAAAATTAACCATTGCAGGAAAAAAAAAATGGAAGAATTAGAAGCTAGTGCTCATCTTGCCCAGAATATGTTTGAAAGATTTTGAAGTGAAGATGACCAGATCAGATTTGGACTTTGGACAGCTGACTACAGTGTCAGTTAAAGTTTGATATTCCTCAAAGCTCTTTCCTGTGTTTTCTCTTGTCACTTTGCATATTCTCCTTGAGTCATTTCATCTCATAGCATCTATTTCTATATTAGTATTTCTAGCCCAGACCTCTCTGCTAAACTTTAACCCTTTATAATTAATTGCCAATTAGATATCCCTTCTTGGATGATTCACTGGAACCTCAAATACATTTCCAAATTGATTCTAGCTTTATTTACCTTCCCAAACATTCTTCTGTTACTGTCCTATATCTGAAGTAAATGGTGCCACCATTTTTAACATTGTCCAGAGTCAGAAACCTGAGAATCATCCTATAGTTCATTAGCAAGTACTGTATATCTTACCTATTTTATGTTGCTCTCAAATCTGTTCTTTTCCTTTTGTACCTACTGCCTTGTCAGTTACATACTCTCTTACTACTGCAGCAGCCCCTTTATGTGCCTTCTTACCTTCAGTCTTATTTCCTGCCAAGGAATTATACTGAAGCTAGAGTGATCTTTCTGAAAGTCAAATTAGATCCTGTCATTCCTTTGCTTATCATTTCTCTGTCTTCTCTGTGACCTTACATTCAGGTATAAGTTCTTTAAGATGAAACTCGAGGCCCTATAGGATCTGGCTTTTGTCTACTTTTTTAACCTCAACTTTTACTCCTTTAAATACTCCCTACTCATATCAAGCTTTCAGTTTCCAGTACTTACTATGTTAAATAATACTATGAAAGTTTAGGAAGATATTTCTAAATGAAATATTTCAAATTGCTCCCTTAAAAAAAATCCCTCTGTTTGAAACCCGTATCTTTTACTTTTGATTCATTTTTTACTTGCTAAAACTGTATAATCTTTTTAAAGGTAAAAAAAAAAAGGACCATTTCAGCTATCACCAGCAAGTATTGATTATCATTAACTGCAGAATTATACTTAATATGATTTATTGGTCATTAATTTTATGGATGTCATGGATCTTAAAAGTGAATCCATAAAGTATCTGAGTTTCCTTTATGTTACTTACACTGAAGTAAAATACCAATTAATAGATTTCAGAAAGAAGTTATGTTGAGATGAGTTCTAATACAACCTCTAAGGTAAGGATTTAGTGGTCTAATAGTAGAAATGGAAAATCTAGAAAGTGAAATAACATCCTTCCCCAAATACTCAACTTTCACAATATGTGAGTTTATCTTTACTTTGAAGATCACATAATTAGTCTTTCTTACCTGTTCATTTTTACACAGGTTTAATCATTTTATTTCTAAAATGCTCAATTATTATGGTGTGCTCAAGTGGAGTCTAGGAATAAAAAAAAAAAAAAGGAAAAAGTTGCATTTACCAACAAAACTGTAGAGCTTTTTAAATGAGATCTGCTTGTTCTGGTGGCTGGTGAATCTGGTAGAAATAGGAAGAGATTATTAAGTGTGTGTGTGTGTGTGTGTGTGTGTGTGTGTGTGTGTGTGTGTGTTTAGCTTTTGAAGATACATGGGATGCTCCATTCCTGTCTGCACTGAATTTATCAAAAATTATAGGCAGACTAGAAATTGCTTCTCAGAAGGATTATACCTCTTCTAATATCACCTACTGATTTTACAGTAAAAGTCTAGGCTACAAAAGTTGATATGAGAACACAATTCATTTTACTTGACTCTTTTAAAAATAGCATTATCAAACATTTTGTGATGTTTCTTTCATATCGTATATTGGGCTGTCGTGAAGAAATAAACCTCCACTTGCTTTCATGACAGCAGATAATAAATTGACTGATATAATTCAGTTGAGAATTTGAAAAATGCATTGAAAATAATGGGGCATAACAGTGTAGGGTTAACATTTATTCATAGATGATGCAATTAAATAAAACAGGCATTAACTTCAAGGTCAGTCAGTAAAGTAATAAAATTGAATATTTTAATTGAATTGTAATTGCTTCCCATTGATACATGAAAGTAAAGTAAAATAGATGTCAGCTCTGCAAATTACGGTTCTTCCTCCTAATTAATTTCTTAATTCTGCATGGAGTTATCCAGTGCCTAGGTCTTGTTGTGGGTTTATTCATCCACCCAGCTTCCATCAAGGAATGTCTATAAGACATGATTAAATGGTTAGGGGTCAGGATTTTTAGTAAATTTTTTCTGCACTTTGGAGAAAAATGTGTTAGTAACTGTAAGTAACTTATGTATTTGAGTTCAAATATACTCTAAATATAACAGCATCCTGGGTTCTATGGAATGTAATTATCTTCTTTATTACTATTGATGTTTCTTGATATTGATATATATATTAACATTAATAAATGTAAACATCTCAATCAATAAAAATGTTTTCATATGGTAGATAGATATATTGAGACTTTCATTCTACCACTCACTGATTCAGGAGATAAATTGAACAGACTATTAAGGTTTGGGGGAAGTGCAGTTTATGTCCATTCATGACCCAGGTTTCACTAGAAAAAAACACCTAAATTGAGTGAATCTAAAAAAGAAACATCTTTTTCAAGGACTGGGATAAGTTGAAACTTTTAGATAAAGTTGAATTTCTTTGAAAAAGCCCGTGAGCCATTGTGGCTTTTTCATAGGCTTTTCATAGTCCCTCAAAGAGTTTTAACATAATACAGTTTTATATAAAATAAAATGGGAACAATGACATTACAAAGATTAGGAGAGAGATTTTCAAATTATATTGAAACTGTACTGGGTCTAGATTCTTGGGTTTATTTAAAGAAAGAGAAGATTATGCCTTTTGGACTGGCTGCATATGCCAGTTAAATGGCTACGCTGAAAAATTGAAAATGGAATGAATTCGTGTATAAGATGGCTTTAAAAATTACTGACGTATTGTTATCTATTCTTATGCCTTAAAATGACTTTATGTATGGGGCACCTTGCTAGCTCAATTGGTAGAGCACGTGACTCTTGATCTCAGAGTCATGAATTCAAGCCCCATGTTGGATGTGGAGATTACAAGAAAGAAAGAAAGAAAGAAAGAAAGAAAGAAAGAAAGAAAGAAAGAAAGAAAAAGAGAGAAAGAGAGAGAGAGAGAGAGAGAGAGAGAGAAAGAAAGAAAGAAAGAAAGAAAGAAAGAAAGAAAGAAAGAAAGAAAGGGTGTGTGTGTGGGAGAGAGGGAGAGAGAGAGAGAGAGAGGAAGGAAGGAATAGATAAAATGATTCTGTGTAATAGAAGATGTAATATTATATAATACAAATATATTGGTACATTAGCATCTTTAGTTGTACTTAGAAATATGGGTGGATTCTTATTGGTAAAACAAGTAAATTAAACAGAGAAGGTATTAATGTTGTCTAACCTTTGTGTTAAATTTTTACTCAAATATTGACTTCATTATTTAAACTGTTTCTCTCTAAACCATTTAAAGCTTAAAAGTTAAAAAATATGTCCAATGATAAATATATTTTTTGATGCTAATCTGACCCTGACCTTCCGTTCTCAATTATGAAGGACTCAATTATGAAAGATATTCAAGAATGTCAGAATTTTCCATGCATATCACCGAGTTAGAAAATACCCAAACCAAAAATACACGAGATAAAAGACTGACATCCATGAGCTTCATAATTATAGATACGCTAACAGTTTTTTCATGTTAAAGTGATTTGTTTCTCCAAATCCTTGTTTTAAAATTATTTTAGTAATAATCTTGTTCCATTTAAGAAGAATTAAATATCATAACAACCGTACATACAATGCTACAATGTTTCTAAATGAGGAATCTTGTGAAAAAATATGTGGAAGTGTAAGAAAATTAAATATTCAAACTTTCATTATATTTATAAAAATAAGCTACAACGAGTTTTCATTTGCATGTAGTTTAATATTTATGGAATCATCAGTGTTCTAGGAAGTAAAGATTTCTTGAGACAAGTTCTATATCTGAATATATTCTGGCATAGGATGAATAATCGTCCTACCACATCCCTGACTAATATCACCCCACGTGCAATAGGCTCAGCTGATTTAGAAGAGATCTCTGAGATCATGGTGGTTCCAGGCCATTAATTTCTTAAAGAGAGTAGCTTGAATTGCTAGTAATCTCTGGATCTTATCCAAGAAAACATTTTATAAAAACAATCTGGGGGCGCCTGGGTGGCGCAGTCGGTTAAGCGTCCGACTTCAGCCAGGTCACGATCTCGCGGTCCGGGAGTTCGAGCCCCGCGTCGGGCTCTGGGCTGATGGCTCAGAGCCTGGAGCCTGTTTCCGATTCTGTGTCTCCCTCTCTCTCTGCCCCTCCCCCGTTCATGCTCTGTCTCTCTCTATCCCGAAAATAAATAAACGTTGAAAAAAAAAATTAAAAAAAAAAAAAAAAAACAATCTGAAATTTCATATGGGCATGTCATATGAGTAGTAATCATGAGGTCCCCAAATTTGTCACTTTCTAATGAACAGAAGAATGGAAGCAAAGACAGATTGCACTTGGACAGAGTACCCAGCAAAGCATCAGGAGAAAAGGACTGAAGTAGTCATAATCAAGTACAGTGGAATGGGTTAGCCTGACCCAAGTGTGCATGATATACAGTGTTGATTTAAAGTAGTAAGATCCATTCAAGAGAATATGTAGACTATTGTATTGAACCTAGACAAAGAGTTTCATTATAGAATTTAGACCTTTTTTGGAAAAGAATGCTAGTCTATTTAAATAACATCAGATCATGAGATAAGAACCTTTAAATCATTGTTCATGCCAAAGAAGCCTACCAAAATCCCCAGACAAAACCTCCGATAAATTTACAATGTGTCTAAGCTATTTATTTCTCAGGTCCTGCCATTCTCTTGCTTTTATATGTCCAGTGAAATCATCTATTGCTTTGTGTATGTGAAATGTTACTGATTGGTTGTTTTCCCTGTGTGAAATGTCTAAAGCATCAGACCATGAATCATAGAACCTATCATGCTCACTAAACATAACATAAACCCCATTATCATACTATAAAGACTTATACATGCAGCTTATTTCATTATTAACTCTAAGAGAAAAGAAATGTAGCTCTTTTATTTTAGCTATTTTATAGCTTTATAGTAATTTTCTACTGTAGTGAAAAGGTCTATAATGTGCTTCAGGAAAATATTTGAAAATCTTATTTAAGGTTTTAAATTTTGATTTATTTTAATATTTTTAGTGCCATACTCCAGGACTAAATAAATTGAAAATATTTCAATGAATAAGGAAAAACTTTAAATAACCAACTAATTTTTGACAAAATATACTGTGTGATGATCACAGATTCATATGGAAAAATTATGCCTAGTGTGGCTTATGTTTACAGATTTTACTGACTATTATCTAAAGACAAGCCAAATTACTTTATCCATCATGGAATGCAACAATCTCTGAAATGAGATGTAACAGCTATTTTTATAGGTTAACAGTTTAGAGCTGAGGCCTGGTGATTCTATAATGAATTAAATGACTGTAAGAAAAATGGGAAGATTATCAGTTTGATCTTCCAGTGCCTACCTATGTAAAACCATGTCCTCTTAAATTCCCTTCCTGACTTTTAGACAGGCATTTATTTATTCCCAGATCCTTACGGAGAAGCAAAATGTCAATTATTAGATTCAATCATGAGAGACTTTTAAAATGATTTTAATGATGTGTAGCCTAGTGCCCAAGTGCTGAGTGAGATAGGTTATGTTGTAAGACCAATATGTAAGAATCAAGGATTTGGAAGGAAAGCTAAAAAGTGACTTCCAGTCATCCTGGCCTTGTACATTCATGCTTTAAAATTTCCACATTCCCGGGGCGCCTGGGTGGCGCAGTCGGTTAAGCGTCCGACTTCAGCCAGGTCACGATCTCGCGGTCCGTGAGTTTGAGACCCGCGTCAGGCTCTGGGCTGATGGCTCAGAGCCTGGAGCCTGTTTCCGATTCTGTGTCCCCCTCTCTCTCTGCCCCTCCCCCGTTCATGCTCTGTCTCTCTCTGTCCCAAATCCTATTCTGTGTCCCCCTCTCTCTCTGCCCCTCCCCCGTTCATGCTCTGTCTCTCTCTGTCCCAAAAATAAATAAACGTTGAAAAAAAAAAAAAAAAAAAATTTCCACATTCCCATTTCAAGCCCACAGTAATAGATAAAGATATGAAGGAAAAGTATGAAAGGCATAGCTGGGCTGGAAAACATAAACATCTCTGTGAAGTAGAAATGAGTACACATACAAAATGGTAAACAAGACTGAACTGTGGGGCTGTAATACAAAAAGTTAGAAAGCAGGCAAAAGCACTTAGGAGATCATAATCTTGGGGGGAAACAGAGACTGAAAGTGTCCTGTATGAAGGAGAACCTCAGAGAGATGAAGAAAAATAAAACATCCATTAAAGAAAAAGCAATCAATTAGAAAAACAAATCACATTGGAATAGCAAGAGACTGATATGAAAAGTAACCAATTACAAGTAACCAATTACAAATATTGGAGGGGCATCTGGGTGGCTCAGAACCTTCTTGGGATTCTCTCTCTCCCTCTCTCTCTGCCCCTCCCCCATTCATTCTCTCTCTCTCTCTCTCTCTCTCTCTCTCTCTCTCTCTCTCAAAGTAAATAAACATTAAAAAAGAAAAGAAATATTGGAAATGAAGCATACAGTCACTTAAAAAAATCAAAAAACCTCAGTGGATAGAATAAACTCTAGGTGAGTCAAGTCAAAGATAATGAATGAAGCAGGAAAAATAATTAACCCAAAAGACAACATAGAGGGAGAAAAACAAATTGAAAGAACAATTTAAAAATAGTAAGATAGATTGGGAAAGGGCAATGTTTGTGTAATAGATGTTTCAGAATAGAAGGCAGAAAAACAGTATTTACAGACATAATGACTGAAAATTTCCTAGACTGGAATAAAAATGTAAATTTTAGAATTGAAAGTGAACATTAGGTGCTATAGGGTATAAATAAAAATAAACTGGGGCACCTAGGTGGCTCAGTCAGTTATGATTCTAACTTCGGCTGAGGTCATAATCTCAGGGCTCCTGAGTTTGAGCCCCACATCAGGCTCCACGCTGACAGCCCAGAGCCTGGTTGGGATTCTAACCCTCTCCCCTCCCCCACTTGCACCTTCTCTCTCTCAAAATAAATAAAAATAAACAAACATACATTTACACACATTATGTTAACATTATAGTATGTCACAAGTACATTGAAAACTGTACAGTTTAGCACAGAAAAAATAAATATTATATGGGAACCACTATTAAGCTGACAGCATAAATCTTATTAGGAACAACTAATTTCTGAAGAAGGAATATATTATAACTAATCTATTATGTAATGATGAAAGTTAAATAGGATATTATCAGACATCTAAAACCTAAGAGGTTTCACCACTCACAGATCTTCAGTAAAAAAAAAAAAAAAAAAAAAAATTAGTAATAAAGAATGGATTTCAGTTAGAAATAGATTGAATTCCAGGAGAAGTTAATGAGAAACAATTGTGAACATAGACATGGTAGAATATGTTGGCGGGCTTAATTTTTCTTGCCAGAACTGGTGGAAATAAGAATTAACACAATAATAACAACTGAAATGGTAGGGCTTATTTAGTACCAGTGAAAACATGCTCATTTCTCTTAGTCAAAAGGATGCTAAACAAATTGTTAGATTCATATTCTAAGATTCATACTTCTTAGATAATACATTTATTTATTTTTAATGTTTATTTATTTTTGAGAGAGAAAGAGATTGGGGTGGGGAGGGGCAGAGAGAGGGAGAGACAGAATCCGAAGAAGGCTCCAGGCTCTGAACTGCCAGCACAGAGCCCAATGCAGGGCTCGAATTCATGAACCATGAGATCATGACCTGAGCCAAAGTCGGACACTTAACCAACTGAGCCACCCAGGTGCGTCCCAGTTTAGATAATACATTTAGACTTTAAAAATATGGTTTTGAATGTTAAAAATTACAAGTATTTACTGAAAGAGTAGAAATTCAGTCTATAGCTTCCTAATCAGTAGAGAAACAAACAGACAAAAATCCTTTCATTATAGCATGAAGCAGAAAAGAACAAAGGAACAAATTTGTATAAAGCTTAACAGGAAATCTACAGTAAGATGGTAGAAATCGGTCCAGACATATAACATAAAATGTTAAGAATTTACGATATTTAAACTCCATTCTTTAGAGTTGTATTTATAAGATAGGATAAAATTTTTAAAAATCCAATTATATGTAGCTTATAAATGACATCTAAAACAAAAGCACATAGAAGATTTGAGAATAAATGATGGAAAAATATATGCCAGTAAAATATTAACAAAATAAAGCTGGTGTCATAACATTGGTAAATAAGATATAAGATAAAAACCACATATGGAGACATATGGAGATGAATAGGTTGTTACTAATGGATAAAGAAATAATCTTATCAAGAAGTTTTAGAGAATATGAATGTGTATGCACATAACAACTTAACTCTCAAATACATAAAGCATAATTTTTTGAGAAACCTCCGTAGTGTTCCATAGTAGCTGCACCAATTTGCATTCCCACCAACAGTGCACAAGGGTTTCTTTTCCTCCACATGCTCACAAACACTTATCTCTTATGTTTTTGATTTTAGCCATTCCAACAGGTGTAAATTAATACCTTATTGTGGTTTTGATTTTCATTTCCATGATGACGAGTGATGTTGAGCATCTTTTCATGTGTCTGTTGGCCATCTGTATGTCTTCTTTGAAAAAAATGTCTATTCAGCTAGCCGCTCATTTTAAAAAAATATTTGTTAATTTTGAGAGAGAGTGAACATGTGCAGGCATATGAGCAGGGAAGGGGCAGAGAGAAAGGGATAGAGAGAGAATCCTAAGCAGGCTCTGCAAATTGCAGAGCCTGATGTGGGGCTTGATCTCATGAATTGTAAGATTAGGACCTGAACTGAAATCAAGAGTCAGATGTTAAACCAACTAAGCCACCCAGGCATCCCAGGTTGTCACCTATTTTTAAATCAGATGATTTGGGGAGAGTTTTAATGTTGTGTAAGTTCTTTATATATTTTGTATATTAACCCCTTACTAGTTATATTATTTGTAAGCATCTTTTCCCATTCAGTAGGTTGCCCTTTTGTTTTGTTGATGGTTTCCTTCAGTGTGCAAAAGCTTTTTATTTTGGCATAGTCCCAGTAGTTTGATTTTGCTTTTGTTTTCCTTGCCAGAGGAGACATATCTAGAAATGTGTTTCTATGGCTGATGTCAAAGAAATTACTACCTGTTTTCTTCTAGGAATTTTATGATTTTGGGTCTCACATATAGGTCTTTAATCCATTTTATTTTTAAGAAAATGGTCCGGTTTCATTCTTTTGCATGTAGCTGTCCAGTTTTCTGGGTACCATTTGTTGGACTGTCTTTTCTCCCATTGTATATGCTTGCCCCCTTTGTCATAGATTAATTGACCATGAATGTGTCAGTTTATTTCTGGGCTCTCCATTCTGTTCATTGATCTATGTATCTGTTTTTGTACCAGTACTAAACTCTTTTGATCATTACAGCTTTGTAGTATATCTTAAAATCTGGGATTGTTACACCTCCAACTTTGTTCTTCTTTCTTGAGACTGCTTTGGCTATTAAGGGGTCTTTTGTGGTTCCATACAAATTTTAGGATTATCTATTCTAGTTCTGTGAAGAATGTTATTGGTATTTTGATAGGGATTGTATTAAATCTATAAATTGCTTCAGGTAGTGTGTACCTTTTAATAGTATTGTTTCTTCCAATCCATGATCGTGGAATACCTTTCCATTTTTTTTTGTCATGTTCAATTTCTTTCATCATTGATTTATATTTTTTTGGAATATAGGTCTTTCCCTTCCTTTTGTTAGGCTTATTCCCAGATAGTTTATTCCTTTTGGTGCTATTGTAAATGGGATTATTTTTTTAAATTTCTCTTTCTGCTACAGAATTGTTAGTATATAGGAATGCAGCAGATTATTTGTGCGTGAATTTTGTATCCATTTATCAGTTTTAGCAGGTTCTTGGTGGAGTCTGCAGAGTTTTCTATATATAGCATCATGTCATCTGCAAATAGTGTAAGTTTTACTTCTTCTTTACCAGTCTGGATGTCTTTTATTTCTTTTTCTTACCTGATTGCTGTGTCTAGGACTTCTAGTACTATGTTGAATAAAAGGGAGGAGAGTAAACTTTCTTGTCTTGTCCTAACATTAGAGGAAAAGCTCTGTTTCTTACCATTGAGAATAATGTTAGCTGTGGGGTTTTCATATGTGACTTTTATTTGTTATGTTCCCTCTAAACCTACTTTGTTGAGAGTTTTTATCATAAATGAATCTTATGCTTTGTCAGATGCTTTTTCTGCATCTTTTGAGATGATCATATAGCTGTTACTGTTTCTCTTGTTAATTTGATGTATCGTGTTGATGGATTTGAAAATATTGAACCACCCTTGTATCCTTGGAATAAATCCCACTTGATCGTGATGAATGGTTTTCTAATGTATTGCTGGATTCAGTTTGCTAATATTTTGCTGTGGATTTTTGTCTGTGTTCATCGGAGATATTGGCCTGTAGTTTTCTTTCTTTTTTTTTTTTTTTTTTTTGGAATAGTTTGAGAAGAGTAGGTTTTAACTCTTCCTTACATATTTGGTAGAATTCACCTGGGAAACCATCTGGTCCTGATATGGTGCTTACTTTTAACAGTAATCAGAAAATGAAAACTAAAATATCTAAAACAATTATGTGTATATTTTATATATTTCAATGTATATATGTATATTACATATATGTGTATATGTATGGATATGTATGTATATCAGATTAACAAAGATTTAAAATTCTGACACCACTAAATTATTTTCACATTATGTGAAATATGAATTCTACGTCCCTGAAAGTGGAAGTAAAACGGTAATACCTCTTTAGAGAGTAATTTAGCAATATCTAATAGACTTGAAGATTACACACATACACACACACACACACACACACACACACATGCATATATACAATAATGTATATAATTATATGTATATATTCTCCTCTGTCATAGTAATTTCAATTAAAGCATATTCACTGCAGCATAAAAAGTACTTGTGGCAAAACAGAAATTAGAAACAGCCCTTTGCCCAAGTACCCATCTATCAGAGGTGTATAATTAAATTCTGGTATATCCATATAATGGAATAGAATACAATAGTAAAAATGAATGGACAAGAGCCATAGTAATCAATATGTAAATCTCTTTAACAGTGTGAAACAAAAAAATCAAGTTAAAGATGACATCACTTATATAAAAATTTAATATACATGAACAATAATAAATATTGTTTGGATACATACATTTACAGTAAAATTATAAAAATGTAATTTTAGAAGAGTGGTTACATTATAGAAGGAATAGGGGATATAGATTAAGAGTAAATATACTGGGACATTCTATTGTGTTGGTGGTGTTTATTTCTTAAAAAAAAATGTTGTGGAGGAAATATGACACGATTTTAATGCTTGTTAAATGTGGGTGGTGATTATACAGGTGTTTCTGTCAAAGCATTTCATTTACTTGTTCATTCTAAATACTGAATTGCTAAGTGGTGGTAGACGTGGAGGAACCAGACAAAGTCAGTGATTGGTTCATCTATGCGTTCACCCATCTCCTTGCAATTTTAATTTTAGTGAATAGACCATCAGAATAAGATTTTTGTGAAGGGAGTTGACTCAGAAAGTCTGCATAGTGCTACTGGTCTGAGTTTTTTTTTGCTTTGAGTTTCACCTAAAAATACTCAGTGGCAGAAGAATCCTCAGTCTTTGCCTGACTTCCCTTCTTCTGATGTGTGATAATAAGAAATATCATGTTACCAAAAAAGGCATCCAACTAGGAGCAGAAAATTATTAATCAGTTTGTGTAATTAATAAGCTAAATAGTCTAATCCCCTAAGAAATAAAAATAACTTATTTAAATGAGGCTAGGCCAATACCTATGTTATGGATGTAAATATCTAATTGTATTATGAATGTAATATCTAAAATGAATGATTTCATTCTATAGCAGCCATTTGGCATGTGACTTTTTCTTCACTGGCAAGTGAGTTTTATTATGTGGGAAGAGTTTATTGCCCATACGTATCTGCCTATACCTTGTCACCTACATAAACTCTACTATATCAGTTGAACATGTCTATCTAAGATTATGCACATGCTGTTGGTACAATAACAATTTTTTCAGAGCTGTCTCTGTCTTTGCTTAGAAAATACATTATTGCACAAGTGGTCATTGAAATGAAATGTCATTTAATTTGATAATGTAACTATTTTTGTCCTTGTTCCTACCCTCCTTTGAGGTGAATTAATTATAAAAGCATAATGGTCTACCACTCTCCTATTTTCTACTCTTACTCTCAAAGTAAGAATTTTAAAGTTTAGATAGAATAGGGACATATAAGAAAATTCTCACTGTTGTCCATCAGTAAAATAATGACAATAATTAAAATACCGAGGACATAAATGACCTTTGAAATGAAACCTGTTTTCCATCCTAATTACAGTTGCTCAAAATGAATTGAAACAATATATCTGGAAGCTGATACAGTGCAATCAAATGATTTGGTATAAAACTTATCTTTCAAGAGCAAGAAAACCAGTTATCCAAGGGGAATAGGAAAATATATTTTACTTTAGGATCAAAGCAATTTGAAATATACACGTACTGGTTTCCTAGGCAAGGAGGGGCAGAGGGTAGGGGAATGCGTCTTTAAACATCCAATCCAATAATTATCTTTATTTTTTTATATTAAATATAACTTATTGTCAAATTGGTTTCCATACTCCAATAGTTATCTTTAAAAAAAAATGTAACCTTTCTTGGCAGGTTTAGATCCAGATAAGCATCTTGGAAAAACCCTGGATCAAATGGAACCTTATCTCTTAGAGGTAAGAATTTATACTATTTCTCAAAATATAGGCCTCTAAAGGAAGAAAAAGTGAGGCCGTCATATGATGATTACAAAATTAATTTTATTTTGGAAAAACTCAGATAACATTCATGATATAGTTTTGTGAAAAAATTAAACTTCTAATGGATATAAAAATGTCTAAAATTAATTATGAAAATCATTACCAGCTTTTGGGTCTGAATAAAACAGTAAGTTATACCAAAAGGAAACTGTCCTGTCAGAAGGTTTCTTTTATTAAAATGGACATTGTATGCTATATAAAAAGTACTATATTCCTAAAGTAGCTGATGGTCTCTGTGATCATATGCTTTTCAATCAGAAATGTGAGTAGGAACTTCCTTCAGATATTATCTAATCTAACCTCTTCTCTTTTACCAATTAGGAAATTAACCTGCAGAGTAGCAAAAAAATTATTTTAAGGTTTCAAGTAACAACCGTTAAACCCATATCGTTGTCAAATCCTAAATGTGTTCTAAACATTAAAGAAAGATTTAGTTATTTTGATTCTTTTCTATTAACTGTGTATTATGTTTTATGAGAGTTTGGGGGCAAATGTTATTAGTATGGCAATGATAACTAAAAGATAGAATTGTAAGAATATTTTATGTCACAATTATGATGGAAAAAAAGGAAATTACCCTACTTCTATGAAAGAATGGAACTCCTCTAGTAAGTTAGCATTTTCTCCTCCACTGCTCTTAATTTATCAACATTATTTCTAGACATTGTTAGTACCATTGCCATGATATGTTAGCAGATACCTTCTTTACTAACTTTATGGATTTCATATTTTCTTTCAGTTATTTGCGTTTATTTTATGGTTTACCAATATGTACCAAATGCTTAGAAATCCCTGAAAAATTAATTCCTTTTTTCATCAAGCGTTAGTAAGCATCTAATATGTGTGAGGCAAATAGTAAATAAAGATCAAAATAAAAATGAAGTGAGCATATATTTGCCACAAATTACATTTGATTTCTAGATTATTTGTTGTCACTTATTTAAGTTGAGCTAAATGGACATGGTTGCTTTTTATACTGCTCTGATGGGACATTCTCACAGCGGCTACAGCTTCTCACAACCTGATACCTATGTTCTCATCTATTCCCTACCATCAGACTAAATGTTGCCTCTGAAATAAGTAATGTAGATAAATAACGAAATTAAATTTATGGGGGCGAAAGAAAGAGAACTTCAGAAATGAGAGACTGGGGCTTTGGCAAAAAAGCTTTTTGCAAGCTGCTCCATAAATCTAAAGTTAGAAGTTCAGGTTTCAAGCATGTAGAGTATTTGTAGCACAGGCAACTAAGGCTTTGGGATTGCAGACCTTGCAAACACTCATCCCCTCCTGTATCTTCCTCCTCTTTCTCTTTATTGTGTCCTTCATATCATAGTAACACATACCACCATCTCTCCCATTCCAGATTCCACCCCTCCTCCACTCTGTTCATTGCTTTAGCTGCTTCTCTTTTTTGCTTCCAAACCAGAAATTTCAGAAATGTTCTTTGTATTCGTGGTCAGTGCTTCTTCCTGTCCCAGATGCCTCACGTACCTGGAGTCTGGCTTCTCTCAACACCTCCAAATGGATACAGCTCTGACCAAGATCGTCCACAATCTCTGTTTTACCAAACCCAACCAATGCTTCTTAGCCCTTATCTGACAGCTATAAACACTCCTTAAAACGCCCCCATCAGCATCCATGATGCCACATTCTCCAAGTTTTTCTCCTTTTGTTCTGGTTACTCTTAGTCTCTTTTGTCAGTTCCTGGTCTAGACTCCATTTTTACTCTATCACCTTTTTCTGGGTTTAATCAGTCACTCACATGGCTTTAATAACTAGCTATATTCTGATGATTCCCAAATCTTGCTTGGCCAAATTTCTCTGCGAAGCTCTGGTGCCCGGAGGCACTGCAAATTAAATCTCCACAAACTTGATGGCGGCCTTTATAGCTATACCTCACTTTTTGCCATTCATTTTGTCTTCAGCTTAGTTCAGTGCCTGTCACACGTCAGGCCTGCAGTATTATTGACAACCCCAAATTTGCCTCTACCTTCCGTTTCATTTCCCAAAGAATGCATTTTGCTCACTGCCTGAAGATAACTGTTCTAATATATTCTACTGTAATTGTGTCACTCGCTTCAAAACTTTAAGTCCCCATTGCTCACTGGCTAAAATCCAAGTTCTTTAGACTCCCCTTTCCCTTACTTACTCTTGCCAACCCGTTAGCATGATCTTGTCTGTTCCATCTCCGGAATATCTTCTACACCCAAGCACTTCTCACCGTCTCTGTTGCTACCACCATAATCCTCTCTTGTCCGGAGTACTTCATCAACCCTTAAGTGGTCTACTTACTTCCACCACTGCCCTGCTACAATCCATTATTCATACAGATGCCAAAGTAGTTTTTTAAAAGTGTAAATCAAATCATTTCAGTGCTTTGTTTAATTTAAACAGTTTCTCATTACAATTAGAAGAACATCAAATTCCTATGAGACCACAGCCGGCAAAACCATATATGATCTGCGTCCACTCAATCTTCTCGGGTTCGTTTTCTGCCAGTCTCCATCTCACTCACTGGGCCAGAGCCACAGATGCCTCCTCATTACTTAAACACACTTGTTTGCCCTTTTTCTTAGAACTCTGCTCTGCCCGAAATGTTTTTTACCTCAGACCGTCACATGGCGACTGCTTTCTCATAATTTAAGCGACAGCTCAAATGCTGCCTCCTCAGAAAAGCTTTCCCAGACTACCTCAGTTTACATAGATGTCTACAAATTACCATGTTTATCTGTTTACCTGTGTATTATCTGTTGTGCCCTCACCCATCCCACTAGAACGTAAGTTCCAGTAATCTTACCAAGGTTTTTGGCAAAGACATTAGTTCTTTAGTTCTTTCATGCAGTTGTGTGTTCATCTGTCTGTGCGTCCATTCATTGCTCTCATCCTTAAGTTACTTAGCATTGATTGAGGACCTGCTATGTGGCAGATGCTGTGGTGAGCACTAAGTATACACAATGAATTAAACAAAAAAATTCTTGTTCTTACGGAGTGGACAGTCTGCCACCGTTACTTTCAGACCTGAGAGTTATTGGGGAGTTTATTGGGGACCTTGTTAAAATGTATGTACTCATTTCCCACCATAAGAAATCTGAGTTCAGAAGGACCCGGGAATCTGATCTTTAAACAAGCACTAAGTACTTCTAACACAGTGATCACATATATCATCTTGTAGTTCTTCAATACCAACAACACACTTCAAGCCCTATATTTCTAGATCTCTCTGAAAGAGTGTAAGCCTTCTTGAAACTGTTGTCATCCATTGGCTTCTACTACTTAAGTCTTGAAGCCTTTCTGAATATTTTCTTAGCTTCCTTTTGAGGCTTACCGTATAAGTCCCACCCCTTATAAGTGGTGGTCCCATCCATAGCCTTCCTCCTGTGGTGAGACTAAATACCCCCCATGACTTCAGCTACCAATTTTATTCTTATGACAATTAAGACTGTTCCTCCACCATCTTTTTATGCTCCAGACATCTGTATTCAGCTGGACACCTTTCTCTCTTACATGACTCAAGCACTTCAATCTCAATTGTGCAGAACTAAACATTTCTTGGGTGACATATCCATGCCATTTTTATGTGTCCTCACCATGAAAGGTTCTGTCTTCTACTCAGTTGTCCAAGACCAAGAAAAAGTGAATCATAATAAATGATTTCTTAGGCTCCATCATTCATAAATAAGGCCCTGACTTCTTTTAATTCTACCTTCTATCTTATTATCTGCCCCTTTTAATCCTTGTTGTCAGTGCTTTGGGGTTATTGCAATCTTCTAGCTCAATTCTCTCCTCCTCACCTTACCCCTTGTCAATCCATCATCCACAGGACTGTCATCATCACGCATGTGAAGTGTAAATCTGATCATATTACACTTTGCTTGTAAACTTTTGCATTGTTCCCCATTGCCTCAAAGTAAAATTTAACTCCTAGACACAGCCCAATGTGTCCTTGGGGAAACTGAGGCTTGTAAAAATAGGCAGTCTTCTACATCCACCCTATCTATCCTTTATGAGTTTGCTACTATTGATGGTTTCCCTAGAGTGAGTACTCCCTTGTTCCTCCATCTTCTACTCCCCCTCTCTGCATGCTTTCTCTCTCCTTTTTTTTTCATACTTTATTTTGAGAGAAAGAGAGTGTACATGTGCACATGAGCAGGGGAGGGGCAGAGAGAAAGGGAGAGAGACAAATAAGAGAGAGAATTCCAAGCAGGTCCTACTCTGCTAGCATGGAGCCCTACACAGTGCTCCACATGGAGCTTGAACCCATGAACCATAAGATCATGACCTGAGCCGAAACCAAGAGTAGGACAGATGGTCAACTGACTCAGCCACCCAGGTGCCCCATATTCCTTCACTCAAGTAAATCCAAACTGTCCTTAAAGTCTAAACTTCACAGTCATGCTTAAATAAGCCTCCTGTGAGCTGCCATTTTCTTCTTTGACTCCCAGTATGTAGACTTCTCATGCTATATATTTTTTCTATTGTTTATTATAACATTAAACCATGTAATGTTTAAAAACTAAATTCAAACACTATCAAAAATGAAAAATCTTCTGATTCCAAGTTCCCAGGTTTTCTACCCCTTCCCACAGCAGCCAGTCTTCTCTGTTCTAATGTATCTCTTCAAAAACTTTTTTTGCATATGTAAATACATATGCAAGCATTTATTCAGTTTTACCTAAATTGGAGCATGCTATGCACATTTTTCTCCATCTTCCATTTTAACACATAAAGATACATGTCATTTGTTTCCACAACATCATTAGGTGGATAACTATTGAGCCCATTGTTTATTGATGAACTTTATTCCTTACTGTTTTCTTTCATGCTTTCATGTCTTTTGCTACTTCAAATAATGCCAGAATGAACATTACTGTACATATATTTTGTGGCATGAATAAGTTTATCTGTAGGATAATGTCCTGGAATGGAAATACTGCGTCAGAATGTATATATGATTTTAAGGGTAATAGACATTGAAGACATCCATTTTCAGCTGTGGTGGAATAACTTACATCAGACCGACTCTCCCAGTTAAAAAAATTAGAATAGTTATATGAAATTAAAACAGAAATAATGTTGGAAGGCATTAGAGAATTACAAAAAAAAATGAGAAAATTTGACAGGATTCCAGTGAGAACAGAGCCTCTATTCCCTTCAAGATATTTTCTAATTCAAAAAAATGGTACAGGGATAGGAAGCAGTTATGGAGAACTCTAGCTGAGTAGGGCTTTCATGGCACTGGAGAGACCCAAATTGGAATTCACTGCAAACCTAAGTGGAGTGGACCTGGTTAACCCTCCAGGTATTCAGTCGGTCTCCTGAATGGGTTATAGCTTAGGGGTAAAGGCAAACCAGAAATAGAGCAGCCCTTGCAAATACATATATCCCACTTTTGATCATACCAATCCTAGACTGAATTAACCTGTGCTACTACTCATATTGCTTGTTTCCTCTTAAGAAGGATAACATGATTCACAGCCTCAAACTGTCTCTAAAATATTTCACATACAGTTTTCAGCAGGCAATCAGAAATTACCAAGCATATCAGGAGATCTGATGAGAGAATTGAAACCAGAGAAACTGAGAAAAAAACACACCCTAGAAACAGTCTCAGAGGAGTCATATGATCACATTCCCAGATCTAGACTTTAAAATGACTGTGGCATTGGGTGAGAAGATGAACTATTTTAAGGGAAATTTTGAATCTATACAGAAGAATCAAATAGAATTCTGGAACTTAAAAATACAATGTCTGAAATTAAGGATACAACATGGGTTTATCAGTAGGTTTGATACAGTTGTGTAGATAATTAAAGACCTGGAAGATAGGGTGGTATAAAACATCCAGGCTGAAGCACAAAGAAAAACAGGATGGAAAGAAAAGAGAAAAATATAAAAGATATAAAGGAGAGAAGTTTGTCATACCCGTAACTGGAGTTGCAGGAGTGAAGGAGAGAGAGAAAGGAACAGAAGCAATGTTTGAAGGGATTTTACTATAGGATTTACCTGTCATTATTTTTGCTGATTTTGACAAGGAGCTTTTCAAAATGGTAAAAATTGCTCAAAAGAGAAGGATTGAATATTAATGGTTAATTGCACATTTTTGGCAGGAATTATTTTTTCCTGATGGTTACAGAAAATTATGCAAAACAATCTAGTGTGTCTTTTTCTCTGGCTTCTGCATAGTCTAATCTGTGTGTACATGAGCTTTCCATGAAGTAAGTGCTAACTAAATTTTTACACCAATTTGTTATCAATTTATTTCTCACCTCATGCACAACAGTTATCTGACACAACCCAGATCTTAACCCAGATTTTTGGTTTTCTTATTTTTCCTTTCATTTTTACTTATGCTCATAAAAGAGACCTCAATCTGATGTACCCAGAGCACAATGATTCTAATATTAAAGCAGAATGAGTCATTTGTCAAACTCCATCTTCTTTCTGCATTTGTAGGGTATGACTTTTTTTTTTTAATTTTTTAAAGACACGTTTTCTAGGACTCTGTCTTCTCTGTCATTGCCTAAGAAATCAGATTTTAAGGAATGTCCGTATGTCTCTATCTTTATGAATAATGTGATTAACCTCATTAAGTGAGATAAAAATCAACTACGTATTCATTTTTCAACTTGTTGGCACAACTCTCCCAAATACTCAAGAAATTCAAAAAGAGAAAAAAAAATGTTTGACCTTGTAGGAATGGGAGAAAAAGGGATTAAATAGAGGAACCCATTTTGTTCACCTGCCTCAGATCTCCTGAAACATCTTTTATGTACCTTTTGTGTAACGTGGGTGGACATGACTTATAAAATGTAATAAGTTAATTGAGCTAATATGTTAATCCTTTAATATATTATTGTATCTAAGAGTTAATATTTTTTAGTTAAGGGAGTTTTTGTATATTATAATGATTTCCCTTGAAGAAATCACTATTTAATCGTGAGAATTACAGACAGGTTGGTGGCAGAGGTGGTGGAGAAAAGATGATACCTTTGGGCAAGGGTCCTTTTCATAGTTCATTCAGATTGCCTGGGGAAGAGGCAGTATCAGACAGCAGTCAGCAAGCTAACTCTGCACCCAGGAGCTCAGCTGTGAATCCTGACTCTACTGCTTACTTCAAACATTGATCTAGTTAGTTTCCCACGTATAAAATGGAAGTAATAGCAATAGGATGATATATAAGGTGCTTAGCTCAGTATCTGGCACATTCTAAATGCTCAATAAATGTTAGCAATGTTTACTATTATGAGTAAAATTTGCTATTACTGAAGAATAATTCTGAAATTTTTCTGCTTTACAATAAAAAACCCCAGAAAACTGAGTAGACACAATAGTTGGAGTAACATTTAAAACTCTCAAGAGATTGTTAACTGACATATATCAACATGTAGATAACAATCCTAACAGAAAACTGGCAAAGGCTGTGGAGAAACGCTGTACAGAAAAGAATATCTCAAAACCAAATACAGATATGAAGAGATGATCAAACAGATTTAGCAATCAGAGAAGTACAAATTAAAGCAATAATGTTACCTTTTACCAGTTTGACAAAAATAAGAAAACTGGATAATGCCAGTTGTTGACAGGTGAGGTTTTTACAGAACCTTAGGAATATAGGTTGGTACTACCATTCTGGAAGGCAGTATTGCAATTCCTACATTAAATATCCCCATCCTATCAGTCCACAAGGGACATTAGTGAAAATAGTTTTTGGGGCGCCTGGGTGGCGCAGTCGGTTAAGCGTCCGACTTCAGCCAGGTCACGATCTCGCGGTCCGGGAGTTCGAGCCCCGCGTCGGGCTCTGGGCTGATGGCTCAGAGCCTGGAGCTTGTTTCCGATTCTATGTCTCCCTCTCTCTCTGCCCCTCCCCCGTTCATGCTCTGTCTCTCTCTGTCACAAAAATAAATAAACGTTGAAAAAAAAAAATTAAAAAAAAAAAAAAGAAAATAGTTTTTGCAGGTTTATTTTTGATGGTGTTGGGGTTCTTGGAAGCAGTATGAATGTCCATTGCCAGTTAGTTAAAATTAACCAGTTACTTAAAATGTGTTGAGTGCACATTATGAAATACAGGTCTGCAGTTAGAAAAATATCTTCAATGTGCATATAGCAACAAAGTGTTGAATGCATAAAAGTGACATGGAAATCAATTAAAAATACAGGCACACAAAATAATAATACATTTGCAAGGACATAGACAAAAGATACCCATTAAATATTTCTAAATGTTTGCCTCTGATAAGGAAAAATCTTGAATAAATTATACAAATAAATGGCAATTAAAAAAAAACAATGTAAGTTACTTGCATATTGCTGAAAATTTGAGTATAATAACGTACAGAGAAGTAAATAAAAAGCATAGTTTCTGCACCCTGTGATGCACACTGCTAACGTTGTTGGTGCATTCTGAAACAGTTTGTTTTTTTTTCCTGGGAGTTCACTTTTTATACAAGTTCACATAATTAAATAGTTGTGCATGTCTTATTTACATAATTAGGTTCAACTGTACATAGTTTGTCTTGGTTTTTTTTCCTAGCATTATGTCATATTTATTTTCCCACATAAATATATCTAATTTGAAAATACATTAATTAATGGCTGTGTGGATCCCATCATATTTGTATCCTACATACAAATGTATTATGACAAATTTAATGAGTTATCTCTTGTTGGAAATATTTGTTATTTCTAAATTATTATAAATAATTTTACTTATTTTAAAATTATTATAAATAATATTATGATTATTATCTTTCCTACTGAATCTTCATGTACATTTCTGATTATTATTTTCTTTAGATAAATTCCTAGGAATGTAATTTCTAGATCAAAAAATACAACTTTAAGGATTGTACATTTGTAACTCTAAATTAACTATAGAACAATTTTAGCTTGCTTCTTAAACTTCTGCAGGTTCCTAAAATTATCATCTGATAAGTGAACAAATGGATTCTAAAATTATTTTCTCCTTCGTGGGTTTTTTCCCCCAGGACTATTTTCTCATTGTTCAAAAAAGTAGATGAATTTTAATATAAAAGTTGCATCAAATTTTAAAGGTTTAGAACTATTCCTTAAATGTTAAAGAGGAGTCTTATTTTTGTGATGTTTTACAGTGTTTGTCAAATGAGTCTTCAACTTTTGGTTCAGAAACAACCTTCTGAGTCTTTCCCTTCTCCCATTTCAACATCTTACTTTCATCCTCTATAGTTGATTATTTTGATATTTACCTCCACATCTCTAAATTACATGTTTGTATTACTACTTCATGACTCTCTTCAATTTTAGCATTATTTATTCACTTATCACTCCAGAATATGCAGAGTTAGCTGTCTCCCTTTACCTCCACCGCATATGTGAACTTTTTCCCTCTACCATCTTCCCAGATGGTTATTTTGCAAGTCTAGTTGACATTATGATAACTGTGAAAACCCAATACACAGCTGAATTAGGTAATAAACTCTGGTCATAAACCTTTCCTGTACAACTTTTTATTTTTTCCCTTGAAATGATAATTGTCTTGTTCTTTGATCTATTTAGTATTGTGCTCACCACTAATTCAATGCTGTACTCATTACTGGTTTATTAATCTCTTATCTAGATGTTCAGGGGTATTGAGTATTTTGTCAGTTTTCTCCCCAGAAGAAGTTTTCTCCAACGCCTTCTGACATGTAGCCTGGACCGGTTTCCTCCTATGCCTGTTGTAAGGCTGTCATCCTAGCATCTCCCCATAGTCCTGGAGATCCCTTGATCCTCCCTCTGTCTTGGAGCCCTTGTTTCCTGGACACAACATTTTCCTTTTTCTTTGTTTATTCTCACTTTTGTGAAGCATATTCTCTAGAAGATTTTTAGGAAAGGGTCCACAGGAGGTAAAACATTTGAGACACTGTGTATTTCTATAAATGTCTTCATTCTTTCCTCACTTTGGATTGGTTCTTTACCTGGTCACAGAATTCTATTTTCAGAATATTTTTCCTTCTGGATCTTATTTCCTTGCATCTCAGTACTGTTGAGAGCCCAAAATCATTCTGATCCCTAACTATATGTGATCTTATTCATTTCTCTCTCCATCTCCTCTCCAAGAGTATATATTTCTTTTGTTCCTAGAATTATAAAATTTATTTGCTATGTCTTGAGTGAGTGTGTTTTTATCCATTGTGCTTGGATAGGTAGAATTTTTAGTTTGAAAATTTCAGTTTGGGGAAATTTCCTTGAAGTATTTCACTGATGTTTATCTTCCTTCTGTTTTTGCCTCTTGGAATTCCTATTATTTAGATGTTACTTAAATTTCTAACTTTTCTTTCCTTATTTTATCTGATTCATTTTTGCCATTTCTAGAATTTTCAATTTTATCTTCAAACCTTTGAAACTGTGCCCCATAGGGTCAATGAGGTTGAAACTAGCAGAAAGTTTAAAGCTTGTTTTTCAGAGAACTATTCCCCCCCTCCCCATCAGATACTGTGTCTTTTTAGACACCCCCCCCCAACAAATCCACTAGCTATGTCTGCAGAAGCCTGGACTCAAGGTCAATTGCTATGGTTCCAGCCTAGGTATAAGATATCTCCTAGAGATAAGGAGTCCCGGACCTCATCTAGTTTCTACCTGCCCTCAGAGCATGCCTGTAGCTCCTTTTCCTTGCCCTCAGGTAATCTCCTGACTCAGGGTCTGAATTGTGCCTCATTCTGGTGTCAATCTCCACTCCCCAGTGAACATGGGATATATGTTACATACATGTTACATACATGTTTGCTCAGTGTACAGACTCCATCTTCCCTCATGAATACTCATAACTTTTCCCTTCCCTTTTCCTCAATATGTATGTAATCTCAACCCCTATGATTATAAAAAACATATTCTCTCCCCTTGGAGGGAGGCAGATTTGAGGCTTGCCCTCCAGTCTCATCTCCACGTTTGGCTGCTTCTCAAACCCTTTCCTTGCAGCATACCTGACTTCTGTCTCAGTGATTGGCTTTGCTGCACATCAGGCAGATGGACTTGGATTTGGTTACAATTTCAACTGAGTTTTTCATGGCCTATTTTTAATTTCTAAAAGCTCATTTTTTGTTCTCTGAATTCTCTTTTTTAAAATTATAGCACTCTATCCTTATTAGAGTGTATCCTATTTTTATTGTTGTTCTCTCTTTTTTTGTTTCTCATTTTTCTTCCTTTAGTTTTCTTTTCCCGTACATAGTCTGTTTTCTCCATTGTTTCCGTTGGTCTCTAACTTTAATTTTAGAGATGTTTCTGCTAACCTTGGTGTTCTCCTCATATTTAAGAGTAAGGGCCTAAATTTTTTATTGTAAGCACTAAATGTGTGGATAGGGCTTTATGATCTCGAACTTTACTATAGGAAGGTATGGCTAAGTCATTTAATCTAAGCCATCTAGATTCCAAAGAAAAGGATTCTCCAATCTCCTCTCTTGAAGTAAAGACATGCTGCAATTTGTTTTGTTTTGTTTTATTTTGTTTTGGTTTGATTTGTTTTGTTTTGTTTTCCTGGGAGTTAGGCAGGAATAAATGACTAGCAGTCTCAGAATCTTATGTGCATACATTAACTGATTCCATTTTATTATAGTTCCTCTTCCCTCAGCTGTGTCTCATTTCTCCTACGCCAGTTCCTCTGTTTTCATCACCGTATGCAGAGAATAAACTTCCAGGGTTCTGCCAGGGTGGAGGAAAGACAGTTGCCAGGCTACAGGGAAGGAATTTAGGGATCTGACTGCTTGTTAAACAGACTGCCAATCAATCTTTATTTTGGGGCACTTTTCATTTCTCCTTCACTTTTCGAGGTACCTGGTGCTGCCAACTCCTTACTCTGTTTAAGAGGAAAGAGCTGTTCTACTGTGTAAATTGGGTTGGTCCTCTACACTCTCCACTGTTGACCTAGGACTCGGTGTTCTTCATTCTGCTAAATTGTTTGATTTTGTCACTTCCTCTCTTCTGTTCCCCATCTTTGTCAGTTTATTCCTTGTTATGAAATACATTCTAGCAAGATTTTAGAAAGGAGTGAGAGTAGATATAGGGATTCAATCTACCATCTTTGCCAGCAACAATTAGTCTTTAATCAAGAAATTTCTTAAGATCATCTAAATAAAAGTTGTCTGCTAGATGGGAGTGTGGAACCATACCAGCTGAAAAAGTGTGAGTTCATAGGTTTGGTTGCTTCTTCCAGGACTGTTCACATAGAATTGGGAAATCTGAATTCTTGCCTTGAGTCAAAGGTAAGCAGATATGTATTGACTATTTAAGGATTATACCACTCTGCTAGGTGTTGAACTAAACCAGGATAAGTGTAATGCAAGTTTCAAGCTTAAAACTGTGTTCCAAGCTCTGTTCTATAGGAGTTAACTTATATCTTCCTTCTGGGTTTGACAAAAGTACAGTCTGCAATCCAAGCTACCTATCACTTTTTCAAAAAGAAAAAGAAGGGCACCTGGGTGGCTCAGGCAGTTAAGCATCCGACTTCGGCTCAGGTCATGATCTCACAGTTTGTGAGTTTAAGCCCTATGTCAGGCTCTATGCTGACAGCTCAGAGCCTGGAGCCCGCTTCAGATTCTGTGTCTCCCTCTCTCTCTGCCCCTCCCCTGCACATGCTCTGTTTCTCTCTCTCTCAAAAATAAATAATAAAACATTAAAAAGAGAAGAAAAGAAAAAGAAAAAGAATTTCACTAAAGTTGATTTAAGAGAGACAGAATTTTAAGCCTTGTTCCCTGCAGTGCCAACTTTATGGAAAAGAACACCTTTGACCTTGAAAGTAAAAAGTAGGCAGAATATCTTTGACAAGAGATTTTGAATTTTGAACATAATTGAGTTGGAAGGATATGTGAAACTTTATGGTCAAGATGTCCACTATGATGAATAAAAACTATAAGATGTGTTAAAATTTACTCTAAGAAAGTAAAAAATATTTGCCAGACAATTTCAAAGAAAAAAAATTAAATGTTGAGAGTATTGTGAGTAACTTCAGAGGTAAACTGACAGTCATACTGGCCTTACAAGAGGGACAGTATTTTTGACTGGCTGGATTATTTAGAGTATATTTTGAGCAGTAGGAGAGGAAGTTGAAAAAGGAGGTTGAAACCAGACAGAAAGAGATTTTGAGTCCTGAAATGAGTATTTAATTATCTAAACAATGAGAAATAACTGAAAGTTTTAGGGGAAGGCAGTAAAATCCTTAAAAGTGTACTTTAAGGATTTTGACCAGGCAGTAGGGTCAATTGATTGTTGTATTTAAAGAGAAGAGGTGCAGGCCATTTTCCACAGTTAGTGGCTGTTTCAATGTATGACTTTGAACTTATTCTTCACATTTCTCTGAATGTGTTTCATAGGTGAACTCTTAATTGCCAGTGTCATGTTGTACTAATAGAATTGAATAATAAGTATTTGTAAGGACTTTTTATACATCCAGTCTATGCTAATCGCTTTAAATTTTTTTTTTTTTTCAACGTTTATTCATTTTTGGGACAGAGAGAGACAGAGCATGAACGGGGGAGGGGCAGAGAGAGAGGGAGACACAGAATCGGAAACAGGCTCCAGGCTCCGAGCCATCAGCCCAGAGCCTGACGCGGGGCTCGAACTCACGGACCGCGAGATCGTGACCTGGCTGAAGTCGGACGCTTAACCGACTGCGCCACCCAGGCGCCCCAATGCTAATCGCTTTAAAGGGTACGAAATAAGTAAATGATTTGGTATTTTTCATGACACAGAGAGTCTAACAAGTCTAGAGACCTGGATAAGATGAAGCCAGATAAATTGGTATTTACTATAAATGTAATTGGAAGCTAAAAAATGGAAGATGGTTGCATGACCTGGAGTAGCTGAAAATGATATCATTCAAGTATTAGCACTTAAACTGGTTTGAAGGATGGATATATTTACATGGATGGTGGCAACGAATTGAGTCAATATGAATGAAGATTTCTTGGCAAAAAGCCATGCAGGAACAATGAGGAACTTGGTTTCAATGGAACTAAGAGCTGGTGTTGGTAGATTCATAAGAAACAGATGAGGTGGGAATTTATGACCTCATCAAAAAGAGCCTGGAGAGATGGGCCAGGCAATTTGGGGTAAGAACTAACAAGATGTAGAAGGTTTATCAGCAGGGATTTATATTATTAAAAGATATCATAGGAAATTTAGTCTGGCAACAGTATTTATGGATTTGGGATTAGAGGAAATTAGAAATAAAAAAAGAGTCTAAGACACTGTTATAGGTAACAGTGTGAAGGGTTGGAGTATGATGCCTGCTGACAGTAAGGATGAAGAGATAGGACAAAATTGAAAGAAGATTCTGATGGAAGAAATGGAAAAGAAATTGGCATCAAACTGACAGAAGCCAAAAGGAAAGAATTAAAGAGTAGTCCACACATAATGACTGCGGAGACTGGAAGCATGTATTTCTGCAGAGGAGAACAGGGTTAAGAAAGAACATGATAAGCTTGGTCTTAAACACACTGAGCTTCTAATTATAACATATAAACCAAAGGCATATTTTTTAAACTATGAGATTGGAGCCCAATTGAGATGTTCAGGCAAAACACTAAAGTTCATTTATCACCATATTTTAGAGTCAATATGCAGCTTCAAGTTCTGGTTTTATTTAGTTCTAAGTTCCATAACCTTTGCAAATCAAGTTAGTTCTCCCCACTAGAAAAGGGAAAAAATAAAATTTTTTAGCCATTTTATGGAGTATATATTATATGCTGGACAGAACATTAGGCTTTCCTTTCATTTGGTTTTATTTCTGAAAACAGCTTTTCTGTGAGATAGGTACCGTCGTCATCTCCACTTTACAGATCAGCAATCTGAGGCTCAGAGAGCTGGCCTGACCTAAGATTGCACAGCCAGAAAGTGACTGAGCCAGGGTTGAAACCAAGGATTGTGTCTCCAGCACTACTGCTTTTAACCAGTTGTGCAACACTGCTCTCACTGCACATGACTACAAATATAAGCCTTACTTACTTTTGTAGCAAAGCTGTGTATTTATTAAATGCTTACTAAGTGCCATACTCTGTGCTAAGCACTTTTTATGCATTATTTTATTTGATCAACTAATCTATGAGGTTGTGACCATTGATATTTACATTTACAGATGAGGGATCATTCAGAGGGTGAGTAATTTTTTCCATAGTCACACAGCTGGAGAAAGTAGCAGACGTTGAATATGTGCTTAAATCTGTCTGTCTGATTCCAGAATCCATGCTCCTCTTTATTCTTTTTTTTTTTTTTCAACGTTTATTTTTATTTTTGGGACAGAGAGAGACAGAGCATGAACGGGGGAGGGGCAGAGAGAGAGGGAGACACAGCATCGGAAACAGGCTCCAGGCTCTGAGCCATCAGCCCAGAGCCCGACGCGGGGCTCGAACTCACGGACCGCGAGATCGTGACCTGGCTGAAGTCGGGCGCTTAACCGACTGCGCCACCCAGGCGCCCCGATCCTCTTTATTCTTAAAAGTCGTTCTTAGGATTAAATAATTATATCATTTTCTTAACTTTAAGGCATAAAACAAATGGTCTTTAATGAATGGTGATAGTGTTGGTTTTAGCAGCAGGAGAATAACATAAAGGTGATGGTTGAAGCCTTGGAGTATATGGGCTATCCAAAGGAATAAATTGAGAAGAATATATTACAGAGAATCATGAGGGATATTTATAATTTAGGAGGAGCAGGAAGGAGTCAGAGAAGCTTAACAATAGCTTAAGAAACATGGTAACATGAGACCTGAGGAAGATGATTACAAAGATATGTGACATCATAGTATCATGCCACATAAAATTTGGAAAGGATAAGGTCACTGGAGTCTCCCAGCAAACGCTTCTCCTGCTGAGATACCAATAAACACAACCACCATCCACCAGTTTCCCAGTGAAGAAAACTGGCAATTTTCCTTAATTCTTTTTAACTTTCCTCACTCCTCCATTCAATTATGGAGCCTCCTAATGTATGGAGCCTTCACGTATGCAGCCTCCTAACAATATCTGTCAAAATACCTTGCCTCTCCCTTCTGTCCTCACTGCTATTTCCTCAGTTCAGGAAATCTTCACCCCCTGGCTAGATTCCTCCAGCAACTTCTCAGTTCTTTGTGCTTCCTGACTTACTTGCCTCAACCATTCTCCATTGTGTGACCAGAATGTTTCTAAAAGATAAATGTGATCAGTTCAGTTATCTGCTTAAAACCTACCATAGGTTCTCACTGAACTTTGGATAATGACTTAGCATGATTTACAAAACCCCATAAGATGTGTCTTCTTTCTAGTCAGCCTCATCTCAGCATTATTCATCTAGTTATGATCCAGCTATGCCATACTTACTTCAGTTTCTAGGACCCATCATGTGCTCTGGTACTTAATATATGCTGTTCCCTTTGGAACAACCTTTCCTTCTCTCTCTCCCTCCACCTCTGCCTCTCTCCCTCCACCTCTGCCTCTCTCCGTTTAGCCTTTCCTGGTTAACTCATCCTTCAGATTTTACCTTAAGTTTTATTTTGAGAAGGTTTTGGGTTCCTTCTGGTTAGGTATTGTGCTTTATACTCCCACAGCATCTCATGCATCCACAGAAGCAACCACTACCTTTTATTGCAATTGCTTGTTTAACTTTCTGTCTGTATTTCCAGATACAAAGCTGTTCTATGCAGGATTTATATGTCTGCTCCCATCATTATCCGCAGCACCTAAAACGATGCCAAACCTATAGTAGATACTCAATAAATAATTCTTGAGTAAGTTCTATGTTTTAGCGGTTTTTATAAACCTCATGGTTTTCTGTAGGTGGTGAGAGGATGAAATGTGATTTGATTTTACTTTTTTTTTTCTTTCCAATTTTAAGATGCCCAACAGATAAATGAAGCTGGTTTAAAAGAAGAAAAATCTTGATTTAATAAGAAATTCTCACAATTGTATTTATTATAATCTTTTAAAGGAATAAAAATTAAACAGGGAAGCCAGATGCCCTTAACTTTTTCAGTTCAAAAATCAGTAGCATTCAAACGGAATTGTTATGACTATGAATATTCATCTATATATAAGTACACTAGAAAAAAATAGAATCATGTAAGTAATTTCCTTTTTATTTACTAGGAATTCACTTCTTAAATGTTCAGACTCTGAGGCATTTTTATAATCCATGAAATGACCCAAGTCAGCCACATCTGTCAGATCGCTTTTTAAAAAACTTATCTTAACAACAGTTAGATGGAAACCCAATAAATGGAAACCCAAACTCTTTCCCCAAGAGTTTTATCTAAAAGAGAACATAGGGTGCCTGGGTGGCCCAGTTGGTTAAGTATCCGACTTGATTTTGGCTCAAGTCATGATCTCACAGTTCGTGAGTTCAAGCCCCGTATTGGTCTCCGCTCTGTCAGGGCAGAGCCTGCATAGGATTCTCTGTCTCCTCCTCTCTGCCCCTCCCCCACTCTCTCTCTTGCTCAAATAAATAAATAAATAAATAAGTACATAAACTTTAAAAAAATAGAACATAGCACAATTTAGATATACATGAATCAATGAGTATGCTTTTGTGCGATGAAAATTATATTGTGTAATAAGTAAAGAAATGATCTTGTTTTATTAAAAATAATTCAACTCATTAGAAAACAGCAACATTTCTTTTCAACTGGTTAAGATCCTTTAGAACTTTTAATTTATCTGTTGTATTAGCTTTATATCTTTGTATTCATACAAAGGTTGGGACCAAATGGTAGATGTCCGGCAAAATAGCACATGTGTTAATTTACCCAATAACCAGCTGGTCTAAATCTTTTTCTTTTTTTTTTTAATTTTTTTTTCAACGTTTTTATTGGTCTAAATCTTTTTCTACATAACATTCCCCAAATGGTTGAAAAGAGTGGGGGAAATGTCACATCACTGATTCAGTGGCTAATGAGATAAGGAAAACATTGACTATCATGTTTGAATTTTATTTACTGTTTCAGATTTCTAAAACTAGAGGATAAAAATCCTGTTTCTAAAGGTAGAGAAAAAGAAGTTAGTAACTTTCTCTGCCCTTTTACTTGGTATTTCTGATTAGGGGTGGCTTTGTTTTAGTTCAAATTAGACCTATCAGTCCATGTCTTTTGGGCTCTTGTCTGGGAGCATGCATGGGTATCTGGGCCATAAGGAGGGCACCCAATTGGGTCACTAAGTACTACGTGCTATACAGTGGGAAGGAGCTAGGAGAGAGTCTAAGGAATTTAGAAACATAGTCTCATGAGAAAAAGTCACACATGAAAAATTTTAAATTCAAGAAGTACATACTGATGCAGTGCAGAAATATATCACAAGCCAGAAATATATCATAGTGTAGTCCCACAGGCAATAAAAAGGGCAATTCCTTTTAAGTTGAAGAGAAGAAAACTAGATGTTGGGGTTTATCACTTTATATTTCATTTTATAAGATTTAGTGTGTTTTTTTTCCTTCAGCCAGTCAAGATCCTTTTGAATTTTTATTTTATTTTACCTACTGTATTACATTTCAATCTTTATATCCATGCAAAGGATCGGATGAAATGGATGAAGCATTGATTGTCAGTCTACAGAGTTTGCTTTTTACTAAACAGTTAACAGTCAGCCCCCAAAAACTTTTAAGCAAATGGCCATATATTGTTAAGGAGAGTTAGTATGGTAATAATATGTAGGGTAGATTGGGAGTTATGAAAACTAAACAGGAAGACAAGAGATGGTTGTAATTGTTGAAGTGTGAAGTGATCATGGAGGATATTAGACTGGAAGATAGTGTTCACTACCATTCTCCTAGTATATAGACTAGGATCTGGCACTTAGTAAGTACTGAGTGAATCTTTGTTGATTCAATAAATGAATTAATGTAAAAATTTAAAATGTAGGCTCTCTGGCAGAAAGAATGACAGAAGGAAAGGAAGGAGTCAAGTTCTTCAATATTTCAAGTTTTCATTGTGATTGAGCCATTACAGAAATAGGGTATTGAGCAGGGAGAGAACGTTTTGAGAAAAAATCAAGAACATTGCTTTATTCATGTTAAATTTAGAACAACAACGCTCCCAAGTAAAACAGTAAGAATTTTGAGGGGTGCTTGGGTGGCTCAGTCAGGTAAGCGTCTGACTTTGGCTCAGGTCATGATCTCAAGGTTCGTGAGTCCAAGCGCCACATCAGGCTCTCTACTGCCGCCACTTTAGCCCACCTCTGATCCTCTGTCTCCCTCTCTGCCCCTCCCCCGCTTGTTCGTGTTCTCTCTCTCTCTCTCTTTCTACCTCCCTCCCTCCTTCCCTCCCTCCCTTTCAAAAATAAATAAACATTTAAAAAAAGAATTTTGACAGGGGCCTAATATATGGGAGAGAGATCAGTGACTAGGGTTTTTGCTTTGCGAGCCATTTGCATAGAAGTAATAGAATAGTGGTCATGATCCTCAAAAAGGGAGTGTATAGATAAAAGAGCAGAAGGCCCAAGGGAAGGGCAAATTAACCTAATAGAGAAAAAATAGCATATATTGAGAGTGCTTACTATGCACTTAAGAGCTCTTGTATGTGTCATCTGTTTTAGCAGTGACAACACACTTATAAGAGTAGGTATTACTAGGAAAATGGAAATTCAGAGAAGTTAAGCAATTCATCCTAGGTTCTATGCCTAGTAAGTGTTGGAGCCAGTATATGAACCTAGATCTGTCTATCCTTGATTTCCATCTTTGGTGAAACTATTCTCTGGTCATGAATTTTGCCTATCTTCTCCACTAAATTCTTTAACATATTTACAATAGTTATGTTATAGTCTTTGCCTACTGAGTCCAGTACGTGGTTAATGTTGGGTCTGTTTCCGTTTTTGTTTGTTTGTTTTTCTATTGATTATAAGTCACAGTTTTCACTTTTTGACATCTCAAATTTTTTTTTACATATTTTGTGGTAGATACTGAATAAAAAAGAAGAGTAGAGACTAAAGTAATACCGTCCCTCCCCAAACCACACCCCTTCCTCTGTCTGACAGCTAGTCTGGGGTGTTTATTCTGTTTAATCTCCAGTTGAGCTGGGTCTGATCTGAGTTGCATTTTATTTCAGTTTACTACTTTTTTCAAATGCTTCAAGAGTAGGATCAGGGCTCTTCATTTATCAGGGCTTGTGGTCTGTGCTCCCAGTGAGTCTAGATTTCTCTCTCTCTCTCTCTCTACCCTTCCCTCCCTCCACTCCCCTCTCCTCCCTCCTTCTCTTCCTTCCTCCCTTCTGTCCTCTCCCCCTGCTTTACTGTCCTGCCACCAGTGTTTCGTGCCTTTTCACAGGCTTAGTGCTCTGAGCCTCTCCTTGACTTCTTCCTGGCCTTCCAAGCCTTGGGAAAAAAATCTCTTAGTTTTCCTGCTCTATCCCCAGCCTTTGGCACAGTGAAAGCTCAATAGAAAAGACTTGATGAGTAGATGTTTCCAAAGGAATCTCTCTCTCTCTTCTGTCCTGGCCCCAGCCTTCTGCGTGTAGCCACTATGTGCAGTTGGTTAAAGCCTTTGGGAAAGAATTGGCAGGCTATACTGACTCCTGGGTCTCCCCAGGACTCTAATAAGCCATTGCAGAAGTCCACATATGGTCATGTGTTTGACTGTTTTCTACACACGCTGATTGAAGTCTCTCTGTGGAAGTATGCCGTTATCCCATTAGGAAAGCGGCCATGCATCTTCACTCGCCTAGGAAAGGTCCACCCCAACCTGGAATTTAGTTCATCCAGACTTCTTTGCATCCTTAGCTCTCTCTATATAAAACAAAAAAAACATGATTTTGTAACTTGTCTGACATATTTTTGCTGTTATGGTGAAAACAACTGTCTTTTCCACTTTTTACATACTAACTGAAATTGTTAAATATAGTTTAATCATTAATAAATATTAGCCCTCAGTGAAGAAATATGAAAAAAAAATTATTTTTTTATTTTTCAATATAGATTGCTATTTTATGTACTTAAATTACAGAAAAAATCATGATAATTTAGTGAGAAACTAAACTTTAAAAATACTGCTACCTATTTAGCATTTTCAGTGACAGTAAGATTGATAGAAAAACTTATCAAAGAGAATTGCAAAACTGTATTTGGAATGATTAAGTGCTAGCATGCAATAATGGCAATTTTGAGTTGAAACCAGACATGGACTTGAGACATGTTAAAGACATATTGCAACTTTATTAAGCTGCAGTTTTCTGTGAACAGTATATTAGTAACACAGACTTAACAGGTTTTAGAAGAGTAAAGTGAATGTTGTGTATCATAAACATGTCTCTGGAATGGGCACATCTGGATTCTCCACGTCCCTAAACTGACCCTTTCTATAACAGGCATACATCATGCTTTGGTGCTGCAAGGATATTGATTTCTAATAGAATGCTGTGTCTTCGCAGGAGATTCATTACAGAGAGTGGTTGACTAGCATAGGCTTTGCTTCTTTTTTTTTTTTTTTTTTTTTTTTTTTTTTTTTTTTTGGCTTTGCTTCTTAAGAAAGTTCCCTCACAACGTCAAAGGGCCTTGGAGCTGGCTAAAAGTAAGCCGATACAGTTGGATTTTTCTCTGAGGACTCATGTCTATTAGAGCTTGAAGCTAGTAGAGTTTAGAATGGCTGCAAAAGACATCCTAAGCATTCATATTCAAGACTACTTCTTGGTTCATCAGCTATAAAAACCAGTGAGCTCTTTATTCAGACTTCTTGACTTAGAATCTGTGTTCATGCTGATGAATCAATAATAGAAAGGGAGAAGAGATGGGGCGCCTGGGTGGCGCAGTCGGTTAAGCGTCCGACTTCAGCCAGGTCACAATCTCGCGGTCCGTGAGTTCGAGCCCCGCGTCGGGCTCTGGGCTGATGGCTCAGAGCCTGGAGCCTGTTTCCGATTCTGTGTCTCCCTCTCTCTCTGCCCCTCCCCCGTTCATGCTCTGTCTCTCTCTGTCCCAAAAATAAATAAACGTTGAAAAAAAAATTTTTTTAAGAAAGGGAGAAGAGATTGTGTATGTTTAGTTATAGAAGAAACATCACTGTTTCATTATCTTGTGGTGTTGAAATATAGGGTGTAGGATATTTGATAAGCTTCAAAACACCAGGGATATTGTCTTAATTTACTTTTGGATCTTCCTCATCTAGCATGACCTGCCTAATAATCATTTTTCAATAGATACTAGTTGAAGAAGTGATTACATGAATATTATGGAAATATTGTATGTGAAATGAAAATATCACTGGATACATCCAAATTTTAGATTTCCTAGTACTGGCAGTCTTTTTTAATGATAATATATTGGTTTCACATAGCAACTTACATTATTTTTACTAGAGACTAATAGAACTACTTCAGTAGGATAACAGCAATGCCAACTTTAATTTAAAAATCCAGCTATTCTTTGCTGGTAGATTATAGAAAGTATGCAAAGCTTGGATAAAGCATTTTCCAATTAAAGGAAGCTAATAATTGGTAATGTATACTCTCACATAAAAAGACTGACCATAAAAGTGAGATTTGAAGGTTCACTTGGTGGAAAGGTGCTGGAATGAGAAGACCTTTGAAAGGGAGATAAGCCAAAAAGAGGACAGGCCCTAGCTGGTAGAACGAGGAGACATTGCTGAAACCCATATCCCATTTTTGTTTCTACATTTTTATTGCAAAGCAGATATTAATTTAATTTGACTTAATATGGTAAAGTAAGCTGTTTTTGTTTTCTGCTTCCAAAAGGGCCACTGCCATAATTCTGCCTTGCTGATACTCTAGTTCATGATTCAACATGGTGAAAATTTCTGCTTTGCTCTTGTGAGCTCGTATAGCAAATGCCACCCAGTTTTCTTTCCCTCCTTTTCTTACTGTTTGGCTTTACGGTGTCATTCACATTACTGCTGATCCTTGGAGAGAACAGAATTCTCACAAACCCATGCCTTGAATCCCTAAGGGCACATAGTCAAGACTTGAAATGTAATGGATTCAGAATTATAGCACAACCACAAAAATAATCAAAGAAATAAATACATAACTATTCAGATAAAACTGAAGACTTAGGCCATAGTCCCAGCACTGGCAGTAATAGTGACATCAATGGAGTCACTCTTCCTTTGGGCAGTAAGGACTCTGGACTAGGGGAGGCTATAAGCAGGGAAAGCTATGAAATTCAGAACAAAGGGGATGGAATCACAGTCATAAAGCGTCTACACAAGAGCAGGAAGATTCTCTGACACAGCCAGTGAGCTGTGTTCCCCAGCATCAATTCCAGTCATATACCAGCCCAATGGGAGATTAATATACTGTTGGTATCAGGATTATTTAAATAATACAGCTTATATTTAATGCAAATCACAGGTTGTTTATTTCTTTGCTTGCTTGTTTGATTTTTAATTTCAGAATTAATTAGACAACATGATAAGCTATCTATCCCAACATTTCTTGGAGTTAGACCTTCCTAAGGCTTGTCTACAGCTTTGGAACGTCACTAGCTCTTGGTACCCTTGGAACTTCACAAAAAATAGCCTCAAGCATAATAACCATGTCTGTGACTCCTTTCTGTTCACAGGCCACAGGAAAGGCCTTAGATTGCTTTCTCTCTGTCTCGGAAAAATGGCCTAAACACGACCTATTTTTCCCCATTCACATATAGGTCAAAGGACAAGAAGCAAGCACAGTTTGGCTGCATATATTCTCATTTACTATCTAATGACTCAGTACCTTTCCTCTTTAGCCTTCTTTGAATCTAAAGCTGGTGTCATTCCTGACATTTATAATGATCTCTAAGTTTTCTCATTATACATAAAATGTTGGTCCTTTACATCTTTTTACAAGGATTTGGGGATTACTAACATTCCTATGCTTTATGATAACATTTTTCAGATGGCTTTAAACATATGTTTTAAGTAGAAATATAAAGTTATTTTCCTGTAGCTTGTGATGTATTTTGGAATTAAAGTTTCTTGCATGTATTTTTTTTAGGGAAAAATGCTATTAAGTGACAATTTTTGCTATCTAATTTTAAGTTTTGTTGTTGTTGTTGTTGTTGTTGTTGTTGTTTTCCTCTTTTTAGCTTTCTAAGAAGTATGGAGTCCATGTTTGTGGAGAAGGTGGAGAGTATGAAACGTTCACTTTGGATTGCCCTCTATTTAAGAAGAAAATAATTGTGTAAGATACCATTTCAGCATTTTCTTCACTTTCCTTAAATTCAAGTGATGGAAGCAACTTAACATTAAGCTCGAGGCAACTTTTGTTGGGAGAAATAGAACATGTCCTCCAAGTTCACAAACACTCAATTTGTTTAATACCAGTGAAATCGTCTGAATACCTAAATCAATACCTGACAAGACGAGGCCTTCATAGAAGGCTATAAACTTTTTAGACATTGCACTTTCGTTTACTTGCTGATTATGCCCTGCAGTAAAACTGGTACCTACACACTGACACTTTTATCCTTTCATGAAGTGTGAATTGCCTGTATTATTTATCTTTCATTACAGCTACATTTGATAAACTGCCACATCAGTAGCCTGTGGGTTCCATTAACTCCATCCTCTTTTTCCTTTTTCTTGGCTTTTAGCAACTTGGAATAGTAATGCTAAACATTTCTCTTTCATTTTGGGGGGTTATTTTTACATATAAACTTTTTTTAAATGAATTCTATTTATGGTGAGCATAAGATTGTTAAAATTAGTTTGGTGAAAAATAAGAACTTTGTTTTTTTTTGTTGTTGTTGTTCAGTTTGTTACATTGTTATCCATACTCTAAATTATGTCACTCTTCTCCTATGCTAAAAGAACACTTTATCTGCTTTTCCTAAGCTCTCATTCTTGGAAAAGATCGGCAGAATTATGCTTGATTTCAGAAGCCTCATCTGATGAAAGATTAGAATCCTGTATTGAGGAACAGCTTCAACATGTTCACCACTAAGGGATAGGTTTTTTGGTACATATTAATAATGAACAGAGGAGTGAGCTAAGAAAATTAAGACAACTCTAGGTGAATTTTCTAAACAGATACGTTTATCTAGTGAAACATGGCCAGGACACTTTCATTATCATATATATAATAATCATCCACTCTTCTTTCATGTTCTTCTAACTTTTTTCCTTTAATAACCATCAACAGAATAATTTATTTGGCAAATATTTATCAAGTACCTATTATGTCTAAAGCATTCTACTGCACATCATTGTTGTTCAGAGATGGCGGGGCACCTAGGGGCTCAGCAGGTTAAGTGTCCAACTCTTGATTTGGCTCAGGTCATGATCTCACTGTCATAAGATGGAGTCTGATGTCGGGTTCCACACCAGGTGTGGAGCCTGCTTAGGATTCTCTCTCCTCTCTCTGTCCCTCCCCTGCTCATGCTTTGCTCTCCCTCTCTCTCTCTCTCTCTCAAAATAAATAAATAAACACTAAAATAAAAGATAGGTCCTGCCTTTGAAGATTAGCTGGAGGATACATCTGTACACAATTAAGATACAAGATGATAACGGATAAAAGTCATAAGTTCATAGGTAGGAGATATTTCTTCATTCAGGTATGATTCCTGAATGAAGTGTACATTAGGTCTTACTCTATACTATCTGGTTTTTCAAGAAGAGTATTTGCATGCTAGGTTGAATTACAGTATAATGGGAAACTTGCAATATATTTGCTTATTAATATGAGTCTAACTAAATTAGTAAAAACAAAACAAAGCACAGTAAGAGAAAAATGCTAAAGAAGCAAACTTTTCCCATTTACTTGACAACTTGAGGTCTTAGAAGTCTTTATGAACAACTTAGAATTCTAAGAGATGTACTGCTTTACACTACATAACCAGAAGGTCTGTTTATTATAGTGCTTTAGCCCTAAACACTGAATCTTTTGTAGACATCATTTGTAGGCACAGAAACCTGAGCCTGACCAGGACAATAGCATGAGGGAAATTAGTCATGCTATCGTAGAGAGGGATGTCAGGGGAGGTATGGAACCCCCTAGTTTAAAAAAAAAAAAAAAAAAAAAGAACCCTCTAGTGCCGAAATGAGCTGTTCAGTTCAATTGAATAATCATTTATTGGATGAATTGTGTGAGCAGAGCTCTGCAAGCTACTGCCCTGCCCTGTAGGAGTTCTTTCTGCAACAGGAGAGGTGGGAAAATCACCCATACAAAAGTCCTAACATAACAGGTTAGACAAATTAAAGTTATTTGACTTAGAGATACAATTAAAAGTGTAGTTCTTGTAACTGTTTGTTAACAATTGACCATTAATAATACTGGATCTTGTAGGGGTACCTGGGTGGCTCAGTCAGTTAAGCGTCCGACTTTGACTCAGGTAGTGATCTCATAGTTTGTGAGTTCGAGCCCCATGTCGGGCTCTGCTGACAGCTCAGAGCCCAGAGTCTGCTTCGGATTCTGTGTCTTATTCTCTCTCTGCCCCTCCCCCACTTGTGCTCTGTCTCTCCCTGTCTCTCAAAAATAAATAAATAAATAAATAAATAAACAAACAAACAAACAAACAAATCTGGATCTTGTAACTTTGAATTCATTCCTTGGACAAATTTAACAATTTATCCTGTTCTATTTGATTTAATAGTGGCCTGCCACAGTTGGCATAAAACTAATTGATTATTAGGAAGCTCATTTCAAATGTCTAAATCAATTTATATATATATTTTTTTTGATGAGAAGGAGAAGACCACCTCTAAGGGGAGAAAAAATAAACTTTTACTTGCAAAATGATTTGATTATTATTAGGGATTTTTTTTTTCAAAAACACATTGAATCCTCTTTGTATAATGAAGTAATTTAGAGAAATTGAGGTGGTTTTGGAAGTTTATTATAATATACATTTTGCCTCAATTAACATTTTTTAAATCTTACGGGAAAGTCATATAGCAGTCTTTGTCTGGAAGTAATTTTAAAACTTACTAACTAGAACATTTCACAATTCACTTTTCATGTCAATTAGAATGTGATTACTCACTTCTAGATACAGATTTTTAGTTCAGAAAATAAAGGTGGGTGTTTTGTTTGTTTGTTTGTTTCTGGAAAGGCCTTGAGGAAAAGAATTATAGCCTAACCTTTAACAAAGGAGGATAATTGCAAGACAATTGTAGATCCTCAAATAAAGAGCCTACTTATTACTTCTTACTTTGAAATATATATCTGTGTGTATCGGACATAAAAACTGAACTCTTAATGTTGTTTTAATGGAAGTGATTTTCTTCTGTCAATGAACATATTTTGTAAATGTCAGTATTTGATGCAACTCCATCTTTCCATTTGAATTATTAGTATTGGTATTACTATACTGCTAATGTAAAGTTGCTACAAATGGGATGGATGCATGCATGGATGGATGGATGGGTGAACAGATGGAAGGAAGAATGTGAAGGAAAGAAGGAGGGAGAGAGGGAGAACTAAACTTCATGGTGAAAATACTTTGTACTCATTTTCCCCACCTACTCCTATTTTCTACCCACTCAAGGCATAATTCAGCACAGAGCATCATAATGTGACATTTAGCAATAAGGATGAATCAAGCACTTATCTACCTTCTGACGTCTATCCTGTATAATCTGGGAATTTACTTAAATTTATGAACTATTTTCCTTATATTTAAATTTTTAGACCTATTAAGTATTATCTTTATTATGCTAGAGATCCTATATGCTATTATTGGTGTATACACACACATGTATACATACAGCATGCACATGAAAAAGTATGTATTCATGTGAAGATAGGTAACTGAAAAATTAGTGTGGGTTTGTGAGAGCTCACTAGTGTGTGTGAAGATACTTAAGAAAGTTTCACTATACAGTCATTTATTCAGCAAATGTCTGATAAATACCAGACAATGTACTCTGTACTGAGCCAAGAGAGGTCGGGTGGGGGTCAGTCAGACAAAGGTGATCAAAATCTGTTCCCTCTCTACGAAGGAAGACAAGCATACAAACATGTAATTATAATGTAGTAGATGTGCAATGAAAAGTCTGTGAACACATTACTGAAGCACATAAAGGAGAAAACTAGGGAAGGCTTTGCAGAAATGATACTGGACATGTCTATGAGGATAAGTGTGAATCCACAGAGAGTATCTGTTTACAGTTGTCTTTTTAGAAGAAGGGTAGGAACAAAGACCATGGCTGTGTCTCAAGAGATAATGTCAGGGTTTTTTGTTTTGAAGTGAGGGGATAGGGCCTGACCTCACACCTTGGGAGCCTGGCCTGACTCACCTATCCTTTTGAAGTTGTAAATAGGGGTAAGTCTAATGCCACAGTGAAAGGGAACATGGGCTAGCCCCCTTGGCTGCAGAGAAGCCCCACTTGTATAAGAGATAGTGCCCAGACTCTCTGTATTAATAGAAAGGACAGGAAAGTAGCCAACTGGAAAACATTTTTGCTGTGGCACAGTTGGTCTTAATTTCCTGGGTAACTCTGAGGATATTCCAAAAGGGTAAAGAAGAGCAATGGTAGCATTAAACACTGTTCATTTGAGATCTAGTTGTATAAGTGGCTGGCTTATTGTATAAGTGAATGAATTGATGTTAGTCAATTAGAGATTATGGGTTTAATAGAATCCATAAAAATCATATTCTTCTTTAGCGCTTAGAATATCTGTGTTTTCTCTGAATAACGATCTTTATTCAGAATGCAGTAATTACATTTATTAAATGAGCTATTTGCTGTCAACCTTCTGTCTCTTTTTAAAAAAATTTTTTTAATGTTTATTTACTTTTGAGAGACACAGAGACAGAGCTTGAGTGGGGAAGGGGCAGAGAGAGAGGGAGACACAGAATTCGAAGGAGGCTCCAGGCTCTGAGCTGTCAGCACAGAGGCCGACGCGGGGCTTGAACCCATGAACCCTGAGATCATGACCTGAGCCAAAGTCGGATGCCCAACCGACTGAGCCACCCAGGCGCCCCTCAACCTTCTGTTTCTAGTGGAGAATACTGGCATGACAAGGGAGTTGCTGACACCCTTTCTGCTGACATAGCATTGGTTCTGGGTTAATTAGAGTTTTGGTGTACTCCATTGTCAAGAATATCAAGACCAAGCTGCCTAGATGAGGCATAATCAAGGCTCAGGGTCCGTATCCACGGCTGAGATCAGGAACATGGATTTTGAAATTTAATGTAAGAGTGAGACTGTACATAGGAACTGGAATCGGAATCTGATTGCTGAGCCAAGATAGGATCAGAACAAGCAACTCTGGAGTAAGTAGGAGAAATAGGATTAGGGCTAACAAGCCAGAGGGGCACGTGGGAGAAATCGTGAGGCCCTCTTTACTTTGTCTTGCTCCTCCTCCTCATTATACCTGAGACATCTTTTGGTTGATGTAGCCTGTGAAGGCAGTTATACCTTTCTGTCAAGATCCTGACTCTTTAATAATTCTGTTTCTTTTATACTAGAAGTTGCTTTCCTTGTAATGTCACAGAAGCCTTTTTTAATGTTATTTTTCCTAAGCACTAACAAGAGGCATATTTGATATTAGAAGTTCATGAATGGTAGTTGACTTTTTTAATCATCAAACATTTTTTTTTTCTATCTCTGATCTTTCAAAGGGGAAAGTAAACAGATTTTGTCCATGAAAATTTAATATTTTGGAGCCAAGTATTTTGAGGTTCCTTTTATTGCCATTAAATAACTTTACATTGCGAAAGTTGACTCAAAAATAACTTACATTAGTGGCAAAGTCAAATAAAGTAACAGTTTATCTTGCTATCCTACAAAGGTTAAAATGCTAACAATGTAGTAATATAAACAATGGAACTAGCTCCCAAGGCATTAAAGAGATATGGGGGAATTTCTATTTTTAAAATTTCGGTTGAAATGCAAAACACTATTGCTTTCTTAATAAACAACAATAAAAAATAATTAGTTATTAGAACGTCACACATCTTAGTTATTCATATGTGCTTTACAGGGTATCTTTGATAAAAGTTGAGTTAATTTACATGTATCCATATGGTGCCAGCAAGCAGTTCATATCATTTTACCTGAATGTGGTAATTACTATGTCAGACAATCAATTTTAATAGCAACGATATTGCAGTGTGAAGAGTTCACCTAGAGCTTAAAACCATCACCAGCACTGCTTTTGTGAAGGATAATTGAGATTTTGTGTGAAACACTGAATGAATTACCTCTTGAAAATGAAAGGAATAATGAAGATAAAGCGCTATTGTTTAATGGTTAGCCCCTACCAAGCAAATTTGTGAAAATGAAATTGAATAGGAATTTTAAGTTTCAAAAGTGCTCAGAGAGCTTTGAGTGAATCTGAAAGTTGAACTGTGTGTCGTTATGAAGACAAAAAGCTTCGTTACTTTTTCCTGGAAATTTCGTTTCCCCAATCCTTTTCCCAATTAAAAATTGGACTATTAATATGTAGTTAATCACTACATATTGTTCACCAGTGGAAATAAATACAAAAGGGGGATTTTTGGTATCTTCTAGACACTAGCAGAGAACAATTTGCCATAATTTATGTAGTAATAAATGCATTATAAAATTTTTGTGTTTTAGGGATGCATCAGAAGTGGTCATACATTCAGCTGATGCATTTGCACCTGTTGCTTATCTACGCTTTTTGGAATTGCACTTGGAGGACAAGGCAAGTAAATCTAAGATTCAGACTCAACAGTGATTTCAATAGAAAGCTGAGATACATGCACTGGCTCTGTATATATAATTCTATAACAATAGCTAAAAGGGTTAAAAAAAAGCATTAGTGTTTTTTTTTTCATATCCTTAGTGAAGAACTTTGCAAATGTTTATAGTTTTGAGAACTCTATATGATGCAAAATAAATTACATTTCCGAAGAGTTTGCAATTCACTTCAAAAGGGAATCCTATATACATGAAGTAGTGAGAGGACAGGATATTATATAATCAAATATTAAATCATCTAGTAAAATAAAAATTAGTTTATTGTACATATGCCTGAGAGGAAAGGTTTGAGGAAGAATTGGAGCTTCATTACATGAAGTTTAAGATTGGAGGAAAAGGGGGTGCCTGGGTGGCTCAGTCGGTTAAGCGTCTGACTTCGGCTCAGGTCATGATCTCACAGTCAGTGAGTTCAAGCCCTGCGTCAGACTGTGTGCTGACAACTCAGAGCCTGGAGCCTGTTTCAGATTCTGTCTCCCTCTCTCTCTGCCCCTCCCCAACTTGTGCTCCCTCACTCTCTCGTTCTCTCTCTCAAAATAAATAAAACATTAAAAAAAATTTTTTTTAAAAAGAGTGGAGGAAAAAAAGAAACAGATTTTCCAAAACTATCCACGAGAACAGAAGTACAAGTGAAACATGGAAAGTGAGGCACAAGTGTGATAAAGGGTTTTATTTTAAATACCTTGATTGTCAAGATACAGCAGAATGTCAATTTAAAGATGTATTTGGAATAGGTAAAGATCTGGATTGCATCCTTTGACTAAAAGGTCCATTCCTTGAGAGGAGCTTGGTGGCTCAGTCGGTTGAGCGTCCGACTTCGGCTCAGGTCATGATCTCATGGTTTGTGAGTTCGAGCCCCACGTCGGGCTCTGTGCTGACAGCTCAGAGCCTGGAACCTGCTTCATATTCTGTGTCCCCCTCTCTCTCCGCCCCACCCCTGTTTGTGCTCTGTCTCTCTCTGTCTTTCAAAAATGAGTAAACATAAAAAAAAATTTTTTAAGGTACATTCCTTGAGATGTAAAGGATCAGAAAAAGTTTTCTGCATCTTTCATGTTCTGTCACCAAGTCTTGAGGCACACCCAAGTTATATATATGACAGGGAATCTGAAGAATCAAAAGGGTTTAATGAGTATTGGCAAAGGAAGGAAAAGAATGGTAACTCCAGAAATCTTAGAATGAGTTTCCAAAGTGAGAAAATAATTACTAGTATCCAGAAAAATTGGGGTTGACAGGATTGAAAGTAAGTCACTGAATTAAGCTAGATGATTACTGGTGATCTTTTCCCCAAAAGCTGTTAATCCTCAAGAAAATGAAGTCGTACTATCCAAACCTCCTTCATATCCAATGAAAGGAACCTCTTACCTTCTAGTTCTCTGCTACTATTGCTGCCACGTGCAATGCACAGAAAATAAAAACCACCGAATTCTTGTTTAGACATCACTCATTGTATGTTCAGCTTTACCTAAATAGCTCCTTATTCACTTGTTGTTTTAGTATTTCATTGGTTTTCACAGTCCATTTGCCCTCTTGAAAAAAAGTATGTGATTTCTTTAAGGTGGGATAAATATGAATAAATATGGTGAGTTTTCCTTCTTCTTTTTTTTAGGTGTCCCCATTGCCTGACAACTACAGAACATCTAATTATATACATAATTCTTAAAAAGCATTTTTGGACATTGCTTACTAAACTGCCATTTATGGAAAAAATTACATAGTATTTTCTCAATTACTATATCCAGCTCTTTCTTTACATTTTTTTTATTCTAATAGAAACATTGATTAGTTGGGGAAATGTGAAAGCCTTGTTCATTCTTATTGGCAATTTCTTCAGGATTCACTTTCTATGACTTTTGTTACCATGTCCTGTCCATGACCTCTGTCTGATGTGTGCCCTTTTTCCCCTTTATTTCATCTTCAACTCTCATTTCTGTAACATTTCTTTGCTTTCATCACACTGGTTTATTTTCCCCTTTCTCTCTTCCCTGCTCTCATCTCCTCCAATTATATAATGATGCAGAGCATTTGAAAATCAGGATGAAAAGGCAATCACTTTATTTAGCCAATCAAGTTGATTCTACTGGGTGTCACCAACATGATTTGTCATTTTTGTTTTGATACAGTATTCATTTTATCAACATTATTGGACAATCAGGAAGAATATAATTAACTCTTACTGGTTATTTTGTAACATTAAAAAACACAATTTTTATATCCAAAAGGAAAAAGTCTCTTCAACAAATGGTGTTGGGAAAACTGGAAAGCAACTTTCAAAGGAATTAAATTGGACCACTTTCTTACACCATACACAAAAATAAATTCAAAACAGATTAAAGACCTAAATGTGAGACCTGAAACCATAAAAATCCTAGACAAGAAAGCACAGGCAGTAACCTCTTTGACATCGGCTCTAGCAACTTCTTTCTAGATATATCTCCTGAGGCAAGGGAAACAAAAGCAAAAATAAACTACTGGACTTCATCAAAATAAAAAGCTTCTACACAGCAAAGGAAACAATGAACAAAACTAAAAGACAAACTACAGAATGGGAGAAGATATTTGCAGATGATGTATGTGATAAAAGGTTAGTATCCAAAATATATAAAGAACTTACAAAACTCAACACCCCGGAAATGAATAATCCAAGTAGAAAATGGGCTGAAGACATGAATAAACATTTTTTCCTAAGACATACAGATAGCCAACAGACACATGAAAAAATGCTCAACATCACTCATCGTCAGGGAAATACAAATCAAAACCACAATGAGATACCACCTCATACTTATCAGAATGACTAAAATTAGCACAAGAAACATCAGGTGTTGGGAAGGATGCAGAGAATGGGGAACCCGCTTAAACTGTTGATGGGAATGCAAACCGGCATGGCCACTCTGGAAAACACTATGGAGGTTCCTTAAAAACTTAAAGATAACACCACCCTATGCCTCTACCCTATGATCCACCTTGCACTACTAGGCATTTACCCAAAGAATACAAAAATACTAATTCAAAGGGATATATGCACCCTAGTGTTTATAGCAGCATTATCTATAATAGCCAAATTATTAACGTAATTTTTTGGTATTATCTTTGCTGACATTAGACGAGTTAACTTTGAACAGACTTAATTTTTTACAGCAGTTTTTGGTTCACAGCAAAATTGAGTATCTGGAACAGAGTTCCCACTCATGCGCAGCCTTTCCCACTATCAACATCAGGCATCAGAGTGGTACATTTGTTACAGTCAGTGTAACAATGTAACTCACACTGTCGCATCATTATCACCCAAAGTATGTACTTTATATTATGGTTTACTCTCAATGATGTACATTCTATGGATTTGAACAAACGTATAATGACATGTATCCACTATTATAGTATCATACAAAATAGTGTCACTGCCCCAGAAATCCTCAGTGCTCTGCCTGTTCATCCTTGCTTTCCCTTTAACCCCTGGTAACTACTAATCTTGTCACTGTCTCTATAGTTTTATCTTTTCCAGAATGTCATATAGTTGTAGTCATACAATATGTAGTCTTTTCAGTTTGGCTTTTTTCACCTAGGAATATGCATTTAAGCTACCTCCATGTCTTTTCGTTAGTTTTTAAGTGCTGAGTAACAGTCCGTTGTCTGGATGTAGCACAGTTTACTTATCATTCACCTACCAAAGGACATCTTTGTTGCTTCTGAATTTTGGCAATTATGAGTAAATCTGCTGTAAACGTCTACGTGCCAGTTTTTGTTCTCAACTCCCTTGGGTAAATACCAAGGAGTGTGATTGCTGGATCATATGGTTAAGGCTGTGTTTAGTTTTTATAAGAAACTACCAAACTGTCATCCAGTGTGGCTACATGATTTTATATTCCCACCAGCAATGAATGAGAATTCTTGTTGCTCAGCATCCTCATCAGCATTTAGTGTTGTCAATATTTTGGACTTTTGCCATTCTAATAGATGTGTGGTGTTATCACATTGTTTTAGTCACCAGCTTTACTCCTGAACTCACCCAAGTAGTAGAGAAGGGGATTCTAGAGGGAAAACGAAGTATGATTTCCAAAAGGAAGGTAAATAAATGCTAGAGGGAAAAAATATAGATACTTTCTCACATGTTTTATCAAAATCACATTGCTATTATAAATTCAGAGTAAATTAATTAAACCTCCACCCCAAATAATAGATCTAGAATGTAGTACCTTGAATACCACTCTGAAAATCTATATCTGTTCCCTAAACTCTTTTAATTTCCATTCACTCTATAACATTTGCAATCTAGCTTGACCTCATTTACTTTGATGAAGTGCTCTTGGTCTTTTCTCAGTCTTCATAATCTTTAATTAATCCTGTTCCTTGATAATATTGGCCACCACCTCCTTGAAAAATTCCCCTATAATGGTTACATGTCCCTTTACCATTCTGACTTGTACTCGCTCAAGATTTCTTCTGTTTCCTTCAGTAGTTTCTCTGCTTCTTACTTTCAACAAGTATATACTCCGAAGTTCCTTTTATGGCTACATTTTTTTTTTATTTTTTCATATTTTCTGTCTCTGGGATTTCATCTTCTCCCACAGTCTACTTTTCAGCTTTATGCAGATGATTCTCAAGTCACTCTTTTTCTGATCTTTCTGCTGATAACTACTCTTTCTCCTTAAAGATCCTTATTTCTGACTGGCTGCTGGATGTGACTGTATTCAGTATTTGTCAAGTTCATTGTGTACAAACCTTGAACTCATTGTCCTCTCTAAATGTACTTTCTCCTTATTTTTATTATTTAACACAACTGTTTCCCCCCTAATAACTCAGGAAAAGAATACTGGCATCATTTCTTACAGCTCTCTCTCTTTTACCATGATATTAAGTTGGTTATCTAGTCCTTTGCATGCTAGTCTAATTTATCTTTTACACCATTCCATCTCCATGCCCATCTCTCTAGTGAAAGTAGTATCTTGCCTAAACTCTTGGAGAACATAAAGCTTCCTTAAGTGGACTCCTTGCTTTCATTATCCCCAAATTCTGTCCCACTGCCATCTTGATTTTTCTTCCTAAATTTTGTTTCTGTGCACAAAAATGTGTAATACAGCTACATTTTTTTCTAAGTAAAAAAGATATTTAGCCACGAATTGAAGACTGTCCAACATGTTAACCATAACGTCCTTTCTCAGTCTTGCTCTCAGGACCCCCCTACGTGTATCCTTTACTCCAGTAGTATGGAGTCATTAGATGGATACTCTCTTACTGTGCCTTATGCTTCTCTCCTCTCTTGCCTTTGCTTTTTCTATCTTATTTGTCTTCCTTTCTTCTTCACTTTCTTTAACTGTTTATATCCTACCCATAATATTCATGGCAGATTGAGCTTGAGCTCAAACATTCATGGCCCCACCTGATGAACTGTCCTAACACTTCGTTTCTTCCTTTCTTGTGACAAATAATCAGCTATATCTTATAATGTTTAAGCACTTGTTATTAACACTAGGTCATAAATTTCTTGAGGACTATTCCCTTTTTATCTTTATACTCTCTGTAACAACTATTAGTTCTGGAATAAGATCTTTGAATTTATAATTGTTATTTTCTTCATTTTTTCTTCTTACAGAATTTTATAGACATGTGCTTCCTTTTCCTGTTGCATACCATTTAATGAAAGTCAATTTCTTGTTTATTTTTCTTTTATCTTGTTGTTAGAGAAAAAAAATGCTCCAAACAGACTAGAATATAAAAATACAACCTTTAGACAGATTGTCAGTGTAAAATTTAAATTATCACTAAGATTTTCACTTTACATATGATGACCCTTAAACTTCTCTGTCAAATAATTAATCTATTTAAATTTTATCTGTAAGTTAAAATTGTGAAGTTATTTATGTGAATATAAAACTTATATCAACTAAACAGGGGATCTTAAACAAAATAACTGAATAATGGAAAGCTCCAGGTTAAAAAATGGGGAAATATATTAAAATTTCTTTGGGGCCCAGGCTTTATTGCTTATGGCAAACTTGATGCTAAAATGTACCATACATCACTACAGTGGCAGCCTTGAGAAAATGAAAAATACAAAGCTTTACATAAATCAGCCAAAAGATCATATTAAAATGCATAACCTTTAACAGAAGAATCAAGACTTTTACTTTTCACCATTACAAGCTTTTTCTTCCTTATATAGTTGTTTTAGATTTTCCAAACAGCTTTATGGGAAATAATATTTCAAATTAATTGTTGGCAAAGCCACTGCATATTTAAAGAAACAGGTTCACAGAAATTTAGCCCCAGTTTTATTAATGGACTCTACTATTACTTAGTACTTAATTTTGATTTTTGAAATAATCTCATGGGACAATTATATATTTTACATAATTGTAAAAGCCCACATTCGTGGAAGTTATAACTTTTAAATATACCATAGTCTCATAGTCCATTCTTGGCTCTTTCACTTTATTTTGCTTTATTTCAAACTATCATCAAATATCTTGAAAAACTTTATAACATTAAGCTATCTCCTTGCTTTTATTTTTTGCTTCAATCTAACAAATACCTATGGACACCTAGTCTGTTTAAAAAATCTCTTAGGCCCCTATGGAATTCACTATAAATAAGGACAAATTACAGAGTAATTTTAATTCTAACTTCAAAATGAAGTTATTCTGGGAATCATGATTACCGTGACAGATTTCTAGTCCTTCTAGAGTGATGTGTAGGATTTGATCCTGTTTTTCTGAAAAATATTGGTGGAGGCAAGGAGCTTATATATTTATTTATATTTGAATGAGGAGAATAGGGGTGGGCATATAATAACCAGAGTGATAATATTGGTTTCTTTGGGGGAAAGGGGCATGAAGAGAGAAAATAGAAAAGCTTAATACTTACATATCTGTAATTGGTGACATCTTATAATGAGCATATACTTGTACATTTTAAATATTTGATTAAGAAAATTAACTTCAAGGGGCAGGGTGGAGATGGTGTAGTGAGTTTTAGTGCTAAATAAATATTTAAATGTGATTCTGCAACATTTTAGTAGTCTAAGTAGAAAGAGACATATTAGTGCCCTTTAAAACTTTCCATAGAACTCAAATGAAAATGGTACCCACAATGTGGCTTGAAATCTAGTTGATCCTATACTAAAGTCTACTTAGAGATTGCCGGGGAAAAGTATATGTATAAAAGAGACTGAAAGCATTCAGATGGAAGGCCTCTTGAGTTTGTTATGCATGAAAATTTGCTCTCACCATTCATAGCAACGTGTATAAACTGGAAGATCCTATCCATAGAGGTATGCTGCCACTGTTCTATGCCACCTCAAAAATATTTCCTTACAGAAGGGACAAAAGAAGAAGGAAGATAAATGATGATTTTTATTCACCAACATTTGGTTCAGTACAGCTTTCCTACCCCATCTTTCCTACCTCTGCATCTTTGTCCCCAAGCTAAAGAGGAGGAAAATGATTTGGTAAGGGGAAACAAGGCATTTCAGAAGCTTTAAAACCTAATCCTATAAACTTCAATGACATAACTTGAGATTCAGAGAGATTTTGGCTTTGGGTACCAGTAAGTCACTATTGCTACAAAAGGTCATTGGAGCAGAGTAATCAAGCATCAGATTCACTCAAATTTAGAGAGCTACTTGACTCATTTCTGTCCCAAATGCATGAATTTCAATACTAGCAATAATATACCACTGTGTCGACAAGTCAAGAATCAAATTGGACAACGGAAGAGTGTTTTTCATTCCAAAATCCGTGGTGGACCTGTCAGTTTGGGGGAAGGTAATATAAAATAACCAATCAATTTTCTTCTCTGCTTTTAAACTCTAGTTGACTATATATTATTTCCTAGTGTTTAGTTGTTATGCTCTCCTATGTGGCTTGTTGTTATTTTTAAAATAAAGTTTCTGATGTTTTTTATAAAGTTTCACTTTGTTGATTTCTTATAAAAGAGAAGTGGGGAAAGTATTAAAAGAAATAAAAGAAAAGTGGAATACTGTTCGTTTGTTTAACACATATTTATTGACTGTTTACATCTATATACCTAGCACTGTTCATATAGTAGGGATGCAATAGTGAACTGACACCCAAAAATCATTTCTTTCCTGAAGCTTTTATCCTACGGATAGCCTATGGATCCTATGGAGTGAGACAAATAAATCTATAAACTAAAGAAAATGGTGAGAAAGTTGCCTCACTGCCCAAAGAAATGGGGATTCAATTTTATGGAATAAACATAGTCTGAGAATCCTGGGCTTCCATGGTGACAGATTTAAACCCAGATTCAGAGTAATAAGACCAGAACTTTTGGTCATATGGCAGATAGTGGTGGTGAGCTATGACTGTTTGGGTTAAGGTCGGGAAGGGGAGAGGGTCTTGTGAAACATCTATAGGTATAGCCAAAGAGTGATTCAGTGAATTGGAAAATAGGTGAAAAGAAAATATTAAGAATGAAGCATGTAGAAAAACAAAGATAGAAAGCACACATTAGAGGTTAGGAGAAGTAGAAACAATGAAGTGGTCTAGAATACATATAACTAGTGTCAGAAAGAAAGGAGAGGGATAATGGGAAAGATTCAATATTTCAAAAGATAATGACTGAGAACTTTTCCAAAGTTGATGAAACACACCAAGGTACAGATTCAAGAGGTCTTAATGAAACCCAAGCTGAATAAAATAGAATTCTATAGGCATATGCTGATGAAATTGCTAAAAACAAATGCAAAGAAATTAAAAACATTTAAAGTGTCTTCAAAACAGGCTACTCTCAGACTATTAGAATAAAATCTAGCTTTTAAACAGAAAAAAAAGAAAAAAAGGAGAAACCCAAACAATGGAATCATATCTTTTGTAATACTAGATGAAAATAACTGTCATCCTAGAATTCTGTACCCAGCAAAAATATCCTTTAGGCATAAAAGCAAGGGCACTTCCAGGATGACAGTAATGGCATTTGTCAAAATTCATTGATGGTACATTTATGGTTTGTCCACTTCACTGCAATTTGTTTCCTCAAGGAATAGGCAAATATAATTCCAGATAATAACATTCATGTTAAGGTCTTAACATCCTTTAGCATCCTTTGGTGTGAACCTGCTAATAATAAATTTTCTTAGTTTTTCTTTGAAATTTTCTTAACTTCACTTTTGTTTTATCCCAACATTTTATTAAAGAAAATTTTAAACATTCAGAAAAGTTGAAGGAATGATAAAGACCTTCCCGGATAAACAAAAGCTGAGGGAGTCCATCAACTGCTAAACATGCCTGTCTTACAAGTATTGCTAAAGTGAGTTCTTTATGTTGAAAAGGAAAAAGAAACAAAAGGACACTAGACAGTAACACTAAAGCATATGGAAAATGTGGAGCTTTCTGGCAAAGGTGAATATACATACAGAAACCTGTACTACTATGATGGTGTCATGTAAACTACTTTTAATTCTGATATAGAATTTTACAAATAAAAATTTAAAAATAAGAATACAAAATATATGAAGATGTAATTTGTGACATTGGTAATATAAAATGGAAGAGGAAGAATGTAAAGGAATAGAGTTTTTTATATGACTGATATTATTAGTTTGAATAGATTATTATAACTGTAAGATATCTGTTTCCTGTAATTCCCATAGTAACCACAAAGAAAATACCTATGGAAAATGCAGAAAAGAAAGTAAGAAAGCAATCAAAGCATACCACTACAAAACAAACAAACAAACAAAAAACAAACCTGCAAAACACACCAAGGACAGCTGCAAGAGAGGAATGACAAAATAACTACAGGACATGAAGAAAACAATGAACAAAATGACAGTAGTAAATTCTACTCTATCAGTAATTACTTTAAATGTAAATAAGTTAAACTCCTTCAATCAAAGACAGAGTGGCTGAATGGATAAAAAAAATAAGCTATACTATATGCTATCTATAGGAGACACATTTTAGACATAAGGACGTACGTAAACTGGACGTGAAAGGATAGAAAAGATATTCCATGAAAATGGTAATCAAAACAGAGCAAGAGTTGCCATACATATATCAGATAAATAGACTTCAAGTCAAAAATTGTCACAAGAGACAAGGACATTATGATGATAAAAAAAAAGTCAATTCGCAAGGAAGGTATAACAATAAATAAATATGCACCTAACAGCAGAGCACCCAAATATACACAGCAAATATTGACACAATAATACTAAAGATTTTGATATTTCTTCTTCAATAATATATAGATCAACCAATTCATAGATCAGTAAAGAAATAGAGGACTTGAACAATAGTATAGACTAATTGGACCTACTGGATGTAAAAACAGCACTCCACCCAATAATAGCAGTATATACATTCTTCTTAAGCACACAAGAAACATTCTACAGGATAGATCACTTGTGAGGCCACAAAACAAATCTTAACAAATTTAAGATTTAAATCCTATCAAGTATCTTTTCCAATTACAATGAAATGAAGCTAGAAGTCAATAGCAAAAGGAAAATGGAAAATTTACAAAGCTACTAAAATTTAAAAATACATTCTTGGGGTGCCTGGGTGGCTCAGTTGGTTAAGCAGCCGACTTTGGCTCAGGTCATGATCTCTCCATCCGTGGGTTCAAGCCCCATATCAGACTCTGTGCTGCCACCTCAAGAGCCTGGAGCCTGCTTTGGATTCTGTGTGTCCCTCTCTCTGCCCTTTCCCTGCTCGTACTCTGTCTCTCTCTCTCTCAAAAATAAATAAACATTAAAAAAAAAAAATACGTTCTTGAACAATCAATAGGTCAAAGAAAAAAGTCATAAGAAATTAGAAAATATCTTAAGAAAAAAAATAATAACAGGGGCTCCTGGGTGGCTAGTCTGTTGAGCATCCGACTCTTGATTTCAAGCCAGGTCATGATCCCAGGGTCATGGGATCAAGCCCCACACTGAGCTCCATGCTGAGAGTGGAGCCTGCTTAAGATTCTCCCTCTGCCCCTCCCCACTTCTCAGCACTATCTCTCTAAAAGAAAAAAAGAAAAAAAAAATACCAAAACTTATGAGATACAGCAAAAGCAGCACCAAAAGGTAAATTTATAGCAGTGAACACATACATTAAAAACAAAAGCAAGGTGTGGGGGCAGGGGGGTGACTCCTAGGTGGCTCAGTCAGTTAAGCAACTAACTTTGGCTCAGGTCAGGATCTCACAGTTTGTGGGTTGAAGCCCTGCATCAGTTTCCACGCTGACAGTGCAGAGCCTGCTTGGGATTCTCTCTCTATCACACTCTCTCTGTCCCTCCCCACTTGTGCTTTCTCTCTCTCTCAAAATAAATAAAATTCTTAAAAATTAAAAAAAAAAAAAGCAAAGATCTCAGATCTACAATGTAACTTTACATTTCAGGGAACTAGAAAAAGAACACACTAAATAGAAAGCTAGCAGAGGAAAGGAAATAATAAAGATTAAAACAGGAATAAAAGAAAGAATAAACAATAGAAAAAAAATGAAACAGTTTTTTTTTTTAAATATCAACAAAATTGACAAACTTTAGCTAGACTAAGAAAAGTAGAAGACTCAACAAAAATAAAATATAATAGAGGAAACATTGCAATTGGTGTAACAGAAATAAACAGGATAAGAGACTACTACTATAACAATTATATGCCAACAAATTGGATAACCTACAAGAAATGGATAAAGCTCTAGAAATATACAACCTACCAAGACTAAATCATGAAGAATTTTAAATCTGAGAATAACTGTTACTAGTAAGGAGATGAAATTAGTAATCAAAACTTCCCAACAAAGAAAAACCCAGAACCAGATGACTTCACTGAAAAATTCTATGAAACTTTTAAAGAAGAATTAACAGGAATTCTTAAACTCTTCCAAGAAAGTGAAGAGGAGGGAATACTTTCAAACTCATTTTATGAAGCTGGTATTACCCTGATACCAAATCAGGCAAAGATAATACAAGAAAAGTACAGTCCAATATCCCTGATGAATGTTGACACAAAAATCCTCAACAAAATATAAGCAAACTAAACTCAACAATACATTAAAACTGTTATATACCAAGACCAAGTGAGATTTATTCATTTAATATGAAGATGGTTCAGGATATGAAAATCAAACAATATATCACTTTAGTAAAGGGCAGTAACTACCTATCTCAATTGATAGAGCAAAAGCATTTGACACAATTCAACACACTTTCATGATGGAAACACTCAGCAAACTAAAATTATAAGGAAATTACCTCAACAGAATAAAAACCATAAATGAAAGCCCATAGCTATCATTATTCTCAAAGGTAAAAAAACAAACTTTCCCTCTAAGATTAGGAACAAGGCAAGGATTCCTTTCTCACCATTTCTATTCAACACAGTACTAAAAGCCCTAAACAGAACAATTAGATAAGAAAAAGAAATAAAAGCATCCAAATCAAAAAGGAAGAAGTAAAATTTTCTCTGTTGGCAGATGCTATGTTCTTACATGTAGAAAACCTTAAGGAAGGATTTCGTTCAAAAAAAATTGTTAGAGGCGTGCCTGGGTGGCTTAGTTGGTTAAGCATCTGACTTCAGCTCAGGTCATGATCTTACAGTTTGTGAGTTCAAGGCCCACGTCGGGGCCTGTGCTGATGGCTCAGAGCCTGGAGCCTGCTTTGGATTCTGTGTCTCCCTCTCTCTTTGCCTCTCTCTCTCTTTTTCTCTCTCTCTCTCTGTATATCTCTCTCTCAAAAATAAACAAACATTCAAAAAATTGTTAGAACTTAATAAGTGAATTCAGCAAAGTTGCATGATATGAAACTAGTTGCAATGCACGAAACCAGTTGCATTTCTATACACTAAAAACAGTCTGTAAAGGAAATTAAGAAAATAGTCCTGTTCACAATTGCCTCAAAAATAATAAAATTCTTAGGAATAAACTTAGCCAAGAAGATGAATAGCTTATACAGTAAAAACCACAACAAAAAAAATGCTGAAAAAAAATTAAAGAAGACAAATAAACGGTAAGACGTTCCATGTTTGTAGGTTGGAAGACTTATTATTGTCAAATTATCCACACTACCCAGAATAATCCAAAAATTTAATGCAATCCCTATCAAAATCCCAATTGCTTTTTTTAATTGTTATTTTGCAGAAATAGAAAAGACTAGCCTAAAATTTATATACACTCTCAAAGGACCCCAAATAGCCCAGTAATCTTGAAAAAATAACAATGCTTTATACTTTCTAATTTTAAAAAATATTACAAAGTTACAGTAGTTAAAACAGTATGGTACCAACATAAAGAATAGAGAACCCAGAAATACACCCTCTTGTATATGGTCAAATGCCTTCAACAAGAGTACCAAGGCTACACAATAGGGAAAGAATGCCATTTTCAACAAATGGTGTTGAGAAAACTGGAAATCCATAAACAAGAGAACAAATTTGGGCTCTTCCCTTACACTATTTACAAAAATTAATTCAAAATGGATTAATGACCTAAACATAAGACCTGAAACTATAAAACTCCTAAAAAAACATAAGAGAAAATCTTCATGATACTGGATTTGACAGTGATGTCTTGGATATGACTTCAAAAACACAGATAACAAAAGCAAGAATAGACAAATGGACTACATCCAACTTAAAAACTTATGCACAGAAAATAAATCAATCAACAACACAGTGAAAAGGCAACTTATACAATGGAAGAAAACATCTGCAAATCATATTAGTGGGATGCCTGGGTGGCACAATCAGTTGAGCGTCCAACTCTTGATTTCATCCCAGATCTCACCTCAGTGTGGAGCCTCCTTAGGATTCTCTCTCCCCCACTCTCTCTCTGCCTCTCTGCTGCTCATGCTCTCTCTCAAAATAGATACATAAACATTAAAAACACACACACATTATTATACAGGATATATAAAATACTCTAACTCAATGAGAAAAATAATCCAATTAAAAATAGCAAAGGACTTGAATATACTCTCTCCAACGAAGGTAGACAAATGGCCAACAGCTGTATAAAAAAAATGTTTAGCATCACTAATTATTAGGGATATGCAAATAAAAACCACAGTGATATATCTCCTCTTTCAGTAGGGTTGCACTATCAAAAATGGAAGCGGGGTGCCTGGGTGGCTCAGTCAGTCGGTTAAGTGTCAGACTTCAGCTCAGGTCATGATCTCGCAGTTTGTGGTTCGAGCCCCACATCAGTCTCTGTGCTGACAGTTCAGAGTTTGGGCTTTGGATTCAGAGTCTCCCTCTCTCTCTGACCACCCCCTGCTTGCAGTTTCTCTCTCTGTCTCAAAAATAAATTAACTTTTTAAAAAAATTTTTAAAAGAAGAGAAGGAGAATAAGGAAAAGGTAGATAAGGAGGAGAAGAATAAGGAGGAGGAGGAGAAGGAGGAGGAGAAATACCAAATGGTAGTGAGGATGTGGAGAAATGGAAACACTTGTGCCCTTTTCGTAAGAATGTGATGGTGCAGCCATTATAGAAAAACAATACAGAGATTACTCAAAAAATTAAAAATAGAACATGACCCAGAAATCCTTCTGGGTGTTTATCCAAAAGAATTGAAATTAAGGTCTTAAAGAGTACTATCACACTCATTGTAGCATTATTCACAATAGTTGATATGTGGCAATAACCTAAATATTCACTAAGAAATGAATGGATAATGAAAAGTGGTATATACATACGGTGGACTATTATTCAGTCTTAAAAAAGAAGGAAATCCTGTCATATGCAACATCATGGGCAAACCTTTAGATTATTATGCTATGTAAAATAAGCCCATCATAAAAAAAGACAATTGCTTCGTGATTCTACTTATCTGAAATATCTAAAGTACTCAAACTCTTAGAAACAGAAAGTATAATATTGGTTGCCAGGAGCTAGGGGGAGGGAGAACTGAATATTTGTTCAGTGAGTATATACTATCAGTTTTACAAGATGAAAAATTCTAGAGATCTGTCGCACAATATGTATATAGTTAACATGGCTGTACTGTACATTTGAAAATGGTTAAGATGGTAAATTTTATGTTGCAAGTTTTTAAGTATAATTTTAAAAAGATAGATTGAAAATATTCATATATGTGGAAATTAAATGTCTAAGTAATCCATGATACACAGAATAAATCCCAAGGGAAATTAATAATTTCTTGAACAAATTACCAATGAAAAATTTGACATATCAAAATTATAAAATAACATTAAAGCAGTATTTCTAATGTAATCTATAGCCTCAAATATATATGTACATATATAGCCTCAAATACATATCTACATAGGTATCTATATAGATGTAGACATATATTAGATAAAAAGGATGGCTGAAAATCAATGAGCTAAGCCATCATCATAAGAAGTTAGATAAAAAATAGCAATTTAACCCAAAGAAACAAAAATAATAAAGTTTAAAAAGAAATTAAATAGAATATAAACATACAGTAGAGAGATCACCAAAGCCAACAGTTCATTCTTGGAAATGACTAAACTGAATTCATCCCTGGCAACACTGAGATTGAAGTGAAGACACAAATAGAGTTGATCCTTGAACAACATAGGTTTGAACTGCGTAGGCCTGCCTGAACATGGATTTTTTTTTCCATAAAGACGTTACTGTAAATATATTTTCTCTTCCTTGTGATTTTCTTAACATTTCCTTTACTATTTTACTTCATTGTAAGAATATAGTATATAATACATAGAACATCCAAATTATGTGTTACTTGACTGACGGTTGATGTAATCTGTAAGGCCGCTAGTCAACAGTGGGCTATTAGTAGTTACATTTTTAAGGAGTCAAAAGTTATATGTGGATTGTCAACTGCACAAGGGTTTGGTGTCTCTAACCCTCCATGTTGTTCAAGGGTCAACTATGAACAGTACCAGAAATCTTAAAAGGAAGACATCCTTATGGTTCTTTCAGATGTTAAAAGGAAAAAAGAAGATACTGCCAACCATTTCATGCTAATAAACTTGAAAACCTAGATGAATTGGAAATGTTCCTTTAAAAAAAAAACTGACACCAGAAATAATTCAGCAAATCTGAATAGTCCTTTGTATTAGATAAATTTATTACTAAAGATCTTCACACACTTCCAGGTCTAAATGGCTTCACTTGTAAGTTTTACCAAGCATTTAAGGGCAAAATTGCCAATTTTATAGAAACTTTTCAAAAAAAAACAGCAGAGGAAACTCATTATTTTTTACTATAATGTTATTTAGTTATTACAATGTAGATTCTGTTAAGTATAACTGACATTTCTGTTTACAATGCTTTGGAAAGGATGACTGCATATCCTTTCAGTGTTATTCTGGGGTATTATTAAGCCCACTCAAGGAATATTTCATTGTCTAGGAGATGAACTTGTATTTCACTTAAAATTTACTGATTACGGCCTAGACTCTGTGAAGTTGCTAATTGATATGTAGATTTTTGCTCAGCAGGGATGTGAATGCTTTCTGTGAAGTAGAACAGAGCCCTGCAGGACATTAACCATTTTTGTATATTTATCCCTGTCTTATTCTAGAGTTCTTTCATTAGTGTAACTTCTCTGATTTCCTTGGACTAGCTTTATTCAGTGGGTAAAATCAATCTTTACTGATATTTGATATATGTTCAATCTATTTTTGTCTTAGATTCATGATTCTAATTTTTTAAATATACTTGGAAATAACAAAATCTGATAATTAAGGAATTTATTAAGAAATTTAAAAAATAGTAAAGCAATCAGTCATGAACATAGATTTTTAAATCCTTCAAAAAATATTATCAAATAGCACCTGTAATTTATAAAATGAATAATCAAGTTAGGTTATTCCAGGAATGCAAGGCTGACTTAACAACTGGTAATCAGTCAATGAATTCACCATATTAACAAAATAACAAAGACAAAAGCGTAGGACCATTGCCAATGATGCAGCAAACATCCTACTTTCAGTGTGAGTTGATGAAATCTTTTCATCTGAGTTTAAAGACACGATAAAAATGCTTGAAATCATTACTTCTGTTCAACCAGTAGAGAAGGCAAGAAAAATAAATAAATGTATAAGTTAGGGAAAGGAAGAGATAAATCTATTATTATTTGAAGATTATAAGTGTATAAATAGAAAACGTAAAACAAATCTACAAACTTCTTAGAATTAATAGTAAGTTTTGTAAAGTTTCTGGATACAAGGTTAATTTAGAAAAAAGTTTTATTTATGTATTCCCAGAAACAGAAAGGGATCCAGGCTGACTTTCACCTTCATGTTGACCAACCTTGAACAAATTTTCTAACCTCTCTTGTCCCAGTTTGCCCTTTAAATTAGGGATGATAATATTGAATTTTATAGATCATAAACCATGTTTTCCATACTTTAACATCTTTGAAATTATGTGTCTCACAGTGGATGTTGTCTTGGATTTGATGAATGTAAGGTAATTTTGAAGATTAAGTGAATAAATAAATATAAGGTATGCCTGGCACTTAACAAATGTTCAATCAACGTTAGCTATAATTATAGTTTTCTTACATTATGTTTTCTAACAAGTTATTGTTTGCATAAAGCTTCTGGTTTTTTATAAATTGACTTTATAGCACTAACTCAAAAAAATGGTATTATTTCTAGTATCTTTTTTGTTAATTCTCTTGGATTTCCCAAGAATATACAAGTGACCCTTGAACAACACAGGTTTGAACTGCATGGGCCTGTTATATACAGATTCATTTTTTAATACAATACTGTAAATGTATTTAGTCTTCCTTATGATTTTCTTAACATTTTCTTTGCTCTAGCTTGCTTTATTGTAATAATTCATTATATAATAAATATAACATTTAAAATGTGTGTTAACTGACTGATTATGTCATCCATAAAGTTTCCAGTCAACAGTGAGCTATTAGTAGGTAAGTTTTTAAGGAGTCAAAAGCTATACACAAAATAAGCCAGTCCGAGAAACACGAATACCATATGATCTCACTTATATGTGGAATTTAAAAAACAAAACAAATGAACATGGTGGGGGGGGGGCGAAGAGAGGCAAACCAAAAAACATACTCTTAACTATAGAGAACAAACTGATGGTTACCAGAGAGGAGGTGGGTAGGGGATGGGTGAAATAGGTGAAGGGGATTAAGGAGAGCACTTGTGATGAGCACTGGGTGTTGTATGTAAGTGATGAATCACTAAATTCTACACCTGAAACTAATATTACACTATATGTTAATGAACTGGAATTTAAATGAAAATTTGGAAAAAGGGAAAGTAAGTTATATGCAGATTTTCAACTGCACAGGGAGGTCAGCATCCTCCTCATTGTTCAAGGGTCAACTGTATATGTATCAACTAATTAGGATATTTTTACATCTCACTTATTCTTCTTAAGTTTTAATTTTTAAGTACCTTAAGAACAATTACAATAACAATAGCAGTGATAGCAATAATAATAATGACAATAATGAAAGCCAACAATAATGCAGAACTTACTGTATATACCAGATACTCTTCTAAGCATTTTAAATATGGACATGCTTGCATTTTTCTTTTTAAGGACAATAGTTAAATTATAGTACACCAGCTCAATGGAAGACATCCATTGAAAATATTTATTATACAGGGTATACAACATTGATAATTACATATTGCATACCATTAAATGCACAATTTTACTTTATTTCATTTTCAATATATGAAGTTTACTGTCAAATTGGTTTCCATACAACACCCAGTGCTCATCCCAAAAGGTGCCCTCCTCAGTACCCATCACCCACCCTCCCCTCCCTCCCACCCCCCATCAACCCTCAGTTTGTTCTCAGTTTTTAAGAGTCTCTTATGCTTTGGCTCTCTTCCACTCTAACCTCTTTTTTTTTTTCCTTCCCTTCCCCCATGGATTTCTGTTAAGTTTCTCAGGATCCACATAAGAGTGAAACTATATGGTATCTGTCTTTCTCTGTATGGCTTATTTCACTTAGCATCACACTCTCCAGTTCCATCCATGTTGCTACAAAGGGCCATATTGCATTCTTTCTCATTGCCACGTAGTACTCCATTGTGTATATAAACCACAATTTCTTTATCCATTCATCAGTTGTGGACATTTAGGCTCTTTCCATATTTTGGCTATTGTTGAGAGTGCTGCTATAAACATTGGGGTACAAGTGCCCCTATGCATCAGTACTCCTGTATTCCTTGGGTAAATTCCTAGCAGTGCTATTGCTGGGTCATAGGGTAGGTCTATTTTTAATTTTCTGAGGAACCTCCATACTGTTTTCCAGAGTGGCTGCACCAATTTGCATTCCCACCAACAGTGCAAGAGGGTTCCTGTTTCTCCACATCCTCTCCAGCATCTATAGTCTCCTGATTTGTTCATTTTGGCCACTCTGACTGGCGTGAGGTGATATCTGTGTGTGGTTTTGATTTGTATTTCCCTGATGAGGAGCGATGTTGAGCATCTTTTCATGTGCCTGTTGGCCATCTGGCTGTCTTCTTTAGAGAAGTGTCTATTCATGTTTTCTGCCCATTTCTTCACTGGATTATTTGTTTTTCGGATGTGGAGTTTGGTGAGTTCTTTATAGATTTTGGATACTAGCCCTTTGTCCGATATGTCATTTGCTAATATCTTTTCCCATTCCGTTGGTTGCCTTTTAGTTTTGTTGGTTGTTTCCTTTGCTGTAAATGCACAATTTTAAAGACACAATTATGCCTATGGTATGATTATAGATGTTTAAAATTTATGCGCCTGAAAAAAGGACAGAAAGAAACATGGAGAATGATTTGTTAGGAAAGAATTCTAGATTTTTCGCTTATTTTTTAAATTGTTTTTTAATGTTTATTTATATTTTGAGAGAGAGAGAGAGGGACAGAGACAGAGACAGAATTTGAAGCAGGCTCCAGGCTCTGAGCTGTCAGTAGAGAGCCCGTCACCAGGCTTGAACTCATGAGCAATGAGTTCATGACCTGACCTTAAGTCAGATGCTTAACCATTTGAGCCACCCAGGTGCCCCTAGATTTTTTGCTTCTAAATTTATCTTTTTTTGTGTGATAAAAGTAGGCAATAATTTTTTATAATTTCTTAATGATTTATGATCTATGGATACAATCTATACTTAACATGGTAAAGATTGGGAAGAACTTCCCAATTTGCTGCAAATACAAAATTTCTCTGAGAAAACAGTGTAATGCTCTTATTGTTACATTTGACCTTTTTAATATATTAAAGGTGGAATTAGGAATTGAAGTTCTTGGAAGCAGTAAAATAGTTGTGGACAGAATAGAAAAAGAAAGTCTCAAGAAGAATTAATGATAATGCAACACCTCCCCAAAATAGGTCAGTCTCAAATATTATAAATGAGCTAATATCTAATAGTGCTAATATTATTAAATAATATTAATATTTAATAATATCTATTAATTAGAAAATGGCTACTGTAATCATAGAAAATGCTCCCATTGTTATGTTATTTGAGCGGTAGTACTTTCACAGTGAATGTTAGCGGTATATTGGGTGCCACATTACATCAAAAGTTCAACTTTATTGAGCAAATACTATCTACTATGATACTTTGCAGCTACATATTTGAGTCTCTGTTGATCTTTTTATATATGTGTATAAGTTCATGGATTGTTGATCCAATTCAAACACATAAAACCTTTTATTGAGAAATATTTGATATATATCACAGTATAAGTTTAAGGTGTACCGCATGATGGTTTCATTCACATATATAGTAAAATAATCACCACAATAAATTCATCAATAACATCCATCTTCTCATAGATACAATAAAAGAAAAGAAAAAAGAAAGGGAAAACTTTTTCTCCTTATGATGAGAACTCTTAGGACTTACTTTTTTTTTTTTAATGTTTATTTATTATTGAGAGACAGAGAGAGAGAGACAGAGCATGAGCATGGGAGGGGCAGAGACAGGAGGAGACACAGAATCCCAAGTAGGCTCCAGGCTCTGAGCTGTCAGCACAGAGCCCGACACGGGGCTCGAACTCACAAACTGCAAGATCATGACCTGTGCCAAAGTAGGACACTTAACCAACTGAGCCACCCAGGTGCTCCAGGATTTACTTCTTAACAACTTTCCTATATAACGTACAGCAGTGTTCACTGTAATCATATTGTACATTACATCTCTACTATCTTTTTTCTAATAGTGTAACCAAGGGGTAAGGATTCACGTCCCTTTAAAAATAAGATCCTCCACTGCTTTAAAAGTCATTTCCCTGGATTAGGTTCAAAAGTAGTTCAAGTTCAGTTTGAAATAAGATAGAAACTGCGATCTGCTTATATTTTTGTACATTCTTTAACTGTAACATAATACATAAATAGTGAATTTTCTATATTTTTTATAACTAAAGTTCAGAACAAAATGATGGGCTTTGGTAACCTATTTTTTATTTTGTTTATAATGTAGACCATGGTGCACATGTAGGAAAATATTTTACACAATATTATATCATATATTATTTAATTGCTTCTTTTTATTGATTCAGTTTGATATCTATCACTTGGTCATTCACTTCCTTAAATAAGTGAATATTTAATGAGAGAATATAAATCCTTTGGGAATCTTTTCTAAACTTCCTTTTAAGCCTCTCCTGAATTGTATTTACTAGAAGAATGAAGGACAGTAATTGAGTCTTCTGAGAACTTTCAATGTACAGCTTTACTTAACTAGAGACTTTCTGTATTTAGGTCAAGTACTTATGTATATTTTGAATTTCTGGTTTATACTTTTGACCCACGTCAATTATACGCTAAGTTTCCATTCCATTGCAAATAATGGGGCTTTCAGTTTGGAATGAGTATTTTTCTAAAGATAGAGACCATTTTTTATTTTTATTTTTATTTATTTTTATTTTTTATTTATTTTTAATTTTTTTAAATATGAAGTTTACTGTCAAATTGGTTTCCATACAACACCCAGTGCTCATCCCAAAAGGTGCCCTCCTCAATACCCATCACCCACCCTCCCTTCCCTCCCACCCCCCATCAACCCTCAGTTTGTTCTCAGTTTTTAAGAGAGAGACCATTTTTTAAATGGATTTAGGATTGGCAGTTATATTTTCTCTTTGAACTTAGTATATGTCCTGCCACTCCTTTTTCTTTCTAGCCAGGCTTCCCTTTATCATCAGTACTAATCATAAACTTCTGAAAAGGAAAGGTACCTAATAATAAAACATAGACTTGATGTTTTAAACTTATCTTGTTTGATTACTTCAGGTTTAATTATAAGTTATTTCATCTGCCTAAACACAGCTAACTGTTATTAAAAATGGAAAGTAACGAGTGCCTTATCCAGGAAAAAAATCTAGATTAATCAATTTAGTCCCATTAATTTTGAGTAGCCTTCTATATGCAAAGCTTCCTACCTCTCCTCAATTTTTTATTAGTAAAATTATATTTTCCACATGAGAAACAAATGTTGCTAGGTATTGTTTTAAATATCATACTTTCTAAGTGTTAGAAATAGATCACATGGGCATTTATTGCTTTGGCATATTTTTACAGTTTTCCTATTAAATTATATCATTAGCTAGATGAGAGGAGAGATCACTTTTCTCTTGGTGACTGCAGACGTCACAGTATATATAATATTGCAGAGGCATTTACTAGGCATTCAATAAATATTTGTTGAGAGGCACCTGGGTGGTTCAGTCGGTTGAGTATCATTCTCTTGGTTTCAGCTCAGGTGGTGATCCCAGGGTCGTGGGATAAAGCCCCGCATCAGGGTCCACTCTGAGTAGAGCCTGCTTAAGATTCTCTCTCTCTGTCCTTCTGCTCCTCTCTCCTGCTCCTTCTAAATACATACATGCATACATACATACATACATACATATTTGTTGAATTAAGTTGAGGTGAATTATTCATCTCCTTAAATTTGTCAGAGGATGATTGATTTAAAAGCCATCTTTTACAGCAGTCGAGCCCTACTATTCATTGTCACCATAGATAAAATAGTTATTGGAATATGAGGTAGTATATAATAGAAAATAAGGCAGCAATATAACTAAAAGGACCTCATGCACTGTTGTGTTATGGGCATCATCTCTTTTTATCTGTGTGCAGATATTAATATAAGTTAGCGTTGACTATTCACAGAAAGAAAAGTGAACACATGGGAGATAATTCATTGGCAACTACTGAATCTTAAAGTCAAAATCCTTCTATATTGCTTAGTGGAAATTTTAAATTAAGTAACATTGGATACTTAGGAATTTTACCTGTTAATAATTCATATGGCAATTAATTACTAAGACATATATTTAGATCAGGTGTGTGGATTTTGCTTCAGCCATTTATTGTACTATCTGCTAAGATATCTTACACTTTGTTATAGTTCATCGAACTATAGTTTGTCAAAGTTCAATAAACCATCATTGACAAGATAGTTGATGATATTAAAGAATTATTTTTTTAGGTGTGATAATTGTATTGTGGTTGTATTTAAAAAGAAAAAATGAGTTTTCTGCCTTAACTTACTGAAATATATACTGATGAAATGGTATATCTGGGATTCCTTCAACATAATCACGGTGAGGATAAAGAGGTGGGTGAAAGTACAGATGAAAAGATTAGCTTTGAATTGACAAATGTTAAAGCTGAGTGGGAGGAATACTAGGCTGAGTCTCATTCTTCATTTGACTGTATCCAAAGGAAGAAAGTCAGACAACCCATGAATTACAGAACCTCTATTTAATATTATTGAGAAAAACAGACCTGATGGGCATGAATTAATCATCTTTGACTCCTCTAAAATTTACTGGTTAGTTTTTTAGGAAAGCATTTAACATTTTTTCTCAAGTTCATATATGAAAACCCATATAATAAGAAAAGTATATTTTGACATGAAACCCAGTTTAAAAAACCACTTGGAAACCAATTTGAAAACCTAGAGGAAAAAGTACTTTATTTTCTATTGTGATACACAAGTTTACCTTTCATACATATTTTATGTGTGTCTACTTTAAACCAAACTTTATTAGAAACCCAGTCGTCTGTTCTTTAAAATAAACTTAGTTTTCATCTTTTAAAAGCTGATGTTTTGGGTTACCTGGGTGGCTCAGGCGGTTAAGTGTCCTACTTCAGCTGAGGTCACGATCTCATGGTTTGTTATTTCCAGCCACGCGTTGGGGTCTGTGCTGACAGCTCAGAGCCTGGAACCTGCTTTGGATTCTGTGTCTCCTCTCTGCTCCATCTCTCTCTCTCTCTCTCTCTCTCTCTGTCTCTGTCTCTGTCTCTTTCTCCTTCAAAAATAAACATTAAAATTTTTTTTAAGCTGATGTTTCTTTTAGAGCTGAAATTACAGAATCTCAAATTAGTACACTTCTCTATTCCATTTTTAAAATTAGAGGATTTTGAAGAATTAAGAATGGCTATCTATCATATTTGGTGCCCATTAGATCACTATAGTAATTTAGACCCATAACACCCATGTGCAAGAACAAATTTAATCCAGATTGAACACAAATTTCATTTCTTACGAGTATGCCCAGTACTTTAAGTTTGTTCATTTATATTACTTTGTCCTACTTTACACAACATTTATGTACTAATTTATTTAATTGAACTCATTTATTAATGGTGCTGACACATGAGTTTCTAATGCTGGCCTGATACTGCATGATCAACCTTTTCTCCTACTAGAATTTTTAAATTTTTAAAGATTTTTTTTATTGATGCTCCTTTGTGTCTCCTATGCTTTTAGCAGACATATATTTTTCCTTTTCTCTTAAGCACTTCACCACCCAACTCTACACTGCTGTAGTATAACGCCTTTGTTCCTTTGTATTATTGTGATACACCAAGGATTTGTGCGATTGTTGTAGCTCTTCTTTTCTTCTCTGCCGCTCACAGACCGCATGGTGTCACCAACATCAACTTGCTTGCCATTCCCAGATAATCGCGTTTTCCTATGAATGGGTAAACTTTTTGCTTTTCCTCTCAGTTTTATCTTGAGTAAAAGTAAATTCTACTTACCTATCCGATTTCAGCTTTTTTAAAAAGCTTCCTGAGTCATCATTTCTTATTCTGCTCACTAATCTTTTTTCTTAGCATTTGGAATCCTCAGACAAGCTGTTTATGGGTAGCCGTTCATGTGAGGTGAACCGTAATGAGGACAATGTCCTCACTATAACAGGGGAAGAAGACCAAGGTGAAACTCCACCTCCCATTGGAAATCATGGAGTCACCTTCTACAAAACAGTGAGTCTATATTTTACTCAGTTACATGCTCTTTCTCCTTTATTACTTTGTACTGTAACAATATATGAGTACACACATAATTACGAACTTGCCCTTATGACTTTTTACCACCTAATTTTTGCAGAATATTAACAACAACAATAATAATAAACAATGTTACCGAGCAGTTATTCTGAGTTGGACACTTTTCTGAGGGCTCCATACATATTATATGATGTCATGTGATTTAATTCTAAAGTACCAATTACTGAATGTATTACTAAATATGTCACTGTTACCATTTTGCACAGCTGGTAAGCTGTAGAGTGAGAATTCAGACATAAGTATCTGACCTCAAGGCCTGAGCAGTTTTAACCACTATGATATATGGTCTTTTTAAAAAAATACAATTAAGACAATGTGTTTGTTCATGATGCTGAAGCAACCATTTGAAAAATGTTAAATTAATCCAAACCAGATTGTTCTTTATTGAGGTGAAAAAATAATTACATTATTTTCCATTTAAATAATTTTGTACTGCTGACACAATGTGAAAATTAGTTGTCATAAACACCTATTTAGGTGATACTCTTTCTTTCTCTTTTTTAGCATCATTGCCCTCTTCTCTTTCCTCTTTTTCTTTAAATTTCAAGTGCATTCTTTTGCCTAGTTTAAACATTAATTTCTTCAGAAAGTACACACACACACACACACACACACACACAGAAATGTTAATTGGAAAGGAAATTGGATTGGTTACATGAACACAAATTATTTTTATAAATTAGATTGCAGCTTTTTTTTAATTTAGGAATAATAATGAATTTTAGAAAGCAAAAACTTTGAATTTATGAAGAGTCTTACTAATCTCCATCCTGTGAGCTGATTCAAAGTCATGTAGTGAAATGTAGCTTTTGTAGGTGACCTAGCATCTGAGGTACAGGTGTCTGATGCCCTTGTCACATGCTGTCATCTCACCTCTGACCCTAGCTACAGCAGTACCGAACAGCCCTAGGCACACTGACAGTGTTCTGCCAGAAGCATGAGCTGTGCATTCCTCCATTCTTCTTCCCTGAGGCTTTCTCTGAAACCAGCGGACCTCACTCAGCCCTTATGCCAGGAAAGCCTGAAAGGGTGAGGGAGTCACTGCCACCTGCAACAGCCCTCAACTAATGGGAAACAGGGTATTGTGAATAAAGGCACCAGCCTGACATCCTTCAGATAAGCAATTTTAAGGCACTTTCTACAGAGCTCCTCAGAGAATGCCCAGGAGAATTGATCCTCAGTTGCCCAGATCATTAATGAACTCAACACCATTATTGGTTTTTCTTTCCCTCTCTCATTCCCCACGCCTCCTTCACTCTGTTTCCTAGGATTCACCTCCCAAAGAAATTACCTGCAGCCAAGTTCATATTTTAAACTGTTTAGGGACAACATAAACTAAGACAGGAATTTGGAACTGAATGTTCAGATAATTTACATAATCCAACATTCTTTTGAACTCTGCATTTTAATTTCAAAATTTCGATGATTCTCTTTGATAATCTTTTTAGCCCTATATACATGTTACATAGTGACATGATTTATCTGTTTCAGGGAGATGATATATGTAGGTATACCTGAAGTGTACACTTTCATGCTTCAAATCTGTATTTAAAAGTAAAAGCTTTTGAAATCATTGGGAAAACATGTTACTATATGTTTACCTCCTCCAACTATCCACACAGTTCACTTGTTAAAATCCAATGATAAGGGAAGGGATGTGTTTCTTCAACTTGACATTTTATTCTGCAGGATGTTATTTTTTCCAGGAATTCTGTTTTATGGGACTATATTAAGAAAGTGTTGACTTGATATCTGTCAGTGTAGGTTTCCTTTACTACTTTCTTTTTTTCTTTTTCTTCTTCTTCTTCTTTTTTTTTTTTTTTTTTTGGTCTTTTTCAGGTCAAAAACCAGTGTGTTCAGGAAAATCTCCAAGTGGTTACCAGTGGATTAGCAGTATCACAACCCATTTTCTCTCATTCAGTGGATAAAGTATTACAAGTGCAGTTGCTCAAGCCTTTTCTTTTCTCCAAGGTGCTAATCTAGTTAAGTACTTAGTGGTAAGGAACCTGCTTTTAAAATTCAGAAAAGGAATAAACAGGTTTATTTATTTTTCTTTATTCTAAGCCTCCCCCAAATCTATGAATGTCTGGTATTAAATTACCTTTAGTGGTGAAAATCAACTGTCTGGTGATATGAGTTTATTTGGAAATTCATTAACACCAGGGTGGTAGGGAGAAAAAGGAAAACCTGTGGATTTAAATTACCTCTGAGATGTATTGAAAAGCTTTATGCAAATACCCACAGCTCCTTTCTAGAGCCAGCTCTCCTAGATGCCTGTGTGCGTGCACGCCAGCCGTGTTGTCTGCTTCCTAAAATGCTTTTGTTAACACCATAATTTTAAATTAAGTTTTTCAGAAAGCTGTTCCTGCTGTACATTTTGGCATCTAAGATTAGGTCAGTGGCCATAAATCTCATTTATGTACTTAATGCAAAGGAGATACTGCTGTCTTGGGAATCATGTGAGCCAGATCCCTTACTTTGCCCCTCTTACAAGATATTGACATATAAAACAAAATGCTCCCATTTTGTTTTGCATCTTTCTTCATTTAAAACTTTAAATAAAGAATGTTTATGCAGGGTTCTTTTTCATTCATAAAAATGGAAATCACCCTCAGCGTCTGCATGAGTAGGCTTGTATTCTTGTTCACGAATTCACATGATAGATTGGCCCATAAAACCTTTACATTTGGCTTGTGCAGCTGAGTTCATGGCTGAATACAGAATGATAAAGAAGCTTTAGCATTTTGCGGAAAGAAAAGAAATCAGGCCTTCTAGATGGCCCTTAAGCTAGCTTTTAACTGCCTGGAAATCAGCTAGAAACATATAATCAAACTTGCCATTAGAAGTACTGCGTTTAGTGCAAATCTGTGGAGCATAATCTGTAAATTAATGCAAAGGGATTTTTTGACATTTATTTGGTTTTCATTATATTTCATGGAAGTCTGCCAACCCAAACATATTTTTGTTATTTTTTGTTTCTTTTTTCTTTTTTACCTTTCTATCCATCAGAAGTTAAAATAGAAATGATGGATTGTGTCACTGGCCAGTCCAGCAGCCTATTTCTTTCAACACATTACTGTTGTATTTACTGTTTTAGCTATATTGTTTTCAATTTCTGGCAAAATAGTCGGTTTTTGATCCTGGGTAGAAAATGTCAGTGCTCACATTTCCTGTGGGGTTTTGGCCTTTTTGTGAAAAGGTAGGAGAGAGCTAAATGAATTATGATGCTGTCATCTGAAGAAACCACAGTGTATTTCTTTGCCAAATTTTAGCAAGAACAGAGCTGATCATCTGCTAGTGTAAACCTTTCCTTGAACCCTACCCGTGGTTCACTCAGGCTTCTGCCTGTTCTCTTTCATGCTGTGAGAACGTAGCCCACAGAAGTCCTTTTAACCTTCCCTTCCCAAGGTTAATTGATTTAATAACCCCCAAAGAAGATACATTTTGCTGGAGGAATTCAGAAGTCTACATTTAAGATTTAGAATTTCACAAGTGAGCTGAAGTAATATTAAAATTAAGACTGAGTTGCTTCTTAATGTTTATTACTGTCTTGAAAGCTGACACTCCTCCCATCCTTCACAACTCTATATACTCTCCCTATATTTTATCGAATAACAAATATTTCCAGATAGCATTTGTGTGTTATAATCTTAGAAGTCAATACATCCTGGATGTGAATAATTGCTAGCACACACTGTAGGCATCTGATACTGTGCTTCGCCTTGCTTAAGTCCTCTCCAGTGACCCTTAATTTATACTTTTCTAATATATTTCACTGACCCCCAAGGAAGTGTCTTTGCTTGCACTTAACGGCATTCCGTTCCCACCTATTTGGAATAAATCTCAATATTAAGGATTGTGACCTATGAGGATTCTTCAGCTTAATTTTTTAAGCAATCATTTTGGAGCACTAGTTTCAAATAACTTTTCAGGACTTAACTTTGATTGATCTTCCTTGATAAATTATTTTAAGCCTTTGTTTCCTCTTATCACCTATTTCTTTCATCACCTTTTCTTCTTTTGACCAGCTGTATCCTAGGACTCCTTCTTTTCATAACTTTCATTGAGCAAACACTTTCTTAGTATCTATCCTGTGCCAGGAACTGTGCTAAATGCTGGGCGTACCACAGAGAAGGAAACAGACTTGTTGTCTGCACTCACAGGATTTAGAGTCTAGTGAAAATAATACCCATAACAAAATAGGTATGAGAGGTGGAGAGACAGAGAGAGAGCAATGCACCTGACCTAGATCTCGGGGGGATTCAGGTGTCTTGGGAGTTATCAGGTGAAGATAGGAGAAAGAAGGAGAAAAATGCTGCCTTGCCAAAGACAACAAATAGCCTTATGAGATCTAGAAACAAGAGAGAGTATGATGCCACAGAGGGCCAGAAGGCAGACAAGGGAGGCAGAAAATTTTGAACATAAGTCAACCTACAAGCATGTGTTGAATGTGTATTATGTGCGGTACTATGTCATGCCATTGAGATGTAAAGACAACTAAGGAATAGGTCCTGCCTTCAGAGAGCTTAAAATCTACTGGCAAGAGTGTGTATTCAATTTGTATTTAAGGATTAAGATGAAGGTTTTTTTGCAGAAAAAAAAAAAAAAAAAGCTTTGGAGATTGTTCAAAGACTTGTACTTTTATCCCATGAAGACTCTTCCAGCCACCTCACCCTGCCTTAGCTGCATAAAAGGCAGTTGCTTGAAAACTGTCCTGGGTATGTTTTTTCCCAGATATGACAGCCTCCACCTTTTCACAATCAGTAAATAAGAAACTCAATATCATTTTTCCACAACGTATTCCTAACTTTATCCCAGTGAGTGGAAGTTTCGATGGTTCCTGTTATGTGAAGATAAATGAACTAACCAGAGCAGCCTCCTAAGTTTAGGAGGGTTTAATAAACAGGGTACAGTCATAGTACCATGCCCTTATAACTTAGAGGGTTCATAAAAGATGTTTTGTCAGGAGTCAGGCAGATAACAAGGAATGAAATGGGCCAGATAGAAGATGGCAAGTTTCGATGTTTACTGGGGCAAAGTAGAGTTAAACCAAAGAGTTCAATCTAAGGTTATTCAAAATACCCTATTCATTGAACAAAATGTGGACATAAGATACCTGAATCAGGGGCGCCTGGGTGGCGCAGTCGGTTAAGCGTCCGACTTCAGCCAGGTCACGATCTCGCGGTCCGTGAGTTTGAGCCCCGCGTCAGGCTCTGGGCTGATGGCTCAGAGCCTGGAGCCTGTTTCCGATTCTGTGTCTCCCTCTCTCTCTGCCCCTCCCCCGTTCATGCTCTGTCTCTCTCTGTCCCAAAAATAAATAAAAAGCGTTGAAAAAAAAAAAATTAAAAAAAAAAAAAAAAAGATACCTGAATCAACTCACCTGTCCCATTCCATAGGTGAGGAAACTGAGGACTGAAGAAGTTTAGAGACCAAAGGCTGACAGCAAGTTACCAGCAGGGATGGGACTGGAGTGCATATCACCTGACTTCCAGTTCAGAGACTCTCAACATTGCTTATAGGACCTTCCCTGGAGATTTTAGTCAGGACTTTTTGGTAGTAAGATTATAATGATTTTGGAAAGTCAATTTTAGAAAGCCTTTACAAAGCACCTAGATTATAACCACTCAGCAAGAACTAACGTGTTTAATACTTCAAAAACTTGCGACATCTTAAATTGCAGCACAAAGCAAATAGGGAACCAGTAGAAGTTCCAAAAGGCAAAATGTGAATGATTAACACAGCTTCCTTTTACAGAAGTTTCAGACATTGTATGGGGCCTTTGCACTTGCAATTTAGCCTGCCTGGAACATTCTTGCCTTACTTTGTGCCCCTGGGGGCATGTCACCTTCTCAAGGAGGCCTGCCTTGGCTGCCCTATCTAGGAATGCCACATACTCACTCTAATATCTTGTCTGTGCTTCCTTGTTTTAAACGTCTCAATAACACTTGTCCTTATCTAACATAGGGTATATTTTGCTTCTTCCATTCTGCTTATACTCTGTTCCTCAGCTAGAGATGTAGGCTACTGGGTGGCCTCACGAGAGCAGGCATACTTGCATCCAAAAGATAAGCCCACATGAAGGCCTAGGCGCATGGCCGGAGCCCATATAATCAGAGCTTATACACAGAATCAGGAAAAAAATACATATTGTCACTAGGACTGGGGACATATATTGCAGCTAGCAGTAATCAGGAATCTAGATGCTTATCCATAAACATCAAGTGATAACCAAGAATCACCAAAAATTTGAGGAAAACCAACACAGGCACAAAAGACAGACATCGTATTCAACACACAGGAATAATTTACCTGTTTGGGAAGATGAGTTGAGAAGCAGAAGAAAACTAATTATTACCATTAGCATCAGATAAATTACAGAAGGTACAGCTAACTTAACAAAAAGGGCTGCTGTTGTAACAGTGAGTCAATTGTAAACAAAATGAAACCTTGGTATTGGGATGCATGGCAGGAAGAACTGATCTAAACATCAGCTTAAGGAGCTGGAAGGTTAAGCTGAAGAATTTTTACACAACCCAGTGCAAAAATTGCAGAGATGGAAAAGTACAGGAACTTGTGTGTGGCGATCTTTATTCTCTTCTTGGGGTTTACAGGTTCCTCAGCTTCAATGTGATTGTGTGTATATGCTCAGTGCTTGGAAGACAGGGCATAGGCAATGTTTGAAATCATAGAGAGAGCTGCTAAAAAGCATCAGGAATAACAGAAATAGCAAAGCCAGAAGGCACGAGAGGAAAGAGTGGTTTTGTATTTAACTAACTTATGCCCTTATTTTTTATGCTATTTTTTGTCTATTTTTATTGGGTTTATCGTTCCCTTGACTTCTAAAGTTAGCAATTTCTATCTTTAGGTCTTTTGGAAGATGACTTATAACTTTATACAATACATGCATATCTCTACTGATTTAGCATCTTCAGACACTCTCTAATGATTCCTCACTAAAAACAGGAATTGGCTAAATTTTTTTAAATTTTTAAAATATTTATTTGTGTGTGTGTGTGTGAGAGAGAGAGAGAGAGTGCAAGCAGGGGAGGGGCAGAGAGAGAGGGAGACGGAGGATCTGAAGCAGGCTCTGCACTGACAGCAGAGAGCCCAGCGTGGGGCCCAAATTCATGAACCATGAGATCATGACCTAAGCTGAGGTCAGATGCTTCACTGACTGAGCCATCCAGGCACTCTGCTGGATTTTATTTAATACTTACTATGTGCCAGGCACTGTATTAGCTCATCTATCCTCACAACAACCCTATGAGTTAGGTACTGTTGTCATCCCCATTTTACAGATGATGAAACTGAGGTATCTAAAAATTAGTTAGGCTAAATTCACACAAGTAGTCAGTTGGTGAGATAAACAGAAGTACTCTGGCTCTCATGCTTCTGCCTTTAACTTCTATGCTATATGACCTCTCCATAGGTCAGTGATGTACCTACATTATATGGCTGTCATTGAAGGATTGTGTTAAAAAATATAGGTACTTTTCTCAAGCTACTTAGCTATGAAATTTTAAGTGAAAAGTTAAGTGTAGAAATTTGTCAGATGTTGTCAAATAAATTATTTCCAATGGAATCCTAATGACAGCATTTTCTAGGTGCTGAAGCAAAGCAAATACTTACTGGATGGGTTCTGGTGCTGCATTTAGTTTTAATTAGTGGCTGAAAATAATTTCTCAGTGTTGTTAGAGCAATTTAATAATGGAATAACTCTAGAGCAGTAATCCTCCTTACAAATAAATTCACCTTGAGCAAGCCATACATAAAAATGAAATGATACCACTTAGGGTAAACAATAGGCTTTTGTTAACGTGTCTAAATGTGGCAGTAACTAAAGAGGTCAGCTGGCAAGGACACTGTTTTGGAAAGCTACTGACTTTAGGAACAAAGTGATGCTGACAGTCACCTCTGCTGTTCAGATCTGGAAGTTTGATGGCAACCTGTGTTCTCTCTGTAAACAAAAATATCCCAAGAAAAAAAAAGAAACAAAATGTTTTCCCCTTCATTCCCCAAATGGCACCTTTTCTTGGCTGTCGTCCCACAAATATGTTCATTGAAACAAAACCAAAAAACTGTTTTAAGCGAGTCGGAAAACCAAAATTCTCTAGAAGAAAGATGATTCAAAGGCATTCACAGGAAAATGACATGTCTAAAGCATATTATATCTTAATAACATCATAGAATATATGTTATTCTATAATAGATTCTAAGAATAGATGTTATTCTTTATTCCTTAAATAGAATGTTCTTTTAAATGCCATATTCAGAATTGGACCTTAACTTTTTAAGAATCCAGCTTAATTACTTAATGTCTGCATTGTATAATATTTGACAAGGTGGAATTTAGCATCTTTTTCAAACTCATCCATGAGCATTGTCTTCATTATTTTTCCTTTATTCTTTCACTGTGTTTGAATAATATATGTGAGTGAAAAAACTCAAAAATTCAATGAAAATCCAGATGTTTCCAAAAATATTGATAAATTCATTCAGAAAGCTACTTGGATTCCTGAAATCAAGTGCATGTTAACCTGACTTTCAGAGACATATCATACAGTTCAAAACAGAAGAACAAGTTTATAATCTAATAATTTCCCACCTGTCAAGGATGTGGCCCAGAATATATAACAAACTGGAAAATATGGAAGAGAAGTTGAGAGATATGGAAGAAAAATGTGGGCCCCACTTTAAAATAAACAGAACACAAATTGGTGGTAGAGGAGAGATATTTTATAAAATAGAAGAAAATTGTCCTTAGTTTGAGAAGACATGATCATTCAGACTAAAACTTCCACCCAAAACTACTCTTGGATGCTCTCAGGGTTATTATCTACCACTTCAAAGAAAAAGACAAATGCAGTAACACAGAAAGGATGGTGAGAGAAAATGTTTAAAAATACAGGTGATATGACCAAAACTTATTAGAAGATGGTGGCTGTGCAAATGGAGAAGCTGGAAGAAATGTGTCTGTCCAGTCACCTGTGCATGAATGAAATGATATTGGGAGAATCACTTTAGTGAAATCCATACAACTGCTTTGTATCATTTTGTTGATGTATTAACACAAAGAGCAAGAATCAAATACACAGATGAGTGAATTTTCACAAGTGCTCACACCTGCATAATTGCTATGCAGGCCAAGGAATAAAACTTTATCAGGACTGCAGAAGTCCTCCCCTCAGCTTTGTGACTTTCCCAGTCACCATTCCTTCCCCTTCTCCTGAAGGTGAGCACCATTCTCACAATTAATACCACAGGTAATTAGGAGTGCTTGTTTTTGAACACTACACAAATGAAAACGTTCATTCTCAGGTATTCTGTTGTGCCTGGCTTCCTTCTTTCTTTTTTTTTTTTAATTTTTTTTAACGTTTATTTATTTTTGACAGAGAGACAGAGAGAGAGAGAGAGACAGAGCATGAGTGGGGGAGGAGCAGAGAGAGAGGGAGACACAGAATCCAAAGTGCCTGGCTTCTTTCATTTCATTTCTCACAACATTATGGTGATGAGAGTCTTCCATGTTGTTGTAAAGACAGCTTGGGTTCATCTTTTCTTTTAAATCTTTTTCTGAAGAGTATTCCTTTGTATGGATATACTACACTTTATCCATTCTAGGATGGACTTTTGGGCATTAAATGGCTATTACAAATAATTGTGCTATGAATACTCTTCTATGGAACTTTTGTTTACATGTGTATGCATTCTCATTGAGTAGAATTGCTGGGTTTTCTAAAGTGTGTGAAACAATTTGAATTCCTACCAGCAGTTTAGTAGAGTTCCATTTGCCCCATAGCCTCACCAACACTTACAATGTCAGTCTTTTTAATACTTGCCGTCTTAGTGAGTTCATGGTGGTATCTCATTGTATTAATTAGTAGTCCTGTGATTGCTTGCTTTTTAGCCATCTGGAAATCCTAAAGTGTTTGTGTAAGTCTCTTGTACATTCTTTTACAAGATTATCTGTCATACTTTTTAATTGATCACTAAGAGCCTTCTTACTATTTTAAATGTAAGCCCTTTGTCAGAGATGTGTGTTGCAATATCATCTTCTATACTGTGGCTTCCCTTTTCATTCTCAGTGATGTCTTTTGGTGAACAATTTATTCTTTTTTCTTTTTTTTTTTTGTCTTTTAAGGTTAATGCTTTTTGTGTCTCATTTAAGAAAAATATTTCCCTATCTCAAAGTCATGAAGACCCTGTTATCTTCCAAAAGTTGTATCTTTCGTATTCCAAATATGGACTCTGAACATTTGGTTAAATTACTGTTTTAAAACATTGAACCAGGGGCGCCTGGTTGGCTCAGTCGGTTAAGCGTCCAACTTCGGCTCAGGTCATGTTCTCACGCTCCATGAGTTCGAGCCCCACGTCGGGCTCTGTGCTGACAGCTCAGAGCCTGGAGCCTGTTTCAGATTCTGTGTTTCCCTCTCTCTTTGGCCCTCCCCTGTTCAGGCTGTGTCTCTCTCTGTCTCAAAAATAAATAAACGTTAAAAAAATTTTTTTAAACGTTGAACCAATTTATATGCCTATAAAATGTGCATGAATTCCAACTTTTCTCACACACTTGCCAAAATTTGCACAAACTATTATTAATATCTTTTACTTTTACTAATATGGTAAGGTATAGCTTTCTATAGTTATTCAAATTTTCAAGATATTTAGGACACACAAAAATGATAAAGAATATATTTTTAAAATATCCATAATACTTTTTTTTTCAATATAGTCTAGTTGAAAGAGAATTTTCTGAATTCAAGAGACCAAGTACTTTAAACGTTGTGGTTATATTGTTTCTTGCTTATAAAGTTAGCAGGGTAACAGATTCTGACAAAGTTGCTGGCAAGGTAAATTTTCACAAGTAGCTGTCTCAAATCATTTTTTCATAACATGTGCATGACTAAACAAACTTTTTCTTGCAAATCAATTTCTATGACAAAAATTATATTTTCAGCTAGAAATTCCTAGTTGAAAATTCTCGGCATTAACGTGTCATAAATCCAGATAGCCCAATGGGATAATGAAAAGGATAATCTCCAAAGAATTAAAAAGCAGTGAAGTGCATCTTGATGCTCCCAGAGTAGCATTCCTTAGCACCCTGACCCACTACAGACTTGTCGGGAGGAAAAGGGAGATTGCCACAGTAGCAGATAGCCTTCATCTTCTGGGGAGCTATGAATAATAGTGGACCTTTCAGCCCATCTCTTATCTACTACTGTTTGTGGGGATAGCTGCATATAATCAGGACACCTAGTATTCTCAGCATCGTAGTGCAAGGACTTCAGTATCCCTAGACCATCAAGAGTGGAAGCAGCTCCATCCCAAGTGTTCTCAGTAGGCAAGCAAACCAGCCAGGTGTTGCCAGCAAGTGAGTCAGGTATCTTTTATCACCTGTTTGTCATCCTCAGGGAATAGCTGTGGGTTGAAAATTCCAAATCCTAAAAGTAGATGTATTTTGTATAACATGAGTTTCAATTCAAGATCTCCAGCTGTCAGACCTATTGAAAGCATAGATGTGAGTGAGGGAAGTTTCTAATTCTCTGTTACTTCTAGACTAGGAGCAGTTGGAGAAGGATTCTGACATGGGAGCTTCAGATTCTCTGCTTTATAATGGTATCCTCTGTCTCCTAGGTGTAAATGCTGTTGAGTGCCACATTTAGCAAACGATCACCAACCAGAAAGGAACGGCAAGAGCTCATCTGGGCCCAATCTCTATTCTTGAGCAGAATTATACTTGAACTTGGAAAAATAGCAGTGCTTTCTTTGAAAAATATAAAGAATGAAATTCAAAAATCTTTCCAATAGTCAAATATTTCGGAATTCTTATAGCCAGAAGTTCTAATAAATGGGATTTTTTTTTTAAATTTAAGACTAAATATTTAATCCTTGCTTAGAGATCTCACTTTTAACCTTTTATCTTTGGCTTACTTTTAAGTATTAACTTGCATATCAAGCTATAACACATTAGAATAATTTTAATTCGTTTTCTTAGTACTTTAAGAAAGACTATCACCGATGAATGTTGAATAAGAGAAGTTAGTGCCCTGCCCCGGCCCAAATAAATGGATCTGGCAAGAAAAGAATATCACTGTTTGCTGGCACAAGAAATAAATTGTTATTTTGACATAATTTTTTAGTGTGTAAGAATGACATAATATTAATTTAGAAAACAGCTTAAGATCCTCAACTGGAACTGTTTGTAAGTTATTATTTTGTTTTGTAGCTATTTTCTTTTATTCAGAATATATCATATATATTAAAACCTATTCCTTTTGTCACTTTACTGATAATTAGCTGCTCAGTTATCTTCTCAGCATTCTTTGTCTGTGATTCTCAGTTCTAACTGAATCACCTTAAAGGAGAGAGAATTTCTCCCAAGTTCCTTAACAACTGAGTTCTATAAAGTCAGTGGTCATCCCAGGATTAACTTCATCCCAAGAATTTTATTGCCCTTTTCTGTTTTATTTGTAATGTTCAGTCTCCTCAGATGTGGTTCTGGTTTCTAGCTTCTTTATCACATTAAATCCTTCTGGTGTTTGTTTCCATGAAGATTTAGCTCATTATTTTCTAGAGCTTTGGAGAAAGTAAGTGATAGCAATATATGTAAATAATCAACAATCTTGAAGAAAATTGTATTTATCTTAATTTTCTAGTATTTACAATCTAAGGCAAATCAAATAGAAAGTGTTCTAATGTCAGATTTAGCATAAAGGGCATTACAAGAAATTTCAGAGGTCAAGGGGCGCCTGGGTGGCGCAGTCGGTTAAGCGTCTGACTTCAGGTCACGATCTCGCGGTCCGTGAGTTCGAGCCCCGCGTCAGGCTCTGGGCTGATGGCTCAGAGCCTGGAGCCTCTTTCCGATTCTGTGTCTCCCTCTCTCTCTGCCCCTCCCCCGTTCATGCTCTGTCTCTCTCTGTCCCAAAAATAAATAAACGTTGAAAAAAAATTTTAAAAAAAAGAAATTTTAGAGGTCAAAAATAAGATCAATTTGTTTTAATTGAAATTTGGGTAATGGTTTCTTTCCTTATTCTGGCTATTGTTCACTAAGGGATGAGTTATTAAAAGCATTGAGATTACTCATTGGAAGTATGCTAAAATAAAAACCAATAGATTGTTTTTCCATAATGTTAACATTTAAAAATGTATTCATTTATTTAATGTTATTAATATAAAATTTATCAGGAAAAAAATTGGTGAATTATAATTGATTGATTTTCTAAAACCTGAAGTTTAAAGTCACACTTTAATTTTTATAAAAGGCCAAATCATGATAGCTTTAGAGCTGAGTACTGCTTCAATGAATTAAAGCTCTTAGACCAAAGCCAGTTTGCTGCCTTTTTGATACCACCCACAAGCTAAGAATGATTTTTACAGATGACCTTTTGCAACCATTTTGATGTCAGGAATACTAACGTTGAAAGTTTATTGAGTGAAATGTTATCCCAAAAGAAAAGAGAACTCCATTCTTCTCATTAATCGACGTATTTTTTAATGTTTCAATTGTTACTGTTGTATTTTGAATTTTGCTAATAAAGCAATTTGTTGTCTACATTTTGTTAGATTTTCCAAAATGTGTTATGTTCTATATAATGTCTTCATTTTTGCCTCTTGTCCTGCAAAGCCTAAAATATTTACTATCTAGTCCTTTACAGAAAAAGGTTGCCAACCTCTGCATTATTTCATCACCAAGTGCTACAGTCACACTAGTACATTATGAGAAATATATATAATATATGGAATATATTTTCTATGAAGCCTACTCAAAATATCACCAATAATTGTTTAGAAGAAGAATTTTAATTACAATTTTCCTGAACTTATGAAAATCTCTTTTCTTCTGCAGCTCCTATTAAATTAGGGAAATGGAATTTAAAGATATCATTTTGGTCCACCTATCTGAAAAAGCGTGAAGAATTTCCCGGCTGCTAACTCAGCATATGTGACCACATTCACCTCTGTCTGCCTGCAAGGTAGGTAACTATTGCTGTCATGTGAAGAGAAAGTTGCCCGAATGCCTGACATGAGGCACTTTTCTGGTTATCTCGTTGAAATCCCCATTCCAGTTTCATGCCTTGCTCTGTCTGGCTCCCAAGCCTGCCCTTTATCGTGCTCTCTCCCATTAGTAGAGTGGTTGTGTTGCTTTCCAAATGTATGTGTCTTTCATGTTTCCTAGCACGATCTGTTATCACAGGCTTCTTTTCTATCCCTGTCTTACGTGGCCATTCTTACTGTTCTTTAACAACCATTGTCAGTAATCCACACACAGAGAGACATGCATTCATGGTACGGCTTGAGAAGTAAAGGGATTCTGGAATATACGCAGAGGAAAATTAATACTGGAGAGAGGTACTGGCAATGAGGTCAAGAAGGCATCTTTGCAGAGCTAGTACACTCTTCCTCTTACTCTCTCCCCTCACCTCTGCTTCCAATCTATGTTCATTTTCAAATGGTCCAACTTGGCCTGGTTTCCTTATCCTTGAAATAAATGGTTTCAGACATACTTTTAAACAACTGAACACCACATGTTTTGTTCTTTTTTTGACTATATAAGACTGACCAAGGAAATTGACTAATATTTAATCATATTTTTCAATTATTTTTGAAATACTTAACCTTCAAAGTAAATCAAGGAAGAAAAAGAAAATGGTTTTGATTGTATCACAGAAAATGCTTAAAGTAATTTGACAGGAAAGTTGATTTTCTGGGAAGTTTTCTAGAGACTGGTAGTCATTTAATTTTTATGCAAAACACTATTCCAGGGAGATACATCTTTTAAAAGAAAGAAAGGAAGAAGATTTTTCTTAGACTTAGAGACTCTAACTCTCTAAGAATTAGGTAATATAATTTTGTGAAACAACCCAAGGCCCAGCACAGGTTAATAAGCAGAAAGTGATTTACGAATGAGAAAATGTTTTAATACTTAGTAGGCAGGAGATAAAGGAATGATCAGAGTATTCTGGCATTACCCAGGGAAACCAGGAACATCTGCTTTGCTTTGGGCCTATTTCAGGTGGCACAGTGAACAGCTTTCAGGCATGAGCAGGCTACCCATTTCACCCCAGAACTAGTGAACAGTGACCAGGATATGAGAATCTCTATTACTATTAGGCAAATGAGATAAGAAATGCTCACTGGGTGCTTTACAGATAGGGGCTCAAGTACCTGGCATCTGCCAGCCATTCTACTGTGTAGACAACGCTAAGATTACAACTTCCTACACAGACTTCAGTGGCTCTGAAACCCAGAGTTAACCCACTGACCGGCCAGGTCCACCATTTACTTTATATTACTTCCAGCCTGTTTTCCTGTTTGTCCTATTTTCTATATTTTCCTTCCACATTCTGATGAATTTCAAGGAATTTTTTTTAATCTTTGACTCTCCTACAGATTATACTCCATATTGTAGAAACCTCCTGCATTGTATGACTACCTTCAGACTAAGGAGGAATTGTCAAAAAGGTGAGAAGAAGACCCAGTTCAAATAATACCATGGAATTCTAAGGAAGTTACATTCAGAGAGAGGGTTCAGTGGTGTTCATTGCTGCAGATGAAGACTAAGAAAAGAAAGAACATAGGTTTTGACTTATGAAGGCTCCAGCATTGTTTTCCATCCTTTCCCCATTCCTGATGAATTTTCATGATTCTTCTCTATCTTTGGCATTATGCTCTTTCCACTCCCCATTATCCCACTAACTTCAAACTAAGAGATAGGATCATGGAACTCCAAGGAAAACTTCCTCAAGAGTGAGTATTTGGCAGTGTTCATCGCTATAGGGCTTAGAGTTAATGAAAGGGCTGTGAAGGATAGGAGAGAGGTTGAACTGAGGAGCTATTTGGGGGATAGGGAAGATTTATCATCAGTTGTAGAAGAAAAGAAGGACCCACAGGAGAAAGATTAGAGATACAAAAGAGAGAAAGAGTTGGGGAGTGGGACAGTGTACTTCTTAATATTGAAGAAAGGTTAGAAAAGCAGAGTCTAAGTGAATTTACTAAAACGTTAATGGAGAGTTGGAATTAAGATGGATGGCTCCCATTTCAGTAAACTAGAAAGTGTTATCAGATTACATTTGTTTAATTGCTCACTCAGTTCGAGTGAGTTGACAGAAATTTATATACTGGTTCAAGAGAACTGACTGAACATTTTGACAGCTTTTGTCTTTCCTCCCTACCAGAATTCTATTGAACTGACACAAGAAATATAAAACAATAATAAATCCATAGCAACTACAGAAAGCAGGGAAGGGGTCTATCAGAAGTACAAATTTCTGGAAGATACAAAGCAAATAGGATAAGACTGATGGCATATCCCAACAAAGCTCCATAGAGATGGAAAAGATCTTCCAAAACAAAAGGAATAAGCCCATGATTAGCAGCTATAAGGAACTGAGAGGAATAGGCTATGTCTGGTTGGCCAATTAATTACAAGGTGTTAGAATAACTATACCAGCACTCTGCTTTCAAAGTAGCTGACTCTACTAAGTACAGGATAAAGCCACAAACTGGGAAAACTAAATATGATAGGAGAGAGTCCCAAAGGGGATTTTAATGGGATAGGGTCTCTTCTGATTAGTGGGGCCCCCAAAACAAGGGAATGTGTCCACCAAAAAGGTATGGTATATACACAAACCAGCCTGTAAGTGTAGCCAACACCAGGGAATCATCTTTGCTGTCAGAACAATGTTCCGGTGAACATTGTCACTTGAAATACACTCCAGGTAACAATATTCAGTAATCAAGATCCTTGCATATAAATATGAGTAGATAACCAAGAACAAAAATTCAAGAATAACCAACACAAGCACAAAGAGGCAAGGAACTCAACAAATAAAACAATGGAACTTTTGTGGAAACAAAGTTAATTTGATAAATAAAGAAAACTTCAAAATTATTCTATTTAATATCTTTAGTGACATTGAGGTAGATAATATTTTTTTAATTTTTTTATATTCTTTTTTTTTTTTTTTGAGAGAGAGGGTGCAAGTGAGTGAGGGGCAGAGCGAGAGGGAGAGAGAGAGAGAATCCCACTAGGGGCAGAGAGGAAGAGAGAGAAAGGGAGGGAGAGAGAGAGAGATAGAGAAGCAGGGCTTACCCAAAGCAGGGCTCGTGCTCCCCTGAGAGGGACTTAAGTTTACGAACCATAAGATGAACTGAAGTCTGATGCTTAACTGAGCCACCCAGGCACCCGAGGTAGATAATAGCTTTTTTGAAAAGCTGCTATGGGGGTGCCTGGGTGGCTCAGTCAGTTAAGCATTCAACTCTTGATTTTGACTCAGGTCATGATGTCACAGTCGTGAGAGTGAGCCCCACGGTGGACTCCATGCTGAGTGTGGAGTCTGCTTAGGCTTCTCTTTTTCCCTTCTCTCTCTCCTCTCTCAAAAGAAATAAACTTGAAAAATTGAAAAAAATAAAAAGCTGCTATGAAAATGAAATTATTAGTGATTTCTTAAAAATCACTCAGGCCAGGAGCTCCTGGGTGGCTCAGTCAGTTAAGCATCTGACTTTGGTTCAGGTCATTATCTCGCTGTTCATGTGTTCTAGCCCCATGTCGGGCTGTGTGCTAACAGCCCCGAGCCTGAAGCCTGCTTCCGATTCTGTGTCTCCCTCTCTCTCTGCCCCTCCCTCCCCCTCTCTCTCTCTCTCTCTCTCTCTCTCAAAAATTAAAATAAACATTAAAAAAATCACTCAGGCTGAATAATAGAACAGGCTGAAGATCAGTTTAGTGAACTGGAGGTTAAATAGACTAACTTTTACATCACCCCATGTGAACCAGCAAAGAGGTGAAAGTTATAATTGTTGAATGTAATATCCTTTCTTTGTTTTTGTTTTGTTTTGAGTTTGCAAATTCTCTACTTTGTTGCAATTTTTCCCCAGTTTTTCTTTCATAGTCTTGCTTCATACCTTCCAGAAATTCCTTCCTCTTCTGGTATGCTGTTAGCACCCCTCTAACTTTGCAGCATTGCTAAAGATGTATTTTTAGATTTATAGTATTACTGTTGCTTCACTAGAATTAGGAAAGGAACAAAAAATAAATGTTTAGGTTCCATCCGATAACTTAACCCACAACAATAAACGATCTTTCCACATTGATTACCATGCTTTGGGGTTTTGATTTTTTTAATTTTACCTCATTCCTTTCAATTTGGCTTACTTTTCAGAGTACGTGTAGAAACTAGGTTGCTGGAAGGAATACGTTTCTCAGTAGATTGCCTTGCCCACCAGAGTGACGTGAAGATTGGTGATGGTCTCCCTCTCGTCCCAAAGAAATCCTCCATGTTCAGAGTATTTCTCATTGAGCACCTGCTGGCAGTGGACCATACAGTCAGTCTATCAAGGTTAGTAGATGTGCTTAAGATTTTCTTATTTTTGTGGCAATTGACTAAATATGTAAAGTTGACAGGTTGGCCCTTTTTTAATAACAAAGTTTTCAATTCAAGTATAATCTTTATCATATTAGTGATCCCAGGTATGTAGAGTGACATCTTTAAGAGGGGAACCTCATTTATTGGCAAAAACAATTAAGCAATTTTATGTATTATTTCATCTATACAAAGTTAATCAAAACAAATGCTCTGCAGATTTTTGGTAATTAGCTGAAAATCAATGCAAATTTATTTTACAGCATGGTTTTAAATGTTTGAAAATAATTTCTGGATCAGTTTCTGCAATGGAAAACTTCTGGTTGTTTTTATTTATTGTAGTATTCATTTAGGATAGGAAACAAAGATATTTGTTATTTTTTAGTTATTGATTTCCAGCTTAATTAAGTAAGTAGTGGTCAAAGAATGTACTCTAGATGATTTTAGTCTCTTGCAATTGGTTGTGGCTTGCTTTATGGCCCACATGACCAACTTCGGAAAATGATCCATATTCATTTATGTAGAATGTGCATTCTATTACTGTTGGGCGCAGTGCTGTATATATGCCACTTACAGGAGGTTTGTTGAAAGTATTCTTTAGATCTTCTATATCTTTGCTGGTATTTTTCCTTTCCCTTCTTTACCAATAATTGATGGAACTGGTTGTAAGGATTTGCCTTCTCCTTTAAGTTTTGTCCATTTTGCTTTAGATATTTGGAGGTATGTGAAAGCAAATTTAGAATTGTTTTTGTCTGATGGATTATCATTTATCATCCATTTTAAAAGTAGAATAACTGCAGCAGATTTTCTGGTTAGAGTTACAATGCTATATATTTTTGTATCCTTTTACTTCCAACCTTTCTCTATACTTATATTTATTTTTTTAAGTTTGTTTATTTATTTTAAGAGAGAAAGAGAGAGAGAGAAGGCATGAGTGGGGAGGAGCAGAGAGAGAAGGAGAGAGAGAGAATCCCAAGCAGGCCAGCACAGAGCCCGATGTGGGGCTCAAACCCACAAAGCTGCGATATCATGACCTGAACCAAAACCAAGAGTCAGGCGCTTAACCGACTGAACCACCCAGGCTCCTCTCTCTATCCTTATATTTAAAGAATATCAATTATAAATAGCATCTGATTGTATTTTTTAAAGTTAATTTATTTAATTTGAGAGAGAGAGAGGGAGTAAGAGAGTCCCAAGCAGGCTCTGCACTGTCAGCATAGACCCCAGTGCATGGCTCAACACAGGGCTTGATCCCACCAACCGTGAGATCATGACCTGAGCCGAAATCAAGAGTCTGACACTTAATGGACTGAGCCACCCAGGCACTCCTCTTACAGTTTTTTTAATCTAGTGTGAAATATTTTTTAACCAAAGCAACTACTTTTAATGTAATTACTCATGTATTTGTGTGTATAACTGTTTTCTTCTCTTCACTTGTTTCATGTTCCTTTTTTTCCTTCTTTACATTATTTAAGGTTAAACAGATTTCCTTCATTATTATACCCCACTCTTTTTTTTTTTTTAATGTTTATTTATTTTTGAGAAAGAGAGACAGGGCACAAGCAGGGGAGGGGCAGAGAGAGAGAGAGGGAGACACAGAATCTAAAGCAGGCTTCACACTCCGAGCTGTCAGCACAGAGCCTGACACGGGGCTCGAACTCACAAGCTGTGAGATCCATGACCTGAGCCAAAGTCAAACACTGACTGGGTCACCCAGGTGCCCCTGTTGATTTGTTAATTACACATTCTTTTATTACGGTTAGTGCCTATCCTGAAGAATACACCATACAGTCTGATCTTATTACAACGTAATATAATTCCATACATTTAAAACTTCCTGAACAATGCTAGGACTTTAGAATACTACATATCACCATCCTTTGTGTTATTGTCATCAATCATTGTACTAATGCATCTATTTTATTCCCCCAGAAAGTGTTGTAATTGCTGCTATGTACCATCAGTATTCATTTATATTTACCCACATTTTTATTATTCCTGTCGAATTTCTATGCTTCCATTTGGAATCATTTTCCTTTTTTGTTTTTTAACGTTAATTAATTAATTAATTAATTAATTTTTAATTTACATCCAAGTTAGCATATAGTCCAATAGCGATTTCAGGAGTAGATTCCAGTGATTCATCTGGAATATACAGATGAATATACTGGAGTATAACACCCAGTGCTCATCCCAACCAGTGCCCTCCTTAATGCCCTCCTTAATGCCCATCCACCCACCCAACACCCCTCTAGCAACCCTCAGTTTGTTCTCTGTAGTTAAGAGTCTCTTATGTTTTGTCCCCCTCCCTGTTTTTACATTATTTTTGCTTCTCTTCCCTTATGTTCATCTGTTTTGTATCTTAATGGAATCATTTTCCTTTTGCCAGCAGAACTAACTTTTGTATGCATTTCATTGAGGATATTTCATTTTCTTTTTGTTTGTCTGCTGTTGTCTATTTCACTTTCACTTTCACTTTGGAGAACATTTTTGGTGGGTATAAAATCCAGGATGACAATTGTCTTTCAGCAGCTTGAAAATGTCATTCCATTATCTGCCTTTCATTATTTCCATTGATAAGTCAACTATTATTCTTATTTCTGTACCTTTGAAAGTAAGGTATATTTTTCCCCTTTGGCTATTTTCAACTTTTTTTTCCTTTATCGTTTTTAGCAGTATTGCTGTTATGTGTCTTTCTTTGCCTTGATGCTTTTCACTTTGGAAATCCTTTGCCGTTATTTTATTCAGTTGTTTCCTGTCCTATTATTTTTCTCCTCCACAGTCTGAACATGAAGTATACTTTTTTTTCATTCATATATTATAGCTAAAATTTTTAGTATTTTCATTCCTTTTATTACCCAGATTTCAACCCAAATACTCTCTGGTGTTTCTTCCAGATCACTTACCCCTGTCAGTTTCCAACATTGTATTTAACCCACCAATCTTGTTCTTATTTCCACTTATTATTGGTCCTAGAAATTCTATTTGATTTTCTAAATAAGTTCTACCTCTCTAGAATCTATAAATTTTTCATGTCGTTTATTTTTTAAAACTATTAATCATAGTTCTTTGTTTCCAACCTGAGAATTCCAGTAAATCGCTCATCTACTGATTTGGTTTTTATCTCCTGTCCTGTTTTGGGGTGTGTGTGTGTGTGTGTGTGTGTGTGTGTGTGTTTTATTAATATCAAAAACTATGTTTGCTAAACTGTAGTGACTCTGGATAATGTCAACTTTCTCTGTGGATCTGGTTGAGCAATACAATGTTGGCAGATTACCTTATTCTGATCCTGAGATTTAACTACAGATTTGGTAATTGCTCAATCTACCACTTTTTTGTCTCTGCTTTGCTATTGTGGATACCTGGGTTTCTAACTGCAATCCTAGGGTTTTTAATCAGGATTTCTCCCCCTTATAAGTTTCTGAACTCTATTTTTTTTTCTCCATGGGACTGTGAGACTGTGGAAAACCTTCCTTCAGTGGCTTTCTGCCTAGCTTCTTATCCTATTTTGGATTAATTTGGTAATTCAGCAAATGGTTCTTTATTCTTCAGTTCATTTATCTTTTGAAAATGCATGCTTTATTGGTTGCCTTAAATTTTATAAAATAACTGCATTTATCATAAAGCGTATACTTTTAGAATGTAGCAACTTCTCTTATCTTCACATTCAAAAAAAAAGGCTTCCTCACATGCTTTGTTTTCCCTAGAACCCGAGTAAGGTTCGTTGTTTGGTTGGTTTTCTTTTCTTTTCTTTTCTTTTTTTTTCAATTTCTTAACCAGGCCTTGGGATTTGTATCATTAAGGTAGTTATTCATGTTTGCGATAGTCATAGGACTTATACAATTTAGCATTGGAAGGAACCTAAGGCATCATCTTCTGTTGGCTAACCTCCCACACAGTGCAGAAATGTTTCCTGCAGCATCCTTGGCATATGCTCATCCGGTCTCAGTTTGGATATCTTCAGCAAAGGAGCTCATCATTTCCTGAAACAATCCATTCTGTTGGACAACTCTATTTTAAAAATCCTTATGTTGAGCTAAAATATGCCTCTTTGTAACTTATACTCATTTACTCATTGTTTTAAGTTTTCCTTCTGGAGTAAGTCAAAACAAGAGAACATTTTAGATAGTACTTAAAGCAGATCTAAATGCCATTCCTGTCTTTTTCATTTTTAATTAATTTCTTTTCTGCTTTCTTGTCCCAGACCATCGAACATAAATCGCTAAGCTTAGATAATAATAGAAAGAAGGCCATCTATTTAGTAATGATTAAAAACTATCTTTACATTACATCTTACACACCCTCTGACATTTCGAAGACAAAATCCTTTTTAATTACCTTGAATTACATTTTTTTATAGAAAAAGGAGTAAGAAAACCGCCCTCTATTTTCAAAGATGACACTGTATTACCACTTGTGGGAATGCAGAGGAAACCAATTTTCAATTGTAGAGATGTGGTTGAAATCTGGCAGTATGTGTTTTGTTTCCTTTTAATACTTGTAGACTGCCTGTAAAACATGTTGCTTGTGAATTAATAATAATGACAATAGTCTTACAGCAAATGATACTTATTGAGCATTTGCTATGTATAATTCATGTATCTTGTCTCTACTCTTTTTTTAAAGCTTATTTACTTATTTTGAGAGAGAGAAAGCACAAGTAGGGGAGAGACAGAGAGAGAGGGAGAGAGAATCCCAAGCAGGCTCAAACTCACAAACCATGAGATCATGAGCCAGTCGGCTGCTGAACCAGCGGAGCCACCAAGGTGCCCCATTGTCTCTACTTTTTAAACTGAGTTATCTGTTCAATCTGAACTCTCTAATCCCTCATAGTGTAATTCACAATCCAAACAGGACACTCTGAATCAAAGAAGGTACTGTTAGTAATACACAGAGACAATAGGTATAAACGAGGACTGTCCAGGCAGAGCAGGATTTATAGTCATTCTTCTTCAAGCTCAATTCCAGGTTATTCTTCTTGGCAAGAAATTTATATGTATATGTTTATATTCTTCATTGTTTCAAAAAGCCCTAAAAGGTATTTTTAAAAGGTTAGTATGTTCTGTCCTGCTCATAATTTAAGCTCCTGCTTAAATCCCACCCTCTCCTTCACATTCATGACTGTACAATATAGTTGTGTAGGCAGAATTTGCAACTTTTTTCATAACTTGTCAAAAATGAAAAAAAAAAAAAAACCAAAACATTGTTCTTGCTCAGCCCTTCTTCAGCTAAAATGAGGGAAGCTGTAGGACTTGGAAAGCTAGATGACCTATCCTCAGACAGTCCCTTAGCAGCCCTTAAGGTGTTCTCAAGATGTGAGAAGAGATGGAGTTTGAAGAGTCAGAGCTATTGTGTTTGTAACTCCCACATTTCCAGACCTAATTAAAAGACAGAGCATGGGGAACGCCTACCGCTTCCAAATTATTTTGCAAAAACGATGCCCTTTTTATAAAACGAATCCCATGATCCTGAAAAAATGCCCAACCTTATCCTCTACCTTGGGTGCACAATCAAGTGCAGCTGATACCTACATTTCACTCTGATTTCACTGGTCTGGGATGGAGCATGGGTTTCAGATTTTTAAGAGTACCCCCAGGAGGTTAAACATGAATCTAGGTTTCCTAGAGCTACACAAGGTGAAGGGGAAATAGTATTTTTCCTGGCCCAGGATCTGTGATTTCAAGTTTTGGCATAAGTCAAGTATCGGCAGGAGGGTCACATAGACTACAGATCTTCACACCTCCAGATCAAGGAATCATTCTGAAACATCTGGTGAATTCTAAAGGAACTTTCAGAATCCTGCCAGGAGATTGGGGGTGGAAGCGATTCTTACCCCCACCCTCCAAATATGTCCTTTTAACCTCAACCTGACAGAAATCACTTTGATTAAGGTCTGCTGTTCATAAAATAAAGAACTCGGTGAATTTGTGTGGTATTGCATACTCTAGAAATTGGATCAAAGCAGTGATTAGGCAAACTTTGGGAAAAGCCATGTCCATCTTCTTCCTTTTGTTTGTAGAAAAGGAAACAGGTCATAGAAATATTTGTTTCCATTCTTCTTGCGTTTTTACTCTTTCAGAAGGGTTTAAGGTAGTTACTGTGTATTCTGTCTCTAAAGAGGCAAGTATCACAAAACTAATTTTCATTGGGAGCAATATTAGACGATCATCCTGCAAAAGTGCCTTGTCTTTTTATGCTATCTTTTCTAATTTATGCATTGCTACAGTCAGACCACCTGTCTGACTCTAGAATGTGTTGAGGAAAATATTTTTTTACTTTCAGAATCCAATACCCTTTTCTTAATCACCTTACATCATCATGTCCTCCACTCTCTTTTTTTAAATCTGTATACAGTTTTCTTTCCTGAGAAAATTGTACCAAAAAAAAACAATTAGCTGTCACATCATGATTTTGACCATTGACTAGATATTTGTGATTCTACCCACCAGAATGAAATCAATCTCACACGAGCCAAGCAGCTCAGCTCTACCAAACACTGGTCCGTAACATTGCCAGAGGCCCCACTGCAATCAAACTTCACTTCTGAGAGTTAATAGTTTCCTCACGCTCCTCCCTCTGTCAAGTATATTTAGCTGAGCTTGTGCATATGACTCAGTTCATAAAAAGTTTACAAGTGCAGCTGGAATGCTTAGCATTTGATTGTTACATAAATAAGTATTTGAGAACATATGTAAACTTGACAGTGTTAGTACCAGATGTTCCAGTAACACAATAATGTACTTTGAATGTCCGTTCTCACTTTCGGTTGTTTATTTTGGCAGTATCTCTTTATCTGCTAAGTTTCAGATAAGCACATATTAACTCTGTCCACAGTGTTGATCCTCGTATTGTTATATTCAAGTTACATTTATTACATTTAGTGTAGAGAAGTACAAATAACATAGACATTACTAGACAAAGTCGTTTTTTATGTCTTCATAAAATCCAAATCTTTCAACTCCAACTATAAAAAAAATAAAGAAAGAAAGCAATCTCCTCTGGGCATATGTATATATTCTCCTCTCTACAGGAATTACCTTTCCAATTATGGATTATCCAAGTATTTGCCTTCTCTCTCTGACTACCACACACTTAAACTGAGAGATTTCTCTCTACTGCACCAATTGTCCTACCTTCTTCATGCTTTCCCTGCCCCCTCACCATAGCTGACGATATCTTGTATGGTAGAAGCTATTGGGATTCTAAAGCACAATTTTTGTTTCTTTATGGCTTCATTTTGCAATTATTTCAAACTTACAGAAAATGACAAATATAAGAATACAGGGCATATACATAGAATACTCATATATATTCTGCCCAGATTCACCTGTTGTGGACACTTTGCCCCATTTCCTTTATCAGATGTGTGTGCTCACCTGCTCTTTCTCCCTCTCTCTGCATATGTATATGTGTGTATAGAAAACATATATTTATTATGTGCATATTTATATGTGTGTGTATTTTTATGTGCATACATGCATTTTTCTGAGCCTTTTAAACGTCAGTTACATGGCCTTTTACATTGTTCAGTGTATTTCTTTTTCTAAGAATAGGAATACTGTCTTGCATACAAGTAAATTTTAATTTGATATGTTTTTCTAATCTTCCATATGTATTGTGCCTTGTGTGGGCTTTGACTGAGAGAAGGCTGTCTCAGTTAGGGGCATGGCCCACGTAAGGTGAGAGTCCCATCTGTGACCCTCTGCAGCAGAAGCTAAAGTTCTCTTCTGAGATGAGAGCGCAGGGTCTCCTCTGCTGGTCGCCTCCGGTCACGAAGGAAGGAGTAGAGCAGCATCCAAATAAGACTTAGCAGAGTACAGAGTAGTAGGAGAAAGGGATTCAAAGGCCAGTGGGTAAATGATTGCTAACTTTCAGAGTGGGCCTAGAAATCATGTTTCAAGGTGGGCAGAATGGATGCACAGCTCTAGAGAGAAGAGCGTCAACCGAGTTTACTGCTTGAATTGCTTCCCTTGGTGGGGAAAAAAAAAACTATCTTAGAAACACACTGTGTTGTAAACTTCGAGCTCACCTCCAAAGACACGGGAAAAGAAGAAAAATGTGCATGAAGTTAAGTAAGAGTAGATCTAATTAGCATTCTTACAGAATGAGCTGTAGATTTACTGGAGACTTACTGAGGGAAAAATACCAGAGCACCAGACTAGCACATCAATCATTTGAAATTGCCTGACAGTCTTGAAGAGGATATCCTGGCTGCAGAAAGCACAGAGCTGTCTTAAGGCTAGAGGCCCAGGTCAGGACATAGTAAGAACAAAAGATGAGCACTTTTGAGAGGAACCAGCTGGCTTAAGGTGATCCAAAGTGCACAGATGTTGAGGGCTTACTGTTCCAACAATACCATTACCTAACACAAGAATAACAGAATAACCATTAAAAAAAAATGATGAAACTTGATTTACCATGTTGACCCTTGAGGTCTGACTAATGTGTTTCTTTTCTGTCATGCTAATTTTCTATTTCCATTTTAATGTTATTTTATTTTGTGTATTCTTGAAAAATAAAATGTAACTGATCTTTCGTAGGAATATATGTAGGATTCTGTTGACGTGAGTGAGGGCTTTAATGGGTTTTTTCAACGTGTCTAAGCACAATAGCCAAGAGTCTAATTTTCTCTATGGCCGTGTCAAAATTCCTCAAACTCTAACACAGGTGGCTTTGTGGCAAGTAGAGAGATGGTAGATCTCAACTCAATTATAAACCTTCTGATGTGGTAATTGAATGTAAAAGGGAGTAATCTAAAACTTAAAGCCTAAGTGGTTTGAATCATGGGAGTAATCAGGAACTGAACACAAATGTGGTTTGGAAAATGTTAATTTTGTTGTTGCTGAGTGTGTCTGCAGTCCAAAGTCACGAAAACTAGTTCTACATTCTTTAAGACTGTGGTCATTGTTTTCCATTCAATACTACTGAGCGCTTTGTAAGTGTAAGGAATGTCACTGATAATTATTACATACCCTAGAAAGAGTCACTGCGTAGCACTCACTGTACATAGTAGAATCAACAGCGTACTCCCTGACTCAGAGGCACCCAAGTTTATTTATTCAACGAGTATTATTAAATGCTCAGTAAAAACCTTTACTCACATCTCCGAAGCATTCCCGAGTACACAGGCTGGCCTTGTTGCATGCCACGCCATACAAGGAAACTTCCTCATCTACTCTTACACGAAGATGTGGAAACAGTAATATTAAAAGTGTTCCTCTGTAACTAGTTGTCTCTATTTTCAGCTCTAGGATGCAGTAACTGTATAAATAAACAGAATTTCAGATTTGATTAGCAAACTCTGTTACATCAAGTTCCTTTGCTATTTGTATGCAGAGAATGTGAGAGTGAGACCATCTAATTGAGCTGCAGCCTGCTTCCTCTTTTTTTAAACCATCAAAATAGCTTCATGGCAATGAACTTTGAAGAATGGTGTAAACTTGCTTGTTCTTTTTCTTTCTTCTCAAGTTAGTGTCACTTCAAAAATAAAAATAAAAATAGGCACTCTTATTGGAACTTTAGGAGTTATGCTGGGTATAAACAGGCTTAGAATATACTTAACTGTAGTAATCCTTCCCGACACACATAGAGATGAATTGATAACTGGACTTGGCATTTCAAATATTTTTTACCCAAGGCAAGGGCTTTAAGGTGTTTTCTTGGTATTAGAGAGTTTAGAGATGAAAAAGGTGCCATTTATTATTTTCTCTTTCTGTCAGCTTAGGACTTCTCTTTGCGAACATGTTTATAATACTGGGCCTATCTGTTCTTAAATGTTTTACCTGTTGAAGAATGTTCCATCAGAGGATGTGCTAAACTCTTGGATTGTGTGTACCCAAGGTTTTGACTGAATAATAGTCTAATATAATCAGATAAGGTAATTTATTGGAAGAGAACTTTGGACTTGGAATCAGAAGTCATGGGTTCTAGTCAGGAGTCTGCAAGTTAATTTGTATATGATCTTGAGCAATCACTCAATGTCTCTTGATTCTCTATTTCTCCATGTGAAATGTGAGAGGTTTTGCCAGCCTGTAAGATTCCTCCAGTGCAAAATACATTCCATCAGTTAAGCATCAAATAAATAAGTCATTTAACCATGTCAACCAAGCACCTGATCAGCCAAAATATTTAAACCGTTTATAGTAAGACTATGAACGGTCAGAAAACCACATTGTCGTATCTTGAGAACATCAGTATCTGTTTTCTTAATATTGGTACTACTTTGCCAAGCAATGACGACTTAAAAGATCCTTCTCTCAAATATGGTAGTAGTACATGATTTTGCTACAATATTATCTTCCAGATTATAACCACAGTTTACCTATTGCTAGGGCCATAGGCTATAAATAAAGTAGATAAATCAGATTAAGTTTCACAAACTTACTTTCTCCTGGGACTCAAGGAAGAACATAACTGTCCTTCTTAAAAACAAAACAAACAAACAAACAAAAAACCAACTATATCCTTATTCCTCCAAAATGCAGAATATCCAAATGAAAACTAAGTAGTCATTGAACCTTTTTTAATTTGAGAACTCACTAATTTGAATAATTTTTTTCTTCACCAAAACAGAATATTTTACTGTTTTAACAGGGTATTTCTGATTGTAAAGACATAACCTCATAGTTTACTTATAGTGGAAAAAACATAGGACGTTAACTCAGGAGAGCTAGGTTCAAGAATCTGTCACCTGTCATGTAGATACAATTAGGATAATTCCTTAAACATCTCTGAGCCTCATTTTCCTTGTTTTTAACAAGGTGGTAACAGTAATCCTTACCTTGGATTACTGTTGTCTGGATGAAATGAAATAATGAATGTGAGTCATAAAGGCCAAGTATGTATTATTAACATTAAGTCTTACAAAAATATTCTAAAATATTTCATATTTAATAAATTATATTATTTCCATCTGACTACATACAACTAGCATCATACATTTACAGAAAGTATTATAAAACTCAAATATGAAATGTGGAAGGCAGGAAGGGGAATGGAACCAACATTTCTTGAGTACCCTGCCTCAGCATCAGGAAAAGCCAGACAAGAGCTTTATTTTCTACCTTCTATATAGATGTACTTTCTAACTCCTGTAAAAGACAGGGCTTCGCCATGTTACCGGCGCAATAAGAGAAGGGAATTCTATACCTTTCTGGGTGCTATAAATCGTGGAACAAAGAAGAGTTACTCAAATGTGGAGAAACTCTAGATTTTCCTTCACCACCTCACTCCATTTCTCCAAATTTTAGTTTCTTAATACATAAAGCATTCATAAATATTTGGCTCACAAGTCTAATGGCTGTGACTCCACACCAAGCTCTGAGCTGATCTATGTTTCAGAAGGCTGCTATTCCAGTTTGAATCCAGGTGGATTTTTAACTGAAATGCCATGAGAAAAAAAAATGAAAAAAGAAAAACCTTCTTCATTATGAATATGAGATAATTACTTTTCAAAAATCATTGCAGCCCCAATCCAAGAAGGGGCCACAAGGTTTAATTGTGGGTGTGCTATTTACAGATTAATTAGGACATTTAACTTCATTTTTTATACCACAGAATTAATCCCATAAAAATTAGTGATCTCGAAGGAGTCAGTTGTCAACTCTGACAGGATCTCTTTGCCATAATCTATTAAAATGCTGCTTTTATCTTGTCTTGCCTGTGTCATATTTTATGGATTTTTTCATAAACACTGCCTATACTTCATAAATGTCTCAATTTTCTAGTCTATTAACATTACTTCAAAAGCAATTGATAAAAGAGTAGGGCACGCATGAAATAATGCACCAATAATGTAAAGTGCTGGAGGCGAGAACAGTGGGTAGGATCTGCGCAGCTTGTGAGCTGAAACAATGAAAGGATGTTTTATCTACGACAATAAAGAAACAAATGATCATTTTTGATAGTAGAAAAAAGATTGCTAGTAATTGGGCAGATGAAAAATGGGTTACATGGAAAATACAGCATATTTTGAAAATGAAACTGAAATGAGAAAAATAAACATCCCCAAGTATATATTTACATTATGGGGAACCTTTTCCCTTGGTTACTAAAAGGTGGTATTCAGTGTGATTGAGCTTAGGCATGATAGTTTTATTCTATATGTAAACAGCGTTTTCTTTGTATGCACATATTTAACAAACCTATTAATAGATGTATTTTATGTATTAACTACAATGAATGTTGGAACTGGTGTTTTTAATCTGTATTACTTTATAATTTGGGTTTTTGAAATCAGTTTCATTTTTCTTTTAATGTGTAAATGATATGTCTCTAGCATTCCCTTTAAGTTTTTAAAGTACTAATATATGATCTGGGTTGATGTAATGAAATGGGAATATTACCTGGATTTGTACCACAAATTTAATACACAGGTATGCAAACAAATTGAATTTTCAAAACTTACTCAGTTATTATGTGTTTAAACCAACCAATGAAAAAAAAGAAAAACCAGAATACTAAATAGATGCAGAATTCCGGACTTTCATTTTATGCTTATATTTTACCACCTGATGTAGCTAAGTGGGACAAGATACTGGTCTGGATTTTCATTCTTAATATAACAGGCTGTATAGGGGCACCTGGGTGTCTCAGTCAGTTCAGGGTCTGACTTCACCTCAGGTCATGATCTCACTGTTCATGAGTTTGAGCCCTGCATCAGGCTCTGTGCTGACAGCTCGGAGCCTGGAGCCTGCTTCCAATTCTTGTGTCTCCCTCTCTCTCTGCCCCTCCCCCACTTATGCTCTCTCTCTCTCTCTCTCAAAAATAAATAAACATTTAAAAAAAAGATATCAGGCTGTATAAAATGAGTGACCATAGGTCCCAATATGCCTGAGCAGTCTTGATGGTTACCTGTAATAATCAACCACTCCTTCTTTCACTCCCCAAAATGCATTGGCATGGATGATAAAGTATACGGTTACCTATATGGTCAAATTAATATTGGAAAGGGTGTTTTCATAATACATTTAATTTTAAGTTTCTTGAAACCTACATAGTACTATTTGAAAGAATTAGTGTGATTTACGTTTAAATTCAGAAAAACCCTTGGTTCTTGATTCCTATTCTTTTTTTCTAACTTGGAAACAAGATCACGTAATTGTTGTTCAGGTCAAAAACTAATCTTGAATAACTCCCTTGTGACCATTCAATTCTAACACTTAAAAAGCGGATGATTTTTTCTCATACCCTGGTTGTTGAATTGTACTGGTGGTACTCTGTGAAGAGGACAACATGGTTGAATGAAGTATAGAACCCAGCATAATGATACTACATGTGCCTGTGACCACACAGGGGCGTAAGAGATCATTACCAAGGAAATTCTTACTCCTCAAATGTTGCAAAGAATATCTGAGAACCTTCAGTCCTCAGTACTAACCTAAGAAAACAGTCACCAGAATTATTGAATAATATACAGACTTACAATGTGTGGTGAAAGACAATAAAACACCATAATAGTTTATTAACCTGACCTAACTTCCACATATCTCCCCAACTCATTTTTCCTTCAGTCTTTCAACCATCACGGGAAATATCATAAATATTCAACCAGTTTCTGAAGGCAGGAACCTGGAGATTTTCCATGTTTCCATATGTATGGCCTCAGTCACAACTTATATATATAAAGTGATTCACAAATTTATAACATTAGTCAAAATTATTTCTCAGAGTTCTAGAATTTTATATCAAGCTGCCATTTTCTCATCTCCTCATAATTATGCCAAGAGAAATCAGAGTTAGCATGCCCAAACAATAAGTCATGGCTTGTCCTTACAAGTTGGCCTCTCTTAATGTCCCTAAGTCAGTAGTTAAGCATAAGTACAAATTTTTTATGACATCCTTCAAATATCCCTTTCCTGGACCCTCACTTTTGATATCCAAGTGTGATAGGACATCAAGTGATCTTCTTTCTAAGCATCTCTGGAATCCATTCTCTTTTCACCATCTCTACCTTCACTGTCTTAGAACAAGCTCCCATCATCACTCACCCAGCCTGTTCTAGCAGCTTCCTTACTGGCCTTGGTATCAACTCTGACTCTCCAGCCAGAATGATATTTTCTTAAAAGTACTGTATTTGATCATGTTGACCTCTTTATTCCTTTTCCATTACTACTCTTTCCACCGTGATTCCACTTTCAGCTCCCATTCATTCATTCAACTACATTCAAGTTGCTGAACATATAGCCCTGACCTCAGAGAATCAATATTTAGTTGGAAAAGTAGGCACTAACTGTACAAACAAATGGAATAATTTCAGATTCCACTAAGTAGTAGGAGGAAAATCAATTAGGGCACAGAGATAGAGAATAATGAGGATGGGTATTCCCTTTTAGATTAGAGAGTTGGAGAGTCTTTCCCCCAAGAATTAGCTTGTGAAAATCTGCAGAAAAAGGCAGGAAGGAGCTAGGGTGGGGAGAAGCATAGTAGGTGAGGAAGAAAATGGTCAGAGATAAGGTTGGAGAGGTAGGAGATGGTGGTAGGAGATAAAGAAAAGGGGATGATTTGGCACATTCTGAAGGTAGAGCTAACAGAATTTGCTAATGGTTGGTAAAAAGAAAGGTAGGAATTAAGGATGATACCTAAACCACAGACACATGAAAAGATGCTCAACATCACTAATCATTAGGGAAATGCAAATCAAAACCACAATGAGATTTCATCTCACACCTGTCAGAATGGCTGCAATCAAAATGATAAAAAATGACAAGTGTTGGCGAGGATGTGGAGAAAAAAGAACCCTTGTGCACTATTGATGGGAATGTAAATTGGTAGAAAACAGTATGGAAGTTCCTCCAAAAATTAGAAATAGAAATACCATATGATCCAATAATTCCACTCTTAAGTATTTGCCCCCAAAAAAGGAAAACAATAATTCAAAAAGATATATGCACCCCTGTGTTTGTTGCAGCATTATTTATAATGGTCAAGACAGGGAAGCAACCTAAGTATCTATGATAGAAGAATGGATAAGGAAAATGTGGTATACACACACACACACACACACACACACACACACACAAATGCACACACACACACACATGAGAATATTACATAGTCGTAAAAAAAGGATGAGATTGTGCCATTTGACACAACATGGATGGACATAAAGGGTATTATGCTAATAGAAATAAGTCAATCTGAGAAAGGCACATACCATGATCCCACTCATAAGTAGAATCTAAAAAGATTTTTTAAAAACCCACAAATGAATAAACAAAAAGTTGAATCAGACTTATGAATACAGAGAACAAACTGATAGCTGCCAGAAGGGAGGGATGTGGATGGATGGAATGCATATGTCAAGAGAATAAAAGGAACAGGATAAGGAATACAGTCCTTGATATTGTAATAGCAATGTAATGTGACAGATGGTAGTTACACCTGTGATGAACATAGCATAATGTATAAACTTGTCAAATTACTAAGTTATCCACCTGAAACTAATGTAACATTGTGTGTCAACTGTACTCAAATAAAGGGGAAAAAAAGATAGTCCCTAAATATTTGGCTTGACTATCAAATGAATGGTAGTCCTATAAATAAAGACAGGGAAGAGTAGAACAGAAGCAGGTTAAGTGGGGATGGGAGAAAACCCAGTTTCCCCTTTGGCTGGGGAAAGTTAAGTTTATGGTATCTGGTAGACATCCAAGTGTTCCTATCAAGCAAGTATATAATTATATGAGTTTGGAACTCAAGGGTGAAGTCAGGGCTCTAGATATAAAATTGAAAGCCATAGCATGTCAGTGGGGATTAAAATCTAAGAAATGAGTAGACAGAAAACTTTGGGAAGTGACAAGGAGAGGGATCAAGTCCTATAGTACTCTTAATAAGATCATCAGTTAATCTCCTTTGTGGATTTCTATGTGTTAGAGATAAAAAGAAAACCAAGAAAGCATGGTATCTCAGAAGAATAAAGTTAAAGAATGAGGGAGTGGGAAAAAAAAATGAAGACTTAGATAGTGGTATAAATGCTGCTCTGAATAGAATAAGATGAGGACAGGGAACTGACCTCTGGATTTGGCAAAGTGGGGGTTGTTGCGAACTTAGACGAGACTGGATTCAACAGATGGGTAGAGACAAAAACTGATAGCTAAAGTGAAAGTGCAAGTGGGAAAAGGACAGTGGGTATGGATTACACTTTCACGGGGTTTTGGTATAGAGGGGAACAGAAATAGGGCAGTTGTAAATTAGCATTGAGAGATGATTGTTTTTAAGATAGAGGTTATTGGGCACCTGGGTGGTTCAGTGAGTAAAGCGTCTGACTTTTGATTTCAGCTCAGGTCATGATCAAGTCCCACATCAAGCCTCATGTCAAGTTCCATGCTGGGCATGGAGCCTGCTTAAGACTCTCTCTCTCCCTCTCCTTTTGCCCCTCTCCCACTCACCCGCTCACTCTCTCTCTATCATAAAAAAACAAAAAAGTTAAGATGGAGGTTACTACAGCGTATTTTTATGTTAATGGATATAATCCAAATGAGAGGATAAAACTGAACACATAGGACAGTATAACAGTAGTTTCAGAATCCAAATCTTTGTGTCAGCAAGATGGATGAGAATTCACTGTAAGTGGAGTGGTTTAACCTTAAACAGAAGTAGGGCTGCTTCTATTGTGACCTAAGGGTAGGCACAGTATATGGGCTCAACTGTTCACAGATTTGGTATTGGAAAAACAAAATAAACCAGGTCATCATTTTAGCATAAAATGAAGATGAAGCACAAAATGGTTGCCAGTGGCACAAAAACAGACACACAGACCAATGGAATAGAATAGAAACCCCAGAACTAGACCCACAAACATATGGCCAACTCATCTTTGACAAAGCAGGAAAGAACATCCAATGGAAAAAAGACAGCCTCTTTAACAAATGGTGCTGGGAGAACTGGACAGCAACATGCAGAAGGTTGAAACTAGACCACTTTCTCACACCATCTACAAAAATAAACTCAAAATGGATAAAGGACCTAAATGTGAGACAGGAAACCATCAGAACCTTAGAGGAGAAAGCAGGAAAAGACCTCTCTGACCTCAGCCGTAGCAATCTCTTACTCGACACATCCCCAAAGGCAAGGGAATTAAAAGCAAAAGTGAATTACTGGGACCTTATGAAGATAAAAAGCTTCTGCACAGCAAAGGAAACAACCAACAAAACGAAAAGGCAACCAACGGAATGGGAAAAGATATTTGCAAATGACATATCGGACAAAGGGCTAGTATCTAAAATCTATAAAGAGCTCACCAAACTCCACACACGAAAAACAAATAACCCAGTGAAGAAATGGGCAGAAAACATGAATAGACACTTCTCTAAAGAAGACATCCAGATGGCCAACAGGCACATGAAAAGATGTTCAGCGTCGCTCCTTATCAGGGAAATACAAATCAAAACCACACTCAGGTATCACCTCACGCCAGTCAGAGTGGCCAAAATGAACAAATCAGGAGACTATAGATGCTGGAGAGGATGTGGAGAAACAGGAACCCTCTTGCACTGTTGGTGGGAATGCAAATTGGTGCAGCCGCTCTGGAAAGCAGTGTGGAGGTTCCTCAGAAAATTAAAAATAGACCTACCCTATGACCCAGCAATAGCACTGCTAGGAATCTACCCAAGGGATACAGGAGTACTGATGCATAGGGGCACTTGTACCCCAATGTTCATAGCAGCACTCTCAACAATAGCCAAATTATGGAAAGAGCCTAAATGTCCATCAACTGTGAATGGATAAAGAAATTGTGGTTTATATACACAATGGAATACTACGTGGCAATGAGAAAAAATGAAATATGGCCTTTTGTAGCAACGTGGATGGAACTGGAGAGTGTGATGCTAAGTGAAATAAGCCATACAGAGAAAGACAGATACCATATGGTTTCACTCTTATGTGGATCCTGAGAAACTTAACAGGAACCCATGGGGGAGGGGAAGGAAAAAAAAAAAAAAAAAAGGACGTTAGAGTGGGAGAGAGCCAAAGCATAAGAGACTGTTAAAAACTGAGAACAAACTGAGGGTTGATGGGGGTTGGGAGGGAGGGGAGGATGGGTGATGGGTATTGAGGAGGGCACCTTTTGGGATGAGCACTGGGTGTTGTATGGAAACCAATTTGTCAATAAACTTCATATAAAAAAAAAAATGGTTGGGGCGCCTGGGTGGCGCAGTCGGTTAAGCGTCCGACTTCAGCCAGGTCACGATCTCACGGTCCGTGGGTTCGAGCCCCGCGTCGGGCTCTGGGCTGATGGCCCAGAGCCTGGAGCCTGTTTCCGATTCTGTGTCTCCCTCTCTCTCTGCCCCTCCCCCATTCATGCTCTGTCTCGCTCTGTCCCAAAAATAAATAAAAAAAAAAAAAAAAAAAAAAAAAAAAAAACGTTGAAAAAAAAAAAAAAAAAATGGTTGCCAGGAGAATGGGAAAGTTAAATTCCTAGGGAGATGTAGTAGGATTAAGCAGCATTGAAAGCCTGCTTGAAATCTGTGATCAGAAATTCAATGTGATATCTACACAGTTCTGTTTTCTCCAGTGACAGTAAGAAGCTTAGATGGTAGCACAAAGTAGTTGGAGAGTTTGGTGTAGCTTCTGGGATTTTGACAAAAAAAAAAAAAAAAAAACCAGAGTAGCAAGGGGCAAAGCAGTTAAGGGAATGATTAAAGCTAGAGCCTGGAATCTGAGCCAGACAAGGAGAGTTTTGAGCATATGAAGCAGGAAGGGGCAATTTAGTGGAGAGTGGTGGAGTCAGTGATTTGGAAGTCTGAATGAGGTTAAAACTGTATAGAGAAGAGCCTGGAACATGTGGGCTCTGAAAGTAGAAGGTAGTAGTTAGCAAGTGGGATGTTTAAAGTCAATATTTGGGGGGGGGGTACCTGGGTGACTCAGTCAGTTAAGCTTCCAACTTCAGCTCAGGTCATGATCTCATGGTTTGTGAGTTGGAGCCCCATACTGGGCTCTGTGCTGACAGCTCAGAGCCTGGAGCCTCCTTCAGATTCTGTGTCTCCCTCTCTCTGCCCCTCCCTTGCTCACGCTCTGTCTTTCTCTCTCTCTCTCTCTCAAAAATAAATACACATTAAGAAAATTAAAGTCAAAGTTTTGGAAGTAAGGTAGCCATTGGTGAAGACAAAACAGGTCAGTATTTCTTACACTTTTTGGACTGGACACAGTAAATAAATAATATGATTTTCGAGACAGCTTTGTATGCCTATACATATATGATGTGTAACCGAAGGAAATTTTCATGAAACAATGTTTACCTTACTTAATGTAATGAACTGATATTCAAAATCTATTTTATCTCACATAAAAGGAAAAAAAAAAGTCTGGTTATAATTTGTTAAATCAAATCAAAAACTCATTGATTTTTATGATTGCTAATGGACCCAAACTTGCAGTTTGTAAACACAGCTCTAATGACTATGGGAATGGGGAAAGGGTGGTGGGAAATGCAGAATTCAGACACCTGAGAGTCCACAGGGTCAGCTAGATTATCTGTCTACGTGTGGAAGCGGCCAAGGACGACAGGAGTAGCAGCACAGTGGAAGACAGAGACATACATGCCAACTGAGTCCATGAATGAGAGCCATGCCAAGTGTGATAGGTGCTCAATGATATGAAGCAGAAATGGTGGTACAGTCTGGCTGTGATTTGTGCTTCTAAGAGGCTATGGGCTTTAAAGCACTGGAGAGAACACACTAGCCCCAGGTCCTAGAATGTGAGATGGGAAAGAAAAAAGGAGCCTGGTTTGAATGACCTCAGGGAAAGATATAGACTCAGAATATAGCCTGGTTTCACTGTGAGCAAAAAAGTGAAAAGAAAATTGAGTGAAAGGTTTGTGCATATGGGGACTTTGCTGCTGTGGTATCGTTTTATTAAGTTTGCGCCTTCCACAGGGCCCACGGAAAGTCTTTGGGAGGTCAGAGAAGGGTGGGTGGGAGATGGGGTCAAATGAAAATGACTAGGGAGGGTTGGGCTAAGATTAACATGGATCTGATTAGCCATGATGGTAATGAAATAAAATGTGGACGGTCAGTCCATATGAGCCTTCTTCACAGTTTGATTTCTTAGGTAGGTTTCAGAGGAGAAATGGTGTTTCAGCTGAGGAAGAGCAACCTCACTGGAAGCAAAGCAATTCCAGGGACTTCCCTTCAGTCTTGAAGTAGTGATATAGCAATAGGACGAGGATTGAGGCTGTGAGGAAAGGCAGTTTCACTGAGCCCCTTGAACTTGAACATGCTCCTTTCTGCAGCAGGACCTTTGCAGGTACCTCATCCTGGGCCTGGAAACTAACTAACTGGTTGTCTTCTCTCAGGTCTCTGCACAAGCTTCATGTCTTCAGGGAAACCTCTCCTGTCTCTCTGGCATCCCTGACCAGGCTCTTACATCACCTCGCACTTCACCTTTAAATCTATTTATTAATGCGTCTCAGTTGCATTTTATGCCTGAGATTGTTTTATCAAATTTGACTGTTTTACTAGACCCAGCTTCCTACAAAAGGGGCATACCTGCTTTTGTTCACTAAGATACCTCAAGCCTGGTGTATGGCATATAGTAGGTGCTCGGCAATGATACATTTAATGAATTAACAAATCAGAGCTGGCAGGTATAAATGACCCAAAAGGAAGGGTGTAAAGGGTGCTAAAGAGAACCAGTAAGAGAACAGTAAGCAGATACTGTTAAATTGCAAGGAGGACCTCTTCCTGCAATGTCTTCATGAACATCTTCCTTTTCAGTCTTCATGGACATGACCTAGCTGATCTTGAGGAGGCAACACTGGGAACCTAGGGTCTGCAAGCAAAGAACTATTTAAAGACTATATTAGTTGCAACAGTAATTGCCAGAAGGGCATAAGATGGAAATCTTGGGGGACAACAAAGGTCTGAAGGGAACTTCAAAGACAGCTCCTACAAGAACCTAGCCCTGGTTGAGGAAGTAGCCGCTGTTACAGTTCTGTAAATGGTTGAGGGAGCAAAGTGCACCCAGGAAGGAAGAGGTGCTTTGGGGATACAATGGGGAGGGGAGAAGAGGATGAGAAAAAGAGGATACAAAATAGCATTGCAACATTCTGAAGCAGGAAAGCACTTGACCATATTTGAGGTAGACCCAGGAACCGGGGCATTTGGGGGAGCGTAGCCATGCATCAGACAGTTATTTGGGAAAGTCAGAGTTAGTCATAGTTGGAGCAAACGACTTAACTAGCTAGGGTGTGAGGCTCTCTTCCAACTGAGTGGGACTTGGAGTCTAGAGGTTGGAAAGCCAGAGGTTTTATGGGAACTGTGCTCTTCCCTTGTGCTACCAAGTGTCACCCAAAACAAATATCCTAAGACAGCAAATACAGAGTCAGGTCATCATGGACACAAGTCATAACAAAGTTGAAGAATCTCCTCTAGGGAAGAGTTCATTCTGTTTCCATTTTAATTTTGTGCCAGTCAGGAACACCCTCACATTCCTTTCACGCCCACCCCCTCTGTGCATTTACAGTGCATACTCGTCATTTGTCTTGTTAAAACCTGCTTGTGAGAAGTGATTTTTTTTTTCCTTACTGGCTCATCATTCAATAGCAGAGGAGGACACCTCTGAGCAATCACCCAGTTTCATCTTTCTGTCACAAAGGAATTCTGTGACTCACCTCTTGCAGCTGTGTTAACTCCTTCAGGCCAAGAGGCCAGTGGCCAGGGGTTTTGGAGGAAGTAACTTACTAAACGGTGCCCTTGTGGCCAGAAAGGCTAAACACACATAAAAGAGAGAAACCCAGGCTCCATTTCTCCTTTTCAGAGTGTTGGAAACAATTAGAGTTAATTATGTGTTTTTGTGTGGAAGTGATGATATGCATTTCAGTGACATATAGGAAAGGGAGATAAGCCTATTTTTCAAGGGAAATAGTTCCGATTTAGGTCCATTATAGCTACACAAATGTCTTTTTGAGGTATGAGAAGGAGATAACTAAATTATTCATATTATAATTTTATTTGTATTATGTTCTTTATTTTTCCTGTAAAATGTCCCTATTTGTTATTAAAACTAGCGTGTTTTGTAACGAGATTTATGTTAATTACATAGAAGGATGCCTTAGTCAGAATAGCAAATTCTATAGTGAATTTCAGGTTTTTTAATGTGTGATTTCTGTGGTGTAGAATATTTCTTACTAATGGTTCATGCCATCTATATATCTAGTGATCTTTGAACCCCATGTTCATTATTATGGTTATGGCTGTACCCAAATGGCAACATATTATTAAAATATGAGACACTGATTGAAGAAACTAGGTATAATTATGCTTACAAAGAGAAACAAACCTTCTAGGAGTTTTTAGAAGACAAAATAATACCTTTACAATGTTATGCTCAAAGGAAACACATTATGACAGATGCCAGATTTTCAAACCAAGAGGGAGAGAGACAGAACACAGTTATCAAAGGCCATCTCAAAAAAGTTGCTCATTTCAAACTGTACTTTTTTAAAAAATAGGAAGTTTCCAGGAATTTTCTTTTAATAGATTTGGAATTTTTTATTATCCAAATGAATACCTATAAAATCATTTTTATTTTGGCAAACTCTGAATTTCTACCAATGGGTATTGTCACAGCTAACTTTGTGATATTAACTCCTAGCCCAATAGGTCTGTTTCTGAGTCATGAAGTCTAGGAGACTGAAAAAATCATGAAAACTGGTCCCTGTCACCAGCTGAACCAGTTCCATTATCATATTAGTCCTAAAAGTTCAGGGGGAAAAAATACATATCAGCTGATCTTATATCAAGATGTAGAAATATCATGTCTCACAACAGAGACCCAGACTTGGAGGGCTGATTTTTTTTTTTTTTTTTTGGAGGGCTAATCTTAATCTTAAGCTAGATGTCTTGCAGACTGACCAAGAGTTGATCACTGGTCTGTTGAACTTCTTTATAGAAGGGCATATATTCATTATTGGTTAGGACCAGTTAGACAATTTACATTAGTATATTTTTAATGTAATAATAGCTTAATACTGCCAGGCATTTGGAAAGTGTGTTTACTTTGTATATAACTATAAGGAATATAATTTTTAGCACACCAACCTTTTTCCTAAATATATATTTTTATCAAAAAAATATTTATTGGGGCGCCTGGGTGGCGCAGTCGGTTAAGCGTCCGACTTCAGCCAGGTCACGCTCTCACGGTCCGTGGGTTCGAGCCCCGCGTCGGGCTCTGGGCTGATGGCCCAGAGCCTGGAGCCTGTTTCCGATTCTGTGTCTCCCTCTCTCTCTGCCCCTCCCCCGTTCATGCTCTGTCTCGCTCTGTCCCAAAAATAAAAATAAAAAACGTTTAAAAAAAAAATATTTATTTATGAAAATGTGTTTTGGGATTACATGAACATTTATTATTTTTTCTTTTTTTGTTCTTTTAATTTTTTGTTTTATGTAAGTTAGTTAACATACATGTGATATTGATTTCCAGGATAGAATTCAGTGATTCATCACTTATGTGCAACACCCAGGGCTCATCACAACAAGTGCCCTCCTTAGTACCCATCACCCATCTAGCCCATGCCCTACTCACCTCCCTCCATCAACCCTGTTTGTTCTCTATATTTAAGAGTCTCTTGTGGTTAGTTTCCCTCTCTTTTCTCCGCTCCCCCCCACCTTCCCATACGTTCATCTGTTTTGTTTCTTAAATGCATGAACGTTTAGATGTTTGTACTGACAATTCTTTTAACACCAGTACTCCTTTTAGGGCTCAGTTCTAAAAGCTTTCCTGAGAAAGGAAAAAAGTGCTTATATGAGGATGCAAGAAAGCTGATAATTAATCAAGTATTAGGGAAGGCAGTGACACTGGCTAAGGCAAGAAAAAAACAGAGTAAGGAAAGAGAATTGAACAAAATTCCTAAACAAGAGAACAACAGTATGTGAGATAGGAAATAAAGAAGTGAAAACCATCTCAGAAGTGAAGGAAAAAATAAGACACAGGAAAATAATGTATATATCATACGAAGTTACCACCCTGACAACATGATTCCCATTAATCTCTACCCAAACACCTTTCTTCATATCTCCCTGGTCATTCATAAGCAGGCAAGGCTGAGCTTTCTGCCATAAGCCCTAAGGTATCATAACATCAGCTTTTGTAGCTGAGATGCTAGAAGTAAATCCTGGAAAAAATGGGAGGGGGTGAAAACATAAATAAATTATAAAAAAAAAAAAAACTTATGCCATTTATCTTCTATTAAGTCAGTTTTCCCTTCATAAGAATATCTTACCCAAATAAGCAGAAAATAAGAAAGAAGAGCCAAAAATTAACAAATTACAGGGTTTATACCCAAAAACAATTTAAGAGTTGGATACTATGGAGTTTTATCGTAACATAAAAATCTATTGGTTGAGTTGTATTACAATATCATATTTCCCTTGCTATTGTTTATCTGGATTGCTAACCAGTGTTTAACACATCTTCCTAGTCATTGATGATCATCAGGTTATAGGCATGTAGGGTTTTATTTTAAATTACTATCAAATTGTAAAGACCAGAAAAGTGGCAATGAAGCAATTTTCTGTAATGCTCCTGCTTTTACTTCTTTGAAGATAAGGCTAATTTTCTGCTAATGGTTTTGGAGCCTTAGGTAAGCAACTTCCCTTATTGCCTGTGAGTAACTTGCAAGATAGTCCTTTGTTTCTCTTAGACAAAGTTGACTTATGTTAGCAACTCTTAATGTTAACTCCATGAGAATGGAATACGTTTATTTATTTTGCCTCCTAAAACCCATTGTAATTAATTAATTGGGAATATATGCACCACCAAAAAAAAAAAACACAAAACACAAAAAAACTGTATCACATACACCAAAAGTGAAAAACACCCTAACCTTCTAGTAACAAACACTGTGGCATGCACAAAGGGCGGATGCATTAAGTGGCAGAGGGAGGGACGGAAGTGGATAATTATTTGTAGCAATGCTTTTACTGTTGTTTGAATGAGACAGACTAACAGTGGCAGCAGTCATTTTGCTGAATCAAAGTCCATGTTAGTCGCATTATACACTGCCACAAAAGGTTGTTAAGGCTGGTATTAGCATATACCACTGAGGACATTGGAAGGACTCGATCTGTCACACTAAATCGCCTTCTTGCCCTCAACCATTGAAGTCTCCAGCTCCTCTGACATGTTCTTTCATTAATGGCCTGGCCTTGACAACTGATCCTAATTGCCTCTGAACCGCACTTCATGTATTATTGGTGCCTGCCTGCCCTGGTTCATGTCAACAAGCCACAGCATGCGCAGGGTGTGCCCAGTGCCTTTGCTGAAGCCATGCTCGCATTGTCGTATTCCTCTAAGGGGCTTGGGTCTCCCTGGGAGCAGAGTAGAAAGCTAAAGATCTTCCTGTCTCTTCTTAGTGATACTTTAATGTCGATTTGTGCTGTGTACTTATGAAGCTTATATGAGGACTCACTAAAACGTTAAACCAATTATGCAATGTTCCATTAAAGCACAAATATAAATGCTGACTTAAATTTGCCCTCATTTTAGTAACTAGTGAAATGTATGTTTATTGTAAAATCCTTTTTCAACTTTAGATAGTACAGGTTAAGTTCCTTTCTCTTTGATTACAAATAACAATTTCAATTTGATGGATGATAATGAGCAAAAAAAAAAAAATCTGTGGTATCAAGTAGCTTCTAGGTAGAAGTACACAGCAGACCAGAATTCCCCAAAAGTAAATTATTAGAAGTTTGAATAGGCTATTTTACTCCTAACACTTATCAACAGATTTATATTTACTGCATTCTCTAGAAGTAGTTAAAATAATCAATTTTAATGCATTACATGTATTTAAAAATCTTTATTTTGTTCTGACATTTCAGAAGACACTCATAAAAGGACAAAACACTTTAGATATATTTTAATTTACTATTCTATAAGATGAATGATTTGCTTACAACAAAATATTTTAAAATCTAAAACATAACATTACAAATGTTCAAGATATTTCCGTCTATTTTTTTTTCCTTTTGCAAGTGTCTCTGAGATTTAAAATTTACCTCATTCCTGTGACATTTTTTTACAAGCACATCTCCGAACAATAATACAAGATTCTTTCAATCTTTTCATCCTTTTTTATTTATTGAAGGCAGTTTTCTGGTGAGCCTTTTAAGCATGCAAGTTCTACCCGTGATCATAAAAAATAAATCATAGTAGCTCTTCGGTGCTAGGTATCATTTAGCCTAATCTAGACAGTGACATTTGGGCCACTAACAGCATAATCATGGTTATTGCTACAAATTGCTCCGTGTTTGAGTTTTAATGTTATAAGTAAATTATGCCACCGGATAAAATATACGTTTCTTTGGGAATTAAACATGTTTATTTCAGCAATGTGGCCATAGAATAGCACGTAGACTTTAGGCTTCTTTCATGTAGTAATACTGCCACCTTCTGAAGCACAGAAGGATTATCTTCAAGGTTAGCTGTTCAGACTTCTCAGGTGGCCATTTGCAGTGATCCAGTAGCAAAAGCCTTCTGGGTCAAAAGCATTCAAGTCTGTCTGGTTGTTAGCATCTAGATGATAAGTTTGGTCTTCCCTCTTCATTTTAAATAGTTGAAAATGAATCTGGATAGCCAGCAGTCAGTAGAAATACAGTTTCCTCTTTCCGTTTTGCCACCAAATGCCTTTTATTTTCTGGACTTGAGCACCATCTTGGTTGGCGATGTGTAATTTCCTGGCAGACAGCTCAGCCGATGTGAAGTTAATTCTGGTATGGAAGTTACACAGCAAGAGCAGTTGCCTGGCAGAAGTGGGGCAGTGGTGGCCACAGCTGGGATTGTGAGAAGGGGATGGCAAATGTGGTTTTCCTATCATTCAATCAGACAGTATGCCCTTCAGCGGAACAGCGGGCCCTCCTGATTCTTCAGAATTAGTGAGATTAGCATGAAGCACATAATGCAGGATGATGGAATTTGTCATAATTTGCATTGTCCTGGAAAAATGTGGGTTGATAGAGCGATGCATCTTGGAGCATGTCATGTCCCACGGGCAGGTCACAGAGGAAGCTTGGCAGAAATAATTTTGTGATATGTGCATCAGTTGCAAATGCTTCATAAACGATTTGTCAAAATAAAATAAAACAAATAGGAAGAGGTTAGGAAGGAAGAGAAAGTAGGGTCATTGCACAAGCATCTCAAAAAATTGGATATGCCATCCTCCAGTATTGCATTTTCAGGGAGTAAATGAAAATACATAGAATGAATGACTTCATCCTCCTTTTGGTTTTAAATTCCCAAAGCCTTACTGGTTAAGTCATTCCTTTTATCATGGTCTAAAAGTCAAATCCTGGAAAATACATGTGTGCTTCTGAAAAGTTTGCTTATGGAAGTCGCTTACAGAAATGATCGAATACAGCCACATTAGGAAAGGTTCTCTGAGAGATTGCTTCTGAACTTGATAATGTTCCCCAACTGCAGATAGGAAAGGATAATCAGCATGTAGTTGACAAAACAAACATGACAGTGTTACTTATCTGCAGCGGCATTTCTGGAAATGGGCATGTAGAATTCAGACAGGCAAGGAGAGCATGCTTATTTAGCATAGTGTTGCAAGAATGAAAGGTCCAATGTCAGGAATTGTCCATGGTTTATTTATAGAGCACCTGACAGTCATGCCGCCGTCTTTGGTATTTAGGAATTTCTTCTACCCAAGAACATTATAACTAGTGCTTGCAGGTTATGTTATTTATCATTTCAATATCTGCTTCCACTTCACAAAGACATTTTGCAATGTCTCCTTTATTTGTCTTTCTTTATACATTTCAAACAAAAGATTAATGCTGGCAGTTCAGTAACATTGATCTTTTATGACAGTTGAACATTTGTGGGTTGAGGGTCTAATAAGAAAAAAAATTAAAGAATTTAAGGAAAATGAAAAAAAATCACTTGTGTGGATCAGGTTTGTAATAAGAATGTTTCTTCTTACTACAGTGTTAGATAGGAAGAATACTCATTTTCTCAGATGGTTATAATTGTAGAATTAGGTTTTATGAAAACTAAAATTACCTTCGGACACAGCTCAACGTGAATAAATCTTTCAACACCCAGTATCCAGAAACATGATACACATGAAACTAATAATGCCCTACAATTACAAGAAGATCAAGACAAACTGTGTGAAGTTTTTTTTTAAAAGTATTATTTATTGAGTTCTATAACATGAAAGTGACTCCAAATAATTGTTAGTTCAGAGCATTTTAAATCATTTGTTGTTTGTAAAATAATGGCCTTCTATATAAACCTCATATGTTTTATAACTTGCCCTCCTGTTTGTATTCTTCAGAACTGATTGCTTTCAAACAAACTGTTTTACTAATCAGAGATAATAACTGCTTTATGGTGCCAATTGTCAAAAACTAGGTTTTTTTATGAACATTATTTCCCTAATATATCACTTCTTGACGCATAAGAAGATTGTTTTAATGAACCCTGTTTGCTGGGTTGTAACATTTCAGCCAAATTTCAGTATTGTGGCTATTAAGTGGATATCCTGTACAATATTTGTTGCATTAAGAGTGGGGATTATAGACTCCATTTTTGTTGTCTGTGCCACGTTTTAATTATTTTTTCATTGTCTTATTTTTGATGGATACCACCGTGGGGGAAAAAAAGGCACCTGTTGCTTCTGTGAGATTTCTTTCCTTGCAGGAAATGTGCCAGATAGTTTGTCTTGGTTAGAACCTTTTTTAGTATTTTCCCTTAAATTGCAAAGTACTCTTAGATGATCTTCAGGGGAGGAACCAGCCAGCAACCATTTCTTAGCTTTTCTTACAGAAGATTATGATGAATGATGAAAACTTTTTCAAGTAAGTATACATCTCACCACCCACCTCCCATATATTTTAATAAAATAAAAGTGTAAATTGTATTTCTTCATACAAGGTTTTCTAAATTAAATAAAAAGAACAATGTAGTCATGTAGAGTAATGCAATATATAGATCCATTTCTGCAGTGTCTTTAAACTTTATTATTCTGTTACCCTGTCTAGTGACCACTAACCTAGCAATGCTAGTTTAACTTTTAATGTCTTATGAACTGTTTATTCAGCCATTTGTTCGCTCAGTCCGTATATGTTCCTACTGTTTATGGAGCCTCTTCTATGTCCTGTGAAGTATACCGTGTGAGAGTTTATTTCCCAGAGGGATAAAGAGTGAAGTGAGCAGAGAAGGCCCAATCAGCGAATTTAATCAAGAGGTATTTATTGGGCAAAGCACCTCATCCAGAGTTAATGGCATTGCCACTCTGGGAATGAGCCTCAGAAAATGAAGAGGTAGCTAAAGGAATTAGCTTATTAACGTGCTATCATCACATCTGGACTGGATTCAGTTCTTGGTGCTTGCCTGGAAAATTCATTACATTATCAAAGTACCTGGTAATCTTCATGTTAACAGAAGGGTACCTGATCTGTGGTTCTTTGTCCACCTACTTTGTGATGCAACCCAAATCACCAATTTATTTGAGAATAAAATGTTTGTTTGTTTGTTTGTTTGTTTTCCCAGTAAAGGTGACTTGAGGAAGGAAACTATACTTGTTTTCCAGTCTGCTTTCACTCACCTGTCTTCTTTAATAAGCTTACTGTCTCAAAGATTATTAATGGTATTTGCATGCTTTTTTATTATTATTTTGCCCAAACTTTAATTTAATAGTGGTCTCTATAAACTCTATCATTTAATAGTTGCTCTTTAGGGTTCTGTGTGGTGGGCAAGTAGTCTCAAGAAAGACCATCAAAGAAAATGATGACTGAGTCAATCAAGAATATCATAGAGCTGATAGAACTTAAGAAAGAATGTACCATAGAGATATTTTTTGTAGATATTTCAGGGTAGACAGGTAACTTGCCTGAGTAAATGAGAATGTTAGCTAAACCACAATCCACAGAATTTAATGCTAAATATTTCTTTTTTAAAATATTTATTCATTTATTTTGAGAGAGAGAGACAGAGAGAGAGAGAAAGGGTGGGAGAGTGGCAGAGAAAGACAGAGAGAGAGAGAGAGAGAGAGAGAGAGAGAGAGACAGAATCCCAAGCAGGCTCTACACTATCAGCACAGAGCCCAGTGCTAGGCTGGACCTCATGATGATGGGATCATGACCTGAGCTGAAATCAAGAGTTGGGCACTTAACCAACTGAGCCACCCAGGTGCCCCTAAATATTTATTACTAAATATACAGGAAACAGATTAAGTAATTAATTAATATTTATTGAAATTTTAATTTAAAATTTATTATTTTAAAGAAAAATATTCACTTACTAATAAATTCTTTGAAAAGGTGTTGGTAATGGAAAATAACTAAAAAGAAACCAAGGCAAAGAATAGCATATATTTATTTCAAATACAGTTTTCTTTTCCCCCACCAGGGGAGATGTCTCTAATAACATTTCAGTGTACATAAATTTTGGAGGTTCACCGCTGTATTTTCCTTTTATATCTGTCATAGGTTTGCTTCTTTTAATACAAAAGTCATTGTACTTGTTTCTGGCTCAAACTTACCTTTTAAGCCCTGAAGTCCTTTTACCAGGACAGTGAAGAAAAGAAGGTGTCCTTCCCTCAACCACTCTTTTCTAACCTCACTTTTCTCCCCCTGACCAAAAAAAATTAATGTTCCACTGACTGTTATAAAATAATTCATATACTATATGTATAATTTATACTAGAAAACATTTCTGAAATGATAAAATAAATAGAACAATGAGTTCTCTCATTTTGCTTCTCTTCATTAATTTTTAAAACACCATTTTTATTGCCCAGAAAATTTTTGCAGTCTATTAGTCCGTGATGTAGACAGGGCTCCTTGGAGAATTTCAGGGTAAGAATTTAGCCAAATGATAGTCATTTTAACTTAGCAAAAAAAGAGAAAAGATATCACTTCATTTCCTTCACACACATGGTAATTTTATTCCTCACAGACGATTCAGAGGATTTTTTCTTGCATATATTATATGGGAAATATATTAATTGTAAATATGTGTTATGATCATACTGTGCACGTAGAGTGGGATGTCATCAAACTCTCAAAGTTTCTGAAAGCGTGTGGCAGTTAATGAACGAGAATAGATGACAAAAGAGAAAAGGCCACTGGTCTGATTGTGGAAGATGATCAGATCACACTTCAAATGGAAGGCTTTCCTGTTGACAGAACAGAAGTGTGTCCAGAAAAGAAACTGTGTTCCTATTGTCCTGTTGGCCCCTTGGAACTGGATTAAAACAAGTGGATTCTAAAATTTATGCATGATGAAAGAATAAAACATCTGAAATTACCACAGCAAAGACATGTAGAGCCAGAAGGATCACTAATGTAACTCTTAGAGAACCAGTTCTCCCCACCATCAATTTATATCACTGTGATATACATCTTATATAGGGGGTGTCTAAACTACTTTCCAGTGCATTCAGAACTTGTCTAAGACCATGTGCACACTATCTGCTCAGTGAATAAAGGTAAATCATATTTCTTGCTAAAAATGGTGGCCATTGTTTTCACTTGAGGTTGAAAGTGTTTTGGTGTTGATGATGGGATTCCATAGGGTCTTTCCCTGGAGTTAGAGGGGGTGGAAGGACCACAGAAGTAATGAGTCATCAGGAGCACAAAGAGAAGTGGGGAGAGCTGGTAACAGAAAGACATAAAACTTGTGTCTGGCCAGGAAAGGGAGCTAATATGATAGAGTTAAGGTCCAGGAAAAGATGAAATTCCCTTCCAAGACCATATGACTACAATGTGAGCACACCCAAAGTATAAATAAGAACAATCAGTTAAGATGAAGAAGCTTGGCTCCACAGAATAGGGAGACCATTCTTAAAAGCAAGTTAATTTAGACCTAATTGGGAAAAAAAAAAGAGAAAAAACTGGTCACGGGCCAGGGGCAAAGCCATAAAGACTGTATATTCCTCGTGCTAAACCATGCATTTATTATTTAATCCTCACAGTCACACTTTTAGATGAATATTGTTATCCCTATTTTCAATTATGGAAACTGAGCTTCAGAGAGGTTATGTAACTTGTCCAGAAGGACACAGCTACTACCTGCCTCTCTGTGGCATGTGGAATAGGTTATGAACCTCAGTTCTACCTGACTTCAAACTATGTGCTTTTAATCCATTGTTTTTCAAGTTGGGGAAAGAAGGAACCCAGGAAAAAGGCAAAAACTAAACTCCTTTAAAACCTATGCACAGAAACTGAATCATGCCTTAGGAGCAAGAAAAACAGGTCAAGATCTGTAATCTTAGTTTTTTAAGTGACGAAAACAGAAGGATCAAGGATTGTCTTGGAGAAGCAAGGACTAATAAGACGAGTTGAATATTATTATACTCTTGAATATTGTCGTGTTGTCTAAATCATGAAGCATCTTAGACTATTGTTAACTGAAGACCGTATACAAGGGACTGAATTTAAGTGAAAACAAGAAAACTAGCGCACAATGAAAAACCAGTTTGTTGCATGTGAGTACTTGACCAGAGAGTGAGTGAGTGAGTGAGTGAGTACTTGACCAGCCTTTTGACCAGAGAGTATTGAAAGCCTGACACAGGCTACCTGAGATATCTACAATAGATATCTCTGTGGCATGTTTTTCCCTAAGCTGTATTGGCTCTGTGTGATTCTTTGCTTAGAATGTTTGCCTGACACATACAAAATAATCAGTAAGTGTTTTAGGAATGAACAAATTACTGAATGAATGAGTACTTTTCTTCACCAGCCTGGGAATTCATGACTGTCTTCCTAAAAGAGATGACACCTAAAAGAGTGGGCCAGTTTTTTTGCAAAGAAGAATGGATATTGACAGGTCATGACTTTGTGAAAAGCCATAGAAAATAAAATTGAGTTCCCTGCCTTCCAGCAACCTGCTCAGGTCAAAAGGCATGTCTCCTCTTGACCATTTTAAGTGACACTGGAAAATGTATTCGTGGAACATGCTTTCTCAATTAAAAAAATTATTTGGGGTCAAAATATGTCTCAGTGCATATTTAAATAGCAACATTTAAGTAATAGTTTTCAGGCAATGCCTTTCTTGAGTCTTTAGTTTTATGAGCTATTTGGGGAAATATACGTAATAATTTTGTTTTAGAATGGTTTGATTAAAGTTTTAAAAGGAAGTAGTGATGACATTCACCCTTGAGATCTCCTATAAACAAGAGTTTGTTTTAGGGAGCAAGACTTTAGATACCCTTTTGATTTTTACAGGATAGTTCACTCAGAATTGTAAATGAAGTGGTGTTAAAGGACAGATAGGCAATTATCTGTCTATTTTAATATTACATTTGAAAAGGCTTTCATCAGTAGAAGGCATAGAATCATCTGTCTGACAAAGATCTAGAAGAGCCAAGAAATTTGCTAGACTCCTGAGAGAATTTGAACTTTTAAAAACTAATTCTATGCAATGACAGTTATGGATAACATTGAGGGAATTCATAGCATTTGCATCCTCACCAAACATAATAAAAAAGAGAAAAATGAATTTTTTACCTCACCTATTTAACCAGGCTTTAGATTTATTAAATCACCTGGATATTTGAATTTGACATTTGTACCTTTAATATGTTTAAGATACATTGGTAAATAGTTCTCTGTAACTGTGATTACTTAGTACAGAATAATCCAAATTTCGGATTCAGATTATTACTCTTGAGCCCGGTGTGTACCGCTGTGACATGCCCAGCACACATGACTCTATGCCATAGTCTCAGAGCATTCCCTCTCTCCACCTTTTCAAAGTCTAGCCATTTTTAAGTTCCAGCTTAAATCTCATCTCCTCGATGGTACTTTCATCCCAGCCATGGTCTACAAGTCATTTTTGTCTACGTTAACATCCAAAGTCATTTATTGGTAAGACTCTTTGGTTATCAATTACAGAAGCTGACTTAAGCAAATGTAGGAAGTTGGTGATGATGATGTTTCACTGCCTCCCAGAACCTCAAGGTAGGAGCTGGCTAGCCCTCAGAAAGTCATCAGAACTATAACCAGGAACTAAAATCAGACCAATAATGACAGCAAAGGTTTACATCATGTTTACATTGTCCACTCAGGCCACCATAACAACATACCAGAGACAGGGTGGCTTAAACAACAGAAATTTATTTCTCTCGGTTCTGGAGGTTGGAAGGTCAAGATCTTGGTGTCAGCCAGTTCAGTTTCTGGTGAGGTCTCCCTTCCTGGCTTGCAGACAGCTGCCTTCTCACTGTGTCCTCACATGGCCTTTCCTCAGTGCATGTACTTAAAGGGAGAGAGCAACCTTTCTCTCTCTCTCTTCCTCTTTTTGCAAAGCCATCAATCCTATCAGATTAGGACTCCATCCTTATGGTCCCATTTAACCTTAATTACCTGCTAAAGCCTTAATTCCACGTATAGTCCATTGTGGGTTAAGGTTTCAATATATGAATTTGGGAAGAATACAAGTCAGTCTATAGCATCATACTTCCTAGATACCAGGCCTTCGTATAAGCATGCATCCGTGTATTAAGCTATTTAGTGTACACATGGATCCTATAAAGTTGGTACTATTTATCGCCATCTCATAGATGAGGAAGAGAAAGCAGAAAAAAGGTTAAGTAACGTGCCAGGGTCACATAGCTTATAAATGATGAAGCCAAGCTGAAACACAGCTGCATGTGCCATGGAGTCCATGCCCTTGAACACTGAGCTAAACTGCCCTTCTAGAAGCTAACAGGACTCCCTCTGTCATCTCTGTTCTGTCTCAGCATTTGCTCTGTCTTGTGGCATAGCTTTCTCTGCTTCTTCAGTCCACACAGAGGAATACTGCCAGCCCTCAGGTCCAGAGTTTCCATGTTATAACTCTTCCAGTTCCCCATCCCATATGCCCAAGCAAGAGACTTCTACTACCAATGTGGATCAGCTTTGCCCTGCATAATACTTAACAGTATTGATTAAAGGAGTGGAAAAATGGTCATTATATATTACTCTAACTGCTTATACTTGATGTATTACTAGGAATGGCCAATATGTTCTTCATGTTTTTGTTTTGTTGTTTTACTCTTGTTCTCCCCTGAAAATGGTACTTTGATCCAGATGTTTTTCTTGGAACAAGTTTAACTGTTGAAGGTGTTTTCATCAAATGTTTGTTTTATCTTGCTTAAGGAAATATTTGCAAAGAATTTTTTTTCCTGCTTTACTTCAAGTAATGAAAAGAAAGGTATCCAGCTGGAAAAAGAAAAACCAGGAAGAATGAGTAGTGCTTATTTGTTTGTTTGTTTGTTTAACTCAGTTGACCTCTATTTTTTTGAAAGTTTATTTATTCATTGAGAGAGAGAGAGAGAGAGAGAGAATCCTAAGCAGGCTCTGCGCTGTCAGCATAGAGCCCAATGTGGGGCTTGAACTCATGAACCATGAGATCATGATCCAAACCAAAATCAAGAGTCGGACACTCAACTGACTGAGCCACCTAGGTGCCCCAGTGTACCTCTGAGCCTCTCTATCCCTGGGATGCCTGGTGGCTCAGTCGGTTAAGCATCCCACTTTGACTCAGGTCATGATCTAGCAATTTGTAAGCTCAAGGCCCATGTCAGGATCTTGCTGACAGCTTGGAGCCTGGAGCCTGCTTCAGATTCCATGTCTCTCTCTGTCTCTGTCTCTCTCTCTCTCTCTCTCTCTCTCTCTTTGCCCCTCCTTTGCTCATTCTCTGTCTCTCTCTCTCAAAAATAAACAAACATTAAAAACATAAATAAATAAATAAATAAATAAATAAATATAAACCTCTCTATTCCTAAGGGAACTGTCTGCAGTTTTAGCAGTCTGGCAGTTTTGTGGGAATAGAGTTAGTTTCATAATGTGAAGAAGTTTGGCTGGACTAACCCTTTTGTACAGAAGCCTCATGTTTGACTGCCAGTGGTCTCATAGGCATGTTTATACCCTACCTTAAACTCCTCTCCATCTGACTAGACCAATAACTAAAGAACAAGGTATTTATAGGTAGAGAGTCTTCACTTCAACTCCCATTTCTTCCATTTTACAAGGGATGTGACCTTTGACAAGCTACTAACTTCTCTGAGTCTGTTTACTGAGATATAAAGTGAAATGATCCTTAGGTCATAAAACCACTATGCAAATTAAGTGAAAATGTATCCATGTATCTTGTCTGTGTTAGAAGCTCAACAATATTGTCTGTTTCCCAGTCTCTTTGTTAAGAAAATATGACCATAATAATGATATGTGGTGGACTGGATCCTTCTAGGCAGTTGCCATTCCCTACATATGCAAGAGCAGCTTGAAGGAACATTTAGTATTTCAGGATATTAAAGAGTATTGGAGAAATAGCTTAGACTTTTCCTAGATGGCCTTAAAGAAATAAAATAGATAAAATTTCTGCTATTGTGGACCAAATGCATTAATTAAGCAAAAATATTTTTAAATGTTTACTCATTTTTGAGAGAGAGAGAGAGAGAGAGCACATGAGTGGGGTAGGAGCAGAAGAGGGGTACAGAGGATCCAAAGCCAACTCTGTACTGACAGCAGAGAGCCTGATAAGGGTCTCAAACTCACAAACCGCAAGATCATGATCTGAGCCAGAGTCGAACATTTAACCAACTGAGCCACTCAGGCGCCCCAAGCCCAAAATCTTATATAGAAATAACTGTTGAAATATAGTTTTAACTGTGTTATCGGCATACTACGACTTGAGGTACAATTTGTAAAGGCTTGAAAAAATTTCTAACACTTAGCCCTGCATACTTCTGTCCAATATTTGGGAACCAAAGACCTCATGTTTCTGTTCATCTTTGAAATGTTCTTACCTTTAACTTACTATGCAAGTTACAAAATAGCTAACAAGATTAGCAGAACTGGATGCATTCTGTCCCCAAGATTGTTTCTCTGAAAACGACTTCCCACTGCGACATAACACAGGCTGAGGTTTATAGCAAGTCCATTTCCATTGTTTCTTTTTATTTCATATTTCTCATTTTCCTTATTGATGCCAATGAATATCATTCTTTTGATTGTTGACATATAGAAGTTCCAACTCTATGGATTGCATCTTGTCTTTCAGTCAACATTCTTAAGAATTTAGAAGCTTAGCCTTAACAATGCAAATATATATATATATTATATATATAATATATATATAAAATTGGGTCCTGAAATTTACTGAAATAAGTTTATTCTTGCTTACTGAAACTACTAATAAGTCAAAACATCTTCTAGGGAGAATTTATATAATCCCTGTCATGTTCAAAGATTTCAGGGATTGGGGCACTTGGGTGGCTCAGTCAGTTGAGCATCCAACTTCAGCTCAGGTCATGATCTCACAGTTTGTGAGTTCAAGCCCCATGTTGGGCTTTGTGCCAACAGCTCAGAGCCTGGAGCCTGCTTCACCTTCTGTGTCTCCCCATCTCTCAGCTCCTCCCCTGCTCATGCTCTGTTTCTCTCTGTCTCTCCATAATAAATAAACGTTAAAAATAAAAAGATTTCAGGGATTACACAAATTCTCCCTATTTCTATAGTTTTAAGCAGACCCTATAATCAGAGTTTTGGGGTTTTTTGGGGGGGGTTGTCTTAGGTACCATCAATATCTAATGCATTTGGGAGAGTTCATAAGACAGCACTGGAAAAAAAAAAGCATAGGTCTTAAGGAATTAAAATCATTTAACTTAGAAAGGAATGGCTTAAAAAAACAATAGTCTTCAAACATGTGAAAGGAATTTATATAGATGGTCCTCATAAGGTACTCTCTACTTTTACAGGTTACTCAGAATGAGTCTGAATAGAAGCAAAGAAATTGGGGATTAAAACTGAGGAGTTACTTTAAATTCTCCATCATATAATTATTTGCTCAGAGATTTATATAATCAAAAGGTAGTTTTTGTGTTGATCACATCCATCTTGATATTTTTTTAAGATTTTTTTTAAGTAATCTCTATACCCAATGTTGGGCTCAAACTCATAACCCCAAGATCAAGAGTCACATGCTCCACTGATGGAGCCAGCCAGGTGCCCCATCTCGACATTGTTTTACATGTAACCTATTTAGTTTTCCTCTTTCATTCCTTTTGCCTAGTGGCCTTTCCTGGCTCTCCTTCTACCTTGCCAACCTTGCTTTTTCTATCTTTTCCTCCTCATGTGCCCTAGCCAAGGTTACCTCCACAAAGCCCAATTCCTGGCACTTTGTTTTAGGCCATTTATTCATTTTTCATGACTTCTATTAATTAGCCTATCTGCCCTTGTGGTCCTGTAACATGATTTGGTTTATGATCTCCTGCCTTCTTATCTTATGTTTCAACAAAAAATATGGTATTAAAAGACATCCTGTAGTCATTTCACCTTCACTAGGTTTTTTTCTACATCCCTCTTTAAAAAAAAGAGAAATAAAAAAAAAAAATAGACGCTCTATCCCTCATGTTCTCTTTAGTGCTATAAAATCACTAACCTTCCAGGCTTCCCAAATAGGAGCCCTCAAGTCACCTTTGAATATTTCATCATCACTTCTGCATTGAATTTGTCACCAAGTCCTGTCATTTTTTCTTTAATAATGCCTCTCAGATCTGTCTTTCATCATGTTTCCTACCACTGCCATCCTGCCTTACATCTAGACAACTGGGATTGTTGTCTATCTGGTCTACCTATCTCCATCTCCCTCCTTCGTAATTCTTTCTGCAGACATGGCCACAACACTGTTTTATTATTGTTACTTTACTGTTCAAAATCCTTTGGGTTCTTTTAATATACTATGTCAAGTTCAAATTATTTTGCCTGCTTTCCATTAGACTATAATGGTAGCATGAGGATCCCATTACAGCCTTGGGCTAAGAGAACCAGGAGTTCCCATATCCTGTCCTGCCATGCAGCCCTTGTCCTAATGAGGTTCTCAAGGGGGATAAATACACAAAGAGCAATGGCAAATGAGAATATGAATTATATGTAATATTAGCAAGGTGTCTGAAACCTTCAGGTTATTCCAGAAAACTGATGAGCAATTGGAGGTTTAGGCCTAAGCACAACCCCCTCATCCTGCAAAGGCCAGATAGTGCCATAAACAAATCACCAAGTCTGAGATAATAAGAACTCCTGGGAAGCTAAGTGCTGGTAGGATTGGGGAAGACAGATAGAGACAGACAGACTGAGAGGCAATAAGTAGGTAAGAATAAGTGCCTGCCTTGAGAAGGGCTTATCTCTCAGCCTGATGGGTGAGAAAATAACAGCAGCAGCAGCAGCAGAACGAGAGCTAGTTGACCCAAGAAGAAGTCCTTAATCCTTTTACAGATCTAGTTTCCAGAGTAGAAGAAAAGAAAGAAAGAGGATCTGTGCCTGCATGTGACGTTTTGGCACCCAGAGAAAAAGGGCCTGGTCCAGGTCAAGGCACCTCACCTAGTCTGATTAGCAGCCCTTCCCTGCCTGTTAACCACAGCTTATGAAGCTCTTTGGAAGTGAGAAGGCCCCCTGGCAGCCTTATCTTTCACTGCTCTCAGTTTTGTTTTGTTTTGTTTTGTTTGTTTTTCACTGCATTTTATACTGTCCATGCACATTTCCACTTCCTGGATTGTAACATTTCCTTTGTCTCATCTTTCATTTATTCAAATCTTCACATTCTTTCAAGACCAGTTTATGACTGATCTCTTCATTGAAATCATCTTTTATTGCTCCCTACAGTGATTATAACTTCCTCTGAATATCTGTGGTTTTTATAATAATTTCTACCCAGTTTGGCACTTAACTGTTCTCTAATCATTTTATCTATCTTAGTAAACTCCTTGAGTGCATGAACAATGTCTTTCTGTTCTTTCACGCAAAGCCCCCAGTATAATACCTGTTTCATTGTAAAAAATACAGAGCTAGGAAGGACAATGAAGAACAGTTATAAAGGATTATCAGCTGATTAAATATTATCTTTTTGATTTTCAAGTCCTGTGTATATGGTACTATTAAATACAATTATAATGAAAGTATGTAGCCTGGTATACTTCCTTTAGATACCAACATGGAATAATATTCAAAATGTTAGCAGTCATTATTGAACAGGCACTAACTAACCAAAATGGATTCAGACTGGCACAGTACAAAATTTATATTAATTGATTGAAAGTGCAAGCTCCAACTAGTTCAGAACTAAAACTAGAAGTTTAATTCCCACTTTTCCAGGGATGAACAGTTGATCTGTAGCCGTATCTTGTATATCTTACCTGATTTATTAGATATACCCATAAAACCAATACAAGCCAATCAAGCTACTCTAATACTTAGTCTGAGCATGCTTTCTTCCCCCCCCCTTCCTGCTACCATAGCTCTCCTGTATAAATGTACTATAGTATAATTGCCTATTCCATACACTGGTTCAAACTTTTGTGGACCTATAAGCATCATGTGTGGAATGTTGTGGTCCACAGTATATAATAAGCACCTCCACTGGCTACGCCCATAACTAGGCAGTTGGTGCAGGAGCAAGTACCACCAAATAGCAGCCCAAGCCTTTCATGATATCATGAAGTCCTTTCAGATTACTTCAGATGGAGAAATTACTTTGGGCCTAGATGTTTTCATGTTACACATCCTTTTACAAAAATATATTCCTTCCACATGTCCTGAAGTACTTGTACTCAGAGCCAACCAGTTGAAACTGTAAACAAGGTTGTTTGACTGTACAAGTCGCCATTTATATGCTTCAACATTAATGAGGCAATTTAGGTATTATGCTACATCTGGTCAGTTACACTTCAGTGTGACTTCAAAATACTGATAATGCCACAATTCTCATATGACAGCAATATAAAAGAGAGACTGTGTTGTTGTTGTTGTTGTTGTTGTTTTTAATTTGTCAATTTACTTCTTTTTTTTTTTTTGGTTTGTTTTCTAAATTGGTTCCATATTTTACCTGTCAAGTAATGAAAATTTGTATTTCTAAACTGAACTCTAACAGATTATCGGGAAAGTGTGTATATTTTTAAAGACAATGGATAAGTCCCAATCCAAAAGTAAAAGCTATGTATTTTTTTCAAAAAAAAAACAGAGAGATGTCTTGCTGTGTGCTAACACCTTCAGAAGCTATTATCACAGTATAGCAGAGAAGGACTATCTTGCAGATGGAGAGAGTAATGTTAAGATTCCCACCAGACCTTGTCCTTCTATGCCTTTTCCCCTCGTGCAAAGGAATCTGTCAGATCTTATTCCTTTCTTTGAAGAAATGCCTAAAGACTGTCACTTCAGTCTGGCTACACTTAGGCATCATGTGGAAGACTGTGGATGCCTTCAAGAAAAAGAGACACATTCTGAAAAATGAAATTTAATTTAAGGATTATCAAAAGGAAGTTTTTTGGCTTTCTTATGGCTAAGTTGAAAGTTTACTCTTTTTATTATAGTGGTTTCTTACATTTGTATTGTGCTGTTTCCTTTTTATAGAATTTTAGGATTAAATATCTCTTTTGATTCTCCTTATAGTCTACATTTAATTTAAAGCTATTTTACCATGTTTATAGTCAAAAACAGTACTGTTATTTTGTGTTTTCTGACCCCTAGAACCTGGAGCTTATATTTAATTATTTTTCTAGTGGACACGATGGGTTTGTTTTCACTGCGTGGATGACAGACAGCATGGCCCAATCTGGTAGGGCATAATTATTTATATAAATAATAATTACGAACATTGGAGTATAATATATTTCCATTCAATTATTTCTAAATGTCTAGGAGGGTTCTTGAAATCCTGCTTTTCATGTTATATTCTTACTCAGCCAATAGAGGCCAAATATCTCATCAATGAGGTCTTCCCTGACTCTCGACAGTGTTAGATTCTCAGACTTTCTGCTCCCCGAACACCTTGCACACTGTGTTGACATTGTATCCGGGATTCCATTACAGTCTTGACTGTGTCCTATTTATCTCTGTGTTCTCAGAACCTCGGTCAGCAAATGTTTGTTGTCTGAATGCATGAGCAGATGAATATGCATGTTGTGCTTTGTTGTATTAAACTGATACCTCAATTAAAGGCCATTCCACATGACTACTGCTCAGTTCCCACCCACCAAGTTTGAAGGTAGGTTCAGCAACATGATTGGGAAATTCAGGATCTACTTCAGGATGTTAGCCACAATTAAAATTAAAAATAGCCCTTTTGTTTTTCAAACAATACTTGTAAACTTGTAGTTCTAGGAGACCTAAGAACCAAAGAGAGTCTGCTATGGTTTATTCATGGCAATGGGATAATATTAAAGAGATATTAAAATGCTGGGTCAGATAAGAGTAGAACCTTTAAATGCCATTTTGAGCAGAGTTTGGAAAATATTGAATGTCATTGCCAGTGGTAGAAAAAAGAAAAATTCAGGTGAAATAAATGCCAAATTGAATCTAATTTCAATGAAGCAGATAGTACTGAAGAAAACAAACAAAATTTTATTCTTTATTTTCATAAAGCACTCAAAAAACACATGGCATAAATTCTTGAAATAGATTTTGCTGCTTGCTCTGAAGGAGAAAAGAGAACCTGTGACATTTGAGAAATACTTATTTTAATACTTGCATCCTTCCTTTGATCCTGAATTTTAAAATGAGACTTGATTTATATGAGTGAAAAGTCAATGAACTAAGAAAAAAAGCCATTAAAAAAATAAACTGTTATGTTCCATTGAAAACATTTTCTTGGTAATATCCTCTTCCAAATTTAGAGACAATATGGAGGATCTTTCTAGAGCTAATTTATGCCTGTAATATTCCCAGGTACCATAGTCTCACCGGGGGTTGAGAAGGTCAGTTAGATGTTTGTCTGAGATTGCTGGATGAAATGCGACATATGTAGATAAAGTATTATTATTAGTTGGTGTGATAAACTTGTAAATGAAATATCTTCCTTAGTTATCAAAAGTAATGAGTTCAAATCCACTGAGATGTCTTTCTTCATTAGAAAGTTTCTATGTCTTTTTCTCTTATCATGTCAAGCAGAGGTCTTCCTTTTGGCGCTTAATTATCCATATTAAGCTAAAATCCCCCCAAGGTTCAAATATTTTAAAGGCATATTCCTTATTTGATGGTACAATTTTAACTTGCTAATGATTTATAAGGGCAAAATTTTGCATGGTTCTCCCGTTTTCATTTTCCACTCTAAGACATGTAAGCATGAGAATAATCTAGTGGTAGGACTCCTGGAAGATATCATGGTAAAGATCTCTCTATGGCATCTGGCAAGAAAACAAAGAGATATTTATACAGTTAGAAAGTAAAGAAAGTTTTCCATAAATGGCTATTTCAGAAATCTTAATTTCTGAAAAATCACTTAGAGAAAAAACTTTTTAAGACTTAGGAAAAATTAGTTCATGTAGATTAAATGTTTTCTGACTCATTATTAGAATTAAAATATTTTATAAAATGTGTTTATCTTGTTTTGGAAGCACTTTGGAGATTACACAAAAAATTTATATCACTTTTCAAACAGGAAATTTTAGGAGCCTCTGGTAACAAATCTAATTTAAATCTTTAAGGGAATGAGAAAAAATGGTACAAATGTATAAACTTACTGACTGCTGTGGAATCTTGAGTTATAAGCAGTCTTTCTAGTATACTCATTTGTTGTATTACACAAAACCCCCAGGATAGTGAACACGGAGAAAAGTGTAAGGGCCATACATAGTAGTTCTCAAGCAGACCCTTTTTTTATATATCTCCACCCTATATACCTTTTAACAATTTTTTTTCTTTATTTTAGAGAGAGGGTGTAAGAGGGTAGAGGAGGGAAGAGAGAGAGAGAGAGAGAGAGAGAGAGAGAGAGAGAGAGAGAGAGAATCTCAAGCAGGCTCCATGCTCAGCAAGAGCTTGACACAGGGCTGGATCTCATAACTCTGGGATCATGACCTGAGCTGAAATCAAGGGTCAGATGCTCAAATGACTGAGTCACCCAGGTGCCCCTATATCACTTTTTAAATATGTGTGGTATTCACTTCCCTTTCACCAGTATCAGTTCAACTAAAACTATTTTACTCTATGCTTTGGGTCACTTTAATGTAAAATTCCCATTCCTTTCTGTAATTCAAAGGAGGAGTTTTCTTTTTTCACTAACTTTCTAGATTTGTATTCCTACTCCATCCTGAGGCATCAGTTTACCTAAGCACTTCTATTATATATATATAAAGTTTATGTCTAATAATTTGGAGAAATCAAATCTATATTTGTGGCTATATTAATGATCAAGGTGGAACTATTAAATTATGCCATAGCATCTGCAAAAGATAGTGAGTGAACATGAACAACAATCATCATGCAGAGAATTAAGTTCAACTTGAACTAAAAGACAGAGCAAAAAAAGACCTTCAAGAGGAGGGGGAGGAACCCTTAAAGCCAACAAAGACCTCTAGATAATGCTGGATTTCAGGTTAGCTGAATGTTTCCAGTTCTGCATGACAGCAAAGAGAGCGGTGTGATTATGGGTACCGTGCTTGAGGCACACTTTATTGCTGTGCTGTGTCAGGAAGGATAAAATCTCTCTATAAAAGCCGAATGAAACTGCATAAGGAATGTATTTGGGGCAACCGTTAAAGAAAAAAACTAAGTCATCTAAGGAGATGAGGCAAGAAGGACCGAGGTATGCAGAAATGACTTCCAAGAAGAAATGATTTAATAGATTGTGGGCTTTGACTTCTGGGAATTTCTTTTCATAAATCAATAGACAAGACATGAATAACTGTAAGGATGGGTAGTTGTTAAAATGTTATATAGAAAATGTATAAGGTAAAAGGAATGACTTAGAGTTCTTCCAGAAAAATTAATGAGTACCACTAAGTAACAATTGTGCTGGAACCCTCTACAGATCATATTGATGTCCTTAGGCCCAGTGCATCTGGAAACAAAGAAAAGGATACTCTGAAGGAATTGAAAGTTTTCTTAAATGGATTGCCTAAGGTCAGAGGCTAAAAAATAAGAACCAGAAGATAATACAGTTGTTGTAAAGGAACTCTCCTCTTGAGATAGGGGAGGAGACAAAAAGGAAGTAGGTAAAATACATGAAAATTAGTATGTGACTTTTCATCAGAGCTAAAGTAAGTTGAGCAACCATTGTACGCGGTTGCTTCATTTATCCTAAATTCATAGAGAAAAAAAATATTCTATATGAGTGAAGGATTCAGATTACTTATGTTATTTAAATATTTTAAGTAAAAAACTCGGTGAAATATATTCCACTTCACCCTGCATATTAAAAAGAATATACTGAAGAATTTTATTGTTCTTAAAGATTTATGGTCACATCATGAGCATTATTTTACTCTAAAGTAATAATTTTCCCAAAGGCTATTGAGGTTAATAAGACTATTTATCCCCATTTGGATTTCTGAGTATTTGGACTTGTTTTCTGTAGTCCTTATGTCTCCTCCCTGGCTACTAGTTGACCAGCTGTCCCTTCCTGGTAACATCCATGAGCTTGAGTCTCATGCCTTCTTCTCTGACACTTTCCAATTTGTTGTATCTAACTTCTTGTGGGCAGAAAAACCAGACAAGAAGCTTGGGATAACCACGAGTAAAGTAAAAGGAAAGTAACTTTTGAGGAGACATCTGAGAAACTGCACTGAGATTGTGTGAGCTTAACAAGCATGTGGCTCTTTCAGGACTGAGGTTGGCTGCTCAGCAGCTTAATTCTGGTAAAGGAGGTAGGAAGGAGCTTGCTTCAAGGCCCTTGACTACATTCTGGATAGTAAACATCATGACATTACTTATTTCTGTGTATCACTTAACCTGTTTTAAATTGTCAGGGGGTGTGCCTGGGTGGTTCGGTTGGTTGAGCATCCGACTTCAGCTCAGGTCGTGATCTCACAGCTGGGTTTGAGCCCCGCGTTGGACTCTGTGCTGACAGCTCAGAGCCCAGAGCCTGCTTTGGATTCTGTGTCTCCCTCTCTCTCTCTGCCCCTGCCCTGCTCCTGCTTTGTCTCTCTAAGATAAAAAAAAATTTTTTTTAATAAATAAATAAATAAATAAATAAATAAATAAATAAATAAATAAGCAAAAATAAATTGTCAGTGTCTTGGGGCAACTGGTTGGCTCAGTCAGTTAAGCATCAGACCCTGGGTTTCCGCTCAGGCCATGATCACAGTTTGTGAGTTTGAGCCCCACCTTGGGCTATGCACTGACAGCGCAGAACGTGCTTAGGATTCTCTCTTTCCTCTCTCTGCCCCTTCCCTGCTCTTTCTCCCTTTCTCTCTTTCTATCAAAAATTAATTATTAATTAATTAATTCTCAGCGTCTTTATTATCGCAAATACAAAAGGGAGCTGTACAGCATGTTCCAGAGCCCATTCCTATGAAGCTGCATTTCATAATTGAAATCTTATATTTCTATTTCATCTATTTTATATTACTTGTGAATAAATACTATCACTGATTACAGGAACGAATCATTTCTTTCTATGATAGGTTATGTGTCAAAGACAGCTTTTCCTCTTGGGAGGTATAGTATACATGCACAGTCATTAGTTATATTTGTAGCAAAATCTCTGCTTTGGATAAATCACAGTAGCCAGTAATTCTCTTCTTTCAGCTGCCTCATAAGATTTTGACTGAAGTGGGGCAAAAAGTATTGCCTTAAGCTTGCCTCTACAAATATCTGATAGAAATTAGAACCACCTGGTAGAATTCAAGAGGAGATGGAGAGGGAGAGATGATCATATAGGAGGAATTTTAAAGAGACGATGAATATGGAGTATGAGGGGCAGTAACTATATAAGGGAAGGTGAAAGGATTTGGAAGCTATAGAAAATGTAGGTGTATATATCACCAACTAGTGAAGACAAAGGAATCCTTATGAAACCATGTAAAAGATAGATGTCCAAGTATTGGCCAAAAAAAGAAAAGAGTGAACATGTTTCAAAGAAAATTGAATTCCTATCTTGATAAAGGTTTATTGCCACATTAACATATATCTAAGCTTCCTGAGACAGGTTGGACTAAAAGAAAGGACATTAAGCTCTAAACCTAACACTGTTCTAAAGAGCCTTCCAACCTTTAGCAGACACTTAACCCAGACTTGAACTTTCGCACTAAAAGTTATGAGATAAAAAGCCTACATAATGAAAAACTATGTGTTATATAATTATACACATCATTATATATGAATATGAAAATTATGAATTGAAAATTTTAGACCAGATGATCTCTAGTATCCTTTCTAACTCTAAAATTCTATGATTTTTCTGAGGAGCAGACTTTAAAGTATAGGTTTAGATTTTGTACAGCCAACTAATATCACAATCAAAGTGTCTTTTCTCAAGTCTTACACTGGTCTTGACCATTCTGGAGGCTCCCGGGTCCATTGTTCCCTTCTAAGAAAAAATGTCTCCCAATCTCCTTTGTAGAGGAAAACAATTACAGGCTCCTCTGTCTTTGTGCAGGGTAGGACTTTCACTCCTACCTCTCATACCACCAGTGGCTTTTTGTCCAAGAAAGGCTCAAAGGGGCACCTGGGTGGCTCAGTGGGTTAAGCGTCCAACTCTTGATTTCATCTCAGGTCATGATCCCAGGGTCGTGAGATTGAGCCCCGCATTGGGCTCTGGGCTGATATTGCAGAGCCTACTTGGGCTCTCTCTCTCCCCCACACTTTCTCCCCCACCCTCTCTCTCTGCCCTTCCCCTGCTCTCTCTCACTGTCTCTGTCTCTCTCAAAATAAATAAACATTTAAAAAAGAGAGAGAGAGAGAGAGAAAGGTTCCAGGGACTAGGCATTCCATCAGCCATGCAATGGTCTTATCAAATGGCTTGGCACAAACTGAAAAGCAAAAAGAATAATATCCTACCCATAAAGATATGGGTTAGGCAAATATCAGGCAGCTAAGGTAAAAAGAATTTATAGAAAGATGTCACAAAATAGGAGGGACTATGATGTTCCATAGGAGAGCTGAAATTGTATCCACAAGAAACCAGAACCTAACAGGTAGGGAAGCTGTATGGAGTGGTGAATTAAGTAGCTAGCCATTTGTGGAGTTCCCTTTATTGCTTGCATTTATGATCGAAGGGTAACACATTGAAATTGTTCAGGAGTACCACAAGTCAATCAATAGATATGTCATAATGACAGAATGAGTAAGAAAGCCACACAGAAAAAGCTGACACCTAAAAAATAATTGTAATTTCATTTGAACGCTAGAATGGAGACTCCTGAACACCTTGCTACTGTGGTTCTTCAGAACCACCTTCAACCCACAACAAGACTTTAGTTCCAGTGCTCATGAGGCATTTTTCTGAGATTTTGTTTCCTATAATGTCCCTTGGATCCCTACGTAAATCCTCATTTCTTGAACCTGAGTTGCATAGAACCCAAGAACCAATTTAAAGACATTGTTATACTTTCCAAATCATTCTCATATCTACAAAGTCTTAGAACAACTTTTTGAAGTAGGTTGGATCCCATTTCATGGTTATGGAAACTCAGAAAATGCAAATAACTATAGGTCAGGCCAATAGGTAAACAACCATCTAATCTGGCATATCTCTAACTAGACGCTGTAACTTCTCTGAGAAAAATCTAGCCCAATGATTTTTCCCAAAGATGTTATTTATGTGTTCCTAAGAAATAGCTTACATAAAAATGAAAAACAAATACCCTTGGCTATTTATGGAGCTTCTTCTATTTTTCTCCTCCTTTCCTGGTTTGCTATACTGATGTCATCTTTAGGGAGTGATACCTGCCCATGTCATTACTGACACTAAATGAAGACACTAAAGTTTATTCTAATGGTACTCAGTCTTTTCCCAAGTCACCAACACCCTCCAGTATCACTACCAAGCCACTAACATTCTATTAGTGCTGAAGTAGCTACCACCCCTACCTCTAATGTCTATCAAAAGACCCTTTTTAATATTTCTTTATGCTCTCGATGTATATTTCTTGTCCTAAAGTTTGGAAATAATGTAGTCAAGATCACCACTACTCTTATCCCCCCTGCCCCATCCCCCACAAGCTTGTCCACTGACCCTGAACCATACTTGTAAAGTTTTCTCTTTTCCCTTTGGTCAGGATGTGTCTTCTTCCTCTGCTGTCTCTACCTGCCTGGCTCCATTTCTTGTGAATGCATCCCCTGGTGGACTTAAACTACCAGTGCTACAGACATGCCCAGACATGCCCAAAACCTGCAGTGAACACATAGCTTAACATCTACTGTACTACCAATTAGTAATAGAATGCCTTTCTGTTATAGCCACACGGCCTCTTTAGTATATTATTATTGATGATTTAAATTAGTTGCCTTTTATTTCTAAGTAAACAAATTATTATATTTTAAGTACAGTTAGTATCCTGAGAACCTTCAAAGATAAAAATATATCGGGGCGCCTGGGTGGCGCAGTCGGTTGGGCGTCCGACTTCAGCCAGGTCACGATCTTGCGGTCTGTGAGTTCGAGCCCCGCGTCGGGCTCTGGGCTGATGGCTCAGAGCCTGGAGCCTGTTTCCGATTCTGTGTCTCCCTCTCTCTCTGCCCCTCGCCTGTTCATGCTCTGTCTCTCTCTGTCCCAAAAATAAATAAACGTTGAAAAAAAAAATTTTTAAAAAAATAAAAAATAAAAAAAAAAAAGATAAAAATATATCACTTACGAGAATGGCACTTTACTTCTGTGGACTTCTTCCCCAAAATCCATAACCTTGGTCTAACCATGAGAAAAACATCAGACAAACCCAAATAGAAGAATCATTTATAAAATAACTGACAAGGACTACTCAAAACTGTCAGGTTCATCAAACACAAGGAAGGTTTGAGAAACTGTCACAGTCAAAGGAACCAAAGGCAACCTGATGACTAAATGTAATGTGGTAGCCTGGACGAGATCCTGCAACAGAGAAGAGAACATTGGCTAAAAACTAGAGAAATCCAAGTAAACTATGGAGTTTACTTAATAATAATGTATCAGTATTCGTAGAGTAGTTGTGACAAATGTGTCATGATAATGTAAGATGTTAACAATAAGGGAAACTGGATGCAGTTTATTATATACACTGTACTATCCTGTGCAACTTTTCTGTAAATCTAAAACTACTGTAAAGAAAAAGTTTATTAAATATATACGTTATCTGCATATAAATAAATACATGTATTTATATTATAAACATTTATATTTGTAAATAGAAGCAAATACAGTAAATACATTATATATTATATTTAAACATTTATATAGGTTTATATACACAGACATATTGTATGTATATCATTTACTTTTATGTAGTATATATTATTGTTTATTTGTACAAAGATTTTAAAAATCTTAACAGATTGGATGAGTAATCCTCTAAGGATAACATTCAAATTATTTAGGAGTACCACACCCCCCCTTCAACAAGTAAACTCATTTGGTTAATTATCTAGCAATAGGCTATTGGGAAAGTCAACAACAACAACAAAATTAATATATTTTTTATAGAAGCTAATGAGAGTAAATTGGCCAATCCAAAATTGTGAAGATACATTCAAATTCTCCAGGACTGCTCCACAAACTCTGAGCAACCTCCAGTGGCTGGCGAAGTCATGCCTAGATAACGATCAGAGAAAAATGTTAGAGATAAAAGTAGCATTTACCTCCATGGGAAACAGCTTTTTAAAGAAATCAGTGTTAATTCTTGAAGAGGTCATAGAAGCATTTGAAAGGCCTATTTCCATGCTGATAACTATTGAATTTCAGATCATTTCTCATGAAGCGTCTGTTAGCCATAATCTTCAGCCCTCATTTATCTTCACTGTTACTCTATTGATTCCCAAACTGATAGATGATTGAAGATGTTGAAATATGGTTTCACAGCAGCAGGGCTGTGTAAGTAGATTCGAGGAAGCTCCAGGACAGGACTAATACTTAACCTTCTTTTTGTTATATGAATGTTTATTTGCTAAACATCTTGTCATAATGGATCATTTGGTCGTCACTGAAGGAGCTGATACCATCTTGTTCCATATTTCTGTTTTCAAAATCCCCAACTAAAGCAAGAGCACCTGTGCATCACCTTTTGTACCTTCTATTTTCTAGACCACAGATGCTTCTAGAGTTGCCTCTATAAACCACAGTTGCAAATTGGGTTGCAAACACATTTTGCCTAAGGCACAAACCATAAATTAAAGTAATGATCACTTCAAGATGAAACTTTTCTCTGTCTTTTAAAATCAGAACGAAAGTAGGTCAATGAAATTTAGGATATTTTAGAGTACGTACAGTATTGTATTGTTTGCCAGTACCTAATTTACAATTACAGAGCTCCATGAATATTGAAATGATTCAGCTTCCCATTATAAATGTATGTGGCAGTTTGGTTGTTGATCAGTTTATGAAGTTAATGCAAATGGAACTGTCTTCCTGTCAGCATTTGAAATCTATAATGCAGTCATGTTGTATATTCAGGGACAGGCCATTGACAGTCAATTAACAAGTTTGATTGGTATGTCAACTCATTCTTTTGAATTGTTAATAGTATGTTAATAGCATTCATTTCTTTGTGCAGTCCCATTTGCAGCTTCACAGTTACAGCTATTTTTTATAATTCTGAGTAACCTAAAATAGTGCCTTAATAATAGATTATTAAACACCTGTCTAGTGTAGCTTAGGGAGGTTTTTCTAGACTGGGAGTTTGCAGTGGATCCCTTTGATATTCAAATCAACAAATGATAGCCTTTTTATTCAAAACGTAAATTCTTTTGATGGTTAGCTTGTTAAGAAATATTCAGCTCTAGTCTGACCTGATCTGGTTTCCCATGGAAAAGATCTGATGCCGTTTGAAGGTTCATAAATGGGATGCCAATGACAATTTGTTGTTCACGTTCAGCCGCCTCGGCCCTCAGATGCTGCTGGTGGATGTGCCGCTTTAGCTTCACCAAATAATCCTTGCAGGTAAATGATCTATGGACTGATCAGATAGTTTCAAAGCAAAGAGGGCTCTTCTGTGGTCTAGATTTTTAGGCTTGGAGGGGTACTTAAAAAGATGCATCAAAGTTGACAGATGAATCTTAAGGCATAGAATGATGGGAGAAGGCAGAAATGTGGGAATATTTTTAAGTGACTAGCATATTACTTAGAGTTTTGAAAACCTTCAAATGTCGATCAAATCTGTTCCCCAGAGCAGATTTATTTCTACCTTGGTTTTTGTTATGGTTGTTTTGTCTGTGCGCACAGGTTTACTCTCACTTTTCTGGGGAAGTTGATGAGACATTAAACGTATTATTCCCGAATGGTACTTTGGAATAAGGTTGCGAGTTCATTTGCACAGCCATGTTTTATTCATATGGTTCCTGTACACCAGAATATAAGAATCTGCCATTTCTCTAGCCTAAAAAACTGTCTCTACCAAGGAAGCAGTAAAAATTTTATTCCTCTTACCTCCTGTTCTTCACTTCTCCTGACGATGCTTTCCACGACCTACTATTTATATTTAATTTCGTCGACAGAAGTTTCTTTATAATATGGGGGAAAAACTCCCAACAATGTAGTTTAGATATTTAGTTAATGTTTTTCTGTTCTATGCTTCAGTGAATTTGGAGGAGCAATCTGCATGAGTTTGACTTTTAGAATTAGATGGTACTTGAGAGACCGCTACTCAAATATCCTTAATGTACAGATAAAGAAACTGAGGCACAGAGTAAGATCTCACAGCTAGTTTGTGCAAACTCAGGTCTCTTTATTTCTACCCTGTACATATCCTGCTTGCTGCCTTTAGAAATACATAGAAGCTCAGTGGAAGGTTGATACAACTGTAATGTACATTTCTCAACTAGGCATAGAAAGTTGCTGACATGTTCTAGCTGTAATATAAAAGCCTTTGCACTTTAGTTTAAGAACTATATGTAACACCAGCAAAGAAAAATTGTCCAGTGTTTCTTAATATGTAATTAAAGTGTCTGTAAATCGAAAGGAGAGAAGGAAGAAAGGAAATTAACTACTGTCTGACAATTTATTTGTTCACCTCTGACCTTAGGCAGGACCACGGGACTTAAGACCTCTTTTGGGATCGGAGAAGGAGAGGAAGAGAAAGTGACATGCAAATATTAATTGATAACAGATTTTATTGTGTCACCTTAAATAACCCTCTAGCAGTGTTTTTCAAAGTGTGTTTCATGGATCACTAGTTTCATAGGGCGCTTGGCCACCACAAGGCTATGTCTAGAGAATCAGGGCATATATGCCCTTAATACAGTTTTACATTGTCACAGTGCTTGTTGGCAGCATAAAGACTCTACAGAGTCCTGCAGTGAAGAAATTTGTATATCTCTGTTTAACCCCGGATTTCCAAAACTACTTTGAACACAAAACCTTTGTTTGTTTGTTCATGTGTTTGTTTCTTTTAATGCCAATGAATATCTTTCATGGAAATTTGTGGGAGGCTTAGGCATCTTTGGGCAAACCACTTACTTTCTCTGTGGTTCAATTTCCTCTTCTATAAATGGAGATAGTAATAGTGCCACTGGCATGAAGATTAAATGAGCTAATTTGCGTAAAACACTTAGAACAGTGTCTGTCACGCTGTGTTATGTAACTATTTGCTGTTGACATTATTTAATAACAGTAATACCGCCAATGCTATTATTGAGACCAGCATCGTTGCCGTATTTGCTTTGGTTTACTGGATGTATATAGGGAGTAAACTTTATGTAAGGCACTGGGTTGGACCCAGAGATTTGGTGAGCCAATAGGATAAGATAGAAGTAAGGAGAAGGAGGCATGTAAGCCATGTATGAACCATATGGAAAGGGCAGTGACAAAGATAGGAACTGGAGCACTGTGCAGTGCTGATGACAGAGTCTATTGCCAACTCTAAGAGACCCCAAAGGTTTTAGTTGGCCACTGACAAACCACTGTAGGTCTCAGAAACTGCCAGAGAAGAAGAAGGGAAATCCCAGAGAGAGAGAGAGAGAGAGAGTGGTTTTACCTTCTGTGAAAGAGACTAGTGTATCTGGGAAATGAGGGTGAGTATGAGATGTTGGTTGTGACAAGCATATGTGGCACCTGGACAGGGTAGACTGGAGCCCAAGCATCAAGGATTTTGTATCCAAGATCAGAAGTTTGAGTTGTATTCTGCAAACAACAAAACGAATAGAGAATCTTTATGTATGAGAATGACATGATCTGCCTTGTTTTTTAGAAAGAAAACTTGACATCTGGGACTGGAAGGACAAAAGAGATGGGAGACAGGAAAGATGTTGTGGGCGTCTGGACAGAGGCAGTGGCGATGGGAATGGAGAGAACATACACAGATTAAAGAGACATTTCTGAGGCAGAATTGGTAAAAATCCACAACCAATTGAGGGAGGGGAACAGGCAAATGGAGGAACAAAGAATAAGACTGGCATCTCTAGTTTAGGAGGTGGTGCAAATCATGGCTCAATTTAATTTTATAACCAGAGACAGAGTTTTTCAAAAAGAAACTTCCATGGGCCACAGCCTGTCATCAGTTTTGTAACTATAACCTTCTTCTCAAGGACTAATTAAGCATTTGTGTAGATTGCTTGATACACTCATGAAGACTACTGGCAGTGCAAATCAAAAGTGACTAACTCACTAACTTACTGGAAGTATATATATACAGCTAAAAATTAACTGTAAAATGCCGTATACAAAGTTAAAAATCACACTGAAAAATTGCTTCCTTTTATCTGCATGCTTACTCAGTTTTACACATGGCTCTGCTAAAACACTTGTCACTTTCTGTTGTGTTCATAATTTTAAGGCTTTCCTCCACCTTCCTCTTCTTTCTCATTGTTTCTTGGATTCCTGGAGCTTGTCTGTCTTTGTATTTCCAGACCCATCCACAAATGATACATAGTAAGTGCTTACTGAATGGTGTAGGTATATAATACGTGAATCACCATTACTCTAATTTCATTCTGAAAAGAGAAATTCAAATAATATTCAGCAGTATTAGTTATAAAATGCCATAGGAGAATTTTTGCATAATGTGTTCCTTGTACCTTTAAAACCTTGAGATTATATTAGCCTCCAACATAAATTTGAACTGCCCTGTTACATGAACCTTAATGGAAAAATAAGCCCAAACTTTTAGTTTGATGGTTATGAAATGTCAGTTTCTCTGATATTTACAACACTACACACTGTGGTGAGGACATTTTAAGTCACGTATTTTAACCAGAAGCCTCTCTTCCCTGCCGTGGGACTCCTGCTGGTTGGTCTGTTTGAAGACACAGGAAGTTCTAGTCTTCTGGTGATGTTAAGCCGTTAGATTATATCTGAAACAGTTTTATCAGACATCGGTTGAATGTCTGCTTATAAGTATTTTAATCTAATTTTATGTTGTGCCAGTTTTCTCCATTCCCTAACATATCACACAAACTTAAGTGATAGCAGAAAAGACATTATCAGCTCCAAATTCAGAACTAATATGCTATTTTTAAAGTTGTTCTTAACTCCCAAATTGGAGGAGCATATTACTTTCTGCTCTCCACTCTATTTAAGCAGTACCAAGATTATAAATCTGTCCTGCAAAGAGACAAGAAGTAAAAAATAACCAGTATAAAGACTGTGGAAGGTCTTAAAAGTTTTAATAATTATTCATTCCACCATAAAGAATTTTACATAAAATAATTTATCCATGCCTTTGTTACCCCCAGGAATGTAGATTTATGCCATGCATTCTTTTTAAGTATTTCTAAGATTTCATTTTATTTTAAGGAAAGGAATTTATGCTTTGAGAAGGGAAGGTGACCATGAAAATTCTCTCATTTTTAAACATGTTTTAATCTAAATATCGAACTTTTTCAATCTAGATACTTTTTTTCTAATGTAAATATTTTTCTCTAATCTCCAGTCTTCCCTAATTCCCTGGAATAGGCCAGGTTTTCTCCAAGTTGCAGATTAATTTCATCTACAGGAATAAATGTGGTTCATAAAAGGCTGCTTTCTCGAGGGGCAAGCTGAAGGACTATAGTCCCTGAAAATACATAGGCCATGTCATTTTTCAATAAAAGAAGCACAATCCTAATTTATGCCACCATTATATTAACCTTCATCTTGATATGGACCACTTCTTCTTCAAGTAATTATAGGCCTAGAATTTTGTAATATAATTCTACAGTTTCTGCTAGTTCCGTAAGCATGCCATCTTTATTCATTGTTAACTCTGATACTTTAGACATGTGTTCAGTAGATATTATTGGAGTATGGAAGAAAAACTATAATGCATAAAGCTTTACATATTACTTGTCACTTAATTATATAATAATCATTATTGGGAATTATATCCATAGCTCCTCTCGATTCTATGAAATTCTCATTCCATTGGTATATATTATTTGTGTTACAAAATTCTTCCTATTTAAATAAATCAGAGATAGTTTGTCACTTGCATAGTATATGCCTTTAGTTACATATGAATTTCTAATTTTTTATGTACATAAGAATTGCATCATGGACTAACTGACATGTTATCAGGCCCTTTGCACTGTTTACCATTGATTTTATATTGTCATCCACACATTTTCCCTTAAAAATCAGTACAAATTAACTCTTAGGTTTAGCTCTATGAACGTATGATAGCTGATGCAAAACAGTGTGTACAATGATCAAACCTGGCCACTTTGACCTCTACCTGGTTTTATTTCTTGTTTTTTGTTTGGTTTTGTTTTGCTGTGTTATGTTGTGTTGTTTTAGAGAGAAAAAGAGAGAGTGTGCGCGAGCAGGGGAAAGGGGCAGAGGGTGAGAGAAAGACAGAATCTCAAACAGGTTCCATGCCTAGCACCGAGCCAGACGCGGGGCTCCATCCCATGACTCTGGGATCATGACCTGAGCTGAAATCAAGAGTCGGACGCTCAACCGACTGGGCCACCTGGATGCCCCTATTTCTTGTTTTGATGCACAGTTTTTTACTTTTACCATTACTATTTATTAAACTAGCACAGTGGAACCAACAGAAAGAACCAAAAACAGTATGTCAAGGAGGCAAAGAGATACGGTAAAGATTTAGAAATTGCATGCATGTTACTTTATCTTTGGCACGGGAATAATGGTAAACCAGAGAAGTGGTAACAGAACTGTCTGTGTTCAGCTGTTTCCCCTCTTCTCCCAAATGAAGCAGATCTATAGCCCTCAATTCCTATTAATTACCTGGGGCAAAAGAGATTCATTTTCAGTAAGTTGAGAAATCCAGATTTATTTTGTGACTCGGTAGAAGTTACTTGGTGGCAAGAAAGTGAATTCCAGTAATGAAAGCTGGCAGGCCAGGATTTGTGCTCCACTCTGTTGGCGTATGAAATTACAGCACATCATTCAAACAAAATCAATAATCCAACTTTTATGTCCTTTGCTAGGTACAGTGAAAATTTTATTATTCTGCGATTATTTTATTCTTCCTGGATTAGGTCATGTGCTGTAGCAGTAAGAAGCAGCTCAAGTGGATAGAATTTGCAAGATCGAAACTTGGGTTTTTACCCACATGCCATAATGATCATATAATATTCAAGGAAAGATGCTATAAAAGCAAGATTCTTATTTCCTTAAATCATCCCTGTGATATCCTGAATGATATTTACAGGTTCAATTTACCTAAAGAACAAAATTTTGCCCCTCAGTGTGGAAAGAGTTTTATAAGCTGTGGTATTCCCTAATTGAGGCAAACAAAACAGTGAGAGATCGTTTGTTTCAACATCAAATTCGCTCTACATGAACAAGGAGGGAAAGTCGGATCCTATTCTTGCTCCTTTGATTTAGTTTCCTCTGTGTCACTCTTTTCCTATGGAACACGAGTATTTTTATAGAAAAGACAGATTGTTCTTAGGGAAGGTCTACACGGTCATAAAAGCCAGGTAATAAATTTACTTTAAAGCACCAGCTCCTAAAGTATGTTTGCATAGTAAAGTATGGACCAGGCCAAAATCCAGGCTTAAACATTTTCTCCTTGTTATCACCTCGTTAAGCTCTCCACGTCTAAGCCATGCCTCCTACAGTCACAGGTATGGTGCCACTAATTAAGAAGAAGGGGCTCATTACAAATTCTCATTAACATCAATTGGAGTTTTAAAGCCAAATCCCTGGACTGAAAATTTACCCCCTTAATGTTCAACACAGGTGAACGAATAAAATCATTTAAATGCCTGTATCATGGGGTAGTGCAAATGTGCTCTCCAAGGATGAACAAATTGCTTACTGCGGTCTGGCACTAATCCCATTGCTCAGTAAAAGGCAGGCAGAGCTTTGAAGAAAAATACTAGTCAAAAGGGAGACACTGACAGGGAAGCAGGTAGTCTACAGTAGCTGATATCACAACATACAAATTATCATCTGACTATGTGTCATCTTCGGTAAGGATACACAGATGAACGGAATAAACAAAAGACTGCATCTGACAATTAACTGTTCCACAAATATTATCTGAATTAATGAATGAATAAAAGTTCACCAGTGTGTTTTGACCTGCCAATGAAACGTCTCTCTCAGACTGTCTTAGCATTTGCTTCAGAATGTCCTGCATTATATTACTTAAATCTTCTTCTGGGATTAAAATTTCTCACAGATAGACACTGTAAATTATGTCATTGTGGGAGACTCTTGAGTTAAGACATTTCAAAATGCTTAATTTCATGAGAAGTTAAAATGTTTTGATTTGGTTGATGTGAAAGGGCTGTTTTGCAGTTCATTGAAGTGATGAGCCATGTGGAGATAGGTCTTGGAAAGTAAAAGCAACCTTCTCTTATATCAGAGAAGGCTCTCTCTGCTTTGTAAACCAAAAGGCTAACCAATTTTTAAACTAAATTTCTACTTTACTTCATGATGCCTCTTCTTTACCCCAATGTAGAAAAGTGACCCCGCAATGTTAATAAGATTAATGTTTGTTCCTAAAGTACATGTAGATTGGAGAAATTTTTTTTTTCTCATTGTATAGAATCTTGAGTTAGATGATAGATTCTTTTATAAATTGTTCATATTTTTCCTGAGCGGTCATGGCATTCATATTTAAATCACATTAACAATATGTACTGTGATTAGCCTCCCCCCAAAAGTGTAATGACTTTGGTTTAAATTTCTCATGAGTGTCAGATTTCTTCATGATGTTGCTACCTGTTGATGGTAGTTACAGAATCATTGCACATTGTAGCCAGAAGGAGACTTCAAAGCTTCAAAGCTCTAGTTCATTCTTCACACTGTACAGATAAGGAAACTGAATCCTAAGAAGTTTAACTGACTTTCCCAAGCTGAAAAGCAACGATAGGATTCTAACTGGAATTTTGATATTTTGATCCCTATTTTAGCTCTTGTGTTAGTAGCTGACTCAGTTAGTTTGTAGTAGAAGTCTATAAGCAAGTGGGGCAAACATCACCCCACCCTTCCCAAAGTTGTTCTAAATTTGTAACTGATCAAAGTAAAAGAAACCCTCCAGAAAATATTCTTCTGGATATGTGGGATGATCCGATATTTTACTTACGACAAACCTGCTTTATAAGCCTTATACCCTTATAAGTGTTAACTTTCCATCTTTTCACCTGCTTAAAAATTGAAAGACAGTGATAATGGATGCAGAAATGCATCGTGGGATGAATAGATTGTATGAGTTAGAGAAGAGAAAATGAATGTGCTCGTGAAAGAGCGAGCACATCAATCAGTGGTTGCATAGTGTGTCCAGAGGACACCCAACCAATCAATCATTCAGGAAGCTCCCTCCAGCTTTCAGAAGGAGAAAAAGATTTCACACTGAAGTGCAACAGAGAAAGCTTAGCATTAAAGAGGTCATTCCAGGGGCTCTTCCAGTTCCCAGAGGGGAGAAAAAAGTGAGAAGGGGGCAAAATGCCATAGAAAGCAGATAGTTTGGAATTTTTAAAAAATGCTGATTGCACTCTGAATCATTCTCATTTTGTATTGATTCAAAATCATTAATTAAACATCATTTTGTATATTCCACTCTTATCTGATCATGAGAATGTTTCACATTTGTTTATAGCTTCTGCCTTCAAGGAGCTTAAAAGCCAAAAAGTTTTTACTCTTTAAAGCTTTCATCACTCTTCTGAATTACATAATCCAATACTGCTAGTTTTCTTGAACATTAAGCATATGAACATTCACTGGAAATATTTCAGTTTTATGAATCATTCATCCAATAATTATTGGTCATGTGCAAGATACTACTTTAGCTGCTGCATCGAAGTAGCTTATATGTTGGTAAGGCAAATAAAATTATTATGTAAATAATCATGATGCAAAATAGAAGTGACAGAATGTTATTGGCAGATTTGTCTATTGCCGAATTTCCAAGGAGATAAAGAGAACCACAGAGATATGAATAAGTTTGCTCAAAATAATCTCATTACCGAGTTGCAGACCTGGGTATTTGTTCCTCATGTGACTCAGTTTTCAGTAATATTTGCTCCTGAAGGTGGTGTATCATTTGCATGGCTAATTAAAGCAGGAAACATATTGAAATGTCTTAATAAAGTGTTGCCCAGTAGTGAGGAAAGGCAGCTACTGAAATGAAATGACTTTGTAAGCAGGAAGTAGTTCTTGCCACACGGTCCTGACAGCATGACTTCATTTACTGCTTATGGTCACTCTTTCTATGCCGGCTTTTCAAGTCAAGATACTGGGAGAAGTTCTAAGTAAGGATTACCATCAAAGTGGAATTGTATAGGAAAACCCAAGCAGCCAAACAACAACTAAGTGTATCCATTCCAACCTAAGAAAACCAGTATCAATTATGATATATGAAAACTGCAGCATCTAAGACAGTGTGTGATATTTAGCATAGAATTTGAAAGCATCAATGTGGGGATTGAACAGATAGGGTTTGAATTTTACTTCTGCCATTTGTTAATTACGTAACCAAAGATTTCTCTTTCTCATATGTATTAATGTTGCTATAAAAGATGGCAGAATTGCTGCTTTCCTTCGTTTTCCTCCTCTGTCACCCTTAAAACAGATGACAACCGTTTCTTTAAAAACCTGAGCCCTTATCATACTTGGTCTTACAATTTGCCATAGGCTCATGTGTTTGCCCCACTTGCTTGTAGACTATTGGAGACAAGAATCTTTCAAATTCTGTTAGTGCCTAAACAATACCATATACGTAACAGTCATTGAAAATTACTATTGATTTGACTTTTATGGATGATGGCAAAGAAGCCAACTGCATTGAAGGCCATATGAACAATCCACAAATCCTTACCAACCATCCCAGTTTGAAAGTAGCACTCAACCCATAAGTAATTTTCTAATCTCATGTGTTTTCTACCACTAACAACAATGATAATAATGGCTATCATTTACTGAGAACCAATTATAAATCTGGTGTTTTCCATGCATCAACTCACACAGTCCTTACAATAACCCTCCACAAAAGATCTTTTCATCCCATTTTTAAAATAACATCAAAATAAGACCCAGAAGGATGTTATCTAGGTAGTCTAAGATCACACAGCTTACAAGCAGGAGAAAACCTGGATTTTAACTCGGGACTAACCCTAAAGGCCCATGTTGTATTTTTTTTATTATTGTTATTCATTATGGGCCTAAATCCAAAACTTTCCTAATTGTATTTTTATTGAAAGTATGATATCCAGTAATGAAATTCAGAGGTGAGTAAACCACTTGTACCACTTATAAATAGCATTTCTTTTAAATCTCCATAAGACTTTCTTAGCCACTTAACTATTAATTTCAGAATTCTCAGGTCCAGTGCCCTCAACAACTCACCAGATGATATAATTTGTGTGAAGCATTATTATCTATGCATCAGATTTGTCCATTAGTAACTACAGATGCTGTTTATCAGAATACATTAAGTGTGCCACGGAAAGCCGCATGGAAGAACCCAGCTCTTGAGGCTATTGAGTAATGAAATGACTTCCATATTATATTATTTAATTAAAGCAACAATTATTACTGCTGGTTATTTATCTAAACTCATCAAATTATACCAACTTATAGGTAGTGATGCTCTACAGAAAGGACACCAAGATCCTGGGTAGATAACCATTATAATACATATGAATAGTAGATGCCTGAATATCATCAACACTCAAGGTTTCCTAACATATGATTATAATACAGCAAATTTCTTTAAGAAATTACATAGCCTATAATTACTGTTTTTTTTTTTTTTTTGGTTTTTTGAGAGAGAGAGAGCATGATCTGGGGAGGTGCAGGGACAGAGAGGGACAGAGAATCTGAAGTGTGCTCTGCACTGACAACAGAGAACCCGAAGTGGGGCTTGAACTCACAAATCATGAGTCCACAATTATTCCTATTTGAATATTTTCACCAAAATCCACTTTCAAACCTCTTACTACTTGTCCACTTATATTGACTTATAAGTGAACTTTATAAAATGAAATGATTATTTTTCCATAAATAGTAAAATACTGACCTAATATGGTGGAATGTGCAATATATGCAATATATATAATATTATATATTATATATATAAATATAAAATGAGACAAGAGCATAAAACTTAAAGCCAGAGGGGCACCTGGGTGATTCAGTCAGTTAAGCAGCTGGCTCTTGGTTTTGGCTCAGATCATGATCTCGCGGCTGGGGAGTTCGAGCCGCGCGTCGGGGTCTGCGCTGACAGTGCAGAGCCTGCTTGGGATTCTCTTTTACTCCCCCCTCCCCCCCCTCTCTCTGCTCCTCTCTGCTCACTCTCTCTGTTTCTCAAAATAAATAAACTTCAAAAAAATTTAAAAAAAAAAAACCTTAAAGCCAGAAACTCATGTGGTTCTATAAAAATAGTAGATTAGAAAGCACTTAGTTCTTTGAGTCCATCTAATCACACATTATAATAAGCATATGTGTTGGTGTTATTTCGGTATACTATTAGTCACAGTATTTTTCTGGTTGTTCCTTTTTTAACTAAGAAAATATTCATACCACAGATTAGACTTTGAAGGCACAATCAGTTTCTAAGCTGAATAGCCTGCAACAGCAGTATATTTTCCTACAACCCAGACAGCAAATCCTCCACAGATGATATAGCACACTGTGGGGAAGAATGTTGTGAGCAGATACAAGGATTCAAGTATTTGAGAAATAATTCTCCATCTTAAAAAGTTAAAATCTGGGGTGCCTGGGTGGTTCAGTCGGTTAAGTGTCTGACTCTTGATTTCACCTCAGGTCATGATCTCACTGTTTGGTTCATGAGTTCGAGCCCCGCATCGGGCTCTGTGCTGACATTGTGGAGACTGCATGGGATTTCTCTCTCCTCCCTTTCTCTCTGACACTCCCCTGCTCACACTCTCTGTCTCTCTCAAAATAAATTAAAAAATTAAAATAAATAAAATAAAAAGCTAAAATCTGGAATACTATAAGTTTCTATGAATTTGAAGTTTTAAAACATTATATATCCAGAAAACACACTTGACACTGAATCTTTGATTAGAAGTCTGTGAAGTTGCATTGCAGATGGGCGCTCTCTGTTCTCTCTGGAGCCAGTAAAAACTAGACAAAAGAGAAACTTCTCCTAGTTCTAATATTTTTATTGGAACTTTTCTGCCAACAATTGACATATCGAGGGAACACTGTCTTAGAATCAGACCCTGAAATGAAGATCCATGTGCAAGTGATTCATGAGGGAAGTGTAGGATAGGAAACAGAGGAAGCCAGGCATAGGGCATCCTCAGGCAGATGTCAGGCACAGGATCACTGGAGTATACGTTATGCCATAGCATTATCCCAATCAAGGCAAGGGAACTGCACTCTCCTACCCCTGGACTAGATAGTCACTGGGAAACTCCCAGGCTCTCTGCTGCTTGTGGGCCAAGTGGTTCCAGTGGCCCAGGAAGATGTGGCTGTTACACCAAAGGAAGGTAAATGCATAAAAACAAAAAGAGCAAAAGGACTTCTGGGCAAAGCACTGACATTGTCGGCAACAGGTTGTACCCCAGATACCAGAGACAGAAATAAAGCCCAACTGAAGGTCTACATTTGCCTTGGTATCTATTAAGAATATTTTGATTTCAGGATATGGAAACTGAATAGATCTCACTTCAGATGTAGTCTATTTTGGAATTTACACAGTATTATCAGGTTCCGTCTCTCAGTTCTACTTGCTCTCGGTTTACACCATTCTGCTATGATTCCTACCAGCTCCAGTCTCTCTTCCCATTGCTATTGCGGTTACAAGATTTACATCTCCATTCACCAGGCACAAATAGAAAAGAGGGATACCATAGCTCAATTTTCACAGCAAAAATACTGGGTTACTTGCTTTGATCCAGTTTAGATCCCATGCTCCATCTTATTTCAGTGGAAAAGACCACAGAAATGCAGTGTGTTCATTGGCTTATGCCTGTGTCGCATGCCCATAACAAAATCTGGCTTACATTCATGAGTGGAGTCAATACTATTCAAATTTTATCATTTGGACATTCAGAATAGTATTAGAAATGAAGAAAAAGAAAGTGCACGCTAGGAAAGAAATTAATAAAGAGCAACTCATCTCCTGTTATTACTGTAAACTTGGATCGGCTGTGTTCTGAACCTAATTTCCAACTATAGGTGTGGTACTGTTTCAGCCATTTTATGAGGCAAATTGGGGTGAGCAGAATTGGTTTGGATGGAAGGAGAGGCAAGGAGTTCTCAGAATCTATGTGTTAGTATGCAAAGCATACCACCCATGCTATCACTCCCACCACTATTGTCACCTCATCATCCCACCCCTGCAAACAAAAAGACAAAAAAGCCTTGTTACCATACTTACTTAGTTAGGACAGAGCTTTGCCATTAATATAGCCTTGTGACTGGATGTCCCAGAAATTCCCTATAGATCCAACCTAGAGTAAACCAGAAGAGTGAAGCTTCATCACTTGGACATATGACTATCTCCCAACCATTCCTTCATTAATGCACTCAATAAGTATGAAGCACCTGCTCTATACCTGATACTCATCTGAATACTAGAAGTACAGTGAGGAACAAAACATAATGGGTGCCTTCTGTTAGCAGGGGAGTTGTAGACATTGTCGCATAGGAAAAAAACAAGGTATCTTTAGAGGATGATAAATACAATGCAGAAAATAAAAGAGAATGAACTTGAGTCAATTAAGTGGAGCATTTATCTGAAGAGGTGATGCTTGAGCTGAGACTTGATTGAGAAGAAGAAGGCAGCCATGCAGAGATCTCTAAGAGCTTCAAAGGCAGCCAAAATAGCAAGCGCCAAGGCAAAAAGTAGGAGTAAATTTAGCATAGAAAATAGAGGGGGAAAGAAGCAGTGGCTAGAGCATGGTGAGTGATGAGGGGAGAGGTGGGGTGTAGTCACAGTGGACCTAGGGCCAGATCCATATAGGAGTCCTCTGTGCCTGTCTCTCAGGGCGGCTGGTATTCAGCTGATATGTGCTTCAAATTCCTACTGTCTTCATTCTCCAACTTTGTTCTCAAGCCATTGGAGTATTCCACAGACCTCTGATGAAGTCTAATGTTTTTACCTTTCATTGATTTTGTACTGAAATAACTTTACTTTTTTTTTATTTAAGAACGTGTACAAGCTTATAAAATCCAAGAAGTTTTAAATTATTTTTAACAACAAAAAGAACATACTTTGTGAATACCATTTTATATCTTTCCTCACCCTCCCTACCACTTAATGAGGCACTGGGGACACTGTTTGATGTCTGTACATGTACCACCCTCTTCATTCCTTTTCATGGTTGTATGATTTTTCATTGATGAGTGTATAATAATTTATTTCACCAATTATTTATGGACATCTAGGTTATTTACAGTTATTTGCTATTGTAAAAATTTCTTCACTTGAACATTCTTTTACAAATGTCTTTACGTTCTTGTGCAACTATTTATGTAGGACAAATTCCCCATAATGAAATTGCTGAGTGAAAGCTTGAGAATACAGATAAATATTGCCAGACTGCCTATGAACATGTTGTCCCATACTCTTCCCACACTTGGCCAACACTGGAACCTGTCAATATTTTTCATCTTTGCAAACACATAGAAGAAAAATGTTGCAGAAGTTCTTATTTTAGTCATCTACAGACCCTCAGATTATCTCCCTTCATTCCTTACATATTTTAACTTCTGCTTCTTTGTCAGTTCTTTGTGATTACAGTATCCTTTCAAGATAGACAAGGTAGTCCTTCCAATACCTACCTACTCTTCATCCACACTAAACCTCACTGGTCATACACTGAGGCTTGTTATTTGACCAATAACAAGCCCTCTGTATTCTCACTTCCAGCAACGTACCCTCTGTTTACCACCTATCTTTCCAGTTTATTCCCTGTAGTACTCTGATTCCAGTAGGAAGTATAATCATTAATCCTACCATCTCTTAGTGCTTCTTAGTCCTTTCTTGTCCTCCCTTCTCAGTTAGCTCCCCATTGTCCTTCCTTTGTTTCCCTGGAAAGATGTAATGGCCCATCGTTATGATCACTCCATGCATTCACTCTCATCTTCCTGGCCTCTTTCTCTCCCCCTCCCTCTATTACACTCACCCGACAAAACCCCAACCCCAGTGCAATCCAGTTCACTGCACATTATTTACCGGCACCTAGGCACCTAAACATAGCTAAAGAAAAAAACACTTTTATACTGATGGTCTACTTAAATCTGTGAACATGTACCCTAACTGAGCCCTTTGTGCTAATGCAGCAATCTTACCATATTCTTGAATCCATTCACTCCCCGGCACTCCTTGATAACTAGTTCACAATGTCTCCTCTCATCCTAAACCTCCAACAATTCCGGACCTACCTCTTGACTCCCGATGAGGACCTTAATTCTCAGAGATAATGGAAGCAATCAGAGCAAAATTTCCACAACCTGCCCCCCCCCACACACACACACACTCAATATTCTATCTGCCTTCCTCCTGTTACTGCAAATGAACTGTCTGTGTATGTGTCAAAGGCCAATTTTGAGGCAAGGAAACTTGAAATCATAAATTAGAATGCTGCCTATGGTGTAAATTAGTCTTTGCATATGAACTAAGCAAGGTAAGAGTGTACCCATTTGTTCTCCAATTATTTTTGTATGTTTACATCATAGTAAACATACTCTATTCATGTCCTCATGGAAATGGACAAGACCCCATTAGTCATATAGCTGTCTCCTCATTTTATAAGTTGAGACCTAAAGAAGTAAAATGACTTTCCCAAGGAGACATGTGTATGTGTGTGTTTTAAGTGAGCAACTAGATGAAAGATGGCAAGCAACATAAGGGAAGTTTCACAAAAAAATTTTTTTTCCGTAGAACGTACCAAAACTTAACAAATGAAGCAAAAATAAAAAGTAAATGACCAATGCTAAACTAGGAAAGAATCAAATGCATTACACATACAGAATAATTTAAATCAAGTTAGGATAAGATGGTAAGAATCAACACAGAACTCCTTTTCTAGAGAGTAGTGTAATGAGGGGAGAATATGTGAATCAAACTGTTGAAAACAACTCACTGATATTCTCCCAATTTTATCCTAAATCTGGAGGGATAGAAACTAGGAGTAAAAATAAGGCACATAAAAATATGTTGACTATTTCCTTTAGGAAACAGCCTGTCCCTTATTGTTTCAATACAGTAACCTGGGGTTGGGGCGCCTGGGTGGCGCAGTCGGTTAAGCGTCCGACTTCAGCCAGGTCACGATCTCGCAGTCCGTGGGTTCGAGCCCCGCATCGGGCTCTGGGCTGATGGCTCAGAGCCTGGAGCCTGTTTCCGATTCTGTGTCTCCCTCTCTCTCTGCCCCTCCCCCGTTCATGCTCTGTCTCTCTCTGTCCCAAAAATAAATAAAAAACGTTGAAAAAAAATTTAAAAAAAAAAAATACAGTAACCTGGGGTCCTAGCTTGAAGAGCCACTGAGCTCAGTCATTTCTGTTCTAGGTCAAAATGGAGAGAAGAGAGAAAGGGGGAATAATCTCTATGGGTAACTGGGCTTGATCCAGACTGGCAAGCAGCAGCCAATGAAGCCGGGGAGGCAGGGGGGAAACTGTGTTGTCAAACCATATGAACCACACATTGGAAATATCTGGGTTATGCTAACATAGGAAAACAAGATGAAGCACAGAATACTTACCCACCTCTGAATTCTACTGATGTATGAGGAGAATGAATGAAGTGCTATCAAAAACAGAATTTCTTCCTCCCATCCCCTCTGATATCTGAGACACAAAACAAATAATACTGAACATTGGCATATGTCCACCGCATATGTTTGAACAGAAAATTTACTGAGTGCTTGGGCATTCAAGAAAAGAAAAGCAATGGAAATACACCCACACTATTTTGGAATGAGCCAGGCTTGGATAGAATGACCCCCTTTAGAATTGAGAGCTATCAAATAAATTCTGCTCCCACTAAAATGAGAAAAATGGAAGCAGCAGAATAGAACATATAAAACACAGATAGAGGGAATACTTGGAAGAAAATGCACTTCAAAAATGGTATCATGAGGGCCTGGGAGGCTCAGCTGGTTAAGCGTCTGACTTCAGTCAGGTCATGATCTCGCTGTTCTGCAGTTTGAGCCCTGCAACAGGCTCTGTGCTGACAGCTCAGAGCCTGGAGGCTGTTTCAAATTCTGTATCTCTCTCTCTCTCTCTCTCTCTGCCCGCCCCCACTCATACTCTCTCTCTCTCTCTCTCTCTCAAAAATAAACATTAAAAAAAAATTTTTAATGGTATCAAAATGTCCAACTGCTTTGCATACTCAAGAAAATTGAATTTTATGAAATAATAAGATGAAATATAGGATAAGACAAAGAATAAGGTGAAAAAGAAGGTGGAAGAATGAAAGAGAGAAATTGAGAGGCAAATAACACCACAAGGGAAAAACATGTAATGTATTAAAAACAGCAAAGAAGAGACTCAGCAATGTAGAAAACCCAGACAGGATTGAGGACAGGGTTGTGAAAAGTCACACAAAAATAAGAAGTCATGAAGACTTAAGCACTTAAAAATACCAAAGTAGATGTGAAGAAAAATGGAAAGTTAACATATGGTTATTATATGCTGGCAGGGGTAAGAGGTGGGGTACTGAATAAATAAAACACACAAAAATCCAAAAAAAAAAAAAAAAAAGTCTGCAGAAGAGAAAAAATCCTGACTCTATAGATCAAAAAGATTCAGTTCATTTTAGAAAATGCTTATAAAGAATGGGCAATAGCAAGATAAATATTTTAAATTATTAAACCCCAGGGATGAAAAAAAATTTTTTTTAAAAGATGACTTAAAAAGTGTAGGGAAGGGAGGAGACTTAGGGATTCAGATTTTTTCAAATTGCACATGTGAAGACAATGGAATCATTTCTAGAATTTTCAGGTTAAAACTATGTGTATCAAGCCAAATTGATACCACTTGAGAAAATATATTCTCAAATGTGTATGCATCTCCCATGTTTGAGTTCTGAAAATTGTACTTAAAACATAAGCAAGATTTCCATTTCCAACAATATGATGGATTAGATTCTAGAGTTGTCAGATATATCAAATAAAATTACAGAATGCCCAATCAAATTTAAATCTTTTAGTAGAAGTGTGGTCTAGGCAATGTTTGGGATAAACTTAGACTAACAGAGTGTTCCTTGTTTTTCTGAAATCCACACTTAACTGTGCCTCCTAAATTGCTTGCAACCTTAGACAGTCTGAAAAAAATCCCCTAACGTATAACTAGAAATGCCATATTAAAAAATACATATATCCTTTACCTTGTGTGACTGAGCTCCTAAGAGAGTAAAGGAAATCTCTAGGGTAACAAATGGAAGAGAAATTAATAAACTGAAGCTGAAATCATGGGAATTATTTGCTAATTATGGTGACCAAAACACTTGTGTTTGGCCATATGGGGACAGAAGACAGTGCTTTGCAGCTGCGAGGAGAGCAGGACCTGAGGCCTGTCTAAGACACTACTCTTGGGGCACCTGGGTGGCTCAGTTGGTTGAGTGTCCAACTTTGGCTCAGGTCATTATCTCACAGTTCATGGGTTTGAGCCCCATGTCAGGCTTTGCACTGATAGCATGGAGCCTCCTTGATCTCTTTCTCCCTCTCTCTCTGTCCCCCCACCCCTCAAAAACAAATAAACATTTAAAAAAAAAAACACTTTTGAAGGGCCATAATCTGCATGAAAGGGATGGACTGAGAAAATAGGCTCACTAGCAAAAGGAGACAGCAAGGAATTTGTGTGTCTTGCCTTAGGCTCTGAGGAGCAAACAAAACACGTTAACCTGGAAATGCAAACACATAGAGTTTTCTTCAAACAAATTTGGTGTTGAAACCACATGATCAAGTGTGGTCCTAGAAACCCTAAGCCGATAAGTTAACTTTAGGTAATTCTGAATTAGTAAATTGGTAGTGTGGAGCAACTGGCAGAACTAAGCACAGATTCCTCTGAAGAAATGCACCTTGACCCCGGGCTTTATCGGAGCTCTACAAGCATCGGAGCTCCTTCCAAACATTAGTCCGCCATCCAAAATAACAGATTACATCAGGAAACAAGCCGCTACAGAGAAGAGTCAACAGTCATTAGGACAATAAATGAACAAACAAACAAAAAGATACAAAAGAAAATAGCAGCATTAGACCCTAGGAACTTTCTATGTTCAAATTATGGATCCATAATATGAAGTATTTGAAAAAACAGAAGACTACTAAAAGTAAGCAGATTTTTAAAAGAAAAAAATTGAAAACTTAGACATAAAAAATATTATTATTAAGATTAAAAATTCTGGGAATGGACTAAGCAGAAGATTAGACACAACTCAAAAAGAGAATGAGTAGGAGCGCATAGGTGGCTCAGTCAGTTAAGCCTCCAACTTCCACTCAGGTCATGATCTCACAGTTCATGAGTTCAAACCCTGCGTCGGGCTTTGTGCTGACAGCTCTCTGTGCTTCAGATTCTGTGTGTGTCTCTCTCTCCACCCCTCCCCAACTCATGCTCTGTCTCTCTCTGTCTCAAAAATAAATAAACATTAAGAGAGAGAGAGAGAGAGAGAGAGAGAGAGAGAGAGAGGTATGCCTGGGTGGCTCAGTCAGTTAAGCATCTGACTTTTGGCTCAGGTCATGATCTCATGGTTTGTGAGTTCAAGCCCCGCATCAGGCTCTGTGCTGACAGCCCAGATCCTGGAGCCTGCTTCAGATTCTGTGTCTCCCTCTCTCTCTGCACCTCCCCTGCTCACACTCTGTCTCTCTCAAAAATAAATGAAAGATTTTAAAAAGAGAGAGAGAATGAGTAAACGAATATAGAACTAAAGTGATTTTCCAGAATGCAGCCCAACAAGACAAAGACAAAGATAAAATTAATCTGCTTAGGGTTTCCAGGACCACACCCATCACGCAGTTTCAACTCCAAATTTGTTTGAGGGAAAACCTGTGTTTGAATTCCCAGGGGAATGTGTTTTGTTTTCCACTTAGTCATGAGTAACATGAAACAGGTTAAAAAACAAAACAAAACAAAACATGAAAGATAGAAAGAAGGGTCTAACATATGTCCAACTGTGCTTTGGAAGAAGAAGGTAGGGGGAACAGGCAAAGATCAATGCTCAGAGATCATGAGTGAGGAGGTTCCAGAACTGAGGAAAGACTCCTCATGCAGGACAAATAAGAAATCCTCACTTAAATATAGAGTGTTTAAACTCAGAAACAGAGATAACAACATCTTAAGAGAATATTCTGCTGATGAGAGTATGCATTGACCAACCTTTCCAAAGGACAGTTTAGCAATATTTATCCGCGACTAAAATATCCATATTCTTTTACTCTCTGATCCTACTCCTAGGAATTTATTCTAAGATGATAATCTGACAACAAAGACATTGGTCTCTGTATAATTTATAACAATAATACTTTGGATGCAATTTATCCAGCAGTAGGAAAGTTAATAAATAAGTTATAGCATAATAGTACCGTGACAAATTACCCAGAATTAAAATGGTTGGTATATCCACATTTATTGATAAGGGCAGATCTTCATTCTTACCAATAAATAAAGCTTATAGCAGAACAGCATATATCATATAGTCCCATTCATGTAAAGTTACATATACATTTGTTTGTACTTAAGATATCTTAGTATATTGCCCAATGAGGGTATATATACTATTTGTCTGAAAGATTGAAAGTGGTTATCTCTGAGTATTGGGATTCCAATACTCAGATTTGAGATTTGTATTTGAGAGATACTCAAATACATGGTAATTTTCCTTACCATGCATTGCTACAGTGTTTGACTTTTTTTCTTCTTAACAGAAGCATGTTAAATTCACATACATATATAAATAGGAAATATCTTACATTTTTTGATTCCCAGGACAGTTTTCTTTCCACTAAGCATAAGACCATTTTGATGATCTATCATTTTGAGTGGCACCGATAGGGCTACCCATACAACTATAATTATACTACACTTTTCTTTACCTTTTGAGATATGTGTAGGAACCTTCATTACCACTCCCAAATGTCAGGTAATTAGTGAATGAATTTCTGTTGGTTACCTTATGTATGTAAAGACTGAGGAAAGGTATTCAGAAGTATAGGGGAAGAGAAGTACGGAGAAAGATACCAGGAGACCATATTTTAACTAAAAGCCAAAGCAGCTACTGCTGTACCACACCAATAAATCTAACATGTCTTGTTCAGAGAGCATAAAACTGAATAGATATATGAGCATTTATGACTATTCCTGAAGTTTCTGTCATTTTTTAAAATAAGTCAGTTTTTATAAAGGTCCAAATAAGGCTGAGAAAAATCAAAAATAAAAATATTATTGAGGGTAGTATGATTTTTTTCCTAAGACATTAGGTGAAATAGAACAACTAATGGTAGTTGTCCTCCTTAACTTTTCTCAGGTGTTTAAAGTTAAGAAGAATTGAATTTTCAAATTATGCCTCCTCCTATTACATTCTTAGTTAAAAAAAAAACCGTTGTGGTAACACCCCAGTGGCAATGAACACACTGATACCTAGATCTTAGTTTCGAAATGCCATTCTGCAATATAAAGAACTAGGACTCCTTGAAGAAATGGCTGACTCTGGCCGAGGTAGAGGATACAAAGTTAGCCTGGAGTGTCTTATAGTCTCAGAAAGTAAGAAACTGTTCCAAAACCAAAAGGATAGAGACATAGAGACAAGTAGACAAGAGGAGCCATCAGAAACAAGCCCCCCCGTGGCCAAAGCTGGACAAATTTTAGCAACAAAATCCCAAGTATAAAATAAATATATATGAGTCCATACTGATATAAATAATTCCCGACCTTTGAGTATACACTGGTCTTAGTACACCTTTCCAGAAAATAGAGTAGGAAAAAAGGAGGAAGAGTAACTTTATAATGAATAAATCTGGCAAACACTACCTTACTCAAATGATCAAGGAACATCATCACATGCATGTACCCCAGCATGTGATACAATGGGAAGGACACTTCACCTCTGTGGTATCCTTCAAAAGAGACATTAACCTTTATCTCTCAGGGAGATAAAGTCCATACTTTATCTCTCAGGGAGTATGAGTCCATACTGATATAAATAATTCCCGACCCTTGAGTATACACTGGTCTTAGTACACCTTTCCAGAAAATAGAGTAGGAAAAAAGGAGGAAGAGTAACTTTATAATGAATAAATCTGGCAAACACTACCTTACTCAAATGATCAAGGAACAACATCACATGCATGTACCCCAGCATGTGATACAATGGGAAGGACACTTCACCTCTGTGGTATCCTTCAAAAGAGACATTAACCTTTATCTCTCAGGGAAGGGTCGATATGAGGTAGAGGAGAAGTACAAGGGATTTCTTGGTCAGTGAAACCATTCTGTAAGATACTGTAATGGTGTGTGTCAATATACATTTGTCAAAAGCCATAGAACACACACCAAGAGTAACGTCTAATGTAAACTATAGGCTTTGGTTAATAATAATATATCAATATTGGTTCATCAGTTGTAACAAGTGTACTACACAAATCCAAAATGTTAATGGCAAAAACGAGGGAAGCGGGCTTGAGGGGGATGCAGGAACTCTGTACTTGTTGCACAAATTTTCTACAGACCCAAAACTGCCTCCACAAAATATATTTAAAAAAAAACAAACAAACAAAAGACAATCAAAATTGAAAAGAAAAAATTGGTGGTAGAGGGAAAGATATATGATACAGAGAGTGTATTAAAATGTTAACAGTGATATATAAAGATTTTCACTTCATAACTCTACTTTGTTCTGTTGGACATTTTTCATAATAAATGTGGGGGAAAAGTCATTGTGGGTAAAGCTTAGTATAGTAAGATCAATATGAGCCTGTGGGATTTAATTCTAACTCCAGTATGGGTTTCTCATTTGATTCTGTACAAAATACATAATTTGACTTAATGACCTGAACTAGTAATCTAGATTTTGAAACCCAATTGGTCTGGTCTTCAAAACCCAGAGTCTAGATTAAATTACCTTTTTATTTGGAAAATACAGCTAACTATTAACTAGTTAGTATTATTTGAGAAGTACAACTAGTTAATTGTATTTGAGAAGTACAAATAGATATTCTGTTATCTCATGGGTAGAGGAATATGAACAGTGTTTTTGTAGTTTATTTTTCAAAGTTTTTTTAAATTTTTTTTTTTAATTTGAGAGAGAGAGAGAGAGAGAGCATGCACACATGAGTGGCGGAGAGGGGCAGAGGAAAAAAGAGATTCTTAAGCAGGTTCCACACACTCAGTGTGGAGCCCAATGAGGGTCTCAATGTCACGGCCTTGGGATCAAGACCTGACCCAAAATCAAGAGTCGGACACTCAACCGACCAAGCCACCAAGGTGCCTCACTTTGTAGTTTTTTTAAAACAATACTGATGAGGGCACTGGGTGGCTCAGTCAGTTAAGCGCGTGACTCTTGATCTCAGCTCAGGTCATGATCTCATGGTTCATGCAATGGAGCCCCACATGATGCTCTGGGCTGACAGCACAGAGCCTGCTTGGGATTCTCTGTCTCCCTGTCTCTCTGTCAAGTTCTGTCTCTGTCTCTGTCTCTCTCTCTCTCCCTCAAAACAAATAAGCAAACATTAAAAAATAAATAAATAATCCATACTGATGCCATGGTGGTAGGATCTACACAACTCTGGACTTTGTCAGTGTTCTTGTAATGACTTAGCACTGTTTTATTTACCATCTAAGACCAATTTTTTTTATTACTTGCTACAATATGACAATAACTCCAGTTTTGAATGGTGCATATTTCTCATTATGAACCTAAATACACAGAATGTTTGCTGTTTTCAGTCACTACACTGTAAAAACGGTGCATTAAAAATAGTATGACATATTTTCATATTTATCGGTATTAAAAGCCTCAAGTTATTGAAGATACACAGCTGTTGCTTCTTCATCATTTTTAGAAAGAAACAGTACCCCCTCTCCTATATAAATTACATACATTTTCAAATGTATCATCTGATCCAAAGGAGTTGCAAAGCTCTAAACAGGAAAACTTATTCTCAGAGGAGTATGACATTAAAGGAGAGGAATTGTAAATTTTTAGTCATTGCATCCGAATGATAAATTTTTAACCTAAAATGATAAATGTGTTCCCTTGCCAAGTCAGATATTATACATTGTAAACAGAAAGTAATTCTGGATGCTCTTACAAATTATGACCTCATTACAGCATAAAGACTGCCTCATGTACGGAGAATTGAAAGAGATGCTGCTTTATAGCAATCAAGTGACAGAAGACTCCACTTTGTGACTTAAAACTGACAATCTGTAGTAATGTAAAGAAGTGTTTCTTATAAGAGCATTTCAGTATCTTTGTGAAAATCAATAGTAACATTTTCTTTTTAATTGAAAAGGCAACTCTATGCCCCTGAAATGCTAGCAACTCTCATCTCAGTAGTTCTCAGAAAAGTCCCAGATTGAGTAACAATTCTATCAAGTTTCATTCTTTTCTTGAGAATTTTAATATGGACTCTTTCAGTTTTAAGAAACTACATGTGTGTCTTCAGCTCCATGACCACATTCAGTTGATTAATATATAATTCAAACGCATACTGGCAGTCATCCTTTTAGTATTCGAATTACTGTTCGTTAGTTTTTTAAGAAAGCTGTTAAATATAAACAGTTGAATCAAAGATTTCACATTTCAGAGTTCAATTTCGCCATGTTAGCTCAATAAGAGGGTCCTAAGAAGGGAGGATTATCATATATTAAATTAAAAGTTTGCCATTTTGCAGCTCTAATCCTGTTGGAAAAAGATGATTTCTGTCTTACTTAATCAGCAAGAGGTCTTTATTGCTTTAAGTATTAATTGATTAGGTTCTCATTAAGGTCAAAAGTACACTTGGCTGGCCAGAGGCAGCCAATTAGCACATTGTCAGCCATGCTTATTTACATTGACTGAACATAATGGTAGTTATTTGACTGTCAAGTCACAAGGTCACTGAATCTTTTGTGCACTTTGCCCTCTAAAAGGGCAATAGTCATTCAGACACCAGAAAGCATTCATAACAAAGATTTAGTTTATTACTTATTGACTTAAATCACTCTTAGAAACAGGTGTTTCATTCTCTTTGGACAAATGATATATCATTTCTTTGTGAAATACTTGAGGTCTGGTTGAAATTCTGTGGTTGATTGTGTCTGAGGATTTTTGTTCAGCTAGCAGCTTGGACTTCAAACTCTAAATAGCTTTTTAAAGAGCAGACCAATCCAATGACTATATCCCTTTGCAATCTAGACTTTTCTCTTGCTAAATGATTGCAGCAAGTTGGAACTAGTTGGGCACACTCATGCTGAAATGCCTTTCGGGTACCAGTCTCCAAGTTGAGGGTTAGAACCACAATTAAGTCTCCCCTTAGTGAGGAGATTACTATTCTTTTTAAATACACTGCTGCTGACATGGGATATTGTATATTTGTTACAGAACAAAAGAGGAATGACAATTCAAGGTTATTCATGAACGAGTAATCTAAAATTTCTGCCTATAGTCCCAGTAATTTTTATCATCATAAATCATTATGCCTAATTTATAGGGTGGTCATGTAATTAGTTGCCTTTGTTAGCATTTTATTTTATTTTATTCTTTCTATTTCTCTTCTTCTACTTAAATTTAACACCATTATCCCTTCCATTCTCTATTATTGATTCAGATATCACTGATAATTCCATGAGTTAGATTTTAAGGAGAAAATTTTGTTTAAGGCATCACTTTTATGACTTGTGCCTCTAAATCAAACTAGAACCCATGAGTCAGCCTAGAGTTTTTTCCTTTGCCCTCCCTAAATAAGCATCCTGCTAAGTATCACTTTCCATCCATTCTAGTTACTGAATATCATCAATAAATATAAGTACCCTCCATTTCAACTCACTGTGACTACCTCAGTTCAGCAATTTGTCTCTCGATTAAACTGTTGTAATGCCTTTTTGCTGGTCTTCTAAATGATTCACAGTGGCCCTCTGTTGGCATAACTGTCTTCCCTCTCAAGTGTGATTCCTTCAGAGTAGAGTGATATATTTTCACATTGTATCCCCAGCAAAGTTAGTATTTGGTACATATAGGCATTCAGTAAAAATTTACTGAATAAATAATTAAATGACCATAATTAACTTTATGCTACATATAAATGTAAACCTTGATAGAAGAGTAATTTTTTTATGATTTAAGAACTCATTAAATCAAAGTTTTCACTGGTATTAAATTATTAATTAATACTTTCTCAGACTGTTATAAGAAATAAGAAGCTGTAATTTATCCATGTGACTAAACCGGCAACATTGAATATGAAGACAGAGAATCCAAATCAAAGGAAAAAATTACTACCATAATTCTTGAGTAATTAAGCTACCAAATACATGTAGAAAACAAATCCATATACTATCAAAACATTTGCTTTGTGGGATCATATGATTTTCTGATGATTCGACATTAAATTAATACTTACTATTTATATATTGTCTACCAAGTACTGAGAATTCCACACACATTATCTACCATCCTCTCAAGAACCATGTAATACAAACATCATATTTGTCATTTTATGGATAAGAAGACTGGTTTCACAGGGTAACTTCTCCAAAGGTGCATGGCCCAGGTCTCCAAAGCCGAAGCTCTGTCTATCACACTAATCTCTCCATTTTCATCCTTGTTTAGAACTTTGGACAATCTATTTATTCTGAAACTTCACTACATGTTATATAGCACTGTTTCATATCCAACGCTGGGTTAAGCGTGGTTCATCAGTAGAGACAAAGGTGAGAAAAATGACAGTAGAAATTAAAGGTAAGATGACTTAGTAGTTAAGATTGCATGGGCTTTAGCATCACACAGTCTTACACTTGAGTTCCAAGTCTGCTGTGTCCTACCTGCATAACCTTGAGTGAGTTACTTGATCTCCAAGTTTCAGTGCTCGAATCTTTACAATAGATAATAATAGTAACTATCAGTGGGTTTGTGAAGATCACATGAGATTATGCAGATGAAATGCTTAGCACAGTAACTGGCACATCATAATAGCTCAGTAAATATAGTTATTATTGCTGTTAATAAAGATTTACTACCTAAATGAATGAGTTATATATACTTCCTTATCCCTGGTTGAATCTGTGTGCTCTGGTATTACAGAACACCCACAAGAGTCATGTATTACACTGACACCTAGAGAATCATCTGGACACAGGTCGGGTTAAAGATAAGATATTCAAATGTTTAAGTTTGTTAGGGACTCCCTTGATTTTCATGATCATCATGTGGGCAGGCAGCACAGAGAACATCCTGTGCAGAGCCGTTCCTAGTCCCTCAGGCTGCATCTCAAATGTGCACAAAAGACATTCACTTCTTTGGTGACTTAGCACACAAACTGGGGTTATAATAAATCACAAACTGAATTCACAGAACTTGCCTGTTTGAGCACCAAGCTCCATGAGTCACTCTTAGTTATATCGTATTAGAATCATGAAGAGTTTCACTTAGAGCTAAAGAGATTCTCTGGTGTGGATCAACCAATTATCTCTTCTGCTTCATTAGCACCTCCAGGATTAGAAAGCTTGTGGTTAAAGGGGAGGGGAGGGCCTCATCTCCCACTTGATCTTGGGCCTGTTACCCTACTGGTGAAAGAAAATATGTTTATTTCACTCAATAATGAGCTTTTAAAAGAGCTGGCCAATTCTTACTCTTTTATTGCCTGTACTTTATGTATGAGACAGGCAAATACAAGAGATACTTTATTGCTTTTCTCCCTCTTTACCAAGATGCTACTGGAAACTCTCTAGTCACACAAAGAAGGAACCAGTAAATTCACCACACCGAGAAAGTGTGTTGACTCGTCTATTAATAAATAAGTATGCATGGAGTATCTGCTGTGCGACATAGACCTTGAGCTAGAGGTTGAGGATAATGTCCCTGATTTTACAGAACTCGTTTCACTCAAACTAGGGTAGAAAAGAAACACTGATTTATACTCTTAAGATAAAATTTAGAAATTTTAAATAAAATTCAGACATTAATATCAGGTTAAACTCTTATTCAGATATCCTTGGAATGATCACAGTTTACACTTAATATTTGATATGTAACCTTGAATTTTCATATTTTATTGTTTTTAGCATGGCTAGGTTAATCCTTTAATAACTAATTTCCTATTAGTTATTCTAACCGGTTTTTTCAATCAAACACTTCTTAATCTATAATAACAGCTATAGTGCCTTGCCTAGCTATTACCTATTTTCTTTGTGCTCTGTCTTTATCTAAAATAAATCATAAAAGTATGCTTTGTCTTTCTCTTAATCTTTTAGTTTATTTTAAACAAAGGAATTGTATAATTTGATTGGAAATATATATTCCTTTTTTTCAGTTTTTACAGTGTTTCCCATGATTTTCAATATTTGTTCTTGGCAAAAACGCTACCTTATCATTGATTGTGTTGCTTCTGAAATGGATTCTTTTAGCAAATATTTATTGAACACTCGCTTTGTGCTGGGTTCTCTGTTGCTGCCCTCATGGAACTTACATGCTAAGAAGGGGGAGACAAAAAAAAAAAAAAATAGACCGGATAAGGGAAATCAAGAATGGAGGTAAGCGTGTAGAGGGGAAGGGGATGTTACGTTAAATAGGGTGGTCACAGTTGGGCTCATTGAGAAGGTATCATCTGAGCAGAAGAATTGAAGGAAGCAAGGGATTTAGCCAAGCAGATTACCAGCATAGGACAATCTAGGCAGAAGAAACAGCCAGTGACAATTTGATAATGTGTCACTGTTTAAGTTTCCAGCCCTGTTTGAGAAGCAGCAAGGACATTAGTGTCACTAAACGCCAAGTGAATTTACAAGATAATGATAGAAGGCAAGGCCATAGAGGTGAGAGGAGAAGGCCAGGGGAGGAGAAGGTCCTTACAGACCTGGGGAAGGAATTTGACTTTTACTCTGAGTGAAATGGGAAGCCAAGAGGGCTTTAAGCAGAAGACTGACCCGATGTAACTTGCGCGTTAAGAGTATCTCTTAGGCCCTGGCTTGAGCATGGATTCTTCAAAGGGTAGAAGCAGATGGGCCAATTAAGATAATTCCAATAATCCATATGAAAAATGATAGTGACTTGGGTCAGGATGGTAACATGGAACTTGGTAAGAAGTGGTTGTATTCTGGATATATTTTGAAGCTATAACTGATAGGATTTCCTGGCAGATAGAAGGTGAGCAGTAAAAGGAAGAAAGGATTCAAGGAAGATTACAAGTTTTAGGGCCTAACCAACAGAAGAACATAAGAATGTGAAAATCCTTCCCTACATACTTCTTGCTCCTAATGATTCTATATGTCAACTCTACTTGTAAAACTGTTTTAATTTATATTTTAGTCTGCAGATACTTAGAAAGTAGAAACCCAACCAACTCAAAAGTCCCAACAGTACTCTTGCTAAATTCAGAGTATCCCTGTGTAAATTGGTGTGCTACCTGTCACTTAAGGATAACACCCCCTCTAGTACTTACTAGATAAAATAACATCATCATGAGGATACTTGGAACACACAAGAGAATTAGATGACACAGTCCTTGTCTTCTTTAAGCTTACTGTCTATCTTACCACCTGGCTAAGCAGAAATCCAAGTTGGTCTGGGATTGGATCTCAGGCACAGGGCCTGAATACAGGGGTTTCAGTTAGCTTCAGATCCCTGTGTGATATAAAGGGAGGTCCAGGTAAGAAGTTCCAGGTGAGATGGCTTTGGGGAACTGAGGCCCAGTATAAAATGTTAGTCTCGAGTAAGGGGTCAGGCTGACCCTAACAATCTATCACAAGGAAAAGACCCACCCCAGAACACTGTATATTTTTCTAGTTAACGCAGACGCCATTCTCCTATCTCTTTTTTTTCTCCTCAGTATTTAAGAAAGGTCATGTTGTACCCTTCAAACACTAACAACAGGTCTACTGGGGAAGTGGGTTGGTGGGGGAGAGTGTGAAGAATAATCCACATAAAGAGAAATATGAATAAATGTAAAAAGCATAAAAATGTGTGGTATCAAAAAAATTCATGTCCACAATAAATTGTCTTCTCCTCCTCCTTCTCCTCCTTCTTTTATTTTATGGGTAGATTTTACTGTCATTTTAGGCTACTATTAACAGCATCTCATTTGATAATGACAAATTTGTTGACATGTCTCCTCTTTTAGATTTAGTTGAATGCAAAGAAAACATTTGAAATGCAAATAATTGATCCTTTCTCATGCCCCCAAGAAGGTTTGGAACATGGCAAGACTTGAATGTGTCTTGGAAAATACCATCTAATTCCAGAAAAGTGTAGGAGTCCATACCTAATCCTTAGACAGATAAGGACTGACTGAACATGAAATACAGACTGTGGTCAACTTTAATTCTTTCCCACATCAGATTTCCATGAAACCCTGTCATTTCTTTGAGTGAGACAAATGAATGTCTCTAATACTTTATACATCCATTGGTAAAATTCAATTCAAAAACAACTCTAAGATCAAATATAAATTATTTTGCTGTTGTATTTAATTCTGGATTATCCTCTTGTCTTTTCTTTGGCATGAGAACAAATTACCATTGGTGAAGTCCAAAGATTATAAAGCACTACTTAAGCATTCATGTGAAGTATCAAGATTAGGAGAGAGCACAAAGACTAGTGTGTTAAAGAATAAAGTTTCTGAGACCAGATGGGGCAAATTACACAGGTTTTAAGGAGAAAGTACAACACTTGGTTTTAGAAGGAAAGGAGGAGAGATAATATGTTTTGGCAGTAGTTTGGGTTCTTAGTACAGAAGATATTATTTTAATCGTCTTCATAATTGAATCTAATAATATGCTTTCCCTGTAACAGAAAATTATATTTCCTCTGTCTCTGTGGGTACCCTCCTCTGAGACTAAGAAAACTATTTGTGAAATGAGAATTGAAGAGGGATCATATTCTTTTAGATGACTTTCCTCAGCCCTCGCATCAGAGAGCCTGAGTCAGCCTCAGGCACTGAGCACCGGCTCAGACCCAACCTGCTGGTACTTTTGCTGCAGAGCACAGTCACATAATCCTGGGACAAACATGCTGGAGCCTTGTTCCTCCATCTACTCCGGTTGACCTCTAACAAAACTCTGCTCTCTCTCCATTTGTCTGTGAAGAGAGTTTTCATTTTAAACTCTTCCAATCTAACAGAGGGAAAAGGTTAAAAAGAAAATCAAACACCCCCTTCCAAAAACAAACAACAAAAAAAAAGTAGTCCACAGTTTCCCACTGTACTGGAGCCAAGCACTCTACCAGTTTTGCTCTCATGTCTCTGAGTTGTACCCTGACCTTTCATATGACCAGTGGGGCTTGTTGCATAAGATCTATCTGGGTGCCTTTTTAAAAGTGCTATCTTTGTCCATATTTCAAAACACTCACAGATATTTTATCATTAATTAGTATTCATATTATGTCTCAAACAATCTGTTCAAGAATAGGGGAAGTGAACTAGTTGGACAGCTCTTCTGTTTGTCTAGTGATTAACATGGATGATGTGTGTAGAGCCTGAGACCTTATAGAGGGAGGAGGCGGTCAAATATTGGGTGGGTAACTCCTGGAACATTTAGAAGCTCACCTACTTTGGAGGTTAGACTTCTCCAGAAAAACTATACTTGGCAAAGAGGGTGGGGAGACACAGACCTCTTTAAAAATAGACCCATGCCTTTTTGATTCACAGCATCCTGGATTTGCTTTTCATCATGTTATCATGCCACTTGGGAGCTGGCTGGACTCCCTTGTTCAGTGACATATATTTCATAGTTTTTTTTTTTTTAAACCATTTGTTCTTTCAACCACAACATGCTTTGCATTTCTCTTTCAAATTTGAGGGTGTATATATAGATTGATCAAAATAATATTTTTTAACATTCCAAACAATTTAGAAAGATAGTGGATGGGTGTCAGTTAATCTATTATGTTCCTCTCTTCCTCCTCCCCCTCTTCAGCTGCTAATCTTAGAACTTGTGTGCCAAATTGTGTAAGATATTCTTCCAATAGCTACATGTGTGACTCTTTTGTGAGCTCTACAGACAGTTATGAGGACAGATTTGGAGTTGCATATGGGACTGTCACATGATTTGATTGCCTTGTCTTCCAGGCACTGAGATTTCTTTTCACTGAGCTTTAATACTGAGGAATTTTTAGTTGTGATGGAAGTTCAGCAAAGTCTCTATTAAAGAATTTACACCAGGAATGGGGAAGAAAAAAAAAAAGTTTTTACTCAACACCACTCTGTATTTGGCATCTCTATATACTGAGCAGTTCATATGTTTATTTTTTCCAATAGTGAAAAAAATTCACAGAATTTTTATGAAAATCAGAAAGCTAAGAGCCTTTATTATCCTCCTTGCTCTTTTGGAGCAAGATCTAGTAGATGTCTCGACAGAAAAAGGAAGCAGATGCTTTGTAAAAAGGTCTCATATAATTCATGTCCAATTATAGAAAATGATCCACAGGAAAAAAAAATGTTATCTATCAACTGTTAGGAGCCAAAAATACTGCGCCTTTAGTCTCTGAAACAGAAAGGTGCAAATCCATTTTCAACTTTACAGAAACATATTGAAAACCCTCTTTCAAGACCCCAACACCACATCCCCTCATCCCATTGAATGACAGGGCCACCCCTGAGGGACACACTGCATTAAAAGAAGATCTTTCTCCTAATCTTATTTCAGCTGTTTCTCAAGAATAAATCAATGTCCTAGTGATAGCTGTGTCCCATGCATTAAGACACATATTATATTTTTAAAGTGTTAATCATATATACCCAGAGAGCTTTTTTCTTTTCCTGCTCAATGTATAAGACTTTTCATCCTCATATTTTTTTTCACCCTGTAAAACACATACAGTAGTTAATTACTGAGAGCTTCACCTATTAGGTTTGAAGTCCTAATTTGGAAGTAATAACGATGGCTAGCATATATCAATTGCTGCTCTGAGCCTAAACCTATAAAACAAATTTTGTATATACATTACTTCTAATCTGCAGAATGACTCACCAAAGTGGGTATTATTATTATTATTATTATTATTATCTTTTTCCCAGTAGAGTAAGAACTCAGAAATAGCTTTACTGAGGAGAGAGTCTATTTTCTTACTTTGGACCTTAATTTCCTTACCTGTTTTAGGTTGGAGAAGTCCTGTGCCTTGCTGGGCAAATTGCACTAACACTTTGCACAATGAAACTTGTGAGTGGTGGAACATGAGCAGAAGCTTCCTTGTCCCTGCAAATTCTGGAGGCCACGCATAGAGGCACTGGGCTTCCCTACATTCTCAGGGCTCACTGTTACATAACAAGCACCAAGTTCATGGCAACTGCTCTGGATTCCTGGCTGAAGAACTTCAGAACACATAAGAAGGTACCTACAGTATCTGTTCTATTTCTGGTCTCCAAAGGAGCAATTCATGAAAAGGTTTTCTTCAGACAATATCAAGTCATTCTCTGTGCATTTCATAACGCTTCGAACTAAATCTGGCATAATGAGATTTGATCGAGCTGTTATGTTCTGCTGCGTAAGTGGCTGTGCACAATTGAGAAAGAAAATTGCTTAATAGGAAGTTATAGTCATCACTAACTTTACTTAATTCTCCAAAGCAGTAAGTTAAGACTCATTTAAGAGCAGCTTAGAGCTCTCAGAAAATGTTGAAAAACTACTCTGTTTAGAAACACTTCTGTCCATATGGCACACTGTCCTCTCTGGAAATGGGGGTTTATCTTTCTGATATCGTATTCTCTTGGGGTGAGTTTTATCTTATTTCTCCAGAGATATTTCAAAAGGGCCTTTTCTATCTATTCTTCTAAAATATGTAACAGAGATGATATTTTTCAGCATAAGAGCTGTATCTTGGTTTAAGGTGGTAACTTTTAGTTATCCCACAGACATCCAAAAGCCATTTCTGAAATATACTGAATTTAGAATGCACCATTATTTATACTATTGTATCATCAGAAAGGAATGAATATTTAAAATAAATAGTAGGGGTGCCTGGGTGGTGCAGTCGATTAAGCATCCAACTCTTGGTCTCAGCTCAGGTCCATGATATCTCTCAGGTCCATGATAGTTTGTGAGTCTGAGCCCTGCATCGGGCTCTGCTCTGATGGTGCGGAGCATGGTTGGGATTCTGTCTCTCCTTCTCTCTGCCCCTCCCCTGCTTGTGCACACTCTCTCTCTCTCAAAATAAATAAATAAATAAATAAATAAATAAATAAATAAATAAATAAATAAATAAATAAAAGAAGTTTTTAAATAAGTAGTAGTTTAAGCTGATGGTTGGAATTTATTCTAGAAAGAACTTCTAAGAATCTGTTCTCTGCTAATATTTAAAGCTACATTGGCAATGCCATTGTTATTTGCAGTGGTATTATTATTTCCCTAGTAAATCTCTGAGATGGATGAACAACCAGTAAAGCTAGTAAGAGTTTTAGTATGTTTAGAGCTTAATAAGGTTTTTCGGTGATAAGGAAATATGAAAAAATCTTTTACTTTCTAAATATCAGGAGTAACCAATTTAAAAAGATAATGGAGGAAAAAAGACAACACGCACAGTAGTCTTCAAAAACTATAAGAAATGTTAGGACCTAGGGGTGTCTGGGTAGCTCAATCTGTTGAGTGACTGACTCTTGGTTTCCGCTCAGGTCATGATCTCATAGTCATGAGATCGAGCCCCATGTTGGGCTCCGCGCTGAACACAGAGCCTGCTTGGGATTCTCTCTCTCTCTCTCTCTCTCTCTCTCTCTCCCTCCCTCTCTCTCTTTCTGTACCTCACCCACACTTACACACACTCTCTCTCTCAAAAACAAATAAACTTAAAAATATATTTTAGGTTTCTTCTATGAAGAAAACCGTAAATCTTTATGGCAGGATGAAGCTTTAAAAAATTTAGAAGAGGGGTGCCTTTATAAGAGGTGAGCCACTGTCAGTTAAGTGTCCACTTCAGCTCAGATCATGATCTCACAGTTTGTGGGTTTGAGCCCCGCATTAGACTCTGTGCTGACAGCTCAGAGCCTGGAGCCTGCTTTGGGTTCTGTGTCTCCCGCTCTCTCTGCCCCTCTCCCACTCGTGCTCTGTCTCTCTCCCTCTCAGAAATGAATAAACATTAAAAAAAATGTTTAAAAAAATTCATAAGATACACCACGTTTCTGAATGGAAATTATTTAAAGATATATGGTTTTAAATAGTTTTTATTTTTAAAATAAAAGTTATTTCGTTAAAATCAAATCTCATAAGGAATGTACTTAACACAATGATTCTGAAGCAGATTTGGAAGAACAAAGCAGGCAAAAATAGCCTGGAAATTTTTACCAGAAAAAAAACTAAAGGAGAAAGAAAGATTTAAAGGAGGAGAGGAGGAAGAATTAAAAAAAAAAAAAAAAAGCCTCACACTGCCAGATGTTAAAATATAATGGAAAGATACAATTAAAATCAAGTAGCTTTGGTACAGTAACAGATAATAATCCCAAACTTGAAATCTCTCTTAAAATCACATGCCTTCATATTTGTAGAGGTAGAAGTGTTTGCTTAGATGCTGCCTGTTAAGGATTTAGCAAACTTTGCTTTGGAGATGCCTTTCTTCCATGAACGAGCCTGCTCATTCCACACCTGATAAAAGGTGGAGTTTGCCAACAGTCTGTACTAGCTGCCTCTTACTTTGATTGTTACACTTGAAGTTCCTCCGAACCCAGCAGGGTCTAAAGCTCAAGTATCTGAGAGCCCTCCCTCCTCCTCGTGACTACGGGGGTCTGTAGCATTCTTACAAAAGTCACTTTCAATTGGTAGGGAAAATATTTCCTGGATTTGTGCTTTATTTAATTTTTGCTGTGGCTGACACATTTGAATTTGAGCTATTTCACAGATCCCCCCCCCCGCCCCTAGTGGCTTCATTTGGTATTCAATGTAAGCTAAAAATAAGATGATATAAAAATTTAAATTATATAAGCTAAACTTCAGTTTTAATATAGAATTAAAATATTTAGTCATAATGTATTTCTTCTCACTTATCCACAGATGTAAGTCCCAATTTTCAAAAAGTTTCACCAGGAGAAGATTGGGCAGTATTTTCAGTGAGGCTAAGGGGCCAAATAAATACTGGTCGTCTTTATAGATCTTGAAAAATAAAGGTAATTTCTAAGCATGCCAACCGTGCCCACTTTACAACTAAGTGTAATGCAAATTACCATATCAAACAGAAAATTTGAGTGTTCCAGTTAGTGGTATTTAGTGTCCTGCTTAGTTAGTGTCAGTTTGGGCACTGCTTATAATACTTTGTTACAGAATCATTGTATGTAATTATTTTTGCTGTTGTAAGAGTGCATTTAGAGTGAAGAAGAAAGTAAGTTTGGGAAAGATTATTTTGCAGAGTTGACACTTATGGCCAGTATTCCAAGATATAAAAGGAATGTACCTAGTTTTTGCTTTAAAAATGACTTGCTGGGTCACCTGGGTGGCTCAGTCGGTTGAGTGTCCGACTTCAGCTCAGGTCATGAGCTCACGGTCCTTGAGTTCGAGACCCGCGTTAGGCTCTGTGCTGACAGTTCAGAGCCTGGAACCTATTTCAGATTCTGTGTCTCCCTCTCTCTGCCCCTAGCCCGCTCATGCTCTGTCTCTCTGTCTCTCAAAAATGAGTGTTAAATTTTTTTAAAAAATAAAAATAAATAAAAATGACTTGCTAAAAACAAAAATAAATAAAATAAAAATAAAAAAATAAAAATAAAAATGACTTGCTATCAGAAGTTAAATGATCACTTTATAACTTTCTATAAAGTGAAAGAAAAGTGTTTTTAATTTAATTACCTATGCCTAAAAGGATATTTGAGTATGTTCTTACTGGAATAATTAGTAATATGAACATATCATAATAAGCTATTACACGCTTTCCAGAAATTTCTTGGTTCTTTTGTTTTCTCTGAAGGTGCAAGGAGAGTACCGACTGACATAATATTATTCAACATGCTGGTACTTTTTAGGATCACAGTGTTGGTTGTTAAAACTTTACTAAATTGACTTGACAGTTTCAAATTAAGTATCATCTTGTGTTTTTCCTTTCTCCATATCTTTTTAATGACAGTGTCATATAATATGATGGTTTTATGAGTGGTTTTGCTATCTCATTCATCAGAGTAATCAATGGGGAAAGGAGCCATATGGGTTGTAGTCCATTTGTATTGATAGGACAGATGGCATTATTGATAGATGGAAATATTCCAAATATTTATTGTATAATGTTATCGCAGGGACTCTGACTTCTGAATTTTAATACTTTAATTTCTACAGTAACAGGCAAATTAAGTAATTTATTCAGTTACCATGTATTCCATTTAATTATATCACTGTGTGAATTGTAGCATTAATTACCTTCCAGTTAATACTTTATTTTACATGATGGACATTTTTCTTTATAAGCCTTTGTGTTTATCTGATTTCTGACCAAGCCATCAGTTCAATACTGAAGATTTTAAGGCTGAAAACAGTATTTGGAGCAGACAGTAAGTTAAAGATAAGATCCCCAAAGTGAATGAAGTACAGATTCCATAACAGTCCTTCCCCAACATCACCTCCAGTGGGAGGCAGAGAGGAAAGGGCTAGTCTTTTTTTTTTTTTTTTTAATTTTTTTTTCAACGTTTTTATTTATTTTTGGGACAGAGAGAGACAGAGCATGAACGGGGGAGGGGCAGAGAGAGAGGGAGACACAGAATCGGAAACAGGCTCCAGGCTCCGAGCCATCAGCCCAGAGCCTGACGCGGGGCTCGAACTCACGGACCGCGAGATCGTGACCTGGCTGAAGTCGGACGCTTAACCGACTGCGCCACCCAGGCGCCCCAAGGGCTAGTCTTAAAGACTCTGTATACATTTGCCTCTTGCACAACTTTCTACCCCCAATAGATTTCCTAAAATTATGTCCTAATATAAGTGTGAACATAAGGACAGAATGATGAATGGTATGATTCAAGTTCTAATTATATTTCATTTTCTCAATTTGAAAATTGAGTCATTTTAAGAAGGGTTACTGCTGGTATAGTATAGTTAATGCACTGGCCTCACAAATGTTGGACTTCATTCCAAAATCACACCTGCACTAGTAGAAATAGATGAAATCCAGTGGGAAAGAGGTCTTCACTTTTTACTGTGTATACTTTTGTATTGTTTAAATGCTTACTGAATGCATATAGTCAAGCTTTACTTTTGCAACTGCAGAGTAAAAAAATGATAGTTTGAGTCATTCCCAAACTTCTATTGCCATTGTTTTATTTTTAAAATGCTATCAATCCCTACTGTTGAAAGTCTACTATGTATTTATTATTTTTTTAATGTTTATTTCTTTTTGAGAGAGAGAGAGAGAGAGAGACAGAGCATGAGTTGAGGAGGGGCAGAGAGAGAGGAAGACACAGAATCTGAAGCAAGTCTATATGTATTTAAACACTGCTAGGAGGTCTCTGATCCTACCTCCAGATAACTTACTATTTTATTGAGAAAATAATATAAATTCTTTAAGAGTAGTGACTATGTTTCAAACTAAAATTCAGAACACATTGTCCAATCGCATTTTTTTTAATTTGTAAATTTATTACTGTGAAAAAATTACAAAAACATAAAAACTAAAGCCTTTTATATTTAGCTAAAAATTTATCAAGTTACCTGCACTCCTGACTGACATCACTAAATTCCCAGTATCTAGCTAACTGCCTTACACATACTGAGAGTTCGATGTTTGCTGGTTGATTAATAAGGTACGACGCTGTACATCTACAAACATTTGGAAACATAGAGTTTAGTTATTTATATATTTTCAAAGTTATAGTGTGATCCCATGAATCAAATAGAAACTTTAAGCTAAAGTTTGATAAGGTCAATCTTTTAAGAAAGTTCCTATAGATACAGACTATGTAATCATATTGAAAGAATAAGTTGACCAAGGTTTATTTAGTCAAAACTATGTAAGAGCATTCAGTGAGGCAAGAAGAGGACAAGGTAACTTAGACATATCCCATTAAAGATAGACTGTCTGCCATATGATTTAGAGCAAAACAACACTACTTGTATTCCTACTGCGCTAGCAAATACAAATGAACCAAATACACCCTGACGATTCCAGATTTCTCCAACACTTTAGGACAGTTTCAGAAGCACTGATTAAAATGGCATAGACAATATCCTGATAGAAATCTTAGGACCAATAATAAACCAAGGAAAAGACTAGCACTAATTGAAGTGATATGGAATTCTACTCATATTTACTTTAAAAAATATGTTCCTTTAAAAAAAAAATCAAAGTTTAGGGGCACCTAGGTGGCTCAGTCAGTTAAGCATCTGACTCATGATTTGGCCTCACATCATGATTTCACAGTTCATGGGTTTGAGCCCCGCATCAGGCTCTGTGTTAACAGAGTGGATCTTGCTTGGGATTCTCGCTCTCTCCCTCTCTCGGCCCCTCTTCCATCCATGCTTGCTCTTTCTTATCCGCCTCCCCCTCCAATCTCTCTCTCTCTCTGTCTCTCTCTCTCTCTCTCTCTCTCTCTCTCTCAAGTAAATAAATAAACATTTAAGATGAAATCAAAGTCCAGGGGCACCTGAGTGGCTCAGTTGGTTAAACGTCTGAATCTTAGTTGGGCTCAGGTCATGATTTTATGGTTTATGAGTTTGAGCCCCATGTCGGGCTCAGCACTGATAGTGCAGAGCCTGCTTGGGATCCTCTCTCCACCCCCCCACCCCTCCCATGCTTTCTCTCTCACCCTCTCTCTCTTTCTCAAAAATAAAAATAAACTTAAAAAAAATCAAATCTAAGTAATATAAAAGGCATGGGTTGTTTTGTTTTTTTGCTTTTTGTTTTTTGTTTTTTGGGTTTTTTTTTTTTTATCAGTAGAGACTTTTATTTTCTTCCTTTATGGAATCACAAATAAAAGTGCTTTCCAATAAAATTTGGGAATATTTTTTACTCTGAACTACATTCGCAGCCTTTACCCTGCCCCTTCTAATACCCTTCTAAATTTTCTCATTATTGATGTTTGTCTTTCTCCCTCTCTCCTTCCTCCTTTGGTAGTCTTTCACACATTGAGAGACAGAAACAAAGACAGAAAGACACATCAGCCATTCCTTTGGATCATGAAATGAGAAACTTTTCAGGCAACACTGCAATGTAGTTATGTTGTTATCTGGTGGTTGTTTTAAGATTTTATTTTTCCTTTCTTATTTTCAATTTTGTATATTTGGAGACAGTTTGTTATGTCTTCCCGCTGATGGAAAGAAGAAAAAACTATCTAGAACAGAGCAAATATCTAAAAATATTTGATCATATGTGTAGTGAATGAATGACTCTCTTCACTGTATTTTGCTAGAGAATTTTCTCTTGAAACCTCTCAACTATAGTTTTGAGAATGGCCCATCCTCTCCACTCAAAAAAGACCATACATTCCTAAAAATAAGACATGAAGACTAAATCTCAGAACTTAATTTGTATTCCATGTATTTCATATGGCCCAAAATTATTTAAAGGCAAACAAAAGGTATTAAAATTGTGTTTTAAAAAAATAAGAACTATATGGAAGCAAATTTTCTTTATAATATTTTAAGAGCCCTGGAATATTTATCCAACTAATCTTCTTTTTAAGATATAATGTTCTTACAGAAGAAACAATATTAAAGTGCTCTATAATAAATTTCTAAATTTAGTCCCTAGTCATTCGGACTTTGATTTAATCATTTTTGTCAGGCGAAAAATATATATAATTTTTTTTCAGGCTACTACTTAATTTTTGAAGATGGGATGATAGTAACTGATCATGCTGTGAATAAAGAAATAAATGTTTCATACTAAAGCAGTATATAAGCTGAAGTTCTTGAACAAAAGCAGCCTGTCAACTATGATGCATTTAAGTACAAGAAAGATTGATGTTTGCCAAATGTCAAATCAGAGAGAAGAAAAATGTTTTCAAGCTTAGGGGATTGCCAACAATGAAAGGCAAAATAAATAAAAATTTAGATGTACAATATTGTTATACCTTGTCAAGGAAATGTTAATTGAGATCAGGTCTCCTTTTTGAAAACATAATGTAAAATTTCCACCAAAAAACTACTCAACAGTCTGGCAATTAACACAAAAGTAGAATTTTAAAAGATACAAAGAGATGGCTGACATTAACAAAAATTGTGCTGTTAGATTATCAAAAAGCTATGCCCTAGATTTCATTGTCAATGAACTCCTACCGATTAATTAATATAATTGGTTGTGTTACTAAGAGAAAGCTAAGAGTTTTGAAAATTATCGGCATGAACCATGTGGGACTCCACCGTGAATTCAATAGTTAAAATATGCAGGTTTCTGTTTATTTATTCTGCATTATCAGGTTTATGACATTTATTTGGTAGCTAGATATTGTTGTGAATGTGCAATGATTTGAGTTATTAAAATAGAGTTTGCTTATGATCTATGCTAAGAACACGCAGTGCATTCAAATAGCGAAGTAACATTAGGCCTTTCATCTCAGAGTGGTATGTTTCATTTCCCTAGGGTTGGGATTAAATTGAGATTTTGTATTCATTTGAAGTAATTGTAATGAGAATATTTAACATGGGTCAAATGGAGAATACTGGCACCCTAGAAGTGCTTAGAAATAATTTGCCTTTTTATACATTTTTCCACAGCGGGATTGAAAAAGATTACCACGCCTTGTTTAACGATGCTATATTGTTCTATTTGTGAATCTAATGAAATCTTTGGCAGAAAAGAGCATAAATTGCTTAAATGAATTTTTAAAATAAGGCGTCTGAATCAAATAATTATACATTTGAAACACATGAGATACTATTAACAATCTTTACAATCTTTACAATCAGAGATATATATATTTGAAAAAATCTTGATATTTCCTTTTTATTCCCATGATGGAAAGTGGGAGGAAAATTGTATTTTATTTGTTCACAGACTTGGGAAAGAATTGCTCAGCAGAGCTATGTACCCACAGCAGATTTTTCCAGACTCCTTTTTCCCCGAAGCAGTCTTTTTATTTGAGCCCCATAAGTGATTTTCCATCTTTCTCACTGAAGTGCTCAGATATAGTAGGACCGCTCTCTCTCTCTCTCTCTCTCTCTCTCTCTCTCTCTCTTCCTCTCTCTCACTCTTTCTCTCAGGACATTGGCTTTGTTAAAGCCAAAAGGAAATAAATTATTTCTTTGTGCTGGTTGTGAGTGCTAAACTGGACCAGCCTGTCACTGAATGATCAGTTACTGAAAACCAATGTAAAAATTGTATTACATTGGATGATATCATGTGATCTTACAGGAAGTTTCTTTACAAAAGAGTGCAAATATCAATAAAGTTCGTTGAGCTCTAAATGATATTCAGAAACTGTTTTAGTGCTAAAACATACCCAGTGATTGCTTGAGGCTAAATTATACTGTCTCAAAAGAAAATGATAAGTTGGGTCAATGTAACAGGCTAAAATAATACAACATTTTCTAAAAGATTACAGACTTTCTCTCTAAGTGAACATGTATTTGTGTGGAGCACATGCTAGCATAGCAGCTTGTTTGAATGTTCTGATAAACCCAGACATTACTTTAGGAAACAAACAAGTGTCTTCCCAGTACCGGTAGGAGTTAACATATTAATATAGCTACTATTCATTGTTTATGCTTGATGAAGACCTCAAAAACAGCTACTATATTGTACATAACAGGCACAGACCACATCAATATCTGGAACGGGTCAAAGACAGCTAACAATAGCACTAAAATTTAAGATTATTCTGGAAGTTCTAGACAATTCAGTAAGGCACTGAACTACTAAGATGCATTAGAAAAAAGGAGAGCAAATTGTCATTATCATGAAATGTATAATCACATACAATGTAATTTAGATCAAACATACCTAAAATTGCCCAGGGCTTACTCATCCTGTTTCGGAAGACTATAATAAATTGGGACAATGAGAATTGCCTGATATAACTTTTTCTAATACATTTGCAGACTCCTGCCTTACACATATGTATATTTGTGTTGAGCTCATTCTCACATGGAGAAATCCAAGTAAATCAACTGGGAAAACTTCTTGAACTAAAAAGAAAATTAATTAAGATGGCATGATACAAATAAAGAATATATTTTTAAATTTTTCATCCTCCAATAATATCTTGATTTGTGGGTAGGGAAGAGGGAAAATAAGATCATATAATAATCACAACTATTAAATAACTGGTAACATTCTTAAAAATTACACAAGACCCCTGTCTGAACAGAATTACAATACTTTCCTGTGTAACATACAGGAAGACAGATAAGCGTCAAGAGTTATGCTTCTTAATAGGACTATTGTAAGACGGCATTCAACGTACAGACATAACTGTAACACATCAGTCAGAATTCTAGTGGGATTATTTTAGAAACATGAAAAAAGCTGTTTTAAAGTGTTTAGGAATCAGGATGCCTGGGTGGCTCAGTCGGTGGCTCAGAATTGAGCGTCCGACTTCGGCTCAGGTCATGATCTCAGGGTTTGTGGGTTCAAGCCCTGCGTCGGGCTCTGTGCTGACAGCTCAGAGCCTGGAGCCTGCTTCAGATTCTGTGTCTCCCTCTTTCTCTGCCCCTCCCCGACTCACTCTCTGTCTCGGTCTCTCTCTCAAAAGTAAATAAATGTATAAAAAATTTAAAAAAAATAAACTGTTTAGGAATCAAAATGGCAAAGGACAATTTAAAAAGTATTAATAAGAAGAGATATGATGTATTAAATATGAAAATATTTTTCTAACACTACCATGTTTAGGATGGCTTGGTACAGCTGCAGCCAGATTAGTAAAATGTGAGAGATAAACATAAAATTAACTCTACATTTCTATGAACCAAATACGACAGAAACTCCTAATAATGTAGACAGGATGGGCTATTCAGTGAATGATAGTAACAGATTTGGCTGGAATTTGGAAAGAAAAAAAAAGAATGATACAATAGAATTCAGACATTAAACATAATTTTTAAGGAGTTTTAATTGCATAGAAATGCTCATAAAATAGAAAAAATTGAAAATATTTATGCAATATGAGTTTAGTCAGGTAAAAAACATGTGTGTGTATGTACATGTGTGTATATATACATATGTATATACATACACACACACATACATACATATAAACTGGTAGGAATTATACCAGAATGATAAAAATGGTAAAAAAAAAAAGGGGGGGGAGGGCAGGGGCAGGGAATGTTGATCTGATTACAGATGATTTTAATTTTCTTCTTTATACTTTTTGTAATTTGCAGTTTCTTTCTTCAATTATAGTATATTATATAATCAGAAAAGCAAAAGTTTTTGTCCTTGGATTTTAAAGTAGCCATCATGTTATCCCTGCACATAACAAATATTATAAAAGTTGTTTATTAGCATCAAATTTATTAGCATAAAATAATTCCAGACTTGCCTCAAGATACAATTTTCAGGGCGCCTGGATCGCTCAGTCAGTTAAGCATCCGACTTAGCTCGGGTCATGATCTCCTAGTCTGTGAGTTCAAGCCTGCCATCAGGCTCTGTGCTGACAGCTCAGAGCCTGGAGCCTGCTTTGGATTCTGCGTCTCCCTCTCTCTTTCTGCCCCTCTCCCACTCGCACTCTGTCTCTCTCAAATAAATGAACATTAGAAAAAAAATTTTTTTAAATAAGATACAGTTTTGTTGTTGTTTTCCTTTTCCTTTTGTAATGTACAATTAGAATAACCTCTATAAGCAGAGGGCATACAGCAATGCTCACCATTATATTTCCAGCACTTAGCATAATGGTTTCTCTCTCTCTTTTTTTTTTTAAAGTAATCTCTACACCGAATGTGGGGCTTAAACTCACAACCCTGAGATCAAGAGTCACACATTCTTCCGACTGAGCCAGCCAGGCACCCTGGCATAATGTGTAATACATAGTAGGCATGCAATAAATATTTGACTAAAGAAATAACTAATCAATTCAAAACTCATCTATTTGCAAAAATATTAATGAATTGGTCCTTTCAAATAATCTTTTTCTTTCCATGTTAGTCATTTTTTAAGGGGACAAGCTAATTAAGGAATGCCAATTCTTGGATTATCTAGTATCTAATTTGAACCAATTAAAAATATCCCACCCATCTTTTGTGGGTTCCTGGGTGGCTCAGTCAGTTGGTGCCCAACTATTGATTTCAGCTCAGATCATGATCTCAGGGTCATGAGATCAAGTCCCACATGAGATCAAGGGGATTCTTTCTCCCTCTCCTTCTGCCCCACTCCCCAACTCACAGACACACATGCTCGCTCTCTTTCTCTCTCTCTCTCTCTCTCTCAAAAAAAACCCAAAAACAATCCTCTTTTAATTTAACCTAGGAAGATGTAGGATAGTACACAGGCAAGAACTGAAAACATCAGAGTAGTGTCTTACTTCTTCCCTTTTGCCATGCTAGCCCTGTAATCTTCCTAGGGGACTTTCTGGTTTTGGAAATTTAAACCCCCCCCCCTTAAACTATAGCACCATGTCACCTATTCAAAACCTCTCTCTTCTATTCTTTCTTTGTTTTCCAGAGCATCTCTGGGCATTTGGCTTACAAGTTCTCCCTTGCTTGGAATCTTATTTCTTTTGAGGAGCCCAAAACTTCTCCAGTGGAGAAACAGAAACCATTCTCCTCCACCTCTCTTTTGAATGACTCAACATTTAATTCTCAGGGAATCATTTTTCATTAAAACAACTCCCTGGAGTCTACGTTGTAATGGTGTCACAATGTCGGACCCTTACCCTTCTTCAAGTCTTGGTGCCTTCGTTTTAAGAAGTGTATTTTTTTTTCTCTTTCTTCTATTATATACCCATACCCCTCCTGCCACCCACTGAGCATGGTCTTGTCCTGTTGAGAGAGGATCTTCTTCCCCTCAGGGTCATTTATGCTCAGCATTTCGCTGAATTGTATTCAGCCGATGTTGTAGTTATTCCATTCTTCTCTATGACACAGGACTCTCCACATAAAAGCTTGGCAATTTGTCATCCTCAGTTTACACTGAAAACATAATAACATGAAAAATAATTGATCCGGAAGTCCAGAAAGTTGGGTTCTAGTCCTTACTGTTTTTCTCTCAGCCACAAGTTAAAATGAATGGCAGTTAAACCAACTGTGACCTCCGTTTTCTTTAAAAATAATATTCTCTTCCATCTCTAACAGTCTTTGACCATTTCACTTATTTATATATTCAACCAATGCTACTTATTGAATGTTTACTGATTTTCCACCACTGTGTCAGGTATTCATTTAGAAATGAATTAGAACAGAAATGATTAAGAGGTAGTTCTCACCTCCATGATACAAGTTGCATTGCTTTCTTCATGAAACTCTGAGGGAGCTGATTATACTATAACTAAGATGTTGAATCTTGGCTTTTGACTGAGCTTCTTAGGCAAGGTCTTTTAAAACTAGAGCTTAAATTAAGGAGTACCTGGGTGGCTCAGTTGGTTAAGCTTCCGACTCTCGATTTCAGCTTAGGTCTTGATCTCAGAGTTGTGAGTTCAAGCTCCATGTGGGGCCCCATGCTGGGTGTGAAGCCTACTTATAAATAAATATATATATATTTATATGTTAAATAATATATGTATATATGTTTTAAATATACGTTAATATTAATATATATACACATATATGTATATATCTTTAAAATAGAACACCTAAAGCATTAAATTATGTTATGTCATTCTATCAAAAGAATAATAAATTTTTTTAATTTCTATATTTAAAGCTATTTGGAGTGTTATTTTATAGGAATGCATTTATATTTTTTACAATCACCTCCCAGTTGTACTTACGGTGGTATATTACCTATATTCAACTTTTAAGAATTTTGAGCAGGTAACTTTCTTCCATGATGACTTTTCAAATAAAGATTTCAGATCCCATTATGTTTACTGTTACTTTCAGATTATAGGAAGGTACATCTTTGGTATCCTTCAAGAAGAACTTAACACATTTCATATTTGCTCACCTGAGGAAATTGCTTTTAAAAGAAAGAATAGCCAGTTTTCCAAGATGAATAGCTCTTCCTGACTTGCACGTGATTCAAAGAGTAGAATAAATGAATAATTTTGCATGCAAGTTTCTTGGTTTGCTTACAACTTTCTGCTAAGATTCCAGAGACCTTTAAGCAAAGGATTCCACCAAGTACATTTGTTGTATGTGTATGTGTGTGTACATTTTTTTTCAGAAAGCATATGCTAGAAGGGCTATTAAGCAATTAGCTTCATGCATATAGATAGTTCATTTTGCACCAAACCATATGATGTGATTGGAATTTATAGAAAACCATCCTTCTTGCCAGGAACTGAGGCAAGTTAATTCTCTAGTTTGGAGAAGCGTGGTCTTATGGCTGCAATCTGTACCCTTAAAAATTAGGAGCCTAGTATTCTATATTCGATAGCTTAGAAAAGTATATAAAATATGGAAAAAAATTGTCTTTATTAAATATAGAAATTAGAAAAAGAAAACCCAAGTAGAGTACCTGGTTCATTTATCATGCTCACTAAATGTTTGTTTCTTATGATAAAATGAAACCAGCAGGCGTTGAGTTTAGGTTTGTTTTTTTTTAATAAAAATATGTGCCATAAAGTTTTATGTCCTTGTCAGATTTGGCTCTGAGCTTTCTTGCAGTCTATGCAAAAAAGGGAATGCAGTCAGTGAAAGAATCCGTAATGTCAATGAGATAAAAACAAACTGGCCACTCAGGTGAAGCCCCGCTATTTCTAGAGATTTAATAACTATTTCCAGAATGAATGAATGATGCTGAAAGCTGAGAAAAATTTCTTCCATTTGCATTTTTAGGAGGTCACTTGGCTCTTCACTATCTTCACGGTAAACATCAGAGAACTTCAGTTAGCTATTTCTCAGGTCAGTGGTCAAGGAAAACTGCTTTTATGGGGATAACACACAATTGCTTGCTATGGTAATGTGCCTTAATTCAAAAAATATTCTGAAATGCCTAGAAACCCTAGAGATAGGACGATTGCATATACTTCAGGCACGTATCCATTTTCCATGTGTAAAATAAGATTCTTTGCCACCTTTTAAAGTTCTAGTTGGGCTTTACAAAAGGAGTGTGTTACCATCTTATCTCATTTTTATAGTACTCATATCCAGGGCCACAACCATTCATCAGTATTTTTTCCTCTTTTTTGAGGGGTGGATATTATAGTAAAAGTCCATGGAATGTCTACTATAAGATGTAAAATTCTACATGATTGGCCTTTTGTAAATATTAAGCAAAACCAGTAAGTCAAAATGATCAGATTAACATATTTTAGCAGAAGCATCCATATGAAAGGAAATGTTGACATTCTTTATGAAAGCTGCTTTTTCCCTTTACTGCTGCCATTTTTATTGTGGATTTCCCTGTTCAGCACTTAGTTCCAATTTTTTAAATGATGCATTTCAACACTAGACAGCAATATTCTTCCAGTCCTATGAGTTTTGGGTTGCATTTTATTACATTAAAGATTGCAGGGCTCTACTGTGAGTTATAGTATTAACATTTCTTGTATTTTAGAGGACTGTGTTCACAAGAATTAATGTGACTGAGTCCAGCAATTCTTTGTGTGCGCCTTTGAAGAGTAAAGTCCAGTGCAATTTAATCTTTAGTACTAACCAAGTTATGAGTTCCTTGTATAATTGCAAAAAATTTAAAAGTACAAAAACAATAGGGAATTTATTCGAGAATCCCAAAGAGATGTTTGATTTAAAGTTGACTTAGTTGAAGATGGTAATACTTTCAAGTGGTAACCAATTTACCTGAATGTGTTTCCCAGACTTTGCTTACAAGTTAGTTGCCTGAACTCAAAATGCAGTTTTCTTAGAAATGATGCTATATTGGGGCGCCTGGGTGGCGCAGTCGGTTAAGCGTCCGACTTCAGCCAGGTCACGATCTCGCGGTCCGTGAGTTCGAGCCCCGCGTCGGGCTCTGGGCTGATGGCTCAGAGCCTGGAGCCTGTTTCCGACTCTGTGACTCCCTCTCTCTCTGCCCCTCCCCCGTTCATGCTCTGTCTCTCTCTGTCCCAAAAATAAATAAACGTTGAAAAAAAAAATTAAAAAAAAAAAAAAAAAGAAAGAAATGATGCTATAAATTCAGTTCCTTCCAATGGACACTTAAGCGTCAATGCTATCTCAACCCTTAAGAGCTTACTTACTGGTGGTGTGGAAAAAAAGGCAAGGACACAAATAACTCAGCAAACCTCTTTTCAACACATTGTCAAGTGCCTTACAAAGCAAGCTCAAATATGGCAGAAAGCCACCACCAAGTTTCAGAGTCAAAGAATGCATAAATTGTTACAAGCTTATTCTATAGATCAGCTACCCAGAAAGATATTGTGCTAATATCTTGTTCTCAACTCATTGCCATTTCTCCTTCCTCAGCATAAGTACCCTGCCACACAGCTACCCCGCCCCCCCACCCGCCCCGCCAAATGGATAGGGCAATACACTATAAAGCTTTTCTGGCTAATAAATAATTGGAACCTTACTGGATTTAAGAACTTCACCTTTTTAATAAGCTTAAAATCTCTACCAAAGATTCTACCCACTCAGGTACATGATTAATATTGATCCACAAAAATAACTAATTGCCAAAGCAGAGGGATTTTTGTCTCTTTACCAGAAGTGGCGGAGTTTCTGACACCATAATCTATTTTCACCTGTGGTGAATTTATTTCATGATCTCTTTAGCATAGCCCAATATTCTTGTTATTCTTTTTGAGAAATGTTTACACTGTCTTACCTTAGATTTCATGTTTGCATTTGGAAAGAAGTTTTTATTTTTTCCCTGTGGATTCCATTAAAATGTGATTAAGAGCCCTACTCTATTAAATAAAGGATATCTCATTTTATCAATACTTGAATTTCTCTCCTACCCTTCAATTCAGAGATGACAGTAAAATATTTAACATCTACTGTAGCACCCACTCGTGGCCCACCAACCAACCCACACTTCTGGGTTCTTTTTCTCTCCTTGGCTCCGTCAGAGCCAAATTCCCCTGGAGACTTAAGTTCCCAGAGCTACAGAAGGGACAAGGGCCAGTCAATCTGTAGGCATCCCTGTAGGAGCCGCTGGCCGTACCCAGGAGGGAAGGCTTTGAGAGACTGGCACAGGCATCAACTAGTCAGAGTTAGAGCAGATTTCTGCAAACCAGAGCATTAACTCTTTACTTGCTATACCAAGGGCATCTTAGGTGAGAAGCCAGCATGGCAGACACTTTTACCAACCTTTTGGGGAGTTTTAAAATATTTTAATAATTCCCTGCTCGTGCTCTCTGTCTCCCAAAAATAAATAAACATTAAATTTTTCTTAATTTAAAATATTTTAATAATCTGTGGAGCCTTACCTGTAAATACTGACTGAGTATCAGACCTGCTCACAGCCCATTATAAGAAACTGGATCTATAGACTTAAGACAGTCGTGTGTGGATAAAAGGGCATTTTAGCCTGCTGTCTAAATGTTTCCTTATCTCCCATACTTGAATCCACCTCTCTTGCTTTGAAAGTGGATTCAGTGCCTGCAAGACTTTGGTATTTGTTTACCCAAACTTTTGACTTTCTCCTCCCTAAGCCTTGGTTTCCTCTTCTGTAAAATGGTTTATATTAATAGTATTTCAACATTCTGTTCCTGTGAAGTTTAAATGAAAACATACAAGTGCAACCCTAGTGCAGTGCCCGAAATAGTGCTGGCCATCATCCCCTTTTCACAGGACCTGCAATTAATAGATCTTATAATCCTATATGTGGGTACATAGCTGATCGGTACATCTGACTCCATGAACACATACTGTGCATCGTGTTAGAACAAAGGTGACCAGAAAAATAGGTTATTACTGGGTATGAGAAGTTGTCATGCTTTCAGACACTACAGGGCTATTGTGTACTTTGACAACCTGAGGAAGCCTGGGGTTGCAGGGGCTGATGTCAGCTCGTGGCTTCTGGGCTTTTATTCCTAATGAGGAAGAGGTATTCTCGCTCTCTAGAAAGAGGGAGATCCTTTGTCAAGCTTCAGGTCACCCTGTACTCATATATTATCTTTTCCTTTGACTTTTGCTCAAAACCCGGGAATAGAGCATATCTTAAAAGCACTAATGTCAGGAAACCCCAGGCTCTTTCATTTCTGGGCAACATGACTGAGAAGACTGTCATAAAAGATATGGAATCGTAGGAGGAAATAAATAAAAATGAATCCTAGAGGGCAGCATAAAAAAAGTGTATAGAAAAACTCTGTTAACAAGTAAATGAGTATTCTTAACAAGGTTTTCTTGTCATCCTCTTTGACTGGCATCAGAGTCTTCATTTGAACCATGTCATCTTAGATGCTCTGAGCAAATGTCAATTATAATCGGCACTCCTGATGAAGACTAAACATCAAAATGAGAATGGGAAGGAAGCACCGTGCCACACCATTTGCTGAGAACTTCTTTGAGCTATGTCTATTTGTTGCCTCTTCCCTCTTGGTGTTTTATCTTATTCATGATATGCTGTTTTTTTGTGTGTGTTCTGACTTTACTTCTTGAAAGTCTTATTCACAAGTGGGTGTCATTGTCCCAGTCACATATTGGTTTGGCACTGATTAATTACTGAACCTTTCTTGATGTTTTTGTCCATCATGCATGAGGTGGGAAAAAATGCCTCAGATGCATTTCGAAAACTCCCATCTAATCCTCTAGTTGTGATTTCTAAACCAAAACTGTTTGTATTATTCTAACTCTAAAATTTCTTAGTTTGAACACTATATTGTCTTTACAGTCTTTGAAGGAGTCTTATTTAAAACGCTTCCCTCCTGTTCATTTCATGCAACTACCTTCACTACTTCCAATGAACATTTCCATGAACATCTAGATTAATAAGTGAAAGCCAAAAGTAAAAGGAGAAGAAAAATGTAAAGCTGAATATATATCTGAGAAAATATTAAGCAATAACTGCAAGAATTAAACAGTACTCAAATATTGTTAATTCATCTTTGGTTTGCATGTCTGTTGGTATGATTTTCTTTGTTAAATGAAAAGTCCCTTTTTAATGTTAAATGAAAAGTTCTTTTTTTCATTAAGTTAGGATCATTTAGCGAAGCCAGATTTAGTGAGTGTCCGAATTTCTCTGTGTTTGCATCATCCTTACAAAGGGTAAAGGTTTGAAAAAGTTTTTTTTAATGTTTATTTATTTATTTTGAGAGAGAGAAGGAGAGCGTGTACACACGTGTGTGAGCAGGGAAGGAGCAGACAGAGAGGAAGAGAAAGCATCCCAAGCAGACTCCACACTGTCAGTGCAGAGCCCAATACAGGGCTCAGTCTCACAAACCATGAGATCATGACCTGAGCTGAAATCCAGAATTGGACGCTTAACCAACTGAGCCACACAGGAACCCCTGAAAAAAATATATTTCAATGATACTATTTAATGAAAATAGTTTACTATTCAGATATTACTCATAGATATTGTAAATTTATTTTCTCAACACATACATTATCTTTATCTTTGTTATTAATATTATTTTTGAGATAGAAGATAAGAATTTGGCGTTACAAAGGTGTGAAATCTTCTCTTTGATCTATTAGATCTTTTAATATAATTCAATATAGCACGTGTCAGTTTGAGTTCCCAGCATTAACTTACACCTCTGTCTCTTCCCCCTTCAAGATTGGCAGTTTCTAGAAAGCAACAACCTTGCCTGCCTTATGTTCATTTCTTATCAACACATACGTTCTTGGCATGGTGCCTGGCAAATACTTCAAAAATGCTCTGTAAATAAATAAATGAATGATATTGATGTTACAGATGCACACAAATTGTGTAGGTTGCTATAAGTGTACAAATTCAACAGTCTTACAAAACAGTGCCGGTTAACTATATTTTAATGTACATCAAGAAGCAACAAAGAACCTCATAGAGATCGACACGCAAGCTTAATCCCAAGCAGGTTATATGGCTCCATCTTATGGAGAAAAACGGATGTGGTCACTGAAGACCTTTTCTAAGGCTTGGGATGGCACCTAGAGTTGTTCATCCATGGGGGAAATAATGGTTAAACTTGATGGTAATTGTCAGTGGGAGAAAACAGCAGAACTATTTTGCTCTCAAATGGACTGCCACATAAAGAGAGGGAAATCATGGTCACAAGATAGGGTAGAATGAAGAGGGAACTAATATTTACGATCTCTACTCACACCAGCCACTATGCCAGGAACTGTAACTGTTGCTTCTTGTAGTTCTTACTACGAGTTGGGCAGTATTGTTCCCTTTTGTTAATGAGGAAACAGGTTTCTCACAGCTAGAGGTTGGACAGTATTATTCCCTTTTATTAATGAGGAAACAGGTTTCTCCCAGCTATCAAGTAGGGGCCCCAAGATTTAATGAGGAAACAGGTTTCTCACAGCACTAAGAGTTGGGTAGTATTATTCCCTTTTACTAATAAGGAAACAAGTTTCTCACAGCTATCAAGTAGGGGTCCCAAGATTTAAACTGGGGCTGTACAACCCAAAACCCATTCTTCTATGCAGAGAACATGATTGTGCTTCACCTGTATCTTGAATCCTTTCTAAAATAAGGCAGAGCATAAACCAACGACACAAGTTATTTTCACCACCTTTATCAGAAGTCATACCCATCTCAGCGGCGGGGAGAGGGACTAACAGGGAGGGTCTTCATAGTGGAAGAGAACAGACTTTGACTTGAGATGAACTTTGATCCATATCCCTGTTCTACTTCTTGGTGATCTTATGCAAGTTGCTTATCCATGCTAATTTTTAATTTTATCATTTACAAAGTGAAGGTGTTCACAGAATTTCCAAATGACAAGTACCGTCAATGCCTAACACAGAGAAGGCCTTCAAAAATGGTGGTTGCTCTAATCACCATTTTAGTAGAATCATACTTCGTTCTTCTTTCTGGGTATGCTACCTAAAGAAAGACTTGGTTGTTGGAACACAACACAAAAAGAAAAACATTGTCTCTAGGGGAAGCTTGGTTGATTTTATGACAAAGGTATATATACCTCAAGCTATGGGTCAGTTTGATGTAAAATGCCTTTGGCGCACAATGAAATACGGCCCATTACACTGAATTTATATTTTTGCTTGTTATTTGCTTCATTATAAAGTGATTGATGATACATCTTGAAATTCATTGAAATTTCAAACAATTTTTTGAGAAAAAAATTACGAAAGTTCCTTCAAGGGATTTGCAAATGTACTGTAAATTATAATCAATGCCATAACAAATGCAATGGAGAAGTCAAACAGGGAGAGATAATTCCAAGTTTAGCAGATAATTCCAGGTTTGGGGTTTGCCTGGCTCTTAAATTGTGAAACAGACTCTCTGAAGCAGAAGGAATATGAGAAAAAAATGGAGAAAGGGACACTAAGACGAGTCAGTACCTTTGTGGTACCAGCATAAGAACAGTGATAGAAAAAAACCTGAAATGTAGCATGAAGTAAAGCTGGTCACGATGCTAAGATACCTAATCATGACAAGTCATTTAAATGCTACTTTTAGAGTAAGAAGTAGAGCAAAGAAGTGATCATCTCATTGCCTGGGAAGCCTACTGTGAAGTTACCAGCTGAAAGAAAAGGGCATTGGTGTTCACTTTCGGATCTGTTTCTGTCCTATCCAGCCATGCTGATGCTCCTTCAACTAGAAAGGCAGAACGATAGCAACACTAACAATAGTACTTTGTTAGTGACCCCAGGCTTTTCATGCTTCTCCAAATCCCAGAGCAGTAGCCCTCCTGAAATCAGAGTGCACGGAAACCAGTTAAAATTCTGGTGAGAAGTATGACTGTGCCCTTGCCATTCCTTTCTCTTAAACTTATATTTAAATTGCTTTGTATGGCTACTTCTTAACTTATAAAATACAATAAATCAAACTACAATAAAAGAAGCAGACCCAAGAAGCATCCGGACAACCTGAGTGATTATTGCCCCCTACCCTCCCGCCAAAACAAAAAAGCAGCTAGGCATAAACACTAATGAAATTTAAATCATTGCATCTGGCAGCTATTCCCCAGTTTATAAATGGGTGCCACTAAGCCATTCTGTCTACTTCATGTTCAACAGTTACATTAATTCATTTAGCTATTGACGGTGCATTTGCAACCCAACCTGGCTAAATCATCCAGAATGGAATCCTACTCAAAATTAGACCATAATGAAACAGCATTTTGCCGTGGAAACAGCACAGGCTTTGGACAGGCCTGGGTTTTTATACAGGCTCTCCAAATGATTAGTTGTACAATTATAAAATAAGGATGGTAGTACCCATTTGTCACTTGTCATTGTGATTCAATGCAATGACATATTTGGGGAGGCTGATATTTATTGAGCACCTTCCATGAGTCAGGTAGCCTACCATTTATTCTTCTAGGCAACTTAATGAGGTGGGTGTTACAGAGCCAGGCCTTGAGCCTGAGTTTTAGTCCAAATTTCATGCGCCCTCCATACCACATAGTAAGATGCCAGGCATGGTACCTAGCACAAAGCAGACCCTCAAGAAATATCTACTGAACTGATAAAAGAGCTGGGTTATAGTGGAAGTGAGCAAATCATCAAACATAGCCTTTAAAGTTTAGGCCCAAATCATCATTTATGCATTATGAGTGAAAATTTTGGGTGTCTCAACTAATAACTTAGACATGGGACCTATACTTAAACTATGGATTGAAAAAGTTGTTTAAATCCGGGATTCATTAAGAAAAGAACTACACATGGCCTAAAACATTCTGATTAAAACAAATAATGTACATTAATTCACTAGTCTTTTGGTGTAGGGCCTAAGTCTGGTCTTGGCATGTGCTGTATGTGTTGGATATCTGTTGCATAAATCCTACTCATAATACATTTCCTAAAATTTCTGTTTTCTTTTTCTATAAAATGGAGCAACAAATTAAAGACACTTATGAAATAATCTGAGTGAAAAACATTTCTGGATTTTAACATTTTTTTCTAATCTTTTGCAGCTAAATTAATAGCTTTTTTTATTGTGGTAAAAAAAAAACCACGCACACATACCACAAGATTTACTCTCTGAACAAATGTTTAAGTGTACATTGTAGTATCATTAACTATCAGCATGATGTTACGCATCAGATCTCTAGAGCTTTTTTATCTTGCATGACTGAAACTTTATACCCATTGAACAGCAACTTCCCACTTCCTGCCTCTCCCCAGCCTTTGGCAACCATCCTTCTACTTTGTGCCTCTAGGAATATGACACTGTAGACACCTCATGTAAGTGGAATCATGCAGGATTTGTTTTTCTGTGACTGGCTTATTTCACTTAGCATGATGTCTTCAAGGTTTAATTCGTGGTTGAATTTCCTTCTTTTCTGTGGCTGAATAATATTCCATTGTAGGTATATGACACATTTTATTTATCCATTAATCTATCAGTGGACCTTAGGTTGTTTCCACCTGTTGTTGGCTATTGTGAACAATGCTGCAATGAACATGAAAATGCATACACTGTATCTACTGTATGTTAGCCAACTTGACAATAAATTATTTTTTTAAAGAAAAAAAAAACATGAAAATGCAGGTGTCTCTTTGAGATCCTGATTTCAATTCTTTTGGATAAATACCCAAAAGTGGGACTTCTGTATCATGTGGTACATCTATGTTTAATTTTTTCAGGTACCTTCATATAGTTCTTCATAGCAGCTATACCATTTTACATTTCTACCAACTGTGAAAAAGAGCTCCAATTTCTCTGTAGCCTCACCAACACTGACAGTATATTTTTATTAACAGCTCATTTTTTGTGAAGTTTATTCAACTTAAGCTTTATAGAAACAACACTACCTTGCTTCACATCTGTATTTCACAGGATTATGCAATACTTAATTGAAAGTACCTAATGTCAATAGCAATTGCAACCAGCATACTCAAGTTCAAAATAAAGAAAACTGATGATTTGTAAATGCACAACTCAATTGGTAGGAGCAAAGTGGTAGGAACTCTGGAGAAGTGTTAGTAGCCCAAATTATTCATCCCACCATAAGTATCAGTGCATATGTTTACAGAGAGAGTAGAAAGGGCTACTTATGTGGAAATGAGTTAAGAGAGCTCCTACTTCTTGAAATGAAAGGGTTGGACAAGGTAACCTTCAAGATCAAAACAGGCCTTTGTGGTAGACTAAAAATCACACAGCTGGATTAGAAATTCAAAGACATCATCAAGGTGTCATATTTAATGATCCCGTGAAGGTTTTGAGTGTACAGATTTCACACCTTGTATACCGGCCCCTCCCCAGATTTTCTTTGAAGATATAAAGGAATTGGTACAGGCTTTCTTCTAATTGAACAGTATCACCTTTATTTTAAAGCTGATGCTTCTAAAATGCACTGTAAGTAGGGTGGGTGGCTAGACCAGACATCCAGAGACGTGGATTCAAGTGCTAACTCTCTAACTGGTGAGCAAAGAGGACTTGAGAAGATTGAACAGATGAGGACTATGGCTCTGCCCCATCTTACAGTTTTATAATTCCATGATGCTTTTTTTTTGTTTTGTTTTTAATTTTAGAGAGAAATTGAGTATGAGCAGGGGAGAGGGGCTGAGGGAGAGAGAGAATCCTAAGCAGGCTCCATGCTGAACGTGGGATCCCATGACCCTGGGACCATGACCTGAGCTGAAATGAAGAGTCAGACTCAGTCGCTCAACCACCCAGGCGCCCCTATAATTCCGTGATCTTTAATATTTTCTCCACTCAGACATTTTCATGTGAAAACTGTCATTTATATGGCAGGAGCTACTGCCTGAAAAGGTTCGTCACTATTTGCAACTCTACCTTCTACCTTCTAGGCAGTAATCAGCCTGAAGTGGGGTTTTTTTTGTTTTTGTTTTTGTTTTGTTTTGTTTTGTTTTTTACTAAAAACAATTCTATTTCTTGTAGCTGCATACTAGGCTGCTCTGTCACCTAATGTCATAGTCATCCACAGTTAATTCCATATTGCTCTAGGCTCTGCTTCAGTAGTGATTTAAAGCATTTCTCTGCCTTCCTGTTTGGAAATATCACACTTCAGAACACTCTACTCCAGTGTGCTCAGTACCCTGCTGTTGTCTCTTCCTCATACATGACCAGTAGGCAGAAATTGTGTTTTGATGAGCATCCCTTCAGTCCCGTTGGTGTGGTTTCTCTCAAGGACTTTATAGTTACTACTCTTTTCTTGTCACTTGATTTTCAGGTCCGATGACAAGTTACCCAAGTAAAATTATTCCAGAAGGTAGATATAATGTCAGCAACTGTCCATGTTTTCTAGCCTGTAAAATATTAGAGAGCATAATTTTTTTTTAGTTAATTTTTTTTGTGGGTGGGTTTTCCTGCCACATTAGAGATGCATCTTCTACATATGTGTCTTCTCTTTCAATTCAGTTCTATTCTTAATCAATTTCTAATAAAACCTAAAGGCAGAATCCTCTGGAAGTTTTCAGTTCCATATTTCCATACTGAAACTGTCCATGGGATCTATGCTGGCGATTGCTAAGAGAGCTCAGTTGATCTTAGTTATTGAAGCTGCACAGTAAAATGCTGATACCACAAAGTGACCCACAGTCTTGTGTCACCTGAAAGTATACACAAGTCTCGGGTCACTGTTGCCATGACTTCCAACATTACCTACAATCTATTGAGTTTGAAGAATTAACCCAGATTTTGAAATGCATGATCCAATTGATATAAACTGTTGGGAGTTGAGTGTGAAGGTACTCAAAAATGTTTGCATGAAAGGAGACATGTCAGGAAACCCACTTATCCTTTTACAATGGAAAAAGGAAGATATAAGTGACTTTTTTTAGGTCAGCTTCTTCACACTCTAATGATCCTCTTGACCTTACCATTTGAATTTTCTTGAAATGGGCAAGTTTAGCCCCCACTTGTAGGTTTAGCTCTGCTTCAGGCTTTGAAGCCAATGCTATTACTTTTCAGAGGAAAGATTAGGAGTTTATTTTAGCAGCTTCGAAGACTCAGAATGTGCGTTCCCTCTCTCCCAGTAATTACACTTCTAAGTTTCTTTTTCTTTCTCTGAAAGATTTAGAGTAGCTTTCCTGGAACACTGTTAATGTCATTCTTTTAAAAGCATCTTGTCTATCAGACTTGGCTGAATGAATCCATTGCAAAAACTAAATCTACACTAACACAGCAAACAAACACGCGGCATCAGTTTTTAGAGTAATTTATAGAGTTGTAAGACCATGCAGATAAATTTATTGATTGTTACATGCAGATCTGTTGCAGTTTTATTTATTGAAAATTCCATGAATTGGATTCTACAATGTATCTTCACTTTTCTGGAAAAAAAAAATATATGTCCTAACAATCTATCCTAGACATCCAGAACTTAGCAGGTGATTTCATATTAATGATTTGTCTCTCAGACAGTGTTTTTGACACATCTAGGCACTACTTATAGTCCCAGGAATGTATTCTATTTTCTAGGAGAGTATTTTTTAAGTAAAACCTTGCTAATATTCACATCTGTAGGCTCCTCTATTTGGTAGATAATGCTGTTTCCTAAAAGATGGATCTATTTTAACACTGCTCTATGAGGAAGAATTCCTATTTTAATAATTTGAGATTGTGTTTCTTCCAACAGAACTCATTTGCATTTAGTTTATATCATGATCAGTGTATTGCTTCGATCCATATGCAGCTTTCTTTTATCAGTTATGCAACAAATATTTTAATGAATGTTAGATATGGCATGATGTTTCAAGGAAGTTTAACTTGAGCAATTACTGATTTCATGCAGTAATTTGGGGGCCTCTGTTTGTCAAGAAGGTAATATTTTTAAAAGGATAAAATGACTTTATAATCTATAATTATTTTCCTATAAATTACATTTTTTATAGTCTCCTGATTAGCTGGCACTTGGTGCTTAACTTTACATTTTAGCTCTGCAGGGTCCTTTTAGACATTATTATTGCAAAGAAAAATCAAAACTCAAAGTGAATTCTTAGTTTTATACTCGAAGCAATAGAGGTGCACTTGCTGAAACTGCAGCGAAGCATTGTGCAGTGGAACTAACTCACAGCTTGGTGCCCAGTCCCCGCTGAGAAGGAAATGTACGGGAACTGGCGGAGTTTTACTACATCTGCTCCCTGCTGCTAATGAGCTTTAACCTGTTTCATTCTTATTATGCTTACTGTTTAGATATTTTGCTTGCAAAATTAATTCTTTAGCTGGGAGAACACATGAAAGAGGATATGATTTGTAAAGTAGGGCTGTTTAAAAATTAAAAGGTATCAGCAAGGGACATTAAAGGCTATAATGAGTGATATGGTTACTTAATATCAATTCAAGGGCAGACGCTCAGGTGGTAAGACTGGAGTTGTTTCTCAGCTTCTGGAGTTGTTTCTCAGCTTCCGTTCTTTCTGTAACGTGGGCTACAGCCTCCAGGAGGCACAGTGGCTGTTTTGCATGGGGCATCTACACCAATATATTTATATTGGTGTTTTATATATATATAAATATATATATTTACTTATATTAAATATTAAATTAAATATTAAATATTTAATTAAATATTTAATTAAATATTAAATATTATATATTATATATTTACTTATATATATTTATATATATATATATATTTACTTATATATATATATTTATATATATATAATTTATATATATTTATTGTTTATATATATTTATATTGGTGTTTTAATATATATAATATGTATCTCTATACATATACATCTCTATACATATATAATATGTATTATACATATTATGTATACAATATTATATATGTATAGAGATGTATACAATAATTTTATACATCTCTATAAATATATAATATGTATCTCTATATTTATCAAAGAGATGTAATGGTAGTTTTTGCTTTGAAAGCTTCCTTGGTTCTCTAAAAGGTGCCAAAGTTTTAGTGATGTGTAATGTCTGAAAACAATCAGGTTTCAGCAACCACATTTTATTATGCCCAAGAACTAACGTGCTACCTGTTCCTAACTGCATATAACCTATTCCTGATCACTTAAACAGGAAGAACAAGAAGAACTCAAAGGGTAAATAGGCCTGAGACTATTCTTAATGAAATAATAATGATGTCATTTGGGTAGCCATAGACTATTTAATTTGCTATTTAAATTGCTTTCACACATTCCTTTGTTCCTTACCTTAAACTTCAAAGATAATCACACAGGTATTGTCCGTTTTATAGATGTAAGAATGGAAACCTGCAAATGCATGTCATTTATCATAACCAGATGAAAATTGTCCATGGGTCAGCATAAATCTGTGCACATACTGTTGATGGGGACTGGGATCCTCATCTTTAGATTTGCAGAATCATCTTCAACCACTCTCATTGTCGACTTTGTCAGTATAATAAGCCCACAAAGCTATCTGCTTCTTGAATAGAAGCCAAATGTATTGGATTTTCAGCCAAAATTGCACGTTACTTTTGGTAATGATATGGTTTGAAACATTCTGCAAAGAAAAGCAGGTTGCTCTACTACAGTGTTTCTCAAACTTTTTACTCTTGAAAATAAGGGAAAAAATGTTTGCAAATGTCCAGTTTGGGTCTGTATTATTTTTAGTATAACATTACTTGTACACATAAAGTTATGAAACAGTCTATGAACTCCTTTAACTACAGCTCTTATCACTCATACAACCAAAACAAATGTAAAGGTGAAAGAAAAATCAACCTACAAGGCCGACACAACTGTAATTGAAAGCATCACATTATTGTGACATTACTGTGATTTTAGTCACAAGTATATACATCTTTATTTAGAAGGATAATCACTTTAATGATCCTAACACTGATTAATACAGAAATATTGTTAAACAAAGAAATTGTAGAGCTTATTGTATATTTACTTCTCCGCACTGCTAATGAGCTGCTGCAAAAAAATATTTGAAAAGTAGGACTCACGTAATGGATCTCCTGATCAAATAAATGCTGACTCCTATGGTATAAGCCCTTTCATGGCTGGTGTAGCTATATCGCATGACATGTAGTGACTCATTTCTCCCACTATTTTTCTCAATATGAACCACTGTAAAACCTTCTTCTGAGCAGAATGTCATATCATTTGGCCTCTACTTGGCACAAGGGCATCATTTATATATTAGTCCATCTAGGTTCTTTCCCTGTTAGTGTAAGACAGTTAAAGTAGTACATTACTCCACTGCAATATAATTTCCTGATGTCAAATCATAATCTCAATTTATTACATAAGTTAAGAAACTAAAATCTTACTCTATTAAAATATCTTTAATGGTGAATTTTTACTACAAAGCCAAGTTCAGTCATAGCTGATGAAAGACTGTGAGGGCAGTAATAATGAATGCAAGAACTACAGGATGTAGGGTCCGTGTTTGCATATGTTGGTGCCAAATGAATACTTTAACCGTTAGGTGCTTTACATGATTGCTGGCATCAACACAATGTAAACATGGCCATAAATATGTGTGGCAATGCCACATAAAAGATGATCATCTAAACAAATCTAAAAATGCTTTCTATTATTCTCATGATGACCTTGGGACAGGAATTAGTGTTATCCCATTTTACAGAATAGGAAACGGGAAAGTGAAATGCCTGCCCTGAGATCACATGGCCAGTAAGTGGTGCAGCCAAGAGTCAAGCACCTGTTGTCTGGCTGGTATCAGTGATCTTGATCATTGGCAGTGACAATTGAGAGAACAGTAACGTCCACACAACTACATTCATTAGTCACCTAAATGCACATGCCTATTTTGCTAGATAGACAATGGAAAATATAGAGGAATGGATTTTTTTTTCTTTTTTAAGTTTATTTATTGTGAGAGAGAGTGTGTAGAGGAGGGGCAGAGAGAGAGCGAGCGAGACAGAACTGGAAGCAGGCTCCACACTGTCAGTGCGAGGAGCCCAATGTGGGGCTCGAACTCATGAACCCTTGAGATCATGACCTGAGCTGAGATCAAGAGTCAGACATTGAACTGACTGAGCCCCCCTGGTGCCCCAGGAATGGAATTTTTAAAATTACTTTCATTGCCTACTTTATTATAGGCACAAGTAATATATATATTAAAGTGTATTACTAAAATATTGATTTGAAAGGGTAAAATTAATTTTTTTCAACAAAAAAATTGGTAAATTTATTATTTGGCTAATCAGGCATTATAAAAGTCATTGAGAATATAAATATAAATATAAATATAAATATAAATATAAATATAAATATGCTATGTGTATGTGTGTATGCTGAAAGCAAGTGTCCTATTTCAGAGGGTAACCAAAAATGAAAGGAGCCTCTGAGGTTTCTTAATTGTAAATTAGAGGAGTTTGCTTTTGAATATATTTTAAAGTCTTTCTTGAGACTACCACTTTTTAAATTCATTCATTTATTAACTTATTTATTCATTCATCCGACATCAATTTATTTTTTTAAATAACTTTTTTCTGATTATAATAGTAATGCATATTCATTAAATAAATTTGGAAAATCCATTACCATGCACAGCAGGGAATAAAAATCCCTCTTTTCTGTCTACCCAAAGCTAATATTTTGGTTCATTTCTTTTTAAAGATATCCCAGATGTGGTTGGGCCCCTTAGGCAGCCTTGCATTTTGCCCCTGAGCAGGAGTCAACACTCTGTCACTTCCCCTCAAAGCAAACCTACCTACCTTAACAAAGTGTAAGAGAAAAATGAAAATTTTGCTGAAGTTTTCAGGAGGAGGCAAAGGAGAAGGCTACAATGCATATTGCACAAAAAAACTGAATAAAAAATCCCCATTAGACATCTGGGTTCTTCTCCCTATTAATTGCCAGCTGCCTTAATTCCTTGTCCATCACTAGCCCTGCTGCACAGAGCTGGCCCTGTCCGCTGCTCTAGCCTCTCTTCTTTCTGGGTCTTCACGCAGTAAATAAAGGGTCCATTTTAGCATCCTCTACCTTTATAGGCTAGCAGGGGCTTGCAAAAAACCCGTGGAGTTTTTTCTTAGATAATTTTGTCCTGTCTCATTCAGATATGTATGCATGTGTATATATATATGTGTGTGTATATAAACCTGCACACACATGTACATATGCATTTTATTAATATCATACCTACTAGACTTGGAACTCTTTTCCTCCCACATATTTTGTTTTCCATCAAATGTTCAAAACACAGTTTCGTAGTTGCATAATTTCATTACAGGATAGACCCTAATGTGTTTGGCTAATACTCTATTATTGGATATTTTGATTGCTAGCAGTTTTTGCTATTACATATAACACTATGATAAAAATCCTGTATAACTCCAGATGTTTTCTTTGTGGACATCTCTAATTATTTTCTTAGACAAAATTTCTGAATTTAGGATTTCAGGGTCAAATTGAATGAGCATTTTGGAATTTGATATACATTGCCCTTTAGCATGAAAGCTTGATTGAGCACCTACTGGGTACCAGGCACCATGCTACCTGCTGAGGATTCAAAAATATGTGACATATCAAAAAGCTTGCAGTTAGCCGTTTGCTTCAATTAGATGGTAGGCCTCTGCTACTTTCCCTAAAAAGTGTATTTGAATTTCTATTGGTGGTATGATTGAGAAGTTCCTGGCTTGGACCTAAATTTATTTTTTAACTATATATTGCCCAAAAAAGCCTTTCTAAGTTTTGAAGCCAACCAAAAACTTCCACGTAAAATATTTGTCTTCATATTAAATTGTGGGTATATTCAATAGTTATCATTTTACCCCCAAAATGTGTTTAATAAGGAAAAGATAATTGCTTCATATTTATGAATTGAAAGTTATTTTAATTTGGTCTTGAAGAGGAAACTTGTTGATATAAATGTTATATATCAAAACTACCATTTCAAAACTTGATTACAAATGAACATCTATTAAACCCGTGGCTTTGAAGTCTCAGCAGAAATTTACTTACCACCTCTTTTCTCCTTATGGCTGGCCACCACAGACATTTACAGGCCGTTTTCAGGATTACCCGAATGTAAAGGACATGAGGGAGGGTAGACAGAAATGCATTAACCTTCTGGGAATGGCTGAATGACAGTGACTTCCCAGATTTGCAGAATAGCAACATAAATTGGCAAATACAAATACATTTGACCCTATGAATAGAACTTTAAGCCAAATAGTCATCAACGCCATTTTTAGGCATAGTCGTGTACTGTATCTTGTTGTCTGTAATCATGTGTCTTACAAATGCAGAGGGACAGTAGCCACTTCTGTATTTCACATGTCACATGAAGAACACTATGGCTTCAACTTGGTAGTTAAAATAGTCTATTGTATGCAATCAGGCTTCTAAATAATCCAAATGACAACGGACTCCTTAAAAGACCTTAAAATTGCCAAATACTATATGATAAGGAATTCTGAAAGGTTGGGAAAGACGGACCATGGAAACGAAACGCAATAACCAAACTTTTAGATGCCCCTCCTTTTCCTTTATTTCCAATTTTAGATGATTACTTGCTCCTCACTTCACTAAGGGTGACAACACTTTTCTTAGACCTAAATTGGAGATAGTTATTTTAAAAATACCTACAACACATAGTAGTAAGAGTATGGATAAACACAGATTTAATTTCAACAGCTATATCACAACGATTATACACAGTATCTTACATTTTGAAAAGGCTTACCAAACAAAAACAAAAACAAAACAAAACACCCAAAGTGTGGGTGCTGTGTATACACAGTGGCTTACACATAAGGATTATCATTTACTCTCTGGAAATGAACTCCATCTTGGCCCTAAATTCTTATATTTCTACACAGAGTTGAAATGCCAGCTGAAAGCATTCCGAAATTTAAAGTAACTGACTTAACAACCTCAGACAAAGAGAACATGTCTGAAAGTTTGTCTCAATGTTTGACTTGACCTAAGAGAGTCTCTCTGGGACTTATTTTCTAAACAGTACCCTAGCACCTTGGGCCAGCAAAATGGCCTTTAAGCTTGAATGAACAGGGTATTTTTTTTCCTCTAGTTCAAAGCTTCACTATTTCATCTTTTCAAACTCTTTTACTGCACTCAGTAAGGAATTATATTGACAAGGGTAGAATTTATCTCCTAGAGGAGAATGCTATGCTTCTGTTAAGTGCTAATATAACATTTATGTGTTGGTGCCTTAATAACAGCCCCAGCTCACCTAATGAAAGTTGAAAGCAAACAGTACTCTCTGAGATTTTATTATGACTGAAGTGACTGCAATTTGAGGCAAATTATCCCTATTTTTGTTCCCATATCAAAAACAGAGATGCTAAAGCAATTGCTACATGTTTGGTATGGAATTAGGTTCCACTCTCTCATTAATCTACAAGGAAGAGCATTTTTCATGTAAACAGCTCACGAGGGTCAGAGAGAAGAGCTGTTTCTGTGAAAAATGCTTGTCAATAACTTTGTGAGTGAATTTTGAAATAAAGTGCCTGTAACCTGTCATTATTCCTTCCTCTCAAAGTCGAGAGTGAGTGGATGAAAATTGAGTATGTGAATTGAAAGCAGGTTGAGTGTTATGGCCTTATCGACTTCAGGTAAAATGACTGTTTTAACTTGTTATTATTTTTCCATTCAGAGGTCAGGCAAGGTACAGTATTACCAGCATAGACTGCAGTGTAAGCAAATTGGTATACAAAAAGGCTATTACCCACACTCACAAAGCAGAGGAAAGTATAAGTCACTAATATCAAGTGGACTTGTGATCTCTACAAAAACAAAACACACCAACAGTGTTTGGAAAAAGAATAGCATAGGCATAGAAGTATAAAGCACCTAGGAAGCAGAAAATATAAACCTGTTTAAATAAAGGTGCATATGTTTAGAAGGCAGATAAGAAATATACATGTTCCTGACCATTTTTAAAAATCATGTTTTGATCATATTTGTTTTGCAAAAGAATTATGGGACTTGAATGCTAAATGTTAGATACGCCAACTCTACATGTCACCTTAAATTTTTTCGTGCCTAAGATCATCTTAAAAGTAATTAGCTTCTGATTTTTCAAGTCCATCTGATGTATTCTTATCAAAAGCAAAATACTGCTGTGGTCTTCCTTTTCGCTATAGAAAAAGAAAATCAATGAGACTTCAAAACATCAAAAACCCTTTTCTTGTCTTCTAGATGTTTACTTTTAATTCTGAAGGACGGCTTAAGAGTTTAGTGTGGCTGTTTTAGGTATGCAAGAAAAATATCTTTCCCTCAAGTAATCTCAGGCCCATTGAAAGCATATATTTAATACTATTGTTCAGTTTATTCTTCTGTTTCAGAAGACTAGTCGGTGTTTTTGTCTTTCAGACAGATTCTTAGAGACTCTGTTATAGACTCTGTTGGTCAGAAAATGAGCAGATTGGCCTAGACATTAAAAGAGGTGATAGATAGGCTCGATTAAAACCAAGTTAAGGGAAAGAAAAGGTTACATATAATTTTGAAGACATGTTTCTGTGTCTATTCATGAAATTCCCATGTCATGTAAAAAGTCAGGTTCTTTTAGTTCTGAACTATTATTTTGGCTTTAGAATAATTATAATGACCTAGATAAAGGAAATATATTGACATTTCTTTGTTTCACGCTTGTTAGTCTATTCATGTCTTTAAACATTTACTGATTGGACACTGTGCTAATCAGAATAATACAAAAACTTCAGGAGAGCCCTCCTTCATCTAGTAAGCAAGAGAGTCAGGAAGATAGTGAGATAGGTTGCCATGCTAACGCTGGAAGAATGAAAGCTCGTGGAGGCAGGGATCTTTTTCTGCTTCTGATCAGCAACCTCACCTACTTCCCAAACTATTACTGGGCACACAGCAGACACCTAACAGATATTTGTTGGATGTTGAAGAGATATGATTGGGCCTCATGCAGTGCGTTTAAGAGACTGTGGGAAATTCAGCAAAGACTTTCCCAGTGAAAGAGAGGTCTAACGTCCTGGAATGATTAAGCCAGGCAGAGTTGAAGCAAGGCCTTCTGTATCAAGGGAGCAGAGAATTCCAAAGATTAAGTCAGAATACAGAGTTGGATGAACATCTGTTAATTGTAGATGGTCCCAGGAATGAGGGGTGGGGCATGCACAGTTGATTGAGATAAATAAGGCCAGATCCTGAAGGGCCTTGTAGGCCACACTAAGGAACTTAAATGTTAGATCAAAAGCCACTAAGTAATAATATTAATCATGCAGAGTCTTAAAAAAAAAAAAAGGCAGATATATTTTAGAAAGAAATGACATTAGCTGAAGTGTGGCAAATGGATTGAAGAAGAAGACTGAAAATGAGTAAGGAGAACCATTAGGAGGCTTCACAGAAATCTAAGCAACATAAATGACAGTGGCCTAAATTAAGGTAAACGTAAAGAGGCAGAAAGAATGGGCCTATTTAAGTGATTTTAAGGGGTTAGAGATGACAAGACTTAGTGGCTACTTGGAATGACATTGGGAGAAGTTCCTAAGGAAGACACAGAGACAAGGATGAGGTGCAGTTCTCCAGCCTGGGGAAACCAAGTAGATAAATGCCATTTCCTAAGATGAGGAAGATGTGTTTGGTAGGGAAAGTGGTAAGTTTATTTTTGGACTCCTCCCTGTAGTCTCAGACTAGATGTACACAAATCCATTACAAATGGATGAAACAAATCTAAATACCTACATAGTAATTATGAGCATATTTTCCTTACATACAAAACAAATCACATTGTTCAATATAAAAATATTCTTCTTTCCTTATAAGAGTCTTTTTGAAATGTAAAGGTATACAAAAAGCACTTGTTTCTAAGAGTTAAATTATTGTCATGACCCTGAACTGGTATAGTCAGTGAAAAGCATGACACCACCAACTAAGTCAGCACAGATGATGTGCTGTACCTTTTTGAGTTATATGTATCTACATAGATAAATACACTTCAATATGTTCGCATTCACGTTGGGTGACATACTGAAGTAACAAGTTGGATTGAATATATATGCTCACATATGTTTCTAAGCATAATTTTTTCTTACCTTTTCTCTCTTGTTCTACTGAAGACATTAAAGTGAAGTTACAAAAACTATTCAGATCGCACAAGTACATTAAAATGTTCATAACTTGGGGCACCTCGGTGGCTCAGTCAGTTAAGCATCCGACTTTGGCTCAAGTCATGATCTCACAGTTCATGAGTTCGAGCCCCGCGTCAGGTTCTGCTGACAGCTCGGAGCCTGGAGCCTGCTTTGGATTCTGTGTCTCCCTTTCTCACTCTGCATCTCCCACATTCATGCTCTGTCTCTCTGTCTCTCAAGAATTAATATACGTTAAAAATTTTTTTAAAAAACAGGTTCATAACTTATATTGGTAATTATGGGCAATGCCTATTAATTAATTACGAGCTGGTAAACTGAAACACCTCATATATCCCCTGTATTTCAACCAATTTCCATTTATTACATAATTATTTAATTTGCTAAAAATTTACTGAAGTATGCATACGTAAACCTAATAAAGTTTCTGAAATCCTAGAAGATCCATTCTGACATTACATCCTGCTTGTGTTCTTTCATTCTGGGAAGAACACAAGTGTCATGGCAATTCCAATGACACAGGTCATATCCTGGTGGTAGCGGCAGTTCCCCGTCTCCCCAGAGATGCTGCAATTGAGTGGCACATCATTGCAGTGGTGGACGAACCATTTAGAAGGAAGTATTTTGCTTTGAAGACAATACTGAGGGTTTTCAAATTGAGTGTGAAGCGGTGGCATCCAGTTCTGCATCAAGTACCTCAATTTCCATTTCCTTAAAGATGGACATCACTGTCTATTTCCGCACCTGATTTAAACAGGACACTAGAAGACCTTATGGCTATGCTTCTAGAAGCAAGAAGTCTCTGAAGACAGCCAAACCGCACCGCTGTGTTTTAGAAGATTCTATAGAAAAGACAGCATTCATGCCAAAGTACTACATGCAGGTAAGGTTGCTATTAGAAAGCTGACAGGAAGTACAGACTGTGGAATCACATCATCTGTGCCTGTCAGAGATAGAGGTAGAACAACCTGAGCAGTGCAGGAGGCTTTGCCCCCATCCAGTCGGCGAGAGAGTGGGAGACAGGAGTCCACCATTTCTGCTGCTCACCTCGCTTGTCTTATACCCTTTGTGTGAACCCTTCACTACCCTATGAGTGATTAAAAGTGTTTAAAGAAATTTATTGTGGGGGGGGGTACTTGGATGGCTAAGTGGGTTAATCGTCCAGCTCTTGATCTTGGCTCAGGTCATGGTCTCAAGGTTTGTGAGATCGAGCCCCACATCGGGCTCTTTGATGACAGCACACAGCCTGCTTGGGATTCTCTCTCCCCCCACCTCTCTCAAAATAAATAAACAAACTTAAAAAAAGTTTTTTAAAGACATTTATTTTTTTCAACCGTATAACCCTCTTTATTATATTCTAAGCCGTGTTGCACGCATTAGACATTTATACATACATATTGTGAATAGGTTTTGTGTACACAGTACCATAAACACCACACTTCAGAGATGCCCTGCGGTGCTCAGACCCACCCAGTGTAAATCTGACTCCACGGTACACACACACACATAAGCGAGAGTCAAAGCCTCACTCCCCAAACCAGCTCTGACTCAAAGGGGAGCTCTGCTGCTCATGTTCCAAAAGCATTTTACCAAAAGGGCTTTGGTTCATCCTCCCGAAAGAGAAATGCACCAGTGTGCACTTAGTATCTATCACCTTGTGGCTGGCTACCAAAGCGAGGGGTTTGGCAAACGTGCCAAATGAACCAAAAGGCACATTTCATTTTCATGCAGCAAGTCGTGCTCAAGAGTCCAAACTCAAAGCCTGGCAACTGGCTCATTTCCAGCCCAAACAGCCATGGGGAGTTCTCGCCCTTCACAGGCAGATCAAAGTTTTGGTTTTCATTGGGCCAGCCTCATGAAAATAGGACAGACAGAATTTGATTCAGAACATTCAATCCCGATCTGAAGTACTCTTCCTTATCGTATTAGCCTAAATGGTGTACAAAGCCCCTCAATGGGTTTTAAAATGCAGTTGTGCCTCAGGCCTTGCCATAGGTACATTTTAATTCAATATTTGCAAATTGAATTGTGCTTTGAACATTTTATGGAAGTGAGCTTTTAAAGTGCATCATTTCTTGTATCAGATATTTCTAAAGTAAAGTGAATACCTCCTCATCTATCTTTTAGTTTATTTTTTTTAGTTTATTTATTTATTTTGAGAGAGACTGAGACAGTGTGAGTGGGGGAGAGGCAGAGACCAAGGGAGACAGAGAATCCCAAGCAGGCTCCACTCTCTCAGCACGGAGCCTGACGTGAAGCTCCAACCCACAAAACCCTGAGATCGTGACCTGAGCTGAAACCAAGAGTCTGACACTTAACTGATGGAGCCACCCAGGCTCCCCTATCTTTTAATTTAAATACAAATTTTAATATACTGAATCTGTCTAAAGCCAGAACCTTTCTAAAGCTTACTTCTCTTTGGGGCTGTTGGTGATTATTTTTTTTGCAGACTAAACAGAATTATGACAATTGTGTCACACCGACCCTGTGGTGCTCTTTTCTTTATATTATGAGGAAGAGAGCAAGCCACAGGCGACTCTGGCCACCATCCAGTGATCAGTCACCTGACCCTTGAGTGGATAGTTATGCATAGAATCCGTGTTATCTGACTTCAGGTTCAATGTCCTTTTCACTGCTCCACTGACTGCTGCAAGAAGAGAAGAACAGGTATATGGGAACTAGATAAAGAAATACTTTCCCATGTCACTGGGAAGCCTGTCAGTGGCTTTGAAACTGGCTCCTAAAGGGAAAAACAGAAACTCTACTAATAAACTCAGTGCCTAATGAGCATCACCAAATCTTTTTGCAGCCTTGGGATTTTCTATCATTTAATCTTTTGTGAAATAAAAGGCACCATCATGGCCATACCATACCACCTTGTGACAACTTTACTTTTAGGGAAATACTACATATGTCTTTATAAAAATAATTCTGGAATATCTCTTTGTACCTGTATGCTAGTATTAAGGGTCAGAGTCTGTGCATTCACATTTTTTATGAATATGAATATAAAATATTAGTTCATCTGTAATAATTCAATAATGTAAAAGATGATGCTCTAAGATCGCAGTATCCTATTTTTTCCCCACTTAACCTAAAGCAATACTAGAAGGAAATTCAACTTGACATTCTTTAACACATTTAAAACATAAACTAAAGAAGGCAACGAAAATGTAGCAAAGAATAAGCTCCTTTCATTTATGAGGGACGGAATAAGCATAGAGCCTGACAGAATCTGGTGGTTTTTCTACAAGGACTAGTTTTAAAGAAAAAAAAAAAATCAACCTGGTAAAATGTATTTCCTTTCTGCAACATGCCTATTTGATTGCTGACAGTCCACAATCTCATGATATTCTTTGAATAAATTATATTCATTCTGTTTGAAAAAGAAATTTAACATGTATTTAAATAGTGCAGTTTTGTGAGGGAGGAACTAGGCCCATGTGTGTTCAGCTAATGGCACTGGGTGCAGAATGAGTCATCATGGATTTTATTTATTCATTCATCCTTAGATCCTTTTAAAAGTCTCCAAGGCCCTAATGACCATCATCATTATCATCAGCAAAAACTGCTTTCTGGAGAAAAGGCAATAGGCATTAAATTTAGAGGCAGCACTAAATGATCAGTAAAAAGGACCTGAAATAGTATCACACGCATATTCCTGGACACAAGATGCTGAAAGTTTATGATCACCAGTCAGGCGATCTTCTTTATGAAGTTTGTGACTGAGATGTTCTCTTCTCTTTTACAAGGCAACATCATTTGGCTCAGGAGAAAATAAAGTATAGGCCAGTTCTCACTCAACCATTGTTAAACATTGGAAGTCAAAGGCATCAGTCCTAAGAAGGTACTAAATTATTTTTAAAAAAATTTGGGGCGCCTGGGTGGCTCAGTCGGTTTGGCGTCCGACTTCGGCTCAGGTCATGATCTCGCAGTCCATGAGTTCGAGCCCCACATCGGGCTCTGTGCTGACTGCTCAGAGCCTGGAGCCTGTTTTGGATTCTGTGTCTCCCTCTCTCTCTGACCCTCCCCCCTTCATGCTCTGTCTCTCTCTGTCTCTCTCTGTCTCAAAATAAATAAATGTTAAAAAAAAATTTTTTTAATAAAAAAATAAAATAAAAAATTTAAGAATGATCAGGATCAAAACTTAATTTCAAGCATTTCTCTTACCTTACAGTTCCTTGCATGTAATATAGACTGTCCAGTGAGTGGATGAAAAACTATCAGTGAGAAAGGTTTTGAACTAAACCCTCTGAAATCCTGTCTCAGAGGTACTTTACATATCCCATAGTCACTCAGTGAACACAGCGTGGGCTTTGTCTTCTCTGCACAACCTCGAGAAACAGAATTAGAACTAGATTCGCAAGGCCAAGTTCCACTCCTCTGGGAACACCGGGTGGCATCTAGAAGTATGGGAGAGGTGGTACCTGTAACCAATCCAAAGGGTCGTTACACCTGGCAGTGGCCATCTCCTTCCCTTGCCCACAGTACCCTCACAATTTGGACAGGTGATGCAGTTCAGGAGTCATCAGGAAGAGATGTTGGAGTCTTTTTGTGGAAACATTGTAGGTGAACGCAAAGTGTTCAGAATTTGGCACAAGGCTGTTAGAGACACTGGCTACAAATGATCCATTTTCTTAAACTCTCTGAGCTTAGGAGCTGTGGGATTTCTGATTTTGAAGCAGTCATTGGAACTTTCTGCTTTGTAAAAATAAAAACAAAACCACCACCAACAGACATAAAATCCCATTATGGAACAAAAGGAGTACCATACAGTGTAAAATGTAACTTTGGTTATATTTGTCAACTACTGTTGACAAATTTTCCAATTCTATGGATGCGGTGTTTTGGTTTTGTTTTTTTTGTTTTTTTGTTTTTTTGTTTTTTTAATGTGGTCAAACTGCTCTTTATCAAGAGTGACATATCTTTTTGAAAACAACGGGCAATTTCTCCAAAGCCTCATGTCCTTCTCTGCAAAAAGGTAATGCTAATTAGCCTTGTCCACATGTAGGGTGCTGCTTGGTGATCAACTGAGACAGTGTAAGTGAAAGTGCTTTTAAGTATTGTACCAATGCGAGGTGTTGCTCTTGTGTTTGCCGAGATACCTACTGGCTTTAAAAAGGGTATAATCAAGGTTTCATCTCTGTCACGTCCTGTAATAAATTGGCTTTTGTTCGCTCCGAAATTTAAAAGCCAAGTTTAAAGATATGTCTAGTTTTATTGTTGATCTTTATAAATAGATTTCCCTAAGGCAGGCATATACTAAAATAGGAAGAGAATCCACTTCTATGGACACTCTTAACTCATCTACCTCCTCAGTACTTCTAAAAAAACAGAAAATATTTCCTTCCTTGATCAGAATCTTCTTTCGTTTGCCTTTTGCAAAATGCTTATTTCCCTCGAGTTCCTTCTTCCTGCTGCTTGAGTGACAGGATTTTCAACTTCCAGGACGTCCTGCCCCCTCCCTTAACAGAGCACACTGACCAGTCCCTCCTCCCAGCTGGCAGACTTGTGATAGGGTCCCCTTTGGGAAAAGAGTTCTACGTTTTGACACTTTTCAAAATTCTTTTTGTGGTCATTCTTAGCATCCAAGTCTAAGCAGACTTTTTTTATTTTTTTTAAGAACTGTGAGCAAAGCATGGATGGGGTTTCTTTTTGCATTCTTCTTGTTGCACTGCTGCATCATTATCATATTGTGTGTGTGTTTTGTTGTGGTCAGTTGAGGGTTTTTTTGTACCAACTCCCAGGAATAAACCATTGTCATGTTTTTAACTCTATAAAATATCAATGGAGGCACAGGTGCGATGTTGTAATTCTGAGACGAATGGTTTTGAACCAGAAAGATCATTCTTAATTATTGGTTTCCAAAGCAAAAGAATGTTGTGCCTTGTTACCAATTTTAGCATGTGTGTTAAGAGACCCAGCATATAGATGTTCTCATAATGATGTTTTGACAATAATTTGATTGTTTTGTTACCATAAGACCCCAAATTATTTGAGAGGAGATGTATAATAGTTGAACTTTGTAGACACAGAATTGTACTGCTCTGTGGGAGTTTCTGGAAAATTCACAGATCTCTAAACCTTGTGTACTCTACAGAGTTGTGAAGTGAAGTTGAAGTTCTGAACTTTAGGTTGAACAGAATTATAAGCTAAGATCAGCTGGCTGAGCAGATGTGCATCTTCGAATTACTGATCATGACTTAACTAAACCTGTTTAAGTGAATTAAAGGTTTTAGCACTGTCTGCTGCTAAAACAACTCCTGGGCTCCACATTTGCTCTGTTTCACCATTCTAGGAGCCAAAGACTCTAATCCTCAAAACACATGAAGTTTAGTGCTGGCAAATTCAATTTCATACAGAATCTACAAGTATATTTTTATACAGAACTGAAATTAATCATGTGCAATAACTTCAATTTCAATATCTGTAGTTATGAAACTTGAAATGATAGAAATCAGAAAGTCTCTATTGTTACTGCTATGCTTGAAGGCTTCTCCACTGATCCTCCCCACCTTGGCAAAATTTTGTGTTTGTTTAATTTTTCTTCGTAAAATTAATTTTAGTTTCCTACAAGTAAATCAAAGGATGTTTTATGCCAGAGTGACCATATACCAACATAGGAATTCAATTTTATTAATATCTATTGGGACACAAAGATTAATAAGACAAAATCTCTGCTCACTAACAATATGTCTTAGAATAAAGAGGGGATTGGTAATGAAGGGGTTAGACTGAGGGCTCAAGACAGTTTGTGTAGCTTTATTTGGGTGATCCTAACAATCCTAAATCTTAATCTGGAAAAGGGCCTATAGAGCATTTCTTTATCATCCATTCTTTTACCTACAGTTGGGATAGACACCACTTAGGAGAAAATCATATGTATGTAGTAAACTCAGCAAATAGGTGAATTTGGGGGGAAGGGATAGACTTATTCCACTATAAAATACAGGGGTCGGGCTCTTTTCTAAAAGTTTCATTGTTAAGGTCATTTAAATAGCAAATGCATATAGGGGCACTAGCATAGAATTAATTTTGCAACAATTCAATTTAATTCAATTTTCCAAAAGTAATAGCACATAAGACCAAAGCCTAGAATGGCGACGGCTACGGAGTGAACGTTTTGTAATAAGAGGACATCTTTCAAAGGTTCACTTATTTGGTTGGCGTTATTAGCTGTTAAATTGACAATACACTTGATCACCTCAGCCAAAGCCAAAGGATGGATATGAGGCACGGGGTGAAAATATGGCATATGACCCTCCTATAATTTGGCTTTTCTCCCTGCCCACAAAAATACTACATTATGATTGAAAACAGAATATGGGCAATGAACCATTTTTATACCAAACTGTTAATTTAAGATGAATACGTTAAAAAAAAAAAAAACTGGGAAACAGTTGCTGACTGCATAGAGGAGGAAATTTCACTGCTGATTCTTACAGTTTTTTGTTAAGAAAGCAATGATTTTGCCAAGTTTCATAGTTCAGGCATCAGAACTCTGCTGCTGTTCCAAAAAATAAAAATAAATAATAACTAGTTAAATTAGTGTTTGGGGAAATGAATTAGATTGTAATGTATGCAAGCAATTAAGCAACACTGACTTGATTCACTGTGATGTCTAAAATGGCATTTTAAAAAATGAAAGTAGCTAAATTTGGCCCTGATAAAATATATAGCAGCAATGGGTTAGGAATTTTGCAGTTTTGCCCAAAGAGTCCAATCAAACAACCCATATATTAGGTGGCTGTTAACATGCTGGCAGCTGAATTTTTTACATCAGTTTCCAAGGTTGCACAGTAATTACATCTACTGTGAGTCACTTTTGCAGCATATTTTATAAAACTTTTACAGGTTTGCTGGGAAGGGATTATTCAAAGTCACCTTTTATAGATTCTGCCATGAATATTAGACAGTTCTTTAAAAATGTTAGTGTTTACCACTTACATGGCTTCTGGTTTAAGCGTAGCTGGCATTTGAGGGTTTAGTATAGTATACGAGTGGAGCTTCCTTTTCTGTGTAGACCTTCTGTTCCCTAGCATTGCTAGTTTATGTTCCCACTGAGCTGCTGCCAGAACAAAATAAATCCAGTTGCCTTTTGCTGCTCAAGGCCAACCTAGCAACCATGGAAAAAAATGAGTCGTTCTGAGCATTTGTCCTAGGATGTCATTGGCGGGTGGCGATGTGCAGTTTCATGACCAATACAGTCCACAAAGGGTTTGCTCATTTGAACGGCTGACTAATTTAGATTTAATATTTTGGAGCTTGCTCCTTATTCTTATTCCCAATTATATCCAGCCAGTGCCCAGAGATGTATTTAAGACTGTGATTGGATAAACTACTTAGCATAACTTTTAGATCCCCTGCTTATTAAATCAAATATGTTTTATTTAGTTTATTCCATTTACCTCAGTATATTTTCACCCTGAGTGAAAAGTCCTGGTTGTTTCTTAAAATTAATATTTTAAGCATATCTTATTTTATTTCAGGGACGTTGTGAAATTCATTTTAAAATATAAAGGCCAGTGAAGAAATATGATGAGATATTACAATTCGGGATTGGTGCATGATCTTACTGAGGGGTGATGTCAGTCTTGGAATTTGGGATGGAAGAAAATAAATGGCAGTAAAGCTGGGGTCCTACGCAAAGCTAAAAGCCAAGAGAAAGGGAGCAAACTGGTCTTCTCTGCTGGAGTCATTAGCAGCCTCAACAAAGTCCAAATAAGATGTGGTAACTATAGTTCTGATGGTATGGGGGTGAGAAGACTATGGGTGGCACAGTAGAACCAACTTCTCTTTCAGTCTGCTGCTCACTCAAGGATCCGAAAAGCACATGTGATTTTCTGTGCTCTGCTTTCTGTACTTCATCATCATTGCTGTAAGCATGGTTGTAAGCTGTGCTGATACCTCCCACTTTGCCACTTTCAAATCCTCTTGATTTACAAAGAACTGGCCCTGGCTCTTGTGCCATCTGTTCAGGGGTTTTTCCCCCTTCGAAGAACACATTTTTTGAAAACAGATTTCAGACCTTAAAATGTATAAATAACAATTTCTGTACCTTTGGAAAAACATCTAAAAACTTCATTCATTCAACACATATATGTTGAGTATCTGCTCTTTAGTGGGGGTTCTTCTAGGCATTGGGGATCCAGTGGTGAACAAGACAAAGAACTTGGAGCTTACATTCTGATGGAAGAGAAAGTTGATAAAAGAAATAAATTATTGTAAATGCAATAGTGATAAATACATCAGGACAAGAAAGAAAGCAGGATGGTGACTATTTTAGACACAATGCTCAAGAGAAACCTTTGTGAAGAGGTGCCCTTTGAACAAAGACCTAGATGAAGGGAGGGAGTGAACACCGCAACACTCTGGGAGAAGAGTGTTTCAGAAGGAACAACTGTTGCAAAGGCCCCAAGGCAAGAGGAAGACTGGCACATTTAGAAGCAGCAAATATAGCCAGACCAAAGCAAGTAAACAAAAAAATTGGGAGGGAAATAGGGTGGAGATACAAACAGTGCCTCTATTTTAAAGGACCTTGAGGTTACAGTCAGGTCATTGGATTTCATTCTGAATGCCCTGGGGTACCACAAAATTTGTAGTCAGAGGAAGTAACATTTTCTGACTTTTCCTTCTAAAAGCTATCTCTGGCTGCTGTGCGGAGGATATTGGGTTGAAGGCAGGGATGAGGATACGGAAGAGTGGAAACAAGAAGACCCACTAGAAAATTTTGCAAAAGTATAAACTAGAAATATAAGTGTCTCGGGCAATGTTGCTGAATCCAAGATTCAGGATATATTTTGAAGAAGAAAGACCTGACAGGATTTGTTGGTGAATTTGGATGAGGAATGCAGGAGAGAGTCAAGGATGCCCCTGGCTCTTGGTCTGAGCAAGTGGATAGATACTTGTGTCACTTATCAAATGGCGTAGCCTGGGGAGGAGCAGGTTGGAAGGCAAAGCTGTATTAATCAGCTCAGGCTGCCATAACAAAATACTATAGACGGGGCTTAAACGATAGAAACGTATTTCTCAAAGTTCTACAGGCTGGGAAGTCTAAGATCAAAGTGCCACCTGATTCCATTTCTGGAGAGAGCCCTCTTCCTGGCTCACAGATGGCTGGCTGCCTTCTTGTTGTGTCCTCACATGGTAGGAAGAGAAAATAAGCATTCTAGTGTCTCTTAAAAGGGCACTAATTGCATTAGACCAGGGCCCCGCCCTCATGATGTCATCTAACTATAATTACCTCCAAACACCCCTTTTCCAAACATTATCAGATTGGGATATAGGAGTTCAATGTATTAATTTCATGGGGAGGGACACAAACATGCATTCCCTAAAAGGGAGGTATGGTTTTGGTCATTTTCCTGCTTTTCTTTACTGCAGATGTAGATGAATCTATCCATCATTCGAGAGAAGATGAGCAGACAGACACATGAGTGTAGATCTTGGGGAGTGTTTGAAGACAGATAAAAATTGGGACGCCTCCAGCATTTTGATTCTAAACCACAAAAGAAATGAAAATACCTAAGAGAGTTGGAGGCAAAGAAAAAAAGATGAAGGACTAGGACTCTGTTTAGAAATGAAAAAGTTGTTGGTTTCAGCAACAGAGGCTAAGAAGAAGAGGTCTCTGAGTTAACAGCAATGCTAACCAGAATATGCTATCTCAGAAACCAAAGAAAGAACATGTTTCAAGAAAGGTAGACAGCTTAACTGTGTCAAATTCTGTTCGTTAGTCAAATAAGACGAAAACGAAGAACTCACCATTGGATTTAGCTGGATGGAGAATTCTGGGGATCCCAACAAGAGTGGCTTCTGTGGAGCAATGGAGAAAACAGCCTGAATGGAGTGGGTTTGGGAAAAAAGGAAGTGAAAGAGGTGGATATGGAAAGTATAGACACAGAAGGCGTTTGAAGATTTTACTGCAAACAAAAACAAAGAAATGGTACGATGGGTAGAGGGGATGTATGGTCTAGAGAGAAGTATTTTATTAATTAGAGATACTACAGTCTGTATTTATGCTGATTGGAATGATCCAGTAGAAAAGTAGAAACTTAAGATATAAGATAAAGGTAGGATCATGGTAGAAGTGAAGTCCTGGAATGGTCCAGAGGAAATGGGATCCTTGTGCAAGTAAAGAGGTCAGCCTTCCCTGGGACCAGGCTCCCCAATGTAAAGGAAGAGAAGGCAGAGGCAGATTTTTTAGTGGGAAGATGAAGCAATCCTCTTCTGCCTTCTCAAGTTTGAATTTAAGAGGCAGGATCATTAGCTGGGAGTGAAGAGGAGGGAGAAGTGTTAGAAGTTGGAGGACAAAGGAAAGAGTGCGAGTGTAAGAAGTGTCAGCCAGCACTTTTTCCCAGCCACCTCTACTGTTTGGTGTGGGCAGCAAGTAGGTGGAGTTGGACTTTAAGAGGATTAGGGTTTTGCTTGGTGAATAAGATAGAAGCAGGGAGAAAGGATTTTTAAAACATCATTTCCAGTCGTCTTGAGCTAAAACCAATTTCCCTAACTCAAACCCATTGTGTATGCTGGTGTGTAGGCGTTCAATTTTTTAATTTGTCATGCCAAAACTAAAAACTCAACATCTGAAGAGTAGCTTTCCCAACATAAGTACTATAATTTCTTCTATCTCTCACTTACTTAATTCAACTTGAGGACTCTATTTTTTACATTCCTTTTACCAATTTTTCTTATATAATATGTAATAGCTTAAGTTGTAGAGAAATAATTATGGATGTTATTAGCATTGGTACTTTTGAGTTTCAAAACAACTTGTTGTAAGAATGTTTAGAAAAATATGCTATTCACACAAGGAGGTTTATTTTAAATGATTCAGATTATATTTAGTGCATGCCTAGAACTCCATTATTCTATGAAAACCACAAGTAAATTTAGTTTTATTGAGAGTCATGGTAAAGGTAGCAATTCAAATACCGATCAAACAAACCCGAGAAAAAGTTCAATCAAGATATAAAAAGCAGAGATCTTAGTCCATTTGAAATGTAGACTTTTGGTCTCACCCCCCGCTCCCTTTTTTAAAAATTTCTGCCCTTCTGTGTCCTGTAGAGAGGAGTCCAGATGCAAACTGGGAACATATAAACAAATAATTGGATACTGTAGAAATACAGAGAACAAGAGGGTATCACAACTGGAGCCTAGGCAGTGTCACATACCCTCTTTTCTTCCTGCCTGGTTGGAATATGGTGGTATTTATGTATTACCTAGGGATCCTAAAACATAAAATGAAAGTTGTTTTGTTTTGTTTTAATCAGAAAGTCAAAGAAATTATAAATTCAGAAGATCTGATAAGGGGTTATTCACTGGATAGATGTGGAGTCCTGCTCAGGAGGTGCCTTTGAGTTCTGACTGCTAAACTCCCTGTAGAAGTCTAAAATTTAGGAAACTGGCTTGCCTTAGGTTCTCAGCATAAAAAGGAGAGTGAAGGAGAAAACTTTTCGATATCTCTCTTCATTATCCAGCTGGTTCACAGGCACAAGAATGGACTCTAATAGGAAAGGACTACTAAATCGTGGTCTCTAAGACCTTCTAAGTTCATATAATTTGTCTGCTTGTTTGTTTGTTTGTTTTGTTTTTATTTAAATTCCAGTTAGTTAAAATATAGTGTAATATTGGTTTCAGCAGTAGAATTTAGTGATTCATCACTTACGTGTAACACCCAGAACTCAATACAAGTGCCCTCCTTAATGCCCATCACCCATTTTCCCCATCCCCCCACCCACTTCCCTCCATCAACCCTGTTTGTTCTCTATAGTTAAAGAGTCTTTTATGATGTGCCTCCCTCCCTCTTTTTTCCCCCTTCCCCTATGTTCATCTGTTTTGTTTCTTAAATTCCACATATGAGTTTGAAATTATATGGTATTTGTCTTTCTCTGACTTATTTCACTTAGCAGAATACACTCTAGCTCCATCCATGTTGTTGCAAATGGCAAGAGGTCATTCTTTTTGATGGCTGAGTAATATTCCATTGTGTATAAATACATCTTTATCCATGTATCAGCCGATGGGCATTTGGGCTCTTTCCATAATTTGCCTATTGTTGATAGTGCTGCTACTTTAAACACTGGGGTCCATGTGCCCCTTTGAATCAGTACTTTTGTATCCTTTGGATAAATACCCAGTAGTGCAATTGCTGGGTTGTAGGGCTTATTTATTATCAGTGGTTCTTAACTTTAGGAGGTAGAAGTGGTTATGGATTTCTTTGAGAATCTAATGAAAGCTATGGTAAACAAACACACACACATAAAAGAAAAGAAAGTTCATGCACCCAAGATAAGGAATCACTGCACTATAAATGTTAAAAATGTAGACAACCAATAAGCTATTTGTGGTATGAAGTTCCAACCTTGATGTCGGAGTGTAATGGTGTCTTGGACAAATGTTTTTTATAAATCATTTTGATTCTCTTCATTTGTTTGAATGATTTACATGCTGAAACAGAAAAATTAGAAGCACCACTATCTCAAAAGTTAATAGTATGGTAATCAAATACCATCAGAAACATTCCCAAATATGTTTAAGGCCTCACCCTTCTTGCCTCAGTCCCATATCATGCTGTCTAGAATCTTTTTTTCTAAAACAGATTGTGCAATGATTCTGGTTAATCAAGATCTAATTTTGGGTAATAATCTCAAAATTACAGGGTCTGTCAAATATTTAAGAAGATAATATTTTGAAATCTCCAAGATATAGTTAAAAGAAGTCTTTTCTCCAGTGTTCTGTCACCTGGGCATTAATTCTAAGCTATGATGCTCAGAAAGCCGTAACTCTGTGACAGACATCTCTCTTATATATGTTTAGATGAACACCCATTTTCCACAAACACAAACACAGAGCACCTACAAAACTGTATTTCTTTATTCACGATGCACTGGGGCTTTCCTGTGCATCAGATTTTAAATAGGGCCAAGGGGAAAAAGCATAACCAGATCGAGACAGATAATCCATGTCTCCAAATCAAAACAAAAGTAAAAACAAGAGTGTTTCTCAAACACTTTGAATGAATTTGCATTCCCTAGTCTTTATTTCCTCCTCTCTATCCCACTCAAGTAAGTGTATCCCCCAGCTACTCACACACACACAGAGACTGAAAGTTCAATGGTGGTGCTTTAACATTAAACTACAAAAGACAATTTTTTTTTAATTTTTTAAATATTTATTTATTTTTGAGAGAGAGAGAGAGACAGAGTGAGAGCGAGGGAGGGGCAGAGAGAGGAGACACAGAATCAGAAGCAGGCTCCAGGCTCTGAGCTGTCAGCACGGAGCCCGACGCGGGGCTCCAGCTCACAAACTGTGAGATCATAACCTGAGCCGAAGTCAGACGCTCAACCGACTGAGCCACCCAGGCGCCCCACAAAAGACAATATTATTACAACTCTTTCCATATATCATACTACTTCAAATAAGAGGATTTAAATGATAAAATTCCAGATGTTTAAAAAAGGAAACATTTGGGCTTTTCTTCAAATGTTTCTTATCCTCTAAAAATAGCTTCCCCAAATTATTTCAATTTAGCCATTCATATGTTCTGCTTCCTTTTGTTCAACATATGACAGAAACAGGTCTAAAACTTCAGCCCCACAAATCAGGTATTATGTGTGTGTTTAATTGTATGTTTTTAAAGAAATCTTAAGTACATTTCATATTTAATATGAAAAAAAATTATGGTTTCCTTAAATCTGGCCTGGGTTTCCATAAGAGAGAATGCAAGAATCACTGAACATTCAGGATTACCTTAATTTCTCAAATGTGAATGCCATCAGAGGTGAAGGAACACAAAGTCATTGAAGTGTTACTGGTGGAGGGGACCTTTAAAAAAGACAGGTGATTCTGTAATATAATAACTTTCAAGATGTATTTTATTTAAGATATTTCAACCTATGCCCATAAAATATAAACATTTCAAAAATTGGTACAGGTCTAATTTATCTTTGGTGAAACAAATATGATATGATTTAAAGTAATAATAGTAATGCCTCATAAAATAGCACCTTTCCCATGGAAGAATGCGTGATTCAAACAAGATTGAACTTCATGTGTGGTTACCTTTTTCATGAATGTGACCTACTCTCCTCCAGCTGAGTGTCACTTTTACACACACATTCAAACATGATAAATGTCATCTTGGCATGTGTTTCACATAAGGATGGCCAAGCCCTTGGCTAACACCATGGAAGGCCCGGAGATGCATCATCTCCCTTTACCCTTTACCCTGAGGACACATGGACCAAGGTAGTGCAGTGTTGTATATAGCAAGAGCAGGGGACTGAGAATTGAAAGACCTAGTCCCATATCTGCCCCTTACTGACCAGGCAAAAGTGGATGAAACCCTAAATTTCTCTGTGTTTCAATATGCTTTTCTATAAAATGGAGGGTAATTACGCCTGCTTGCCTGGTGAAGTTGTTATGAGAACCAAATGAGATAATGTAAGTGAATATGCTTCAAAAACTGCACTACACGCATACATGGTAAAAGAAAATCTGGATTCAAATTTTATAGTTCTCTGGCTCTTGTTTGAATTATGAGGAGTTCCATAAATCCAGCCCTTTTTTATGGTTAGCTCTAATACTTTATAATGATGCAAAAAGGAATGGGATTGTGCACTATAATCATGCAAGAGAAGATCTGGTACTTTTTCTTTTCCATCTCAATCAACCTCTGCTGAAGGTCATAGACAGGCCAGAGCTAAAGGTCCATTTTCCTTTTTGAACTTGGCGTGCCTTCGAATGGAAAGGGAAGAAGTAGCCAGTTGTAGAATATTCAGTTTCCTGAAATACTCTGAGGAAGAAAGAACATTTTCCTCATGTGGCTCCCTTATTCACATTTTTCTAAAATGAATAGATTTTTTTTCTATCTTCTTTGCCTCTCTGTCTCAATCAAACCTGTGAGTGTCTGATTATAATCATCAATGGTCTGTGATATTTCTGCACGATATCTCACAACAGTGTAGGGCCAATGTGTCTCCAGGGCCTCATAGGTTTGATCATGTTAAGGCTACTGTAAGTAAAAGGAACTTACTACTATAATAATCCAAATTTCATAACAGTTCAGGCAATTTGTCTTATTGGTGTTCCTTTCAGTCATAATCAAAATGTAAAAGCACAGCACTTTTTAAAAGGTATACCTTGTTTCACAGCAGGGAGGGAGGCAAAATATTTCTATTTTATATGCAACAAATACTGTGTGAGCACCTACTGGGTGCTCAAGAGTGGGCCAAGAATGATGAAATAAGAGTATTGGTAGCAATAATATCAGCCATTGATTGAGACCCTACTATGTGCCAGGTACAGGGCTATAAGCTCTATATAAGTTATTTCATTTATGCTCCACAAAGCCCTTAAAAGTAAGTACCCTTGTCCCCATTTACCAGTTGAAAAAATGAGACGGAGCAAAGTGAAGTAGCTTGTACAAGCTCACCATTCAACAAATACTTATCGATTATACAAGTGAGATGTCAGTCACACCTTCCTTCCTCTGGAGAGCTAGGTAACATGGTCTTGAACCACTCAGTTATGCACCTTTTGCAACCCCCGGCCTTCTCAAATTTTTCCACTAACCTCTCCATCTCTCTTTGTCTCTTGGATTCCAGCTATGCCTCACCCCAACTGGAAACCTCATTCTTTCCAGGTTTTCACAAACCAAATCCCCTGCACCAAACATTCATGTTATCTGCAGACTTTTTTTGAAGGTTTTGAAGGCCTCTCTGAAGGGTTCACATTACGAACCTCATAATCTTCCACTCATTCATATTCTTTCTCTGTCTGTCTCTCTCCCCTCCTCTCTCCAGGATTGCCCAAATTTTTCTTCCTTTCACAGAGAGCTCTTCTGCTCTTCCTAATACCTGGATCAGACTTCAGCACAAATCCCATAATGCCACAGGTCTTCCATTTCACCAGCAGTATAGACTGCTTAGAAGGATGTTGGCACTCACATTTGAAAAATTAAGGTAATCATGAATGCTCAATGATTCTCCAATCTAGATGCCTGCTACTCACAATATGGTCCACAGACCAGCAGCATCAGCTGTACCTGGGAAGTTGTTAAAAATAAAAACTCAGAGGGGAGCCTGGGTGTCTCAGTCAGTTAAGTGTCTGACTTCGGCTCAGGTCATGATCTCATGGTTCACAAGTTTGAGCCCCACGTTTGGCCCTGTGCTGACAGTTCAGAGCCTGGAGCCTAAGTGAGTTTCTGTGTCTCCCTCTCTCTCTGCCCCTCCCCTGCTCAGGCTCTGTCTCTCTCTCAAAAATAAATAAACATTAAAAAAATGTTTAAATAAATAAATAAATAAAGACTCAGGCCACACCCCAGGACTACTGAATCAGAATCTTCAGTTTGGTATAATCCCCAGGTGTTTAAAGTGCACATTAAAATTTTAAAACAGTGCTACAGACCATAGTTTTGTAAATAATCCTGTAACTTAAGCTAAAGGAATATCATAGATCCAGAAGCTAAATCATAATATGAATTACTAGAAATCTTGGTTAGTAGGAAGTAAAATCCATTTCCATGGGTTAAAGTTGAGTAACTCAGGCTAGTTGCCTATATTTTTTCCTTCTCTTTTTCTCGTTACATGCTGGTGTTTCATTTTATTTTTCTTTTGTTTTTGTGGGTTTGGGAGAGCAGGAGAGAGACAAGGCAATTAAAAAATAAACTTACAAAAGATATAGTCATTAACTCAATGTTCTGAATGTCTTCAAAGCCTTAAAAAAGAGATTATGGTTTTGGAGCCAAAAATGTGAACTAGAAAAAAACCATCTCTTTTTGTTTCCGATCCTCAATAGAACCACTAATCTTCATAATCCTCATCTTTTAATAAATCCGTTTTCTCAAGGAGCAGCTGAACCTTTGTTATTATTTTTGTTACTTTGAGTAAATACGATGATGTCCCAGGTAAAAGCCCCCCAGGACATATTCTTCACCACAAGCTTGTGTATTTAGGTAGGAATAACAGCTAAATTTGACTGCTGTTTACTGTAAGAAGATTTTTAAGGGTGTTGTATAAAATTTACAATACATACTCTGCCTTCCAGACATGTGTTAGTTTAAAACTACCATGATCCATGAGCAATGGTTTTCTTAAGTTTGTAAGTGCTTATTAAGAATAACAACTGTGAAGGTGTTCTGTACTCACTAATGTCAGATGCTGTTTGGAAACCAAATGAGATTCTTAAATGGGTTCATATAAATTTTCATTGCTTACCACTAGTTTGGATAGCTAAGGGACTTATCTCTATTGCTCTTCTCAATCCTACCTTTTGTTTTTAACTGTTATTGAGTTGCACCACATGATAAAAAAATATATATGTTCCTGATTTTATTCTCCAGTTATGATTCTGAATCTATCATGCCCTCTGATACTTCAGAAAGAATGATCTGATTTTAAAAGGTGTACATGAGGCACGATTGAAAATAGCGTTCACATTATCTCTATTTGTAAAAAAATATTTCCGATTTCCAATTTTCTGATCCCTTTTGTAAAACACTTCATCGTATAAGATTAAAAAGTCATAAGACTCCCAGTGGACCAGATCCTCATTCTCCTCCGAGAAAGCCATCGAGAGTAGTCTGCATTAAAGAGATGTGTGGGCCATGGAGCAGAACAAGCATCTGGGCCACACATGTAGTTAACAGGGATGGATATACGTGATAAAAATATTCCTGCACTCACTGTGCTGTGGTGGCACTGAAAAGACCCTAACTCCAGCAATAATTCTTTTACACAACTCTGATGCAATGATAGCCTGTGAACAGTCAGCCCTAGTTGTGGTCTATTGCAGAATACGAACGGGACGCTTGTTGAGTACGTTCCCTGATGTTCAAGGATTCCGCTGGTACAAAATTCTTCTGCTCCAATATGTCAGCCTAAGTTTCCTATAAAACTGAAACCTCTGCATGATATGTGGCCATTCCAAAATAGTCAATATCTAGCTATCTCATTCAGGCACCTTAAGTGTAAGGTAACAAAACTGAATTAGACCTCAAATTCTCAAAGGGTTAACATGTGACCCATGTCGATTGAATGAGGGTTTATACAATATTTTCACCCTACTACTGCCCACCTTCCTTCTTTCTGGATCCACCTCAGTTCTGCTGTTTCTAGTAAATCATTTCTTATTTCCCCAAGCTGGTAATTCTTCCTCTTTTGAATCTCTGAAGTATGTTGTGTTTCCTTTAGGGCACATATGATGCTGTTCTGCCTCGTCCTGTGCTTATGTTCACATGCAGGTAATAATAGTACCTACGTCACACGGTTGTTATGAAGATTATATCAGTAAATATATGTGAGACTCTTAGAACAGTGTCTCACACACATAGTACATGCTGTCAAAGTACTAGCAGCTAACATCATCATTATTTGTAAGATTTAGCAGGCCTTTCACACTTCACATTTATAAAGAAATTTGTATTTTCTTCTAGAAGTTTCGTGGTTTGGTTTTTTTTTTTAATATTTGATCCATCTGGTGTTTTATTCTGATAAGCAGGGTAAAATATACAACTTTCTAATTCTCCCCATGGCCACGTCACTTATTAAGTCTTACTATCATTTATTCTTGAATTAAGTAATTAATATAATTAATAATTACATTTATTAAGCCTCTCCCATTGATTTGAGATGTCATTTTGATCGCATACTAAATTTCTGTATAGGTATTTTGAGTCTCTTTCATATGCCAGAATGACACACGTCTTAAAGCTTTAAAGTTTGTTTCACTATCTCCCCCTCACTGATCTCCTTTGGTGATTCTTGCTTATTTATTCTCCTAAGTGAACTTTAGACTTAGGTTTATAATTTGGGGGAGTGGGAAAGAACAACAAAACCTGGTGATATTTTTTAGGGGGTGAAGATGTTATTAAAATTACAAACAACTATCTGTTCTTGAACTTTCCTGAGCACACGTTTATCTTTACATTTGTTCCAAGTGTACTTTTCTGTGTAGCAGGAGTATTTCCTCACATGGGTCTCACATTTTCCTATTGAGTTTATTCCTAAATATTTTGCTTTTTTGTTTTGATTTTAATAAGTCTTTTCTTCAATTATATCTTCTAACTGGGTATCTATGTACATGAATACTGTTTTTCTTTTTTGGCGAAGTAATTTGACATCAGCCATCTTCCTAAACTATCTTATTGTATATTGTAGCTTTTCAGCTGAATTTCTCAGGTTTTCCAGGCATAAAATCACACCATCTGCAAATAATATAGCTCTGCATTCTCCATAAAATTTTTATGCCTACATCTTATACAATCCTATGCCTTTCTGTTATACAATTCAATTAGGTAACTTCTTACATAATATATAATAACAATAATTTTATATGATCACTTTCTTTTATGTAATTGTGTTGCTTAATATCCCAGGTCATTGAGTATGATAGTGGGCATCTTTGTCTTGCATCCGACTTTAGGAAATATCTCCAGATTTCCCCAGTAAGTTAGATGTTAGACTTGGGCTAAGATATATTTATGTTAAGTTAATCAAGCGTCTGTTGATTTCTTTTGTATTAAGTGTTCTTTTAATGTTTATTTTTGAGAGAGAGAGAGAGAGCATGAGCGTGGAAGGGGCAGAGACAGACAGGGAGACAGAGAAGCCCAAGCAGGTTCCACGCTGTCAGCACAAAGCCAAACATGGGGCTCGGGCCCACGAACCACGAGTCATGACCTGAGCTGAAGGTGGATGCTCAATGGACTGAGCCCTGCAGGCACCCCTGTATTAAGTGTTTTTAAAAGAATAGGTGTTTAACTTTGTCAACTGTCTTTTCAGAGTTTGTGGAGAGGATCATTATTTTTCACATTAGTTTATAATATGATGAATAACACTAACGTATTTTCTGATAATATAACCTATATTCCTAATATTGAACCATTCTTACATTTCTGGCATAAATTTTCCATAGACATGCATGATTCTATAACAGTTAGATTCTGTCTGCTAATATTTGATTATTTTTTATAGTAATATTTATGAGTGAGCTCATTCTATAGATATTTGTTCTGCACAATCTTTGCCTAGATCCATTATTCTGTAAAGGATTAGCAAAACAATGATATTATAATTCTATAACATATACCAATGATTAATTCTGTTTGTTATTAGATGGAGTACATCTACAAGGAGAAATTTCTCTTCATCAACTATTCGGTTATACTGAGGTCTAGCTTATACTGATAAGGCAGATTAAATGCTCCATGTACTGTTTTTGAGAATAATAAGTTAGTTTCCCAGAATTCTCCAAAGAAAATCAATAAGATTTTGTGGCTTTCCTTCAGTATTTCTATGAATGCATGGATTTTTGATTTGATGTGTTTTAGTCATTGCCATGAGTATTCTTATTGATACTCAACTTGCCCCATATTTTGGCCACTAAAAGTCTTTTAGCTTGGCATCAGGGTCTTTGATGGTGTCCCTGCTTTCTCATGGGTCAAGGTTTCTGGTTTCATCTTGCACAACTTATTGTCTCAGGCCAGAACAGACAGGTCTTTATACTCACCCCCACTCAATCATTAGAGTTTGTCCTAAAAAAAATGCAAGACCTTGGCAAGGCAACGCAGTTCAGGCTGAATCTGCAGAATGGGCAGTTGGAGGCTCTAATATGACTGTACTCACCACAGCTGGGTCTTCAGCCCTTCCTGGAAGTTGATCTGGGTAAAGCTTCTGTCTATTCATTGCGCATGTAAATGTGCATATTCACTCATATGAGTGAGGCCACCAGTAAGACTACATAATACCTATGTACTTATTTGTGTTACATTTATTATGTGTTAAAACAGTATTGTAAGGGTAAGCATAAGAGCCTACAAAGGGAAAGGGGGAAAAGACCAAACATATAGAAAGAAAACCAGGAAACTATAGTGTCACTGAAATCCATTTCTTTACATTTTCCCCACCATTGTGTCTCCTTTGCACCTAGAACAATGTTTGGCCCATAGAAAGAACTGAATAACTATTCAACAAATAAATGAATGGTCAACTATGTCAAATTCCATAAAAGGCCAAGCTAAATCACAGAAACATATTCATTTGCTTTGTCAAAACAACGGTGATGGTGATGGTAATCATGGTGACAGAAGGGCAAAAGCTGGAATGGGTTGAGAAGTGCAAGGTGGTCAGGCAGTAAAGACAGCCCATGCACTGGTCTTTTCTGCAAGTAACTTGAGTAAAGATGAGATACTTACTGGTGTTTAGAAAGGGAGGAAGGGCAAGGAAATTTTCTTAGTTAAGGTTTTTTGTTGGTTTTGTTTTTGTTTGTTTGCTTTCTTTTGCTTCTTAAACTGGAAGACACCTAAGGATATTTATAGGCTGATGGGAATGAGCAAGTGGAGTAGGGGAATGTTACATACTGGAGAGAAAGGGTAAGATCTTTTTTTAATTGTTGTTTATTTTATTATTTTTTTAAGTAAGCTGTACGCACGGTGTGGGGCTTGAACTCACAACCCCAAGATCAAGAGTCGCATGCTCTACCAACTGAGCCAGTGAGGCATCTGGAGATGGTAAGATTTTTTTTTATGTTTATTCAATTTTTTTTTGAGAAAGAGAGCAGGCCGGGGAGGGGCAAAAAGAGAGTGAGAGAGAAATCCCAAGCAGGCTCTGCACTGTCAGTGCAGAACCCAACACGGGGCTTGAACTCACAAACTGTTGGATGATGACCTGAGCCAAAACCAAGAGTTGGAGGCTTAACTGACTGAGCTACCCAGATGCCCCGAGATGGTAAGATTCTTGAAGCAAGACTCCTGAGAAGGCAAAAGCAATTAAGATCCATAGCACAGGTGGAGAAATCCACCTGAACAGAAGGAAGGCCAAGGTTTCTATTGAGACAGGAAGAAAAAGAGGGAAACGTGGTGAACTTTCAGCAAGAAGACCTTCAGTAAAGCATAAAAATGACAAATTCAGAGCTAGGTATCATAGGTAATAGTAACAGTCTTTTATGTATTCAAATACTAGCTATGTGTTTTTTTGAATGAGTATGAGGAACTTGTGTTTATGATATTTTATTTTATTAATATATATTAATATTTTGTTGAGACAGATTAGAATTAAAACAAAGCCCTTTCAGCTAGTATCCAAAATCTATAAAGAGCTCACCAAACTCCACACCCAAAAAACAAATAATCCAGTGAAGAAATGGAGAGAAAACATGAATAGACACTTCTCTAAAGAAGACAGCCAGATGGCCAACAGGCACATGACAAGATGCTCAACATCGCTCCTCATCAGGGAAATACAAATCAAAACCATACTCAGATATCACCTCACGCCAGAGTGGCCAAAATGAACAAATCAGGAGACTATAGATGCTGGAGAGGATGTGGAGAAACGGGAACCCTCCTGCACTGTTGGTGGGAATCCAAACTGGTGCAGCCACTCTGGAAAACAGTGTGGGGGTTCCTCAAAAAATTAAAAATAGATCTACCCTATGACCCAGCAGTAGCACTGCTAGGAATTTACCCAAGGGATACAGGAGTACTGATGCACAGGGGCACTTGTACCCCAATGTTTATAGCAGCACTCTCAACAATAGCCAAATTGTGGAAAAAGCCTAAATCTCCATCAACTAATGAATGGATAAAGAAATTGTGGTTTATATACACAATGGAATACTATGTGGCAATGAGAAAGAATGAAATATGGCCTTTTGTAGCAACGTGGATGGAACTGGAGCGTGTGATGCTAAGTGAAATAAGCCATACAGAGAAAGACAGATACCATATGGTTTCACTCTTATGTGGATCCTGAGAAACTTAACAGAAACCCATGGGGGATGGGAAGGGAAAAAAAAAGAGGTTAGAGTGGGAAAGAGCCAAAGCATAAGAGACTCTTAAAAACTGAGAACAAACTGAGAGTTGATGGGGAGTGGGAGGAGAGGGGAGGGTAGGTGATGGGTATTGAAGAGGGCATCTTTTGGGATGAGCACTGGGTGTTGTATGGAAACCAACTTGACAATAAATTTCACATATTTATTTATTAAATAAATAAATAAATAAATAAATAAATAAATAAATGAAACAAAGCCCTTTCTCTAAAACCATCACATAGGTCAGAGAGATGGCTGAACCAGGAATTAGAAGACCCAGGTTCTAGTTTCAGCAGGACAATCTATGCCTCTGGGTCCATAGACATAATTAGGCTTTATGAATTGGACCCATCTATAAGATATTTAAGAGATATAATCAAGAACACATGTTGACTAGCTATGAAGTGGGAAGGGAGAGGAAGAAATTAAGTATGACTCCCAAGTTTCTAATTTTAAATAACTGGATAGATGGTAGAAATACTGGAGAGGAAGTAATAATAATGGATTATTAGATACATTGAGAGAGTGTATATATTCAATCTATATGTGAATTAAACACATTCTACAAAAGACATTAATATTAAGAAACTGATACACAATGTTCACTGAAAATATGGAATGTTTAGAATAAGTTATCATGAACTATAATGGGAAGCCAAACCACAGTACAGTTTAATAGCAAGTCAGATAAGTGGAAGAAAGTATAATCTTACTGTGAACTTAAAAGAAACGGCAGGAATAGAGAGGATTTTTAACAATTTAAATTTTCCTGTACTCATTTATCCCGAGATACCAGTGGCCTTGTTATTTAACTCACCCATTATTTCTTCTGAAACAATTGCATTACAGTAAGAGTAGATAAATACAACCCTGGAGTACTATAGATCACTGAAATGTTTGTTGCTTTGAACAAAAAGAAGTATCAAATCAAGTTAGTTTCTAGATTGCTGTTCCCCTGGGTATGGGTTCATCGTTCAGAGCTGTCAAAGGGTCTTGTCACTCCCAAGCTTCTGTGACACGCAGGACTAATTGTTCGGAGCCCAAGGCAGTGCATGTCCCACTTTTAAAGGCATCAAGACAAGCATCTTCTGAATTATCTGATCACCCTAATTCTTCTATATTAATGCTACAATAATGGTGTTTTAAATTCCTTTGTTTTGTGTTTGTAATTCCCACTCACCTGCTGGGGTTTAATCAAGTTCTCGCTCTATCTACAGATGATTCCAGTTACTTTCAGACCATCTGTCTTAGGGATTTTCAGATGCATTTTTAAGCTATTCATATTTTGGATAACTTTCAATAAGGAGCAGAAAAAGCATCTTGATCTTGGTCCAAATGTCTCAGAACTCCATAAATATGAGGTCTTTGCAGATTTCCCCTGCCTTTAGTGACCTGGCCACCTTCACAACCCTAGAGAGCTCTTCTGAATGGCTCCTTTATCACAGCTTCTGCTTCCTGGTATTCTCTGAAGTTTTATATTGTTTACCCTGTCTTTCTAACTAGATTGAAGACCTGTAAGGGCACAAACTGTCTTGCACCTTTTTCTTTTTTAATGTGTATTTATTTTGCAGGGGGGAGGGGGTGGGCCCGAGAGGGAGGAAGAGACAGAGACTCCCAATCAGGTTCCCACGTGTCTGCCAGAGCCTGACTCAGGGCTTCATCCCATGAACTGTGAGATCATGACCCAAGCCAAAACCAAGAGTCACATGTTTAACCAGTTGAGTCACCCAGGGGTTCCTCATACCTTTTTCTTAAACATTCCCTGTACATAACATAATACTCTGAAAATTTTTTCAAATATGATCAAATGTTTACTGATACTATAATTAAGGTTAAGAGCCTCTGGAAGTAAGCTGCCTGGCTTGAAATGCCAGCTCTTCTCCCTAGGAGCTCCATGACTTTGGACAAGTACTCTAACCTCCCTGCTCCTCCATTTTCTCAACTGGTAAACAAGGATAATATTGTACCTATTCACTGTATTGTTAGAGGAAGAAACAGGTTAATATATGTCAAGAATTTAAATCAAATTCTTGCCATATAGAAAGTACCATATAAATGTTTGCTTGACAATGATAATGACATCTATTTAGCCCTTTAAAGCTTAATTTATGCAATAATGTGACGCTGCTATATGTAATATACATTAACCTGTGTTTCCTCCAAAAAAAAAAAATTAGGAGCATCTTCTACACTTTTACTTTTCTAGAGTTAGCTGCAACCGCCCCCAAGACATCTATGAGCAGACTAACATTAATGCTAGATTGGCAGGACAGTCTGATCAGTTACTTGGTGACATGTTGGATTGTAAATTAATGGTGGGCATTTACCAAATGAATACTATTTTAAACAAAGGAACCTAACCAATGTAGAGGCTTAATATACTATTAATGTGCAGACCAAAGCAGTGTTAAGACAATATGAAGACAAACACCGTAAAGTCTTCCAAGCCCACCTTCAGCAGCACGGCTAGTGGTAGCTCTGGAATATGGCAGATCAGTGTGATTATTCTAGGAAAGAGAGGGAAGGGGTTGGGAAGAGAAGAGACGGAAGATATAGAAGGCAAAGAATGGTACAAAGCACTGTATGAGATCACACTAAAGTAACCTATAAGTAAAAACAAAGTATGTTTTCTTCTCCCACTCCCCATAACATCCAAAAGAAAAGATAATGCTTAAAGATATAAATGTGAGACTGTTCAAGAAGAAAATAGGGAGAAATTAGATGTGAGAAAAGAAAATATTGGAATAGACATGAGGCATCTATAACATCTAAGCAAATAGATAGTCTTGACCGTCTTGGGTTTTGATACCACAGTTTCTAAAACATCCTGTGGTCAAATATATTTTTTAAGAACCATAAATGGAAGATGATTGCAGTGGAAACTTTTAAAATTATTTATCATGAATCTTCTTTGTTTTTTCTACCACAAAAGTAATATATATTCAATGAGTAAAACTTTGAATGAGTACTCAGGCATGTGGGTACACGTGTGTGTTTACATGCATGCTCGTAGTTACATACAAAAACCCTATAAGCCCAGTACATTCATCTGAATTTTATATACATTATGGTGTTTGCCTTTCAGTGTTTGGGGTTTTTTTAATTTGTTTTTATTTAGTTACACATCAATTAAATATTACACAAATACTGTTGCAAAGGGGATTTAAATGTTTCATTATGCTATTTACTTTTTTATCATTCCTTATTTTTAAAATGAAGGTATTTAGGTGAAGTGTTTTTGTGCCTCAAGATAGCTAAATGGATATATAGACAGAAATATCTCCAGCCATCCTTTTCATGATGCGTAAAAAAAATTATTCTTTGACTGCTGGCTAGGGTCACTACTTTAGAACTTGGAAATATTTTCATCCCTGTGAGTTCCAGTGAAGTCAGTCATTGTTCATTAAGTATTCAGGCCTACATTGCAGCAAAGGGAGAAACGGCAGAAGAATTTTGACAAACTGAAGGGATCTGCCACATGCAGACAAGAACAGGGAATGTGTATTTCTGAGCAAGGGCTTTCTGAACTTCTCGGGAGGCCACCAGCTTAGAGAACATGGAAAGAGCTCCCAAAAAGTATGTTCACCTTCTAACTACTCTAATGGACAGTAGATGCCAATTGCTGGTATTCCTGATTTCAGGCCAGTATGATTTACATATAAAGGAACTTTAATTAAAGGACACCAGGAAAGTAAAAACTAAACTCACTGTGAATGCCAAACATACAAAACATAGCACGTCCTTGCTATGAAATCTAAAATTAGTCACCAGGAAATGCATGTGTGTGTACACAAAAGGCTGAAAGGAAATTTATTTTTTATAGGTTTTTTTTTAAGTTTATTTATTTATTTTGAGAGAGAGAGAGAGAGGGAGGGAGGGAGGGAGGGAGGGAGGGAGGGAGGAGAGAGAATGTGAGCAAGGGAGGGGCAGAGAGAGAAGGAGGGGGAGAAAAGCCCAAGCAGGCTCCATGCTATCAGCGCAGAGCCTGATGCAGGGCTCACACTCACGAACTGTGAGATCATGACCCAAGCTGAAATCAAGAGTTGGTGGCTTGAACGTCTGAGCCACCTGAAAGGAAATTTACCAAAATGTTAAAAGAGGTTATCTCTACATAAACGTAGGTTTAGGTTTACGATGATTTGGGTTTTCTCTGTGGTAGAGTCCCCTCCCTAAGGAATGTGGTGAGGAAAAAAAACCTCAAGATAAGGGAAGGCAACCTGGTTGTGTGTGTGAATGTGATATCCCTCATGACCCTGTCACATGAGACCGCCCAATCAGACCATATGTCTGTATTACCATGTATGGGAGATAAAGAAGTCGGAAACTTATAAAAGGCTACACCTCACTGTGCTGGGGACTCAGTTTTTTGGGTACAAACCCACTGAGCCAGTGCCAGCACAAATAAAGTTGCTTCCTGGAAAGAAAGGCCTCTGTGTCACAACTCTCTGGGTGTGAACCTGGGTCCTTTTACATCTTTATTATAAATTTCTGATATTGCAGAAAGAACATATTGTAAGAAAACAGAATAATAATTATTTTAAGGAATACACTAGAGAAGAAAGAAGATTAAGGTAAAAATTAACCATAAGGTTAGGGTTATTTCCCTATAATTAGATCTCAACAAAAGTCTTTGCCTCACAATCCTTAAAATTCAAAGTTCTTACCAAGAAAAGAAAAAAGAAAGGACAAAAATTCACTGAAGACAATATAGTTTCATTATAGAAAAACCTTTTTTCAGTGTTTTTGTTTTATTTATGTTAACATTTGTCAGGTTCCAAGTAGGCTGATAACTCAATTCCTAAAGTTCTTGGTTTACCAGTATGGTTCAGTTAGCCCAGGTTAACAATTGTGAAAAATTCCTATTTATTGGCATTGCTTTGAAATAAACTGAGTTGGATTTTTCAGAGAAAGGAGACAGAGAAGAAGAGTCTAATTCCCAGGGTATATGAAAGAGATATCCAACTAAAAATAGCTTTCTGATAAATACTATGCATTTAGGAAGTGATTGAAAGTTAGGGTTTTTGAGGAATGGCCCCTAGAATAAAGAATAATTAAATTAATATTTTAAAATTAAAATTAAAAAATTAAAGAACTCTAAGGCAACTTCTTTTTTCTTAATAATTTATTTATTTTTGAGAATGCAAGTAGGGGAGGGGCAGAGAAAGCGCAACATAGGATCTTAGCTGGCTCTGCACTGACAGCAGGGAGCCCGGCCTGGGGCTTGAACTCACAGACCAGTGTGAGATGATGACCTGAGCCAAAGTTGGATGCTCAACAGACTGAGCCACCCAGATGCCCCTCGAAGGCAACTTCTAACCTGAAACATCATTAGGAAGTTAACAGCTTTATAAACTTATCATTAATAAAATAAATTTCAGTCTTTTTGAATAGTTTACACTTTTTGAATAGAATCATATATGCTGTTTACAGTACATAATTTCCAACTAAATTAAGTCTTAGAATTATCTGTGTTGGGGGCTTTTCTTTTTTACGTTTTTTTTTTTATTATTGTTGCCTTTTGTTTAGCTGTTTGGTCCAGTTTATATCAAATTTAAGTTACATTATTTCTTCAATGGTTCTCACAATGTGCCTTCTTCAGAAATGAATGAGGGTAAGACTTAATCACCTTCTCCTAGCATTCCTGTGATGAGATGTATATTTAGACCAGGTATATTTTAAGTCTTAGTTCATTTAAAGTTGAATGCAGATAGGTCTAGCGGGCCATGAATCAACCCTGGGTGCCTTCATTTTGAATTTTCATTTATAAGCCCTATGAAATGTCACAGTAAGAAAAACAGCCCAAGGCTCATACCAACAAAGGGAGGAGAGTTAGGCTAGAAGACCCAATTTGGAGGTCTCATGCCAGGGGGCAGCTGAAATCCCTGAAGGCAATAAAAGAGACGGTAAACAGGTCTATCTGTTGTTTGTTCCCCTTAATCTCAGAAAGTAGAATTTCTTCTACTCCTTGAGGGATTTAAAAATCCTATTTTTATAGAATTTTATATAGATTGATACTCTAAAGAGTATAAATTATGGCCTGGATTAAACTGTTACTCTTCTAATCCTTACAAGGACCACATTTTCTTTGAGAAACCAAGAAAAAGTGAATGATTATAAAGTTGCTATGAAACGCTGACTAGAAAAGTCCACCCTGAGGTCTCTGAAGTGTTTGCTTCATGAATTTACCCAACATCGCTTTCATGTGTTCTTAGTCCTCTTTGATTTTATGCCATGAATCCAATTCCCACATCAATAAGAGATTGCCAGTCCTGGGGTCTCCTAATAAAGACAGGTTGTGTACACACGTAACACATACCCTGAAGCAGGACCCTTCTGTCCAGGCCTCCCCTGAGGAGGGATGGCCAGAGGGAAGGTGGACACATCCAACTACACCATATCATCTGACCCGGTTTCCCTCCTCCCTTCAGATTTCAGGCATCTCTGCCTGGGCCCCAGTCTGTTTAAACTCACACTAGCCCTTCAACAAAACCATCATATCTTTATAACACTCTTTAAAATGTAAAGTTTTCAAGGATTTTTTTTTCTTAGAGTAGTACATATATTGAAATAGCTGTATAGCTTCACCCAGTAATAAATAACTCCTTGGAAAAAAAGAAATGCTCAAGATGGATATTCTGCAAAACTCCAGAATTATTGCGAAATCACATTTTTATCTACCATTTTTAGAGCCCATTTGATTTATCCCAGCTTGGCATATTAGAATAGACATGGGGATACAAACAGCCTGATAGTTAAAATTTTGTCTGCATATGAATCTCCTCTGGCTTCCTTCTCTGCCAGGAAAATTTTTCCTGTTGTCAGTCAACTGATCCTAATATCTTCTTGGAACAGAGCAAACATTTTAAAGTGCAAAGCAAAAGTCCTCCCCCAGCCCTGGAGAGAAAACTTTTTTTTCCCCCTTGAGCTGTTGATGTCTTTAAGAGAAATGGCTTTAGTTGGTTCAGTCAGATGATAGAGGACACATTTAAATCCATATAAAGGGAAATGTTTGAACACCAGTACCATTGATTTCAAGGAAGTTTTATTTGGGTAACATTTGTTTAAGAACATAATCTGAGTTATAAATTGTCTAGTGGTTAAATCCCTCTTAAGCAACAGCAGAGGAGTAGTTTTGTTATTTTGAACTTCGTATCTTTGCTTTGAAAAAAGTCCTATATAATTATGCATTTTGAAGTATTTTATCAACTTAGAAAGGAACTCAGGCCTCTCGATCATAGACTGCATTGCTGTAATTAACTATTTCCAATTCTTTTTAGAGTTTTGGTCAAATTAGTTACTCTGAATCTAAAGAAGAAAATGAAGACACAACTTTGTCTTAAACCCTAGTAAAGGGTTTTGTTTTAAGGCAGGCAAAGCAAGTCTTCTTATGATAGCCTATGGTAATTGATCTAGAGTTTTTGAGCTTATTTCTGCTAGTAACTCAACACACATTACTTGAACTGTTGGCTAAACATAAATTGATAGAAAATAGTCACCAGGGAGATTAGAAACACAGTAGTGATAGTCACTGAAAAGAGATTTGAACCAAAAAAGCAAATAAACCCCCAAACTACAACAAAGTGTCTATAGAGCTCTTCAATGATCTCGTATTTTAGAAAATGAAGTGTGTGTTAGGGATGATTCATGGGCTGAATAAGAAAGTTGTTGGGGGCTGGTTTAAGGTGGAGAAAGAAACACAGGAAACAGCAAGCAATACTGGTAGAAAGAGTAAGGTTTTTTTTATTTTAAATTTTTTTTTACATTTATTTATTTTTGATAGAAACAGAGCACAAGTGGGGGAGGGGCAGAGAGAGAAGGAGACACAGAATCCGAAGCAGGCTCCAGGCTCTGAGCTGTCAGCACAGAGCCCAACGCGGGGCTCGAACTCACAAACCATAAGAGCATGACCTGAGCTGAAGTCAGAGGCTTAACCGACTGAGCCACCCAGGTGCCCCATTGAGCTTTTAAAGTTTTCATTATCAAGTTTGACTAATAAAACTTAAATTTTGGCTCAATTTAAATAAAGCAAGTGATAGGTGGCCAAAATGAGACTATCAAATTATGTCAGAATTAATCAAGGTATTGTCCTATTTGAAACCTGTTTGGGCAATAACAGGTATATTAATGAAAGGTTCTCCCGAGGAATGGAGTCAATAGGAGATATAGCTAGCTAGCCATCCATCCATCCATCTACAGATAGAGAGGTTTTAAGAAACTGACTTACACAATTGTGGGGGCTAGAAAGTCAAATCTAGAGGGGAGGCCAGCAGGCTAGAAACTCAAGTAAGAGTTGATGTTGTGGTCTTGAGTCCCATATCTGCAATGTAGGCCAACAGGTGGGAAACTCAGGCAATGTTTCCATGTTGCAGTATTGAGACAGACTTGCTTTTTCGTCAGGAAACCTTAGACTTTGCTCTTAAAGCCTTTAATTAATGACATGAGGCCTACCCACATTATGGAGGGTACTCTGCTTTATTCAAAGTCTACTGATTGTAAATGTTGATAACATCCAAAAATTACTTTTATAACAGCATCTAGACTGGTGTTTGACTAAGTAATTTAGGCACTACACCTAACCAAGTTTACACATCACAGTAGCTTTAGCGACTACCCTTAACTTTTATACATTTTAGTTTCTCATAGGGTCTTAAGTATGATATGATATGTTAAATATTAAGGAAAATGTTAAATAGTATATGTGTTTTTCAGATTTTGGAGTGTCGTGTGCCTCTGGGTGTGTGTGTGTGTGTGTGTGTGTGTGTGTGTGTGTGTGTGTAAGTTTGTGCCATATGCTCAGTATTTCTGGTGTGTGTTTCTAACTTACACTTGCAAGACAAGTGTACGCTGCCATAGCATTTCTAATGCAACCTTCCAAAAGAATATAATCTGTACGTCTCAAACACTACAGTTGAACATACCTCTAATGATAACACGTAAAGAATCCCACTGCAGACTATGGATAATACGTCCAGTATCTTTGAAGGGGAAGGACTTAAACATAAGAAATAAATGACCCATTAGGATATATGACTCCGGTAGCCTAGGCATTGATCTTTTGTCCTTCATTTTAATACTAACAAGATAAAATAATCTATTAGAAATTTCATTCAGGCCATTTGCATCTATTGTTAAAAGTGACTGCTTATAATCTTTAAATGCTTTGGTTTGGGTTCATTTTATTTTTGGTTTTTGCTCATGTTTGTGTTTGCAGAGTGTGTCATTCAGCTGGTTGAGTGATTGGTTGATTTTTGAACTCAAATACTGTATTTATCAAGACAACGAAAAAGAGTACCTAAGAATATAAATGGAAATTTAGAGAACGGTTTTGAAGAAAATGACAATAGATTTTAGCTGATTTTGTTGAAAGTCTTAATATCTTGATAAGGATAAACAATGTCACTGGCCTCTATAAAATAATGCATTTTTCCTCTTCAATATTCACCTTTGTGTGGAAATTGGATAATAAATACCATCGTTCTTGTAGGTGAGATCTGAAATGGGTCTCACAAGGCTAACATCAAGGTATCAATAAGCCTCCATGCCTTCGGAAGGCTCTGGATGAGAATCTGATCCCTCATCCTTTCCAGCTTCCAGAGACCACCCCACCCACATGCTCGGCTCAGGGCCTCTCCCTCCATCTCAGCCCAGCTACAACCTCAGGCCCAGACCTTCCCACGTGGGCATCTGTCTGGGTCTCTCTCCTCTGCCTCCCTCTTGCACTGTCTTGCACCTATGAGAGCTACCAAATAATAAATGTTTTCTGTTTTAAGCCACAAAGTTTGTGGTAATTTTTTATAGCAGCTATAAAGAAATTTCTGAAAAAGAAAAAAAAAAGAGACTGTTGTTACAGTATGAAGAGGATAAAATCATCCTTAAGGATGAATCGAGAAATTTCTTTGTATTTTCAAGTAAAACAAGTATTTGCCAACTTAGCAAAGGCAGACAATGCTCTTATTTGTGTACTTTGACTGTAGTGGGGATGGATACCAGTCTGCATACCTATAAAAAGAGATTTGAATATATACCACCAAAGTTAAATAGATATTTAAATTGCTAATATGATACTCCAGGTGGGACCAATCTAATCACACACATCTCCTTATCCTGAGGTCAGTTGATTAGCAACTTAAATTCCATCTGCAACCATAATTCCTACTTACTAGGTAACCTAACAGATTCACAAGTTCCAGGCTTTAGGATATGGACATCTTTGCGGGGGTCATTATTCTACCCTGTGAGTTAATAATTCTTGAAACTGGGTGATGGGCACAAAAGGGTTCGTTATTCCAATCTATCAATTTTTATAGGTTTTAACTTTGAAAACAAAAAGGTAAAACATATATAAATTTAGGACCTTATATCATCCAAGGAATTGCGTCTAGAAGAGAATTCCAAATTCAGTTACAACCTCATTAGTATTCAGCCTCTTAGGAAATTTCCATATTTATTTCTAGTGAGCTATCTGAAAAAAAGATAAAATAATGCAACAGTTTTCAAGCTTAAAAGTATAAAAATATAGGAATACATTTTGCTTCCAGCAAACAACCCTTCCTCAGGTTTAATCCCCCCATCCCCACCACCGCCAAAAAAAAAAAAATGGTTTAAAATAATTTTTAAAAATACTCATTACAGATTCTTAGAACTTTTAGGTTTGGAGAGTTCTTTCATATAATCTGGTCCAAGTACTCTCTGACACAAAACTTCCTGCCAAATGATCATCCACACGTTTATTGAACATATCCGGGGGTGAGGGATGGGAGGTCACATCCCCTGAATTAGTTTATTTCATCTTTGGACAACTATGATTATTATGATTTCATTCCACCAATGCAGCTATGGAGTTATTCTACTAACTATATAGTTGTTTACTTATAGTTGTTATAGTTACACTATAGCATAGTACTATTCTAAGTATAATACTACTTCTACATAACAGTCTAGAAACAGAAAGTAACCCAGATGTCACCCCAAGGCTAAATACCTTTAGTTCCTCTGGACATCCATGGCAACCCAAAATTGCTAGAGGAAGACTGTGGGGCACCTGGGTGGCTCAGTCAGTTAAGCCTCCCGGCTCTTGGTTTCGGCTCAGGTCACGATCTCACAGTTCATGAGTTTGAGCCCCACATTGGGCACCTCACTGACAGTGCAGATGACAGTGCAGAGCCTGCTTGGAATTCTCTCTCTCTCTCTGTCTCTCTCTCTCTCTCTCTCTCTCTCTCTCTCTCTCCCCCTCCCTCTCTCTCTCTCTCTCTCAAAGTAAATAAATGAAAAAAAAATTTTTAAAAAGGCATGAAGACTGTGTCCCTATGGAATATTTTATTGGTGGTAAATTTGTTACATTAAGAGTAAATTCTCTAACAACTCATTTATCTGATATATTGAATCATAATGCATTGGGAAAATCCAGAGAAGATTTTATCCATGGCCCTACTCCAAAAGCCAGCCTCACAGATTTTCTGGGATTCTTACCTTCTGTAGACAGGATTTTTCATCTTGGTGGTAAATAAGCGTTTTTGTCCTGGGATAGTTCTAGACATAACTGCACACTTATGAGCTGGGAGCATAGATGACTGGATTAGAGAGATCAGGAAAGCATTAAGTGGGACAAGTGAACCTTCAACCTGCACTGAAGACCTTACATTGTATAAGGACAGTTGAATCTGTAACTTGAGAGAAGCTGATCTCTTCCTACTTATTAGCAGATTTTAAAACCAATTTTACCTGAAAAACAAAATTTCACAAAAAAATGTATGTTCCACTTTTCATTTTTCTGGTACCTAGTTTGCCAAGATTGGCTACAAAGCTGAAAGTAACACAGTTAAACAGGAGGCCATGGCTCCATAAAATTTAAAGCTTTTCAGGTTTATTTAACACATTTTGTTACCTCAGGACAACTTTGTTCTAATAAGATGTAAAGGAGGACCAGAGTCATGCCATTAGATTTCATTAGACAAAAAGGATAAATTCTAGACAGAATTACCATAGATATGAAATGCGTGGGGAAGTTGTCCAACAGACTTAGGGGGCTCATTTCTCACCGCCTTACAACACAGTTAACTACCTCAACTTCTGTCGAGCAGGGCTTCAACTGTACAGCTGATTGAAAATATAAATCAGTAAAGGCCCTGGTTAAGATACTTTGCCCCCAAAGCTATTCAGTGACTTTTCTGAACTGAGCTCTTTTCTCCTGTCAATGGATTTTTTTTACACTTTTGTTGACTCTGCGCCTAGTAGCTCCTGGTGGGAATCCATCGTTTATCCCATTTTCAGAAAGGACCACCTCTGTTTCCCCAAATCATAGACTTACAAGACCACTCGACTGTTCACTTGAATCATACACCAACCCACATACCTGACCAATTACTTAGTTACTCAGGACATCATGAGGAACTGGTGGCCCTTAGACATAGCCTATCATGCTACAAACTGTCACTATACTGTTATGTGTTTTACCATTTCATGGCGATATCTTCCAGGAGTGCTTTCAGATTATGTGCAGCTTTTATGAAAGTTTGCCTCTGAGAACAGAAATCAGTTATGGGCCAAGAAACACAAGCTCAACATAGACTACTTCCATCCTATCTCTCTAATGTTTACACAAAAATATAGTCAGCTGACTGACACTAGAATTGGCTTGGGCCAGGATGATCTTTTAACACAGCAGTTAATTTTTTCATCATTTGTGTTCTGTCCCTTCTTCTTTTGAACTTGCCTCTAAATAATCTTAGAAGCAGGTCTGGATATACTCAGCTAAAGCCCCCTCATCTTAGAGACTATTTGGCTGATGCCAGTTGGGTCTTGAAAGCTCAGAATAGCCCAAACAGGCAATTCCTCCTGCTGACTAATCGCTGTCAAAAGGAAGAGCGACATGTCAACCATTCTAAAACCAAAGTTAGTGTATTTGTTAGATGTATACATCTTTTACTTGGTTTAAAAATAACAAGCCAAACAACAAGTTAACTTATGTATTTGGATTGACATAAATGTCATGAATAAGTCATCTTAGCAAATATTTGGGCAATAGAATTATTAAAGACAGACATTCCACAAGCGCTTTAGTAAGACTGTGTTTTGATGAAGGAAGAATTTGGTTATACCTCCTTTAAAAATTATTTTCAAGTGAAAATCTTATGACAATGCTATAAGAATGAGGATATCAGGACATCTTTCACCCATATGTCAATCAGAATAAATGACTTCAAAAATCATCATTTTGAAAAATTCTGGCCTTTGCAGTGGGTACTGCTTCAGCTCACTCGAGCTACGGTGGCATTCTTTCCTCAATTGGTTCTTTAACTTCCACACAAAGATGTAGCAAACACACAAAGGTGTTTGCCAAGATTCAGTGATGCCTATTCCTATTTTCATTACGTCCTTTCCCTCATCTTTTCTCTTCTTCCACTTTCATTTTTACTCATTCTCTGTATACTGCTTAAAATTCCATATTTAATAAATGAGTAGATGGACAGACAGAGGGATAGATGGACAAATTTGTCCTTCTTAAGAATGAACCTGAACCCTTTCCTATAGTGCATCTTAGTGTTTATTAACACATGCTCCTGACGATTTTTACAGTCTCATCTCTTGGCTTTTTCTACTACCCGCTGCCTCTCACACACACATACACACACACACACACACACACACACACACACACACACACACAGCCCGATACACTGAAGTGGTTACAACTCCAAAAACATATCAGCTCCTCTTTGGGGCACATTTCTTTACCATTTGGGACCTCATATTCTTATCAGGAAAATAGGAATAATACCCTATTTTATAGTGTGGTTTGTAAGAATTCAAAGCATTAATTTATGAAAAGTTCATAACGTGATATCTGACACAGGGTAAGTATGCAGTAAATGTTAGTTGTTATTGTGATTGCTCTGGTAGTGACGATCATGTTTTCCCCCAAATCCATGGATTTACACATATCTTTATTTTCTGCCCAAAATACTGCTTTTTCCACCTGGAAAATTCATGTTTATTTTTCTCAGTGAGGGCCTTTCTAACACCTCTAGAGTAAGGTAGGATCTTCCTTATCTGTATGATAAAACATTTTTATAGACCTTTATACTTGTGTTTAATGCATTATACTCTAATGGTGTCTGATGTTTTCATGTAGTTCTTTTCCTCACAAGATTTTTTTAAATTTTTTTAATGTTTTATTTATTTTTGAGAGATGGAATGTGAATGGGGGAGGGGCAGAGAGAGGGAAGCACAGAATCAGAAGCAGGCTCCAGGCTCTGAGCTGTCGGCACAGAGCCTGACGCAGGGCTCGAACCCATGAACTGTGAGATCATGACCTGAGCTGAAGTCAGCCACTCAACTGACTGAGCCACCCAGATGCCCCACTAGATTTTTTTTAAGTTTAATTATTTATTTTGAGAGAGAGAGAGAGCACGTGCATGAGTGAGGGAAGGGGCAGAGAAAGAGGAAGAGAGAGAATCTCAAGTGGGCTCCGCATGGTCAGCACAGAGCCCAACATGGGACTCAATTCCTACAAACAGTGAGATCATGACCTGAGCCGAGATGAAGAGTCAGATGCACAACTGACTGAGCCACCCAGGTGCCACATCCCCACTAGATTCTTAAAGGTGGAGGACATGATCTCCTTAAGGATATCCCTGACACTTAGCACAGAATAGATCATCAATATAGGGGAAAGAAGGAAGAAAAGAATGGAGGGAGGGAGGGAAGAAGAAAGGAGGGAAGGGAGAAGGAGAAGAAGGAAAGAGAGGAAAAGGGAAGGTGAAGAAGGGAAGAAGGAAGGGAAGAGACAAAATAAGGAGAGGAAGAAAGGAGCAAGCAAACAAATGAATCCAGTCCTCTGGCAGCCATCCTGTCCTCCATCATTCCTGGAAGATCCCCAACAGTGATGCATTGATCTCATTTACAAATTCTGTCAGTGCGCTGATTAACAGTTCCCAAGTTTATCACTCAGGGCATAAATAACTCTGGTTCTGGAAGATATTAATTCATTTGCAGTGACTAATTTGGCTCCTATTTGATGATAATGCCAACTATTGACTAAGGCAAAATCCCTCAGCTTGCCAACCAAAAAAAATCACTTATTCAGAAAATGGCTCATATAGGAAAGAAGCAGCTGCTTTTGCAATTGACACAAATGAGCCAAAATTTGTTTCTTTAGAAAAAAATTCATTCCAGTGATTCATTTAGCTTCAGTGGTGAGGTTTTGGTGAAGACAAGAGTGGAAAGTGGAAAATGAAGGATAAGGGAATACCAAGAAGGTAAGCATATTGATTTTCTTCATCATCTGCTTTCTCTTTGATGATTTTCCCTGTCTAGATTTCCTAACTTATAGATGCAGAGTTCTTATTGATCTAGCCTGTTATATCGGAGAAAGAAAACTCAGTCAGAAAAATAAAATTAATTGTAAACTAGAAACATTTTCTCATAAAGAGCAATAGCTTTTCTCCCTTGACGTGACAAAGATCTGCCTTATAAACATCCTGCCTTGGAGATACTGTTCATTGGCAATAGAACTCATAAAGGTGAGGAAGTTTCCCATTTTATGAACCAATATTTCAAGCTCTGGAAATGCTACAATATGTAAGTTTTATCAGATAACCTGTTAGAAGATCCCAATATTGCCCAAATTTTTTATAGTAAAAAGATATGTGGTAATTAATATGTAGATGGAGTTGCTATTCACACACACACACACACACACACACACACACACACACACACACACTAATTCTCTTGCCACCAGTGAAGGAATGACCATATGTACATTAAGGGTCTACTCTCTTCCTTTAGCCCAGGTTCTTTCCCACATCATTGTGTTTGTGGGACGTAACCATGACTGAGGAATTCCTCCCTCTGAAGCAGACTTAGCCCTTCTCCCAGGAGCTGGCTGTGCTCTCTCCTTTCTATTCTCTGCATTTCCTCTTCTCAAAACTACCAATCAAGAAGCTATCTATGACTAAACGTACTGCACTCTTGCTCTGTTTATATCTTCAAGTAAACATGTTTTCTGTTTATATTTTGTATGACCTCTTATCTAAATCTTTTTTGGCTCTTGTATAATTATTCTTGTGACTTTTGACTCTCTTTGTCTCATATCCAGCACCATTCTTACTCCCAAAATCCTACTGCAGGTATGCAATTTCTACCCCTTCCAACTTATCCTACACATCAATGTATGTCTCCTAAGTCACAATTCAGAAGAAGTTTGAGTTTCTTCATCTCTTATTATAAATCTTTTGCAGTCTGACGATGGCAGCCTATCTTTTCAGCCATGTCACCCACCATTTGGACACTGGATTGCCACCTCCCTTAGCCAAACCTTCTCTAGATCAATAAAGAATATGACAAGCCAGCAAGTTACTCAAGTAAAAAACTTAGGAATTATCTTTGAATCTTCTCTTGCACCACCCACATTCAATCCACCACCAATCCCCTTGACACTACTTCCATAATATATGCCCAATCTGTCCATTTGAATTACTACCTATCTGAACAACTATTATCATTGAGTTGGGTTACTACCGTACTTCCTAGCTGGTCTCCTTTTGGTCTCTCTACAATCCAGTTTCCACACAACATCTGAAGACAGCTACATTAAAGCATAAATCAGATCACATCACAACCCTGCTTAAAATCCTCCAATGATATTTCATTCTACCTAGAATAAAATCCATATTTCTGCCCCTATGTCATCTGGCTCATATGGACCTATTTGACCCCAGCCTTTACCATGTTATCATCTCCCACTATGCAACAGCCACACTGGCCTTCCTTATATTCTTCTTTCATACATTTTCACTGAGAGTCTTCACTAGCTTTTTCCTTCTGCCAATAATGCCCCCCCAAACTTTGCATGGCCACTATCTTTGACATTTAGCTCCCAGCCTCATATACCCAATATAAAGTAGCCACTAAGACATGGTCACCACACCCTGCATAGCATTTATCTGATATTTTTTTTGTTTATATGTTTATTTTCTGTCTTGTCCACTACTGAATTCTCCCATATCTACAACAATGCTTGAGTCTCAATAAATGTGCTTAATAGATGGATGAAACCTACTTTCCCATTTCTTTGCCCTGTCTACAACACTGGACAGTATTTCTGAGGAGGAATGTTAGGACCAATGACCAGATGTAGATTGAGTTGGTATGGAGACAAGAAAAGCTAAGGAACAGTAAGAGACAATGACTTGCCTACAGGGGAGAATCTTTGTTGAATGATAGTTAAGAGACAGGGTCGATGAAGATCTTCAACATCAAACTAAGAAAGTTTGGATCAAATCTGATAAGTAATAGAGGCACCTTCTTAAACCTGGGTAAACACAGATCATGAATTCCATGGAGTCAATGATGTTTGCTTCTGTCACTATTATAAACCCAATGTCTAGAAAACATGGGTACTCCATAAATAGTTGAAGGCCTGAATGAATGAATGAATGAATGAATGAACATGATATAATCTTTAGGATTCTTTGTTTGGAGATAGTTTATAAGACCCAGCAGAGATAAGAAGACTATAGAATTTTTTAAAATCTGGACAAGGGATTATATTTAAGTGACTTACTAAATTTCAGTTTCCTGTGCTTTTCCTAAGACCACTGAATCACCTGATATTGGGATCAAGAATCTGACTGTTAAAAAAAAAAAAAAAAAAGAATCTGATTGTTGTGAGTTTCCTTTATTCTTATATGCACACTAAAGTTTGAATGACTGCCCTAGAAGGGGTAAGATGAGGAGAGGCCTCAAAGCAGGATCTACATTTGAGGGAAATAGTGAATGAGGACAAGTTGCCCGAATTTTGCAAAGTGTAGGAAAGAATCCATATGACTGATTCCAACCTTGCAGGCAGAGAGAATGACACCATCATGGCAGAATACAGGAGACTTGTCCATCAGTATGAAAAGGCCTCCTCATTTTAAAAACACGTAAGGTGATAGCTTTTCACCTTTTAGGAAACAATATAAAGTCATGTGTAAGGTAAAATGTGAGACTAAGTTGTAAAATTCTATATTCCCAAAACCATGGAAGGTACTACACTGTAATAAATAGCAAAGGTATTTCCCCTGCATCCCACAGTGTGAGAGTGCTTAAGACAGATAAGTTTTGTTTCTTCTTGTCAAAACCTATATTAAAGGCATGCTACTCCTGTTTATTTCATAGTGAAAGCATTGCATATGTCTCAGTAAATAGCTCTTTGTGCAATAAATCCTTGAAATTGGCTCCCTCCCAGCCATGAACAGATATAACATTGGAGCAATGCTAGAAAGCAAGGAAGGAATGCCAGAGATCTAATTTGAGGGAAGATCTGAATGCAAATGTCTCCAGCAAATAGTAACATTTAGGAAGTTGTTCAGTTTTCCATCGTTCAGATTTTATTCATTATTCTTAGGCTTTAGAATCTAGAATCCATACTTAGAATTAGATTTTTTTTTTTGATGTACAGATGGATTGAGGCCAGTGGATGCTACTCATGAGAAGAAATCTTAAAACATGGAACTACTTTGGGCACCTGATAGCCTCTATATTTTTGTGTTATGAGAAACCTGACATTTAGAATACTCTGTGAGTTAAATACCCAAAGGTAAATCAGCCTTTCCCAGCATGATGGATAAATGTTTAATATAAACGTGTAGACTAGTCATCATAAAAACCCAAGTTCCTCTTGTCAGTTTCCAGTTAATCACTATCACATGGGAGAAGGGAAGTTAGGAAGATCCCTGATAGAAGTGAGTATTGGAACATGCCCACAGCTATACCCATGAGACTGCTTGCTTCATTGCAACATCTTAGAAGCTCTGATTTTTTTAGTTTGTTACAAAAGTAAAGAAATACATTGGGAGATTCCATGTGAATTCTTCTGCAGACAAAACCTTCCTGTTTTTTCTCTAAGCTGAATAAGAAGTAATGTTGACGCCAGTTTAAAAAAAAAAGCAGAAAGAAAACCACTACTGGTTGAAAATTTATGCCGCAAAATTTGGGTCACACATTATTGAGGTGGGGGATGCATCACTCCACTGTTCCTGTCAAGGGAAGCATGACTTACAAAAAAGAAAAAAAGCCAAAAGCTAATTAAGGCAGTATACCTGACAGTAACAATTTCCTCACCACCACCCCCCAAAAATGTCTGGTGAAATCAATACTTCAATGAAGAGAACATATTTAAACATGAAAGAGGATCATAATTTGCTTCATAAAGTTCTTTGCTTCATATATGACCGTTCCCGGGGCATCTTCATGTAGGAATCCTAGGTGAAGAAATCAACACCCGATGAGGGAAATACTTTTAACTTTTTAAAACGTACTAATAATTACTACTGAACAATCCCAATTCAAATACTGAAAGGTCTTGAAGTTATTTATGCATTTTCAGTTAATAAATATTTATGTACAACTTCATATCTGCATGATATAATGTTTCAATACCAACTGTCAGAACCATGCTCATCTTGATCGAGCAACAAGAAAGAAGCAAAGCAAAGCCTCTCAAAGATCCCCAGACTGTCTCAAGCCTCAGAACACTAATTAGCATACAGCCAGCGTCTTCTTTGGCTTGGTCCCCTCAGCGCCCAAGCCATCTAGGTAGGGCATGTCCAATGCAGAAGCAGAGGAAGAAGAAAGAAGTGATCTTTATCTGAGGCTCAGAGCTTTGATAAATGTGAAGTCAAATGTTCCAAAAGAGAAAGAGCCCTTCTGTGTCCTTGGCTTGTTGTGAAACAGCTAACTTTAAAAATATGAAGACCCTCTTTCTTCATCTTAATACTGTAATACTTCTATCATTTTTATCACTTTCTCCAATATGGATAAAGATCTAGTCATCACTACAAGGAAAAAGTGTTTTCTTTCTGCAGAGATATGTTTTTGTAGTTTTCTATGTGTCAAGGACAACTGAGCTCAGAAGGCATAAATTAGATTTATTTAGAGTCTGAATTTATACAAGACTAAATTGTGACATTTTATTTCACTCAAGGTTGGCCTTAAAACCATGTCACTTTGTTCTGAAGGTGTATTTTTATTTTTGTATATACTAGATTTATAGACCTTTTGTGAAGGATAGATAATAGTGTTAAGTGTATTTTAATCACTTAGCAAAGTTTTAATAATTTCATTTAGTGAATAAATGTTTTTTTAAAAAAACCCTCAAAATTCAACTCTTCAAACACACTGTATTACTATTTACCTTTATTCATCAGGTGATTATGCTGCAATTACCCGGAAACAAACAGCCCCTAACTAACGTTGCCTCATGTCTGGTCCTCCTTTCAACACTAGCTAATTAGATATGTTTAGAAAGCAAAAAGTAAAAGTAAATTTCATCCTCTGTAGTCAACAATGACAAAATGCTTTTTTTTTTTTTGCAGATTATAATGCTTTTTATCAGGCATTAAAAAGCATAACACCAGAAACATAAACCTAAAGAAATAAGTCGCTTCCAATAATTTGGTTTAAAATTATTAACTCTGGGTCATTTGTCAAAGTCCATCTTCTATGTCAGGAAAACTGAGAGTCATTTAGAGATACATAATACCCTTTCCTAAAATATTGCCAATCCAAGGCCTTCATCTGTGGTAGAAGTAGGTAAAGAAAGAATTACGTAACAACCGTTCAGGTGCTCCCAAGCTGTGAACACACCCATTTGCAAACATCAAAAACTCATGAGTAAAGAGATGCACATTTTCTTCCCTTCACTGCAACAAAGCTAATCTGTGCCAATTATGGAAACCCTCTACCTCTTATCTCTTCCCTATGCCTCCCTTTCTTAGTCTTCAAGAAGATTATGCACAAATTACACAGAGACAGTTAACAGGCTTCTCTGAGATTGGGGAGGACTCAGATCCCTTCCATTTTTTGAGGCTCTCAGTACACTAAACATTAAAGATGCATTAAAATGAGGTTAAAGAATTTGTAGCATATTTTAAAAGTTCAGTCCTGACAATGAATCTCAGTGACAGTGTGGATAGCCTCATTAGGAGACAACATCAGGAGTCTAAATCTGAGGCCCTTCATGAAGATGAGAACAGACCAAATGGCTCTCCTGGCTGCCTCTATAATTAGCCTGCTATTTACTCCCAGCTTTCATTCTCTTGCAGCTTTCTAACCAGTTTCTCTGCCACCAGTATTTCACACCTCCGATCCATCCTCCATCATGCTGCCAGAGTGATCTTTCGAAAATGCCTGTTTGATCGTGTTATTTCCCTGTTTAAAACCCTCACATTTCCAGTCATCTGCACGATGAGTCAGTCCGCTCCACAAGAGGACCACAGAAGCCCTTCCTCCCTCCAGCCAGGCCTTGGCTTGCCACTCCATTCCCATCTCCCAGTGCATTTCTTCTCTCCCAGTCAGCCTCTGTACTCTGCACACGTTGATGTGCTCACACTGTTCCCCAAGCCTGGATGGTTCTCTCTCTCTTTCTCTCTGGCTCTCTCTCCCTCTCTCCCCATCTGCCTGCGAAGCACCTGTTCCTTCTTCAAGATTCACCACGAGCCTTCACCAACCCCCTCAGGAGGCTCTGGCCACCAGCCTCTCTCTGGCCCCATTATGCCCAGTTACCTTTGTCATGCTCCTTATCACTTTACTTGTTTATGAGTTTGACTCACCTGACTACACTTGCAGTTTCTTGAGGGCAGACATTATGTCCTATCGATTTTTATACTCTTAGAGCCTGGAGCAGGGGAGGGCCTAGATTGATATGGATTATAGTATTTTCATCTTGGCTGTTGTTTGGTTTACCTGATTTTTCTTCACTTGTTTCTCTCTTTTCCTCTTTTTACCATTCCATTTTTGAATTTTAAAAAGCACTTTAATCTTGGCTGATAAGAGTTAAAATAATTATTCAAAGACTCTTATCATGGATAAGTAGAATTCTGTTTTGAAGGGGGATTCTACATAATTTTTAAAAAGCTTTCAGCTTCTAAATTCCTTGAGCTTCTAAGCCTCTCTGTGACAATCTCCATACATCTCTTCATACTTAAATCTGCTTCTCTTCAAGCACTAACAGACAAGAAATTTTTAAGTTTTTATTCAACTTTATTATTTCTCTCTTTGGTTTTATTGCTGCAATATTTTTTTTTCCTGCTACTAGTTCATCTCAAATGTATAATATCTCTGCTACGTTGTAGATTAAGTGACTTTCAAGGGCTGGCCTGCCCACTCCCCTACCATCCATGATAGTTTCTTCTGTGGGGAAATGTATTTTAAGTTGCAAACAATCTGCCTCAAAATTCTTCTGGAACTTAACATATTTGTAGGTTGTGGATTTTCTACTGAGGTAAGGAAACAGATACGTACTAATTTGAGGTATTCGTTCAGCAACTTTTTATTGATTAACATTTGTCAGGATGAACATCAGGCTTGAAGGATAGGAGCCTGCCTTCTAGGAGTTTACAGTGTACCCGTAACTTTTGTTAAAAATCGGCATATTTCTGTTTCTGCCTCTCCAGTCTTCATTGCCCCTCATGAAAACAGATAAATTCTATTTATGACCTTAATCACATGGAAAACAGCTCTTATGAGAATAATAAATTAACTTTTATCCTTCTGAGAAACACCTCATAGATATTGGAAATATTTTGTCATGTTTGTTTCCTTAAATACTCATTTGAGATCATAATCATCCAAGAATATTTTCCTTGTTGATGAGCTTCCCACCATCTCAAAGAGATTTGTGGTGTTTTGTTATTTCATAACCGACCCTTGAACATCCTTCTGGAAGGACTCCTCAAACTGTATACTTATTTTTGTAGCCCTCTTTTTCTCTAGTCTACATGAAAGAAGACCCATCCACTATTTGAGGTTCTCATTTATTGTCTCCTACCAAGAGAGAAAGGATAATGGGTCTGGACATGTAAGGTCTTTTTAACAATGTACCACCCTGAGCATTTAATATGTGAATTACTGGCCTTAAATGGTTATCCTTTAATCAGATCAGAATTATTCTTGGCAACTAATGGATGTATCTGTAAAATGGAATTTGTCCATTAATGATAGAAAGGTTTCTAAAGATCTTTTAACATGAGATAAATAAAGCAGTAGATCAACAGAAGATAGGTACATTTTATAATAATCACTCTGAAAGAGCTATTTCAAGTAATAATTACCCACTCAGAAATGATGGGGGAATTTCTAATGGCCATAACTGTAAGAATCACTTACTGTGTGGCAAGACCAACCTGCCATTTCCCCAAGCTTAAAATGGAAACATTCATTAATGGGGAAATAATGTCTTACTTCACTCTCTTAACATTTTTAAATTAAATTAATGAAGTACAATGTTTTCATCTCTACAGTTTAACTCACTTCCCTAAGAATGATTTTTTTTAATCTATCCTTCCATGCATGAAAGGTGGGCAAAACAGTGTATTCCTTTTCCATTCCCATGGAAGCCTTCGTTCTATAAGACATACCTTACCTTTCCTGATAAACTTATTTCTTTAATCATTTCAACGTTTAGTAGTCTTTTCTCCTAAGTCTCCAGTTCAAATCAGTTTATATTTTGTGGCTTGTCTAATTGGAGAAAACTCATTCTATGAAATTGGCCTCATGACCTAGAAGAAACAATACGGTTTCTTGGTGCCGGTGGAGAAGAACAAAGAGGTCAGCACCTGCGGCTTAGACCTGAGTAAAGGGAAGGAAGATCAGCCCTGTCTCTCTTGGCAATTTATTCATTTCTAGGCTTATTCATTCAACTGGTTCTTACTGAGTGTCTACTCTAGACAGGCACTAACTAAGGGCGCTGAATGAATGCTGAGGAGTATCAACACACAATGAAATTTCTGTATACTACAGGATGACACAAGAACTTTAGGTGCAGTGCTCCAGGAACTTCGGGAAAGAGCCCTAAACCCTCACAACACTGTGAGGTGTTCCCCCTTTCCTGTCCAGCAAAAGACCCAGCATTGGCATTTTCAGCTCTGATTTTTCTGATTTTTATATATCGATTTTGACGTGCCAAAGGCCCGTGGTGTGTATTTCTTAATTTAAAAATTACATCGTGTTTGCTACATGTCAGAGACTGTTTTTATGACTTTGCAAATATGAACCCATTTAAGTAGTGATCTGTATTTTTTCTTTTTATTTAGTTATTTTTTAATGTTTATTTATTTTTGAGAGAGAGAGAGAGAGACAGAGGCAGAGCGCGAGTGGGGGAGGGGCAGAGAGCAAGGGAGACACAGAATCGGAAGCAGGCGCCAGGCTCCCGGGCTGTCAGCACAGAGCCCCACGCGGGGCTCAAACTCACAAACTGAGATCATGACCTGAGCGAAGTCAGCTGCTTAACTAACTGAGCCACCCAGGCACCCCTGTAGTTTTTCTGAAGCAAGAAGTGGAATCACAGGTACCTATAAGAAGCATCACTAAACCAGTGAATGAACCTACATGACTGCCTAGTATCTATATCTTACCATCTAGCACCCTCACTACTATTCAGCTTTGCTTTTTTACTTGCTTTCAACAGTAATTGTCATGAAGATTTATGGGGGGAAAATGACTCAAAAAAGAAGGCTAACTACTAGGGGCTATTGACAGAAATAAACAAGAAACAAAATAATTTGGAAAAATAATGTTTCTTAGCCAAAAAAAAAATAGAGGTTTTCAATAGCTTCAGTGGCAGAATACTGAATTTGATAGTAGATCAGAGGTATAACATGAAAGAATTCCCAGAACCTTCTAAGCAAAGCAAAAGAAAACCATTTCAGGGAGAAGATTCATGTCTCAGCAATGCAAAATTGCAGACATGGGGAAGAAATAAGTAAAAGTTGAATTTCTTTCCTTGGTGTTAGGAGATGTACCAGAAAGAACTATCAATGGAAAAGTAACTGGGAAGAAAACCAGAACATTCCATACATATAAAATTAGAGATTCACAAAAGTCTCCAAATCTATTGTAAATATCAGGGGTCTACCACACTGTTTAAGATGCTTAAATACGACATAATTTGTGTTACTCCATGTGAATATTTTTTTTATTTTGGTAAAATAAGATTTTACCATTTTGGTAAAATAAAATTTACCATTTTAACAATTTTTAAGTGCACAGTTCAGTGGCATTAACTCCATTCACATTGTTGTGCGACCACCACCACTATCCATCTCCAGAACTTTTCACCATCTCAAAAACTCCGATCCCGATAAACAATAATTCCCCATTCTTCCCTTCCTCCAGCCCCTGGTAACCACTGTGTCACTTTATGTCCCTATGAATTTGACTTCTCTAGGTATCTCAGATATGTGAAATAATACAGTATTTGTCCTTTTGTGTATGGCTTATTTCACTTAGCATAATATCTTCAAGGTTTATCTGTATTACACCATGTGTAAGAATTTTTCATTGCTTTTTAAGACTAATATTCCATCGTGTGTATATACCACTGTCGTCATATGTATTCTATTTATCCAATAATCTGCTAATGAACATCTGAATTGTTTCCACATTTTGGCTGTTGTGAATAATGCTGCTGCAAACATTGGTGTCCAAATATCTGTTTGAGTCCCCCCTTTCCATTATTTAGGGCACATACTCTGAAGTGGAATTGTTGGATCAATGGCACTTGTATGTTTAACTTTTTGAGGGGCTGTCATACAAATATTTTTAATAGAACTAATATAGTAGAATGGTATCAAAGCTTCATTTCAAGCAATAATTATCCTCACTGCTGGTTTCAGTCAAACAATTAAAACAAAAATCACACTCCCCCTTTAATAGCTCTTATTTGCTGGTGCAAACATCTTGCACACATTCCACTGTTTCTAGTCCAGGATGTCTATAGCTATGTCTGCAGCTTCTGTTTCCCTGGAAGCTGTCTGTTGATGTTTCTTGGTGATTCATGGCCTCTGATTCTTAATTATCGATTGTGTTTTGATGGCAGAAACCCAAAAACAGAAGAATTATCTACTGTGAAATTTGTTCATCAGAACTTAGGTTTACCCTGTGCACTGTGGGTGAGATTGTAAACTGGTGCGGCCACTATGGAAAACAGTAAGAGGGGTCCTCAAAAAATTCAAAGTAGAACTACCATATGATACAGCAATTCCCCTTCTGGAAATACGTCTGAAGGAAACAAAAACACTAACTCAGAAATATGTCTGTACCCCTCACATACATAGCAGCGTTATTTATAAGAATCTAGACACGGATACAACCTAAGTGACCATCAATGGATGAATAAAGAAGTTGTGATATATATATACTTATATATAACTGTGATATATATATATATATATATAAATATATATATACTTATATATAAACTTCTTTAAGTTGTGATATATATATCACTTCTTTATTCATATATATGTATATATCTCTCTATATGTGTGTGTATACATATGTGTATATATATATATATATATGTATGTATACAATGGAATATTAGTTAGCCATAAAAAATAAGGAAATCTACCATTTGTGACAACATGGATGGAACTTGAAGACATTATACTAAGTGAAATAAGTCAGAGAAAGAAAAACACTGTATGATCTCATTTATATGTGGAAACTAAAAATAAAACAAAACAAAGACAAACAAACTCATAGAAAAAGAAACCAGATCTGTGGTTACCAAAAGCAGGGGACTAGGAGGAGAGGGAATTGGAGGAAGATGGTCAAAAGGTATAAACTTCCAGGTATAAGATAAAGAAGTACTGGGGATGTAATGTAAAGTATGATGACAGTAGTTGATGCTGTTGTAAGATATGGAGGAAAATTGTTATGAGTGTAAATCCTAAGAGTTCTCATCACAAGAACATTTTTTTCTTCTTTCTTTTCTTTATATTGTATGTATATGAGATGATAGATGGTAGCTGAACTCGTGATAATCATTTCACAGCATATGTAACTCAAACCATCATGTCATATATCTTAAATTTATACAGACATGTATGTCAATTATTTCTCAATAAAACCAGAAAAATAAATAAAAAGTGAAAAATATGGGGCACCTACGTGACTCAGTAGGTTAAACATTGGACTCTTGGTTTCAGCTCAGGTCATGATCTCACAACTCGTGAGTTCAAGCGCGGCATTGGACTTTGTGCTGACTCTCTGTTCCTACCCTGCTCACGTTCTCTCTCTCTCTCTGTGTCTCTCTCTCTCTCTCTCACTGTCTCTAAAATAAATAAATAAACATTAAAATAAAGTTAAAATAAAGGATTTAGGTTCACATTTTCTTTTGCCCCAAGGTAGTTTTTACTTACTTCCTCATACAAGTCAGAAACAAATGACAGGTATGATTTTGTAGTTATTTTGCAATGTTTTTCTGTTCACATCTGTAAGGAAACAACTTATTTAAGATGATTGGGGGGTCTTTTTTCCTCCTTTGTTTATAGCAACAGCAGTAGTATCTTCAGTTCGTTTCCTGGGTTTTAATGTAACAATACATTGTCCATTAAAGGGGTCGTTCAGAATCCTTTCAGAGCAAAAGCCTAGCTCAAATATTCAATATCAACTGAAGGCATACATTTGTGAGAAATAACTTTTGACCTTAAAATTTGTAGAGGAATCAAATGCCAGACAAGCTGTTTTGTGTGTCTCTCATCAACAGCAAAACTGTGGTTTGTTTTAATACAATAATGCCAGCGATGAAATATTCAGGGAAAGCAAGGAATTGAAATAAAATTTAGTGAAACTTTTTCCATACCTTATTTTATTTATGCATTACACTGCAGCCCAGTAATGACCCAGATTTCTGTAATAATATTTACTTAACTCTGAAAATATGTGTAGCATTACATGTTGTGATAGTATAATCAAATTAGATATACTATTCTTATTCTGGGACTATGACAGTATATTGCTCCAAATTTGAAATCTGCTTAAGTTTCTTTGCTTCAGAGCCTTAAATCAACTCAGATCTTGTAAGTGTGTAGCTTCATTTATTCTGAACCAAATATAATTTCCCATTTAGGGAGAGAGTATCTTTAAAAGGCTCATTAATAAAATCCTAATGAGGCATCTTGGACTTTGGAGAATACTCATGTCATTTTTATGAGTTTAGTACAGAAAGGTTATAAAGTGTAAAGATCAGATTTCCTATCAAATACACAATGGCAAAATGTCCCTGACAAAATCGGAACATTCTAAAAAAGTTGAACACTTCTCTAATGCCTTTGGAAAACATCAAAGCAATTATGCTGATATCTTATGAACCAAAGGTCTTATTTTCTCATTGTGACTTGGGTACAGGGGACACACCTATGGAAAGAAAAACTGGCACTCCTTAGATTTGTAGCCCAGATGGCCTTACGGCTTTAACTCTGAGGATATAAATGGTCTATTTCAGGAACCATGTAAATATGCAAAGAGAATGCATGCCAATTTACCAAATGAAAGGACTAGTTGAAGATATGTAAATATAAGAACATTAACAGGACCCAAGATCTGTAATAAATTAAGGCTGAAACAAACAACAAAAAAAAATTCAGACCGTGGATATATATAATCATTGTAATAAAAGCAGAACTTGAACCCAACGACAATAAAATTTTACCTAAGGCTATTAGTTGGCATCAAATGGAGGACTGGTGATAATGGGAAGCATAAGAATGGCATAAAATTTTGGAAGCTGTTAAAATCGTCAAAGGTCAAAATACTTGTTTTTGTCTAGTGACAAATTCATTTTCCACCTAGGCTCGTTCACATATGGCCTTGTACCCATTGCACAGTTGCAGATTGCCAGTTCACACTTTATTGTTGGCATCTGAAATACGGATAGATATAAATCACAGAATCATTGATCTTCAAAAAGCCTCAAGAAATTATCTGGTCTGCCCTCCCAACACACACATAAACCATTAAAGACAAAATATCAACTTTCTAATTTTAGAAATCCTCAGGAAAATTGCTGCTGCAGCACTTTCTATTCAAAGATGACCCAACACATTTACCTGTTTTGCTTTGTGGCCCCTAAATTCATAGCATAAACTACCGTTTTGTTTAAATTAAGCCAGCTTAGAATTTGTTTTCGTTCTGCAGATGTCTCTTTTCTTTATTTGATCCTCAAAACTGTTGAGCTGATTTTAATATTAAAAATAAAAACCTTACTCCTAGGCTGTAAACCTGCATGACGAATTCCAGCCCAGAGCAACATTTTATGATCCAGTGTCAAGTTCCTGAAAAATGAAAAATGAGGGGAAAGAGGGTTTAACTGTACCATGGATACATTTTGGACTGGATGTTAACCAATTGAAAAAGGTGTGTGTGTTTAAGCATAAAAGCTGACTGTATTTTCCTTTTCTGATTTGAGCATGCAAAACCTTTTATTTTCATAATCAGGGCCAAATGTATTTTGTACTCTGGACTTGAACCAGAACTCAAAAGGGGTATGAAAGAGCATTACCCATGCAACCAATAGATTTGAGGCAAGTTTTAATTGAAAAAAAAAAAATCCCACCATCTATTCATTTTTAAAGCATGAGCTGCATTTAACACACAAATCCTTCATTATTCATACATGGAAGTATGTGTTTAATGATTAAGTCTCCAAGGATTTATTTGATAGAATAATCTAAATTTCTTTTTTTAAAAGGCAAATGAAATGTGGTTTTTAATTCTTTAAAGGACAAGTTACAAAGCATGCAAAAATATAACACAGGCTCTTAGTTTTTTAAACTATATCTACAATTTGCCTATCCATTGGTTTGTTCATCTGGATATCAGTAACATACAGACTTGATCTAATAATGGCTAATTATGCACTTGTTTATCAGCTCATTTGAAACATTTTGAGATTCAGTCTAGCTCAGCAAATTACTGTGCTTAAGGCAGTTCTATATTCTAGAAAATTATAATATCCCCAGAAGGCAAAGAATTAATAATAAAAATCCTCTTTTGTAAAAGATTATCATTGCAGAGCAAATGGAGCAGATCTTCCCTATCCTACTGCATTTAATATTCTCATTTTTTCCCTGAAACTTTGATGGAGAGGCAATGAGAATATCTCTGTTTTATTAACTTATTAAGAGGCACATTTACAGAACCCATGCACTATATTGATTCCTAAAACTGCAGTGCTAAGAGCCAATAATCACAGAAGAGCAGGATGATTCAATTTGTTATCCCAGAACGTTTCTGAAACTCAGTAGAGCCCAAATTTTCACCGAGTTCAGAAAGCCTGGTTATTTAACTTCCCTAAGCCTCCATTTTCTCATCTGTAAAATAGAGAGGATAACCAAAGGCAGCCTCTGGATGTTGTGGGGAGTAAATGAGACAACGCACGGAATGCATCCAACACAATGCCTGTACATAGTAAATAATGTTAGTTTCAGTTACTATTATGGTTATTGTCATCATTACTTCTTGGGGTTCAGGACTCAAATAAGATGCATGCATTTAATTATCCATTTACCTCAGTAGTTATGCAAATTTTCAATGTAAATATTTTCATATCAGCTGAAAGATTAACAGGAACTTAATGCCCTGAAAGATTAACAGGAACTTAATGCCCTGGCACTTTTTAGCCCAAAACTCCCTCACGAAGCTAACATCAAACCATCCAGAATAGGTGGGGTACAACTATTCAAGATCAATCGCCTACACCCAAGTTTGGAATCTTGACAACATCGTATTTTATTTTTTTAATTTTTTTTCAACGTTTTTTATTTATTTTTTGGGACAGAGAGAGACAGAGCATGAACAGAGCATGAACGGGGGAGGGGCAGAGAGAGAGAGGGAGACACAGAATTGGAAACAGGCTCCAGGCTCGGAGCCATCAGCCCAGAGCCTGACGCGGGGCTCGAACTCACGGACCGCGAGATCGTGACCTGGCTGAAGTCGGACGCTTAACCGACTGCGCCACCCAGGCGCCCCAACAACATCGTATTTTAAAAAGCACTTGGTGTTGCTTCTCTTGAACTATGCCAGCGAGTTTTGAACTTTTTCTTCATGATTCAGATTTTGTCATAGATTTTTGCCACCTTCATTTCCTCCGTGTTGGATCATTGCATCATATTTTAAGAAGAAAAAAACACCTTTAAAAACTATCCAGATACCTTAGCTGGAGCATATGAGACTATTTGCTTTACAGCATTATTTGCACAGAATATATGTACCACTTCATTTATTTTGTCAACATGGACTACTTTTCAACCTCCTGGTAAAATTTAGGGTGCTACCTTTAGTTTATAAATATTCCTGAAGCTTCCCTCTCCCTCTTTCCCTCTCTCCCACCCTCCCACCTTTCCTTTCTTTCTTTCTCTCTCCATATGTATATATACACAAGTATATACCTATACATACATACACATACCCTATATCTTCATTTGTATTTCTGAGGAGTGCAGTTAATGAGCATTTCTCAAAAACCAGTATCCCAAAGGTAAACTTGGATGGCTGGTGGTGGCTCAATTTCTCCTTGCACTTCTTGACTTCTAGATTATCTCCGCCTCTCTTGGTTCAGGTGAACAACCCATGTTGCATAGCATTTCAACTTGATGGACAATGGATACACTATTATTAAGCATTTCTTGCCCTAAAATGTGAAAAGCAAACTATCTAAATGGTAGGGGCTAACTATACAAGTGAGTTATTCTTCCTTTCATGCTATACCCAGCGCCTGACTTTCTTTGATTTTAGTTATTTTTTTTTTAAAGTTTATTCATGATTAAAGAGAGAGAGCACGAGCAGGGAGGGAAAGAGAAAAAAGGGATAAAGAATCCCAAGCAGGCTCCACGTTGTCAGCAGCACACAGCCTGACACAGAGCTCAGTCTCACAAACTATGAGATCATCACCTGAGCCGAAACCAAGTGCTGGACACCGAAGGCGACCCTGTCTTTTTCTGATTTTAAAGCATGAAAGCAACTTTTCTTATATTTAAAAACACTCAGGAATAGGCTCTTCTCCTTCCAAATGTCCCTAAGGGAAAATGAAATCTATTCCAGGGGTTACAAATGTAGAAGGGTAAAATGAGACCAAACAAGATTAAAAGTTCATGTAGGGTGCAGCGGCTAACAGCTGGAAGAAGTAGAGACCTGCTGGAAAGCAGTGACCCTGCAATGTGTTTTCACTCTATAGATTCACGAGACCTCAGCATGCTGGAGGAGAAGGTTTTGTACCCTTTTCATTACTAAAAACTGTTAAAATGGCCTCTGTCCCTCCACTTACTACCAAGATGGTTTAGAAAAAGCTAACCTGGGAGGGGCAAGGTGTCCTTCACCAAAGGTTTCCAGAATCCAATCAAACCTATTGCCACAGGGCCATGAAAGCACCACCCTTCATCACAGCCATCACAAGCATGGTTGTGCTGTTTCTATTGTTTAATCTCTCCACGTTCAGCCTGCTATAATCACCATACCTCACCTGAATGTAATGTGATTAGCAGCCTCTGCTGTGATGAGAATGAAACCCACTCACATGGCGTCTATGACCCTTCACCCCTCATGGGCCTGGCCAGGCCTGCCTTGGCCGAGAGACAAAATGCAGGAACTGTCATGGCACCACCTGCAGTCTCTCAGGCTGGGGGAATAATTGGAAATGTTCACTTTCCAACTGGATGTGTTGATCCCTCTGTAGCCATACTATGAAAGTTCCATTCCTCCGCCTCCCTCAAGAAGCTAGTTTATTCTCATCCTGGGAGGTTTTCAAAAAGATTTTGTAGAGTCTTGCTGCAGTGCCTTCCTGCAGAAGGCAAAGTGACATTTTTAATAGAAAGGTAGCAGTTCTTAAATTCCATTCGCAACACCGTCAGTAGATTAACCGCATGTTGGACATATGAAGAAGAGGTTTGGGAAATTTGATGCTTCTTTGTCTTAGACTGAAGTCAACACAGGCGTGACAAGTCCACTGAATGATAATCATTGGCAAGAATGTATAAATAACTAACCATCCTCTTTCTCTAAAAGGAATGTATTTCCTTCCATGCTAGTTATGGGGGACGCTGTTAATCGTAAATACTATAGGGATCTGTTATTTAATTCACACAGCTTTCAGACCACAGGAAGAATCAGTCAGAATTAAGAAATTATTTCCTGACAACTAATACGGCAGGGTGAAAGTAGTAAATTTTAAATATATGAAAAAATAGGCATTTATAGAATGTTGCTGTTTACCACACCTATACTTTTAACCAGAATGACAGCATGCAGCATGACGAGCTTAATTTTCTTTAGCACAGTACAAATTCTCTGCGTTTTTTTCTAATTACCACTTTCTACAATGCGGCTCAAATAGGAATAGACTCCCTTGGTTCAGCTCAATTTCCACAGCTTGACAGGCATTGATATCAAAATTAATTCTAAAATGAAACTTCATAAAAGGAAATCCTATTTGACAAAAGAACTATTGGGCTTGAATCACAGTTGCATTTGCATTGTGGAGTCCCATTTTTGTTCTGATTGTATATGAAATAATGCTGGAGGAGAGATTGAATACCCAGAGAGAGTTCATTTGAGGCATCCTGATGGTATCTGCCGTATGCAAGTAAAGAAGGAGACGTTTTTATGACATCTTCAGAACTTGAAGATTGAATTACAGTTTCGGTAATCATCAGCTTCCCTTCTCCAGTGTCACTTTTTGATAATATATTGCATAGAAAAGACTTATGGTTCCAGTTTTATAAGCTTGCAATAAAAATATAACAACTGTTGTATTAAATTATTTAAGTTGTAAACCATTGTGAAAAAGGAGAAAAAGTTGTATCGACACAGAGCCTGAAAAACTGATTATAATGGAGAGCAACATGTATTGTGTGGATTATTCCCAAGTTTTTCCCTAGTTTAGCATATTGTAAATCTCCAAGATATCCTTCAAATCAATGTTTGGGCATGTAGCGTTCTTTTATTTGTTCATTGTTTAGAACTGTTCATGGCGAGAGAAAAACAGAACTTGTACACTTCCAGGTCACCAATTTATTTTAACAGAGTTATAGGGGCTAACAAAGTAAGAAAAAAGGTAATATAGAGAGACTTAAGATTAAGTAAAAGATGCTAACTGAAAGAAACCTAAATACTAAATGAATACATTCCTTCAGAGCAATATAGACTCTAGACATTGTCTAGTCTTTCTAGAATTTTCTTATTTTGTACTGGTTTTTATGGGCAATCAGTACATCTACTTTCTAGCATATTACGCTATTCTGTTGCTATGTATGAAAGGTAGTAGGCTAAGAGGTTTTCTCTTCTCCAGTATTCCTCCATAGGTCTCTTAGGTCTGCCCTTCCAATGCCAGACTTCCAAAACTTTTTGTCCACCCTGCCTGCTTTCCTTTGCATTTCTAGGCCCCATTTATTTCTAGGCCCCAGGGAATCTAAAAGTATTCTCTGGCTTGGTCAGGATGGTGGCATTCCATGCCTCTGCACTCACACATTCCCTCTCTGCCTAAACAATTGCTGGATATTGAAACATAGCTCAAATCAGTCACACACGCGTACGCACACACACGCACACACACACACACACACACACACACCCCTCTTGGCCTCCTGGAAGCAAAAAGGGATCCCCTTGACTAAATAATCAGATTTTATTTTTCTAAAGGAAATTAAAACAAGGAAGCCACATATTTCCACCTGGTAAATCAAACCACGCAGAGGATGCACAATAACTGCAGGTTAACTGATCTATTACTGTTGTTCATAACAGTAATTCTGGCACTCTTACCTGCTGCTACAGATGTTGTCTCTCTCACCTAAATTCAGCAGCAGCAAACTGGCCATATTCTCACTTTGAGGGTGGTGATGATAATAATGATAATGATGATGATGATAATGATAATAATAATAATAATAATAATAATAACAATAATAATAATAATAATAATAATAATAATAATATAACCTGTATTTGCCAGGTACTTCATGTTAATTTATTTAATCCTCACATCCCAAATTAAATAAGTATTATTCTGGGGCACCTGGGTGGGTCAGTAGGTTGAGCATCCAACTTCAGCCCAGGTCATGATCTTGTGGTTCACGAGTTCATGCCGCACGTCAGGCTCTGTGCTGACAGCTCAGAGCCTGGAGCCTGTGGCAGATTCTGTGTCTCCCTCTCTCTTTGCCCCTCCCCAGTTCATGCTATGTCTGTCTATCTATCAAAAATAAATAAAAACATTTTTAAAATTTTTTGAAAAGAAATAAGTATTATTCTAATTCTATAGAGGAAGACACTTAAGGCTTACTCAAAATCACATAGCTAAAAAGATTCAGAATCATGATTCAAATGAAGCACATGGCATTCATGTGCTTACCGACTATACTGTACCAACATGGAATGATTCAATCTCTAGGTCACTATCACCAAAGGGAAAGAGTAGGATTACAAGGAAGTGTAGCAGACCTGGTTTTCCTCTGGTTTCTACTGTTCACTCATTTGTCATACATTTGTTTTGTGCAGGTAATGCGCCAGAGTCTATCCATGGTCTGAGGATAAAAAGACAAATAACACGTGGTTACTGCTTTCATTATCCACTGGAAAGGAAAACCAGGTAAACAACTACAGTTCAATATGAAATTTTAACTGAAATGTATACGAAGTACTGTGACAGCACTGGGGAAAAAATAAAGTCCAAGGAATGCTATGTTTTCACTTAACTTGTGGGCAGCCTATCCCCAGGAGAATAGTAGATCCTCTAAGGAAGAATCCAGAATAGCTTCATCTTCAACTAAGAAGTTTTACAAAAGTGACTTCTTCCCCTTCCCTGGACTAAGAAGGAAACCTAACTTAGCCAGATCATCTCCATCCATTTACTTGAAATCAGAGGCTCTTCTTTCTTCCTTCCACACCTACAGCTTTATGAGCCAGGAGCACTCAGATCAATTTGGAGCCACTCACGTCAGCAATCTGGAAATGGATGGTAACTCTCTTGGGCTACTTCCCTGACATCTGGAATCCATGAAGGTACATTGCTTGGTTTAATCAGAACCTCCTACACCTCCACTTCCAACTCCAAGGTAATGAGACTTGAAATTAAGTAGCCATAGACATATAGATAACTAGTAACAAAACTACCAGTTCCCTTGGCCACTCCCTAACAGGTGATTTCCATCATGAGGACATTCCACCAAGCTGGCTTCATTGCATGGACGTGGCCCAGTAGTAGAGAACCACACTGTTTCCTCCACAACAGCCAAAGAGTACCATGAGCTCCCTCTGAGAATACCTCGGAAAGCACTAGATACTTCCCATTCTTTATATCATTAAGAACCATGAACTTGAGTTGATAGTATAGCACAGATACTAGTCACTGTGTTTGGGCTTCCTAGATGCATAGTTTTGTAGAAAAAACAGAAATTGAAAATGCTCTAGTAAAGAAAAGGCAAAATTTTATAAAAGATCAAGGATAGCTAAAACCCCTTTTTTTAATCCCAAGTAGCCAAAGTTCTTTCTCTTCTAACCAAAAATGCCAAGTATCTTTGTAATCAAAGTCTGTTAATTTTTCTACCCAGACAGAACAGAAACAGGGTGTTTGGCCCCTGGCAACAAAATCTGTGGGACTACAACTAGGAAAATCTTTTTTCAAAAATTTTTTTAACATTTATTTATTTATTATTGAAAGGCAGAGAGAGTCAGAGCGTGAGCAAGGGAGGGGCAGAGGGAGACACAGAATCCGAAGCAGGCTCCAGGCTTTGAGCTGTCAGCACAGAGCCCGATGCGGGGCTCGAACTCACAAACTGCGAGATCATGACCTGAGCCGAAGTCAGATGCTTAACTGACTGAGCCACCCAGGCACCCCTATAACTAGGAAAATCTTAATAACAAGGTTGCCTGACTCATCTTGAATAAAGAAAGCTGTCAGGAGCTTCTGATAGACTGAGGGCTGCAAAAAAGAGGATCTCCAAAGGGTTTCCTAGACCTAATGATAAGATCAGGTGGCCAAAGATCAGGGCATCTGTACTAGCCAGCATATCACTATGGATGCTCAGGTTGAGATGAAAAGCTTCCTAAAGACTATGAGCAGGTGAAGGATAATCATCTAACACAAGAGCTGTAGGGAACAGTATTTCTTCAGGGAAGCCATCTGTCTGGTAAGGGCCTGGACCTGGAGTTTTTATGCAATAAAAGAATGTTATAACCTGCACTACAGAAAATACCTGAAAGGCAAACAAAGAAAGGAGATACATATATATATAATCTCTAGAAAAGAAACATTTCTACAGTTTATTCTACAAAAAAAAAATATATATATATATATATATATATATATATATATATATATATATATATGTAATAGTTTGGGACAACCAATCAGAGATCGACTGGTTAGGTTTGCAGGGAAATGTCATACAGAGATAAATATTCTATAACTGGATACAGCAGGCCTTGAAGACAGCAATAAGTATTGCTTACCATAGGAGATTATAAATATGGACTTATCTATGAATAATAACTAGGACTGCTGATAATGTAGTAACTTTTGCCCTTACTTATACCCTCAGACTATAAATGATAATGTCTTTGAACATAAGGGACAATGAATCTATGCAAGAGATTTAGTTGAAAGGACTGGTTTGTTTCACACCAGCTGTCAGATAGGCCTCTCAAAACTCCTGTAAGTATTGGAAATAGTGACCTGAGGGGGAAAGGCTCATAGCCCAGGAACTGATCCCTTGAGCCATCCAGATCTCAATCCCTGACGATTTTGATTAATCCATGCTGACAAACCAGATTTGGATCAATAGAAATTATCTGTAACAAGAAACTAATTGTGTATTTAGTAAGTTTAGTGCCATTTTTGGTGGCTTCAAATTTATATGGAAAAGACCTTATTGACTTTTGAAATCAAAATTCATACCGTTTTAAGGTAATATTGCCTTGGGTTATAATAAATTACAGTGTTCTACTTCCTCTCTTGGGTAATGTATGGTCTGAAGGCATCTAATCTGTTTACTCTTAGCCTATGAATATTCTTTAATTGTTATTTATGGAGACTTCGGATCTATTTACATAATGTAAAAAGCACAGAACATGTACCTCTTATGCTACTTTCATACACCATCCCTGTTTAAATGAAGCAGCAAATCACAGCCAATTTCAAGCCACGTTACAATCTCAGCTCAAATTATGCCATGGCTTAATAGTAAAAAGATGTCCCTAAAGTTGCATCATCTTCGGGATACAGGAGACCTCAGGTGTTAGAGAGCTACTGTGAGGCAAAGTAGATGAACCAATGAACCAGTGTTGAATTTATATTGTACTTTTCACACAGGAAGATTATCTAGGCCTTCAGTACACCTATACGTGAAGCCATGTGTGACGTCTAACTCTTTTCACTTGATTTCCTTATGGACCATTTTCCTGGAGAGGAAGATGGGAAATTTCAGCCAGCCACAAATGGACTGAGACCGCCAGTCTCATTTCACATGGAGCAGGTGTCCCAGACAGGGTTTGACGCCAAGCCACAAAAGTGAAACAAAGAAAATGCTGTTAGGGCTAAACAGATGGCCCTTCATGGGAGCTGTGTCATCAGCTTAAACTGGGTTTGTCTTAGTATCTAGGGGCAAGCCTTGCCTCATAATTCTTTGCAATTTAATGTTATTAAAATCATCTTTTGGGGCTCCAGGGTGACTCAGTCAGTAGAGCGTCTGACTCTTGACTTCAGCTCAGGTCATGATCTCACAGTTTGTGATTTCGAGCCCCACACAGGGCTCTGCACTGTCAGTGCTTGGGATCCTCTCTCTTTCACTCTCTGCCCCTCCCCCACACTCACTCGCTCTCTCTCTCAAAATAAGTAAAGTTTAAAAAAAAATCATCTTGGGGCGCCTGGGTGGCGCAGTCGGTTAAGCATCCGACTTCAGCCAGGTCACAATCTCGCGGTCCGTGAGTTCGAGCCCCGCGTCGGGCTCTGGGCTGATGGCTCGGAGCCTGGAGCCTGTTTCCGATTCTGTGTCTCCCTCTCTCCCTGACCCTCCCCCGTTCATGCTGTCTCTCTCTGTCCCAAAAATAAATAAACGTTGAAAAAAAAAAAATTTTTTTTTTAAAAATAAAAAAAAATCATCTTTTTAGCAGAAACTGCTAACATATCTAATGAAAGGAACTGACTAATCATTCTACCTTCATGGACAAAAAAAGTTAAGAGGCCAGGGCGTGAGGTCACAGGTCTATGAGGGAACACTGCAAGGTCTATACTTTATCAAATGCAGAAACTCCAAGAAAGCTTCACCTCTTAACCAGGTTGCTCTTTTTGAGGCCAAAAACAGAATTGCTCAAGCCATTCTCTGCCTTAAATGGATAAAAACACTTCTGAATATTCACTAGTATCCTCTAGCGTACCTGCATTTGTTATATTAAGGATTTCCAGCAGACTATTAGTGTTTGTTCTGAATAGCGGTACCACTGTACCAAGCACATGTAGGGCAAGAGGTGAAAGGGTAAAAAGCCCTTGTTTAATAGAATTTACATGCTGTGTGACTCTAAATTGTTTAGCTGCCTGATAGAATTTTTATAAAGCCTAAAATAAATATCCATAAACTTAACAGATATGCAGGAGAACTAAGAAGCTGCTGCTTGTTTTATTTCTTCAAAGGTCACACTTTTTTTCCTATGACATAACAGTAAATAGCATGATAAAATACCTCCAATATATCATAAATTATGGAAAATAACCATTGACTTTTCAGGATAGTTTGGGGTATAAATACTTTGAGATTAATGTTATAAGTGCTTTTCAAATACAAACAAGAAATATTGCCAAACTCATAATTGTTCGAATAAATCATAAATATGATATAAATTAAAAATTAGATGGATGTTAGTCACACTTAGAAAAATGGCTCTAGAATAGTCCAATTTACTCATAAAATACATTGGGTTGAAATTATATAAATTTGAAAACCATTGACGGTGGACCCAGGACTACTATTCATAATCTGAAAATCTGTTTGATTTTGTCCTCTGTATGTCTCCATATTATAAATCGTCTGGTTCAAGGGCCCCACCTTATAAATTCAAATAATTCTTCAGCCCACTAATATATTTACCAACTATCCTACTGTCATTTAAAAGAAATGATGAAGTAGAAGCAACTTTAAAAAGATACAATAGCCGTATCCTAGGCCCTCTTCAGAATATTTATTCTCCAATCTAAGTCTCAATTCCTGTGTGTCATCCACATATAGCATATCTCTAGTTAAATTTTCCTTAATATCTGAAGCATTATACACCAGGAGCAAGCAGTCTATGATCCACAACCAATTCTGGGCCAGCTGCTTGTATTTTTGTAAATAAAGTTTTATTGAAACTCACCTACACGTATTGTCTATGACCTTTTTTGCCCTACAATGATACCGTTGAATAGTAGCAGCAGAGACCAAATAGCCCACAAAGCAAAAGGTATTTACTATCTGGCCCTTTACAGGTTTACAAAAAAAATTGTCTACCTGTTATAAACACAAAAGAGAACTTAGGACCATTTCCCCCCAAAAATGGGGCCTCCTCACAGTTCCTACTATTTGGGGACACAACATGATATGTTCACATTCTTGAATACCCTCCATTCTAGTTACATATTACTGCATAACACAATACTCCAAAACATAATGACTTAAAACAACCACCATTGTATTATATCTCATGATTCTGCCGATCAAAAACTTGGGCAAGTCTCAACTGAGCAATTGTTCTGCTTCGTGTGGCACTAATTAGAGTCACTCATTGGAATTTAACTGGCAGCTGGCTTGTCTGGAGGGCTCAGTGGTGTCAGGACCTCTCTGCATGACCACTTTGGTAGGGTGGTTGAACTTCTTACATTGCAGTTCAGGGTTCCAATGTACCAGTCTGCCAGTCTTTTCTTAAAGGCTAGTTCCAGAACTGGTACAGCATCAATTCATCTACAGGCCAGCCCAGATCCAAGGGGAAAAGAAATATACCCCACCTCTCAAGGAGAGGAATGTCAAAGAGTTTGTGGCCACCTTTAATCTCCTACCTCCTAACTTGTTTCTTTGCCTCAAATCTTTTTCCAAACTCTGGCCAGATATTCCTAAAATACCAATTTCATTATGTCTCTTTCCTTCCCCAAAACCTCAAATGACTATCTCTTGCCTGTTTGGTTTAAACTCCTCTCCTTAGGTTTTAAAAACCTATTATATAATAAGAATCTAACATTATTTTGTATTAGTCTCTTTGCTGATATTAGCTGGTTTTCTCTTATAAATATTCCTTCCTTCACCTACTCTGTTCTGTATTATACAGATTGACTCCTGCAGAGAATTTTTTTTTCCCTAGGCTTCTTGTCAGCTTCTGTCTGGACTTAGCCCATGGGAGATACTGCCAGGTGATGGGGGAGGAGAGGCAGGCAGAAAGAAGCCAGGTTTCAAGAGTTCTCCTCTTCTCTCAGCTTCATGTAGATCTCTAGTACTAACTGCATTTGTATTTCTCCATTGTTCTAGCACCCACTGGCCACGCCTTCTCTAGTTCCATCCTCCACTGGGTGGTCCTGGTCTCTGAGCTCCCGAGACCCTACCTTCTCCCTTGTTCTTTCAACCCAAGTGTTATTGGCAGTTACCTGAAGTTGCCAATATTTCATTGCCACACTGTCTCCTGTTGGTCATCTCAGGTCATCACCTGTAAAATCAGTTCCTAATTTAAAATTTTTTCTATGTTAAATACCTAAAGTGGTTTCTAGTCTCCCGATCAGACCCCAAGAGATACACTTTTCAACACAAAGCATCCACTCAAGGCAGGATAATTTCCTACCTCATCTTCCACCCTCCATGTTCCTGCCACTGTGCTTTAGGCTCGGACATCTGGCCTCATTCTTCAAAGCCAGCTCAAGCTCTGTCTTCCTCAGAAAGCCTTCCAATATCACTCTAGTGTTTGGTCCTCCAACTCCATCATTCCTTGGTGACTTCCAATGTGTGCATCTTCCCAGTTTGTAGTTTGTTGAGGATGCTTCTGCTGTTTCCTGGTCCCCGGAGTTCCCAGCACAATGTCAGTGCACAGTAAGCACTCAATACCTGTTGCCCCAATTAATTGGCTTTCACTTATAACTTATTTGTTGAAAATAATGTCTTACAGGTCTGACTAATTTCTATCAAAGCTAAGATAGTCTGCACTCTTGAATAGCATCCTAACTAAATTTAGGAGTGCTTTTCTGTTTAGTGCTACTATTGCCTTTCACCAGTCTGGATGAACATGGTAGAATGGATAGAGACAAGCATTTGGGGGTGGGGGTAAGACATGGGGTATAACTCAACATCCTATATGAAGTAGATACCAAATAAATATTAAATGAAAAGGATAAGCCCATGACTGATGGATTTGTGTGGAGGAACCAATGAATGAAAATTTTAAACATGGCACAGTCCTTTGGGCCCTTTTATAAAGTACAATTAATTTTGGTATTAAAGGGCATGTATAATTTAATTTATAGCTCTTTAAATAAAATCATATTAAAGAGGAGGAAGTGCCATAAGAAGTAGGTATAATTAGTTAATTTAAGATTCAGCCTCTAAACTACGTCCCACATTTCTTATACCCTGAATCCATATTTTGTTTATTTTGTTTCTCTGGCTCCGTAACAGTGGTGGAAATATAAAGGATATTCAATAAATACCTTAATTGTTTGAAACTATTTCTTTGCTATGATAGTATTCTATATGCTCTAAAGCCAAATTAAATAGATGACGTTCCTACCTTCTAGGTGCACAATCGCCTTATGAAAGGGACTATTTCAGGCAAAACTGTTCCACCGGGGCATTCTATTTTGCCAAATAAATTACAAATGCAAGCGTGCTCTAGAATTTACTGCTTTAGGGCCAAAAAAAGTGTATCTATTTTAGACCAGAACATGGCCCAGTTTGAGTTCTTAAGATTTGGCATGACCTAACTCAGCTTCTGGTACTCCAAGATGACATCAAAAGGAGCCCCACTTTCTCCTGCAAAAAAAGTCTAATGGCTGGCTAATTTTGAAAATGAATTTCTCCCCCACTGCTGTTCATAACCACAGAGACAGCCATTTGAATGCTTTACAAAAAAAAAAAGGCCTCAAGCCTCCTCATGTTTCACCTTTTCATTGCACTGATGATCATTTAGAGGGCAGACTTGTTCCAGACAGCTTTAATTAAACTGTACCAAGGACGCGGATAGATGTCAATGGAAATGATCCATAACATGAGGCTAAGCATGTATTTAACAGTGTTCCATCCAGTTCAATCACCTTCTAGCATTTCAGTGGCTTTATATTCATGTAGCAAAGACTGAACGTGTGTATGTGTTTTTTTTAATCCATCCCATTAGTGACCATATGCTTGGGCTTCGATGGATACGAGAACTGTCTGCAATCTGCCAGGGATTTAGGGACATCAATAATTTGTGAATAGTCATGTTGGTACTGGTCGAAGGGTTAAGTGCTCTGCACACCAGGGGCACCTCTTTTGGGATTTGAACTCTTAGTTGACTGTTAGGAACCTTATCCCCTGTGAGGTTCCAACTACATGCTGCTTGTCAGATGCATCCAGCTGTATGTAACTGGGAAGCATTATTAGCTCTGGGATTTAAAGATCTGTGTTAATACTGATAGAATGGTGTCTTTGAGTTAAGAAGCATGGAGAGTATATTGTAGCAAACTCAAAGAGGTTTTCATGTTCCATATTAAGCTTATGGTCTTTCTTTTTTCTTATTCTTTCATACATTCCTTGTGAATAGATAACAAGGCATCCTTTTGAGAAAGAGTTCATAATTGAAATTTGTTCCTACAATTTGCTGGTAAATTAGATTGCATCAGCCTAAGTGGAAAGATAAATGTCTCCTTAAAATAAGAGAAATTTTGTCATGAAAAGCTTTGCTTCCCATTCCCATACCCAGAGGGTGAGAAACAGGTAATGTGAATGATTTTTGAAACTTAACTCATTTTAATGGTCTTGCATGAAGATTTCTCAAATACAGTTGCTTTAATACCGACAGCAACAGAGATCATATCAAATCTTTTGCATTATGTGCTAGCCTGTAACTTCATGTATAACTAAGCCTTGTTGGACTGGCTCACTATTGTAGCCCCTGAACTTGACACAGTGCCTCACAGACAGTATTTAATAAATATTTGTTGTATGAAAGGATGGATGGATGGATGGATGGATGGAAGAGAGCAAGGCAGAAGGGAAGGAAACACTTGGGAAAACAGTTTGTCAGCCTAACCTGCATGTAAGTAGTTGCTCTCTAATATTTTCTAGAAGCTGTCTTGGATCTGGGAGTGATGTTTAACAATAAAACATGTTTCAACAGTTTTAATGGATATGGATTTCAGAGCTAACTTACATTATTATGACCTCTTAATAATAGTATCACTTAGTTTCCTTGTTGGGTAAACGGTAAGAATAATTATGTTGTGATGACAGATTTCCATGAGATTATGCTTTTTCTACCACATATCTAGACATGGTTTTGTTTTAATATAACTGAATACTCCCGTAGTGTCTTGTGGTTTCATTAAGGAGGATAATGATTATTAAGCAAAAGTATCTTTAGTTTTTCTCTCCTTAAATATCTAACTGATCTTAAAGGTAAAGATAGTTTGTCTATTTGTAGTTGATATTCTATGTGTGTTTGTTTCCAGTAATTTCAGCCTTCTTACCCTGGAGTAGTTTTATCCATCCCTTAATTGTCCCTAGCTGATGTCTAGAAGGTCTTTTTAAACTTCTTAACTGCACAATGAGGCCTCAGTGGACACCTAGATTGTGTCTGCTTGGGAAAATGCCAAGCACTAATGAGTATTTTGTTTAATGTAATGGAAACTGAAAGTGCACGGCTTCTTCCTTGACTGATCAATGCCCACTTCTGTTGTTTGAATGTATCTATACATTCTAAATTCTAGAAGAAAGGTCACAGAGGGCAGAGCACTTAGTGTCTGCCCAGGAAGGACTTGAAGATTCAGAATTGTGTTTATATGGGGCTCAAGAGGGAGAAAGTACTTGAGTTAGCACTCAGCTCCTCTTCTCTGTTCAGATAGCCATCCTTTCTCTCAAGCCCATAATCTTAAATTTTTTCATGCTAGTTTTAAAGTTTTACATTAACTTAAGAAAATAACAATAAGGGATTTATTTCTATGTAATTATCTTTTTATTTCATCATCGTTTTGTTACTATTAAAAAATTGGCAGGGGTGCCTGGGTGGCGCAGTTGGTTAAGCGTCCGACTTCAGCCAGGTCACGATCTCGCTGTCCGTGAGTTCGAGCCCCGCGTCAGGCTCTGGGCTGATGGCTCAGAGCCTGGAGCCTGTTTCCGATTCTGTGTCTCCCTCTCTCTCTGCCCCTCCCCCGTTCATGCTCTGTCTCTCTCCCAAAAATAAAAATAAACGTTGAAAAAAAAAAATTGGCATCTATTTACTTTATTGTTTGCCTTTTCCCAAGTTCAATCCTAATGTGTCCAACACAAATTTTGAAATAAATAATTAAAAACTATTTCTTAGTTACATTAAAAGTCAGATTTGCTGGAAAACCAAACCTTAACAATTCAGTAGGCCAATATGATCGACTATGTTTGAGTGAAGAATAATGATTTCCATGTGGTACTAATGTTCTACACACAACTAAGTGGAAAGTGTAGAGGTTGTTTCTGAGATTTCATTGAACCATATCTGGCTGAATAGATACAGAGCTCCCTTTGGTAGTGTTTGTAATTCGTAGCCTACTTGAATGTGCTAGATAATTTTCAAAAAAGTAAAGATTCTATTTAAAACTTAAAAGAGATTTACCTCTCATCTAAAGCTTCTAGGTTTAGAGATTTCATAAAAGTTCTATGGGGATGGTAAGAAAAGATAGGATTTGAATGTGGAGAGTGGAGATAATCTAATTCCTCAACTTTGAGTGTAGTGACGCACAAGCCATTGTCTTGCTTCAATCAAACTATCTCATGCCTTTGGAGACTCTGGAACTATGCAAGCGTCCCCAAATTAGAGTTTATAAAAGAAACCTTGCCTGACCCTTAATAATTGTTACTTTACCGAAACACTGTAATACCTAAACTAAGTTGCTTATTACACTAAACATGAAGTCCTTTGACCCTTAAGGTTCAATATTGATCAGCCCTACTTCTGTCAATACTTGCCTCTAGTGTCAACAATTTTCAGTGTGGAAGAAATTCAGGAATGGATAGTCTTCTTAATCCACAAACACTCCAAATATTTAATTCCTATGCATTACACTTTCTGTCCAGTTAAATAATTTGCTTATTTCTTCTGTACTCCTAATTAATAATTAGAGACTGGGTATCATTGTCAGTATATCATGAAATGTCATTACAATAAGAAGTTAGCTATAAATGATCCCTATATTAAGTACAGGATTCATGTAACAATCCTAACTAATAAAATGTTACTCTAAAGGAGACTTAAAGCAAATGCACCACAAATTCAACAAATGTAGCTGAGCTATTTTTTAATCCTGAGATCTTGGGGAGGAAAGGCTTTTAAAAGGAATATTCAAGTGCTTTGCCCTTGGATAATGTAAGAGCAGGTTCATTTTTTTTCTTGAGCTGTGGTATTTTTCAGATTGTCAAATGTGTATCAAAGAGTTATTCTCTTGGCAAGTTTTATGAATTTTAGTTCCGTTTTCTTGACAATTTAAAATTCAATTATCCAATTATAACTAAAGGTCATTAGTCTAATGTGGTAACTTCATGACAGTTTCAGTTACAAGAGGATTTCTTAGTTTAGAGAAGAAATTCTCCCATATGAGAAATTTTTATTGTACTTACAAGTTGAATGATACTTGAAAATATTTTTGTTTTCTTCTTGTGCTTGTATTACTTAATCAAAACATATACTTAATATTTTTTCTAATTCCATATTTATAATATACAGTATCCCATGCTTCATTTCTATATTAACATTATCAAATTAACAGCAAATAACAATGCTGATTTTTATCATCATTAGATTTTGTCTTAAATATTTCTTTAGGGTTGCTTTCCTGTTGTATTTTAAATAACTTTAACCCGAACATCACTTCCAGGACTGGGGAAAGGCATTTTCATTTCAATCATATTACAAGTAGAATTTCTGCTAAGATTACAAACCAGAAAAGTTAGAGACCTAATATTTTAACATTAGTTCCATTTGGTATGATAATGGAGAACTCCTCAGGCAAAACATACCACAGAACCAGAAACAATGGATGCTTGCTGGCTGTCAGACCTGTACAAGATACGAGAGTCTTTATTCCTATCCTACCCCCAAGAAACTGACTTTGCAGTGGTAGATAAATGTATTCAACAGCTATTGATCGTGCACCTGCTGTGTACAAGGTCAACAGTGAAAATGCATCATTTTTCCGTTTTTGCATTTTAGAGTTCAAGACATTGCTGGAAGCAGAGATGGATAAGATGTTACCCACACTGGTTCTGGCCCCTGTGATCCATTTACCCTGAGGAGAAATTATCCAGGTAGGATGCTGGCTTAGCACCTAGACCGCCGAACAAAGATACTACCACTCAGCGTGAGGAGTAAGCTTTTACACTAACTGTTCTCTGCACCATTCTGATGAGATCGGGCACATTCAGGGTGGTATGGCCATAGACCTCAGCACTATTCTGAAATGTCTTTATCTTACCGGTGCAAAGCTGGCCTAAGGATTTTAATACCAAAGTTCACAGTTAGGCAATAAGACCCAAAGTAAACTTTTCTATCTAGGTATAAACATGTGTTTTGCTTCAAGGGTTCAAAAATACTTCCTATTAACACAAACTCCCTTGAACTGTTAGCTCCCTGCTACAGCTATGTAAGTCAGATTCTTCTGAGCTACTTGAAATGTAAATGGACTGATTTTTCTGGTTGTGGTTTACCAATTATGTCAGCACCATCATTTCTTGTCCGCCGACCAGAGAAATTGTAGCTGTAGATGAGAATGGTATCTGACATTCTGTATGGCTTCCCTTATCAACTCACTTTTAGGGCCCCACATTTAGCAGAGAAAGCTCTTTTCTATATAGCAGGTTGTTATATTTATTCACCATTGTGCTAAACACCCATTTCACCCAGACCATCTCATTCAATCCTCACAGTGATCCTCAAAGTTACAAAGAGGCTCAAATGACTCAGACAGGTCATTACAAACTAAAGAAACAGCACTTGATCCAGGGTCATCTGACACCAGAGCTCTTATTGTTAATCACTTCATTTATCCTCCTTCTCTAAGAATTGTCTTTCCATAATTAAAATTAGATAACAAATGTTTAAAACTCTTTTACAAGAGTCAATTCTGAGAACTTAAAAACTAACTCTTGATCAAAATGGAAGCTTTTTATTAATGTCCTAAAGATAGAGCTAGAGATCAGAGGCATGTATATTTACTTCCAATTTACAAGTTGGTATGTAGGAACAGAAAACATGGTGATAAAAGACTATTTCTGCCTTTTTACACATTAGGCCATTCTTCCACCATCTAATTGTTCAGATGCATATTCTGCAGTGTCCTTCAGCTTCCCCACCATAGTCAAAAGGTTCTGGACAGCTATTTGAGTATATATGATGAAGTCTACTTGGAATAAAGAGTGAATGTGATTTTTCTTTTTTCCCTGCGATATATAAGCATGAATCAATAAAGGATACTCTTGAAATTTCTCCAAGGAATGGCATGCATTTCCAATTAATCTCATAACTTGTCTTTAACTGTTTGGCTATGTTCCATAATTGGTAGGTGTTATTTTAATTCAGATACAAAAAAAGAGAGAGGGAAAGGGAGAATGGCCAGGCCAAAGAATGGGGTATACATGAGCTTTTAGACACATTCTACTCACCCAGTCAATCAATGTTTTTTGAGACCCCAATACATTTGACTGATCTCTGTGAGTGATCACTATTGTCAGTTCTTAACAAAATTATAAAAACGACTTGCCTTATAAGATTTATCAAATTGGTGGCAAAGCTTGCTCAGGGTCCAGGACATCAGGGTTACTGCTTACCTTTCAAGGGTGAGTGTCAGTGGAAAATCACTTGACCCTCTAGAAAAGATGGCTTTTAAGGAAAAAATTTGGCTGACAAAACCCTGGTAGACAAGGAGAGAGAAGGACTTGAAGTTTGGGTGAAGGTTCACAATGAAGGCAAGAAAAATGGATCAGAGCAGAAAGTAAAGAAATGTTGAGAGAATAAAACCAATGCATCTTCCTTCACTATTGCCTCCATGAGAGCACCCAAATCCCTTCACACAGCACTCAAGGCCCTCTACAAGCTGATGCCAACCTTCTCGGCAAGTCTGAGAGCACTTCACCTGTGTTTTCTGTCCCGCCATCTCACCGCGGGCTTTCTCCCAGCGACATGGAGCACTTTCACATGCAGGTGCCCTGGAATGTGCTTCCTACTCAGCCCCCAAAGTCTTACTCAGTTTTTGAGTCTATATATGCCACTCTCTTTTCATGAATACATTGTAAACTCTCCTCTCCCCCACCTCCACTCCCCACACCCAACAAGCAGAAGTAATTGCCTTCTCCCTAAGTTTCTCTAGCTCTTTCATTATCTGCCATATCATGTTGCCATCTGCTGGGGATCAAAAAGCCTATCTTATTCACCTTACTATACCAACGCATAGTCAGCATTGAATACATTTTTATTGACATGTGTTGCTTTTGGGTGTCCAGGCTGGCTTCCACTTCCCAGCTCCTCCGTGATACCCCCTTAATAATAATGATGATAACTAGCATTTTTAAAGTACTCCATAAATCACCAAGCACTTTCAAACCCGTGTTCTAAATACCACAGACTTGGTGGTAGCAAGAATAGCAGAAATTTGTTTTCTTACAGTTCTGGAGGCTAGGAATCCAAGATCAAGTTGTCAGCAGGTAGGTTTCTTCTGAGGTCTCTCTCCTTGGCTTGCAGATGGCCACCTTCTCACCTCCTCACATAACAGCCCCTCAGTCTGGGTTGTCTGGGTCCTAATCTCCTCTTTTTATAAATGCACCAGTCATACTGGATTAAGGCCCACCCATATGACTCCATTTTGCCTTAATTATCTCTTTAAAGGCCCTATCTCCAAATCTAGTCAAATTCTAAGGTACTAGAGGTTAAGACTTCAGCATATGAAAGGGGAATTGGGGCAGGCGGTGGGGAACACAATTCGCCCAGACCAATATCCATTATTTCATTTATTCCCTCCAGCACTAGCTATAGCCACATCTCCCTCTGCACCATTTTCATGGTGAGCTCTTCTGTGCCTCACTTAACTCCTTCAATGCTTCCCCAGTTTAGCCCTAAGTCTCTTTATTATGGAAAGGGCCTTTGTTCCTTAATAAGTGAATAAAAACAGTACTTTGAAATTCTAGGGTTTCTTACAGAGTTTTAATTGTCAAAAACCCAGTGCTAATGTCAGTATAGGAAGAAAATAGAAAAACTGCCTCCTTTCTAGCACTGAGAAGACAGGAAAACAATGTAATACGTTTCTTTGGGTTTTGTAGTTATTAAAAATCTGAGTAAAGGATTTAAAGTTACATGTATTAGCCACTTCAATGAACAAATGCTGGCCTAGGTAAGAAGGGAGTCAGGTGATTGCTACCTACTATATCAGCCTACCTTCTGACCCAGGGAAACACCCACCACAAGAATGTTCCTTTCATAGGAAGAAAAGTGCTTCTTTTCAAAGGGGTCTTAATCCCAGGCTAAAGTTGGGAGCATTGTGTGTTCTACAGTGTGTTGACTAAGAGCCTCTTGAGAACTCTGCAGATTTCCCTTGTTTCCATGTTAGTCAGGGGTGAACAGGGAATTCTTAGGCGGTACGAAGACATTGTGTTTTGCAGGTCTTAGCCATTTCTGTCTCCTCCCTCCTAAATCACTCTCACACTGTGCCCAGAAAAAAAGCAGTCACGTGCAGCCCAATGCATTTCAGCACTGCATCTGAGCTCCAGGTGGAAGACACAGTGCATGTGACGTTGACCATGACCTGGATGTGGAGCTGGTCCAAACTCAGACCTACCTGTCTCAAAAGGGGAGTCACTATCTCTGTCCTCTTTTCATTCGTGTGTTGAAAATTGGGGAAATAATGCAGAGGTTCAAGACATGGTCATAAGATAACTCCTCTCCAGTCAAGAAGTACCTCCCTTCCTTTTACAAGGTAGAAAAATGTGAAGTCATCCCTGTGAGAAAAATGGTTTTTGAAATGTTTTCGGGAGGGTGAGAGGCTGCCGTTTCTCCTCTTCCTAAGTCACTGGTTCTTTTTTTCTCTCCTCTCTTCTCCCTTTCACATCCTCAGGCTTTTAAATTTTTTTTTTCAACGTTTATTTATTTTTGGGACAGAGAGAGACAGAGCATGAACGGGGGAGGGGCAGAGAGAGAGGGAGACACAGAATCAGAAACAGGCTCCAGGCTCCGAGCCATCAGCCCAGAGCCTGACGCGGGGCTCGAACTCACGGACCGCGAGATCGTGACCTGGCTGAAGTCGGACGCTTAACCGACTGCGCCGCCCAGGCGCCCCTCACATCCTCAGGCTTTTAACAGAAACATTTTATATCCATATAGTGATGTGACTTATGTGTGTAAATAGATGCAAATAGCTATTAAATGTTCGGGAAGTAGCATAATCATCTTTTTACACAATTTGTGCTGGTGAGTGTTTCTCATTATAATTTCCCCTATCCCCTGCCGAAAAGCACTTCCCAGAGATCTTTGTGGCAATATATGTACCCAGATTATGATTTCAAGAAACCCAGGACACTGTATGGAGGAGAATGTCTTTAAGATTTGAATGTTTTAAAAAATCATTTTAGAGAGAGGGAGAGCAGGGAAGAGGGCAGAAGGAGAGAGAGAGAGAGAGAGAGAGAGAGAGAGAGAGAATCTTAAGCAGGCTCCATGCTCAGTGCAAACCCAACACAGGGTTTGATCCCATGACCCTGGGATCATGACCTGAGCCCAAATAATGAGTCAGACAGTCAACCAACTGAGCAACACAGGTGCCCCTAAGATTTGAAATTTAAGAAATTTTTTGTCATTAGGTGATCAATATTTAACTAGCAAGGTTTTGATTTTAAGATACACAAATATATATTTGATTTTTGTTTCTAGAATATTTTTAAGAATATATGTAGGCTAATTTTATTCTGTTTCCTTGACTTTATTAACCATGCCCTCTTGCCAGAAGAATTTAGGATTTAGTGATTGTGTCAAAATTAGTCTATGCTGATGAGTATTCCAGCACCCAAAACACAAAGGTGTGTTAGAAGACCCTGTCAGTGCACAAGGAAAACTGTAAGCAGTTATGGGAAAACGAGCATTTTTCAAATGAGCCTTGATTTCCCTCTTCCTTATGCACATCAGGCTATGAAAATACCTCTTAATATTTTTCCTCCGGATCTGTGTCGCGTATGTGTACGTCTGCCTACTAGGTCTTGTCCTCTCTCCCCTCTCTCTCAAGGGCTCTCCCTGTTCTTCCTCTAATTGTTGGGCAGTGGGACAGAAAGATGGATCTGCTAAGTGAGTAGAGCTTGCAGAGAGCAGAAACAGATTTACTAACTTTGATGATGGCTTCTACTGAGTCCTTACCATACACATGGCTGAGTTGCCATAAAGCTAGCTAAGCCAATCGCCCTTAATAGGTTAAAAGATGACATCGAGAAATTTTAAGCAGGAATGATTTCATTCTTTCCTCGCACCAGTTATATGGTTAGCTGGTTCATGCACTGATTTGTTATACCACATAGGGCTGGCTCACAGTCCCTGGCAGATTTCTGAAGTTTTGATGGAGTCAGAAACTGACTGTCTCCTGGGAATGTGTAAAGAAAGGAGGTTGGAGCTCTTCTCCTTCAAGGACACTCTCTTCAATCCATTATCTCCTACCCGTGCACAATAGTCTAGTCTATCAAAATACAGTGATTGAACAAAATTTGATTTCACATAATGAATGCATTGATTTAATAAAGGGTTTGTAGTACATGGTATTATAGTTCCCTAAATGAACACTGAAATCCTAAAATGAGAAAACTTATCATTGGTCCCAGTTAAATCATAGCCACTTTTTTTAACCTGCATACCCTAATAAGATACTAACCCATTTGATACTTAAAAAAAAAAAAAAAAAAAAAATCTGTTATCTTATGTAAGTGCTTAACATTTTCCAGCTATTTTAAAGCCACCTGTTTTTCCTATCATAAGTACATCTGGCATCAGGCAAACAGATTATAGCCATGGACAACTGACTAATTTATGATGTTTTTATATTTTCATATTTTTGGCAGACTAATCCAGTTTGATATATTAACCCAGATTTCAGAGATGAATCTTGAAATCTTGCACTCTTGCAACCCTTTTACTTTGTTCTCTTCCAAACTCTAGAATATTTTTTCCATGTCCTAAAATTTAATTAGAAAACAGACAGGGAGAGCAAACTGAATCCTTATGTTCTGCCCATCTAGTGCCCTATCTAGCTGGCTTCCTAGAAGAAATTATGTATCTGTCTACCCAGTGTTAGTTGTGAAAGATCTTTGTACTTTTGATCATTCTCTCTTCCTAAGTTCATTGGGCACACTGGCACTTGTGTTTGTATCCTAGTTTGACAACTGCATTTTTGCCTACATGTAATGGGAGTTTGGTAGGGCAAACAAAGTAGAAGAATCAGTTGCCTGTCTTTGCAAAAAAAAAAAAAAAAAATTGAAGTTTTGAGCAACAGGGAATGGAGGCAAGACTATTTTCTGTAGTTAGAGAAGCCAAGTCCACTCAGCTTCTCAGAGCATCTTTTTGATTCGACATCCCCCGATGGGTCATCCCTTGGCTATTTATGGGTAATTTTAACTGCTGGGTTGAATATGCCATATTCCTCCTTTAAATATCTACCCAAGGCCCCAAAGTAATGGATGTGTTTTTAATAAATCTAACGTATAAAGCATTCATCAGACATACTTCAAAACAGAGAAACTATCAGAACACCCTGAAAGATTCATTAGAACATTTTTATTTTTTGCAGACACTGTCACCAGGTTAAATAAATGTGTGTCAACTCAAAACTGAGATGAGAAATGGCAGAATGTTTTATGGATTGAGAGTCAAGAAGATAAGAACTCTAGTCTTATCTCTATTGCTGACTTGTTTAATGACTGTAGTATGTTTATCACTTATTCCCAACCACTCTTCCCTCTGGCCAAAAACCAGAACAAATGTCTACAGAGGATTTTGAGCTCCTAATAGAATAGCTCTCAGTAAGTTCAGCTGAAGTAATAAAGCCTTCCATCTATAAGCATAGAGTTAGCTTGCCAGGACTCAAGGCCCAGTTCCACCATTACTTGGTACTTGACTCTGAGTTAACCCCTACTGAAGAGTATTAGGAGGCCTATTGTTATTGTACATAATACTGCAATGAACATCTTTTAACAAATAGATGTGTTTGTGCATTTATATGTTTATGTCTGTAGGGAGAATTCCTAAAAGTGAACTTCTTCACTCTAAGGTTAGGTAAATTTAAAATGTTCATGGGGCGCCTGGGTGGCGCAGTCGGTTAAGCGTCCGACTTCAGCCAGGTCACGATCTCGCGGTCCGTGAGTTCGAGCCCCGCGTCGGGCTCTGGGCTGATGGCTCAGAGCCTGGAGCCTGTTTCCGATTCTGTGTCTCCCTCTCTCTCTGCCCCTCCCCCGTTCATGCTCTGTCTCTCTCTGTCCCAAAAATAAATAAACGTTGGAAAAAAAAAAAAAAATTTTAAATGTTCATGTGTATTAAAAAATAATAATTAAATAAAATAAAATAAAAATAAATAAATAAATTATTCATGTATATTGCTAACTCGCCCCTCAAAAAAGTCATACCAAATTTGTACTCCCGAATACATGTACGTTCCTATTTCCTCACACCCTTGCTCACACTATTCACTGACAATCTTAACTTTTTAATCATTAGCAGTATCAAAGGTCAAAGAGAGAATTTCACTGTAATTTGCACTTCTTTGAGTAAATATGTGCATCTTTTCATATTTTAGTAGTCTCATTAGTTCATGCATACCCCATTCCCAATTTCCTAGTGTGTATTTGGTGTTTGTCTTTTTGCTTTGTAATGCTCTTGGTAGATTAATGTCTTTGTAAAAACAGAAAAGTTGGGAAGAAATTCTAGTTAATTTCATTCATGAAGGATACTTATAAATTTGAAAACTTTATGGTGATCAGCATTCCTACCTGAAAAAGCGCAAGACCTCCCCAGGTATGAGCAGTGAGATGCCCTAGCTGTGTATCACCTGCATTATTACCATACTCATCTTTGAAATAATCCATATTACACGTAAAGCAAAATGCAGAGAAGTCCAAGATGTGATCTCTACCCTTAAGTAAGACGGGAAAGCTCATCTTCAGTAAGAGTAGTTAAAGGATATAAAGAATATTGCTTCAAAGAAAACACATACTTGAATAGACAGAGAAAGATTCAAAAGTACAAGAGTGAGAATTAAATGTGAGGAAACAATATGTTGACAAGGGTGAATAGAAGAGAGGTTTGGATGAGGGAACAGGGGGAAAGTTCACATATGGAAAGATAGGTTGGGGTCAAATTATTGAAGGCCTTGGCTACCTGTTTTATGCCTGGATTTTATGCCATAGGAGCAAGTGAAATTTTTGACACCAGTATGAGATAATGAAAATAATTTTTAGAAAGATCATTGTGACCTGTGAATAATGAATGAACGAATGAATAATTAATTAATTAATAGAAAATGTCACATTGGAAGAGAGGATGACAACCATATTAATACTTTCTGTGGGAGAGAATCAACTAGTTTAAAGGAAAAGTGGTTAGCATTTTCATCAATTTATAATGCATAAAACAGCTATAGAACTAATGCTACCTAATGTTACCTAAGAAAAGAAAACTGATCCAAACCCAGAATTCTCTGTGTGTAGATTGAACATTCCAATGCAGTGCCTTTTTCTAAATCTGTGATTCAGCTTTCGTACCCCTCCACTCGCTCATTCTGATGATGGTAAGCCTTTCCCTGTTGGGTCTGGAATTCATACCAGCTTTCTCACAGACCAAGAAATTCCAAACATGCTATTGTCATTACACCTCATCAGTCATCCTAAGGAATGGCTTTATTTATTCTTGTGATTTGGAGAAATGAGGTGATGGTAGAAAGGGCTCAGAATAATGGGAGGAAGGTGTTGGCTTCACAGAAGCAGCAATTCCTTTCTTACTTCGTTTCCTTTACATGTTCCTAAAGGTTAGGTAATTGAGCTGAGCCCCCTGCACTATTACTGCACTGCAGTATCCGTTCAATAAATATTTATTGAGCACCTACAATAAATGTCAGGTACTGTGTAAAGTACTGGGAACAGCATTTAAAATATAGGCCCAGTCCTTCCTCCAAGAGGCTTACAGACTGGCAGGAAGCATATAAACAAGTTCACATTCTACTGTGCTCTTCACACAGGACAAGGGGTTGGACTCTTCCCTTGAAATGTTCTACATGTAACGACCCTACAGTACCCCGTCTCCAGTTCACTTCATGTTGTCCTCCACTTACATTCCTTTGTGTACTAGGTATAGAATCCATTTCTGAGGGGTATAAGAGGATAAAAGGAATTCAAACAACATATATCTGGTAAACTTGCTGCAAAATGCCAGATGCGATAGTGGTTATGGAGATCACCAAACAGTCCAACGTGAAACCAATCCATGGAATTGGAGAGATGCAGTAAATGCATTTGCAAAGGTAAACTTCCTAATGTGGGTAATAAGTATTAAATAGATGGCACAGATAGTAAGTGCTGTGGGAACTTAGAAAACGAGGCATAACTTCCAGAAGAGGTGATCTTTGCACTCTGTCCTGAGGGATGGATCTAACTGGAATAGGTAGAGGAGACCAGAGGTGTCTTGTGGAAGCCTGATTAGCGGTGTGGCTCTTTCAGTTCCCAAGGACAGAAGGCCAGTACAACTGACTCATGCAGAAGGAGTGGTCATGGGGCTTCCACATGGCTGGAGTCATGGGGTTCTATGATTTGAATTAGTTTGTCTCCCCCTCTTGGCTCTGCTTTCCTCCGCACTGGCTTTTGTCTCAGACTGACTGACTCCACCTAGTTGCTGCCAGGTTTACAGTTTGGTCCATTAACCACTCAACACAAAAGACAATGGTTGGGTCTCATCGCAGTGGCTTCCTCCATGAGCTCATTTTTTCGTCCTACACGTACAGAGGGGTAATGGTCTTACCCACTTCTCTTCTCTAATAGTTCCAAACAAACTCCTATGATTTACTCTGATTGGACCCACTTATATCCATTTCCCATCCTTGAGTCAATCATGGTAGCAAGGAGACTGGACTTAACTGATTGGCCAGGTCTGGATTATGTCTCCAGCTTTGGAACAGAAGCAAGTGGGGATAGCACCATCTGGGCCATATCAAAACAAGATTAGGGAAGAGAGGTGGCTCCCCAGAGGAAAAAAAACTGTAATGCTGTCACCAGAAAAATAATAATAATCACCATCACTTATGATAAAGAATTTACAGCAAGTACTAAAAACTTACTCCCTGGGTACTAGTCTAAACAACTTTCATATATTATTTATTTCTCCTAACATCCTGTGAAGAAAGTAATCTTATCCCCATTTTTAGGCGAGGAAACTAAGGCATGGAGATGTACAGAAATTTATCTCATGGCTAGTAAATGTCACACCAGGGAGTTGAACCCAGGCTATCAGATTGCAGGGTTCATGGTCTTACCCACTATATTTTACTAAAATTGACTTCCTTACACACAGAAATCTAGCTAAGGCTCAGACTCAGAAATGAGCAAGTGCATCTGAAGAAAGGTGAGAAGACCAGCAACCCAGAAAGATGGTAATTTTGGTCTTTTCTCACAGCTATGGTAACAATATCCAGAAAGCTTCTAGGCAGTGCTATCCTCACCAAGAGGTCAAGTTCTGACCAGACCCAAGCAACCATCAACTGAACGTCCAAGGGGAATGAAATGATCACTACAGAAAACTGAATTATGCCCCAGAAGCTACCCCAGCCCAATCCACTCGGCAACTTGTAGTTCACACTTTTACACAATTTACCAAGCACTGATTTCATATCTATATGTGATTCAAATTCCCTCTCTCTCTCTCTCTCTCTTTCTCTCTCCTGCTTTGAAACAGTATTCACAGGGCATATATAGATCTTAGTTAAAACTAACAATGCATTTAAAAACACACACAAAATCAAACAGTTGCCATTTTGGCATTGAGAAATAGCAGAGCCGGGCTTGAGTCTGTTTACCATGCATTTCCTGATGCAAAGCAAAAGCAAGCACAGTTGAGAAAACACCACAAAGCATTATATGGCGACAGCTTGTGTACTTCAGAAGAGAAATGGATACATTAGGAAAAGTTTTTCTCCCTTTGATGTAGAATATGTGCTCTTTTTTTGTATTAAAATGGGAGTTAACTTTAAATAAATAAAATTCAGCCTGTAGGCTTCAGAAAACTAATGTTGTATTTTGACAATGTCATTTCTCTGATCCTTGGAAGCATTGTGGGAGTTAACTTGGGCCTTCGTCATGATTTTCCTTTATGGCATGGAGAGCACATTATTTTTTCATCTCTGTGTTATTGATTTCCCCTCACTTCCTCCCACATTTTCTCTCTGCCAGCTGTTACCTCTGCCCCTTCTGCTGCCCCACTCACTGACTCATGAGAAGCAGTGGTCACGGGGCAGGTGAAGAGCCTTTCTGCTGTGTCTTTGGCTGCACGCCATCCAGGCACGGCTGCCTCAGTGCTCCCTCCTCAGGTGCAAACCTGTCCTCTGCGTGGTTTCAAAACCTGGACAGACCTGCCTTTAAGAGATCAGAGTGAGCCTTGTGTTCACCTGATAATGCGGCGGAAGACACACAATTTGTACTTAGCATGGCTTTCATTGGATTTGAAGATGTTCCCCTCCATTTAGGACAGAGAATGCAGGAGCCTAATACGCTGATGACACTTGTTTTCTTTTGTGTTTCTATTTCTCCGAAAGAGTACTGAATAGTCAAATATCACTCGATCTGAGCTCCCGTAAAATTTGGTAATAAAGCCTTTTTTCTTCTAAACAAAATTACTTTCAGGTAAACGAATATGTAGACACCTCAAATAATGTGTGCTTTGCTACATGAGGAAAAGGAAGTGTTTTTATCCTATTAATTGTCCATTTTGATCACTCTTTCTATTCAAGGAACTGCTTCTAAAACAATGCATTTGAAACATACAGAGCTACAATTAGAAAAAGAAAATTCTTTAATATGAAAAAAGTTGCCACGATTGAAGAATTTTCAGAATTTCTTGGTTATTATTTGGAAATTTATAGCTTCTAGAGTTGAAGTTTTTCAAACAAAAGGTGTATTTGTGTGTAAGGAAGAGTCTGAAATTATATGCAAAACTGTGTGCATATGCATGTTTGTGTTCTGAAGAAAGGCTTCATGGCTTTAATCAATTCTCAGGAGGGCTGATGACAGAAAGAATTCCCAGTTCACCTGTCTCACTCTCCTCCCTTCCCTTGCTTCTCTGAAGTCAACAGCTCTCTGTCTCTGCCTCTCTCTCTCTCTCTCTCTCTCTTCCTCTCTCACCAGCTTCCTGTTAATCCCTTCTCAGATGAACTGTTCTTTTGTTTTCTGACCCAGTGAGGCTGAGCCAGGGTGGTGATGGTGGTAAATGGCAAGACTGCAGTGAGCGCCCTGGGGGTGGGCTGTTAGGAAGATGGACGGAGCCTCCTAGACCTGCCCTGAGGAGCATCTCCTGGGAGGGAAATGGTGCATCCAAGATGCCACCGTGTCAAACCTCCATTACACTGAAGATACACTGACCGAGACCATCCAGGGGAGAGACTGAAGTGGGTAGTAGCTTTCCCTGAATACTTCCCTGTCATCCATTTTCTCCCCATTTGGTTTTATTTCTTATTTGATGTTTCAGGGCATCTTTTCCCCCACTTTCCTTGGCTTCGGTATCCATTACAACATCCTAACATTCTAATTGGCTTTTTGTGGGGGCAAACAGGAGGCATTGCTTCCGGCAGGATAGGATTTTCTGTCCTGTTGATTGATGGGTTAATTTTTATTGGACACCGTGTGCTACCAGCAGAACCAAAAATCCAAAACACGCTTCTAGCTTTAGGAGTTTATGTTCTGATGAAAGTAAGACAACACATTCCAACCTCCCAGTTTCTTTCTCTTACCAGTAGTATTCCCTTCTATTTCTTTCCTTTAAGACAAGTCTCCATAAGCAATAAGTGGATACTGAGGTACCCAGACACATAATTTAGGGCCCAGAAACATGCTATTAAAAAAAAAAAAAAGCTGAGGTGCCTGGGAGGCTCAGTCAGTTAAGCGTCCGACTTCGGCTCAGGTCATGATCTCACGGATTGTGAGTTTGAGCCCCACGTCGGGCTCTGTGCTGACAGCTTAGAGCCTGGAGCCTGCTTCAGATTCTGTGTCTCCCTCTCTCTCTCTCTCTGCTCCTCCCCTGTTCACGTGCTCGCTCGCTCTCTTTCTCTCTCAAAAATAAATAAACGTTAAAAAAATAGAAATTAAATAAATAAATACATACATACATAAGCCAATTGGATCAGGCAGCCTGATGGGGGGAGTGGGTTCATTGGAAGAGTTTGAGTAATCATATTCATTGAGTGGTTGTTCAATGCTGGACTTTAAAACAGTCAAACATTTCTCCAGATTCTTTTGGTTCTATCCTATGTCGTTAGATTACATTATGTCAAATTTTAAGTAGTCATTTGAAGAATGTTTCATTGTGCCTCCATGTCCATGCTATAAGAATCCATATGATTATTCCTCCATAAATTAATGGCCCCCCTTTCCAGACATTTCACTTTCCTTTCACCAAGTGCTCACAGCTCAGTAACCCAGAGTTTTTCCCAGTTTGCTCAGAGGAAATTTAGTGCTCAAATAAGCTAATTGTTTCATCTCTGAATCAGTCACAATATTTCTGAACCACCATTTCCTCCTCTGTAAAATGATGGTATATTGGAGATGGTGATCTTTAAGATTCTTCCAGCTCTGCATCACCTCCCAACACACACACACACACACACACACACACTTACTTTCTTGTATGATTTCTGATCTCATTCATACCCTTCTTTAATTACAAAAGAAGCTGCATACCAGTATGACCCATGTCTGCCTTGTTCACCTATATACCCCTGGTTTCCATATAAATGGAGTGCACTCAATATATACTGAAGGAATAAATTACTCTGCATGCATTGTGATGTGCACCTCAAAGCCTTCTTTAGAAGGAAACGGTCCATAATATAAATTCTCACATTTCATTTGCATACAGTTCTTACATCATGTGTAAAAATCTTATGTTCACTCTGCCTGTGCAGCTACAGGTAAAATGTTATCACTTCTTTCTCTTCTTTTTTTCCCCTGTTGATCTAATTCTTCTGCATAGTTTTCATAAAAGTCCCCAATTTGAAAAGAAAGCTAAAATGTAGAACAAGAAACCTGCCAGCTGGTGGCCAGAGCTGGGGCTGCTCAGAAAGAAAGGAGCAAGGTCCCTAAGCCCAAGGAGGCCACTAAACCTACCAGCTGACCACCAATCTAACAATACACAGAAGGAACAAAGCTCCTTGTTCCCTAGGCTAAAAATGCTAAACTGTCCCAGCAAACAATGGGTCTGATGCTTCAGAACTGGGCAGAATGAGCCAACCACTGCCCAGAGGCCCTGGAGACTCCCATTGTTGCCCAGAAAGAGTCTACCCTGAAACTAGGATCAAAACAACTTCAACCATGTTAAATGTGCTGCTTTTATCTTTCCCTGTGAGTCAGAGGTTTTTCTCTCAACATAAAGCTTAGCCAGAACAATGAGATGGTGTTCTTGGAGAGGGGGATGGCAGGAAGTTAAAGGATGGATTATGGGGAAGATCGAGTTAAAAACGGGAAACCGAGATGGGAGAAGAGATGTACTTGTGGGATTGATTTTCTCCCTCTAAACGGCAGTCTGAAGCGACTTCCTTCCCATACATTTGATGGGCAATGCTGCTCTCTAGTGGCCAAGTGAGATGAGCACATGTTCCAATTAAATTCCCATAATATTTAGGGGCATGTTTTGTTGTTGGGGGATTTCATTGTTTTTGTTTTTGTTTTTGTTTTAAGTTTCTTTATTTACTTGGAGTAAGAGAGAGCACACGTGCAGGAGGGGCACAGAGAGAGAGAGAGAATCCCAAGCAGGCTCCTGGCTGTCAGCACAGAGCCTGATGTGGGGACTCACCAGCCAGGGAGATCTCGACCTGGGCCGAAACCAAGAGTTGGTGGGTCCGGTCGCTTCACCGACTGAGCCACCCAGGTGCCCCTCATTTTTAAGATTATTTTGGTTTTATGTCTTAAAATGAAAAGATAGACATTTTACCAAAACACATAATTCCTTCTAAAAGAACTCAGGTAACTCTCCTCCTCTTTGTTTCTTCACTCATTTTTCCATGATGTTCCTACATATGTGGGCAATTGTGGGCCTTCCCAGCAAACCATGTGGCCCGGGTGTTTGAAGAGGCCTAGGGAGGCCTGGCACCTCTCTTCCACCTCAGGCTCTGGCCACTAGAGGACCTCTGGGAGACGTACCGGGTGGACATTTTCTGTCACTGCTCCCTTCAGTTGGAAGGCTCTGTCCTTATTTCCTCACATGGATGGTTCCTTCCCATCACTCAGCTCAGCTCAGAGGCCACTTGGCTTCGGCAGTCCCACTGCACCCCCACCCTCCCAGAATGCCAATCCCCAGCACATTATCATTTTTCTGGCTTCATACAGCTCATTGCTTTTCAAAATTATGTTGTTTATTTGTTTCCTTATTTACTGTCTCTCTCTCTCCTCCATCACAGTATAAGCTTTATAACAGCAGGAGCCTTATTTTTTTGTTCCATTCATATATCTCCAAACACTAGAAAATGTTGCAGGTGCTTGGCACATAGCAGACTCTCAAAAAATATTTTTGAATGAATGATAGAAAAATATTTGTCTCCTAAAACTTCTCTCACAGCAGTAATAGTTTTGTCTAACATGTTGCCATCTCCAATGTTAGGAAAGTGGGACATGAAGATATAGGCAGAATTTCACTAGGGAAATATAATGTACAAAACCCCTGTCCAAGCATCAGCAAAAGTAGCAGATTAGTATTGCAAATTACTAGTACTAGGTTTAATTTAATTTTTAAAAGTCTGATTGTCTAGGTTTTTCCTTGTCTGCTCAGCAAAAAGTCCTACTGTATGCAGGTACAGTTTTCTAAAACAATAGAAATACCCAGAAGGGAACGTAATAGTAAAGAAAATTCTCAGTCTTGTTAATTATCAGATGTCAGTTGGTAGTATGATTTAATTTAATTGATTTAAGAGACATAAAGCTATAGATATACAACCCGATCATATCAGGAGAGTTTTTAAGAGGACAATATACCCTTTCTTGGTAATACCAGTATATCCTGTGCTGTAGTGACCACAATATCTGCCTTCATTATACCTTTTATTTTTTTAATGTTTATTTATTTTTGAGACAGAAAGAGAGTGTGAGCAGGGGAGAGGCAGGGATAAACGATCCAAAGTGGGCGCTGTGCTGACAGCAGCGAGCCCAATGTGGGAGTTGAATTCATGAATCATCAGATCATGACCCAAGCCGAAGTTGGATGTTCAACTGACTGAGCCACCCAGGCACTCCTGCCTTTATTATATCTTTTAAAGCAAATGTTTAATGGTTTCCTTATGTAACTATAGAACCATCTTTAAAATAAGACATGTTTTGATAGTCTACTTATAGCAAGGTTTTGGTTTCATTTTTTCCTTCCTCCCCCCCCATATAAAATATAATATGCCACCCCAGTGCATAAAACAAAAAAAATTCTGAGCTTCCCTGGTTAAAGCCATGTAGGGACCCAGAGTTCTGCCCAATGAGTCTCTCTCACCATTCTGTCCTCCCTCCCTCCCCTCCTTCCATTTTGAAAGCCACTAAGTTCCCCCAGTGGGGCTACAGGGCTCCTAAATACAGACAGAAAACAATGGTGTAGATCATACCCATGGTAATCCCAACACTTTAAAAATTCTAATGTTCTATTATTAATTCTGGCTAAAGAGAAGCACTTACTAAACAAGCTAATGTGTGATTTCCATACATTTGCTTATTCAATAAATAATGTGGATTGCGTTCTTACTGTGTGCCGGGCTCTGCTAAGAACAGGGAATACCTGTGAAACAAACAAGGCCCCTGCTTTCACAGAGTTTATTGTAGTGGGAGATACTGATAAATAGACAGTTATAATGCAGCAAATGAAGCAAATGTGATGATCGGGTAAATATAGAGCAGAGCATACAGGGAGTACACTTAGCAGGAGCTTTATAGACCAGATATAGATGTAAATGAGTGAAAAGTGTGGGAAGCGCTTTTCCAGCTAAGAGGATCACAAGTACACACGGGCCCAGGGTGAGAAAGGGCATGGCCCACCTGAGGAACCGGAAGAAGCTCTGTTTCAATGGAGCATCAAGTGTATGGGAGAACAACAGGGAGAGGGAAGGGTGAGGCTGGAGAGGTGAGCAGAGTCCACATCACAAAGGGTCATTGTAAATAGCTTGAACGTGAGCTGGAGGACAGTGTAAACCTATTGAAAGATTATAATCAAGCAAATGATGTGATCAGTTCAATTGTAGTTGAAGAATGCCAGCAAGCCTAATCAATGAGGTTGACGAGGAGAATGTTGTAGTAATTGAGATGAGAGATGATGGTGGTCTAATTTAGAAAATGGCCATTGACATGGAGAAGAAAGGTATTTAAGAAATACTCAACAAGACGTGGTTGGTTGACTATGAGAGATGAGGGTAAAGGAAAGGGAAAGGATCATGTCCAGGTTTCTGGCTTGAGCTAGTGAGTGGATGGAGATTCCGTCATTAATACAGAAGAACTAATATGGGCAGAAGGATAATGAGTTTTATTGGACATGTTGTGGGATATGCTTGTCAGACAAGCAAGTGGAAATAATTTGGGATACAGTTGTGTATGTGGATTTGAATCTCAGAAAAAGTACGGCCTAAAGATAAACATAGAGGATTCATCAGCATATGTGGTTGGTGGTACTTGAAAACATGAAAATACATAAGATGTACAAAAGATTTGTAGAGAAAGAAAGAGAGGCTCTAGAATAGAACCTTGTGGGACAACACATGCAAAGGGCAAGGAGAAGAAGGGTTCCACAGGAAACAGAGAATGAAGCAACAAGAAGGTAGAAGGCAAATTTTTGGAAACTAAAGGAAAAAAGTGTTTGGGGCACCTGAGTGGCTCAGTCGGTTAAGCATCCAACTTCATCTCAGGTCATGATCTGACGATTTGTGGGTTTGAGCCCTGTGCCGAAGCACAGAGCCTGGAGCCTGCTTCAGATTCTGTGTCTCCCTCTCTCTCTGCCCCTCCCCCTCACACTCCATCTCTCTCTCAAAAATGAATAAATGTTAAAGGAAAAGAGTGTTTCAAGGAGAAAGTGATTGACAATGTTGGATTTTGCTGAGAGATAACTGAGAAATGTTCTTTGGTTTTATCCAGAAGGCACTCATTGGTAACCTTAGTGAAAATAATATGCATGGAAGTCATAAGAATAGAAGTCACACTGTTATAGGGTCAAGGGAAGATGGAAAAGTAGAGACAACAGTGAGACAATTCTTAGGAAGTTTCGCTATGAGAGAAAAGTAGGACATAGGGTGATAACAGAATAGAAATGTAAGGTCAAAGGAGGTTTTTGTTTGATTTTATGTAGAAATACTGATGGAAAGGAAAGAATTGTCATTTCTATTTTATAGAGAATCAAAGAGGTTAAGCAATTTACCCAAACTCAACCAAGGTAGAGGTGGTCAACCTTTTTTGTAACACAAAACTCCTATCTGTGTACACATCAGATTTAATTCAGTGGCATGATGGTTTAAAACATGAAAATTAATAAGCGGGTAAGAGGTGCCATCCAGACAAGTTTAGCTTTTGGTGTGTACCCAAATACCTCCTAGGCACACCCACAAATTCAGCTTCCAGGAGACGTAAACTAAAACACTACTCATGCAGAGCATGTATTCTGGAATCAGACTGCTTAGTTCAAATGCTAGTCACATGTGTACTAATTTAATGACCTTAAGCAAGTCACTTACCCTCCCTAAGTCATAGACTCATTAGTGTAATATGAGGATGTTCACAGTGTCTATTTTTGGTACATGAGTTCTCCATAAGTCTCTCGTATTGCTACATATATTATGGAGACACTGCCCTCTGTTCTAGGCTACCTTCTTGAGGATTTTGTATAGCAAACAGCCTTGGGACACAGAAATAGTGTCTCCCTCAAAGCAAAGGGCAGGCATACCTACTGTCTATGATAAAAGATTTAAGTTTACTAAGCTTAGGGCTCCTCTTAGGGCTCCTACAACACAGACCACTGTGCATGCTGGCATCTCCATGGAACTGCGGGGCCAGGAGAACTACACAAATATGCTGAAACTCATGCTTTAGCCTGAGTCATGAGTGATAAAGTCCTTTGTCTCGTTCTCAGGAGGCTTATGTCTTCTGCCAGGCCTCAGAAGTTTGCCAATAAAGCAAAATCTCAGATCCCTTACAGTTCTTCACATTTTATAGAATTTAAAGATGAAATGAGTTTGTTCATTGAAAATGTTTAACACACTCCTTGGTACTTAGTAAGCACTCCATAAATGCTAACTCTATATTATACCCATCACAATAAGGGTACGCGCATGGGAGTACCACATAAATGAAAGCATGTATGCCTGAAGCCCCACTTGAAGAAATCGGTCCTGTGTGTTAAAGCTTTGTGTAATTCTAGGAGTATACTTTTATATATTCCAAATACAAATGCCAACGGGAAGGTGACTTACATAACTGTCCTTTCCCATCAATATCTCAGTGACTACCAACACTCAATTCTCATAGCAGAATTTGGCAGAGGAAGACTTAAGAAATGTATGTTTTATGTGTTTGGGAGAGAGCTTTGAACATAAGGTATTGCCCAGATAAACAGACTTGAGTAGGAGCTAAAGGTATCATTATGAGGATGAGGTCGGTATCTATCTTGTTCAATACTGTATTTCCAACACAAGACCTAGGATACAGAGGCCCAAAGAAGTCTTTCTTAAATAGATGACATCTCAGAGAGAAGTTCAGGGAGCCTTTCTTTGTCATCCAGAAGTAGATATCTAAGTCACTGAAGTGTCCCTGTCCTCAAATTATCTCCACCAAACTTGACAACCATTTTACCTACTAAAAGGAAACTCCATCAAAAGTCTAAGATAAAAAGAAACAATAAAATAACAAAACAAACTTTTGACCTACTTTGTTATGCACTGAAAGGCACACTTTGGCAGACAAAAAGGCTTGTGCTATGTAATTGTCATCAATGTTTCACTTAATATTTTAATGAGCTGAGCAACTGACATCCTGGCTGAACACATGCCTTTTGTGGGTCTTGTTGCTAAGCAAAAGAAGTGTATAAAAAAACGTGTTGTCCTTTTTTTTTTTTTTTTTTCAAAAAAACAAAAGTCACTAATTCCTGAAAACATAAATACATCTCAACTGCCACTTGGATTTATACAAAGATGATTCCTGTCATCCTCCTTCCATCTCAAGCCAGCTCGTCTCTTATTTTCCTTTTCCCTCAGAGCTGCTGTGTTGGGTTCCAGATCCCTATGCTGGTTCCTGGATGCAGAGCAGATGCTTCTGAGCCAGGACATGTCTGCCAGGACAGGCGGTGTCATTTTTAGCTATTTTTCTCTTCTACTTTCCCCAACCCTTCCCAGAACTACACTGATACATTTATTTTAATATTCTTTCTTTCCCTTCAGCTGGCAAAGTTTTCTCCATATCTGATGTTTTTCTCTATTTACTCTATACTCTTCTCTCTACCCTCCCCCCCCCCCCCCCCGCCCTCAGTTCTCTCCATTTCCCTCTCTCCGTGGATGGGTGATATTTTGGGAACTCCAGGATGATCAAGAAGCAGTTTTAGAGAGGGGTGCCTGGGTGGCTCAGTGGGTTAAGCCTCAGACTTCAGCTCAGGTAATGATCTCACACTCTGTGAGTTCGAGCCCCACGTCAGGCTCTGTGCTGACAGTCCACAACCCGGAACCGGCTTCAGATTCTGTGTCTCCCCCTCTCTCTGCCCCTCCCCTGCTTATGCTCTCTCAGTCTCAAAAATAAATAAAAACATTAAGAAAAAAATTTTTTTAAAAAGAAGCAATTTTAGAGAAGCAGGGGAGATTGGTAATATGATTCTAAATTTGGGGCACCTGAGTGCCTCGGTTGATTAAGCGTCCGACTCTTGATCTCGGCTGAGGTCATGATCTCATGGTTCATGAGTTCGAGCACTGAGTCAGGCTCTGTGCTGACAGCATGGTGCCTGCTTGGGATTCTGTCTGTCTGTCTGTCTGTCTCTCTCTCTCTCTCTCTCTCTCTTTCTACCCCTCCCCAGCCTTTATGCTCAAAATAAATAAATAAACTTTAATAAATAAATAAATAAAATTGGAGGGTGGGGGAGCAGCAGCAAACTGAATACTCTCTAAGCAGTGTGGTATTTACATTCCTTATTTGCCAGCCCTTGAAGATAAACATTAAAAATTTCCCCATCATATAGATGGAAAAACTAAGGACTGAGAGGTTAAGCTACCACACCAGGTTTAACAGCGAGTAAATGGCACCACCAAAATTTGCACCCAGACAGTGTGAGTCCACGGCTGACTCAGCCTTGTGCTCTCATGTCTTGAGCTCAGATTTGGGGGGGGGGGGGGCGGATAAACAGGAGTTATCTAAACAATTTAATAAAGAAGAGGTCAAGTTCTTCTAGGCAGAGGGCATGGCAATGTATAGAGGCCTAAAGATGTGAACCAGCTTAACAAATTTGGGGAACCACAATATCCACAGGGGAGTAACCAGGAAACAAACAAAAAACCTAGGAAACTTTGGAGACTCATTTATGACATACTTAGGAGTAGAAAGACATGGAGGGTCATATCTAAGAGACTTGGGCTCAAATAACATCTAACATAATGGTCAATGCCTTATTTAACCTCGGTCAGCCCCTATTTCCTCATCTCTAAAATTGGGATGACACATATTTTACGGTTTAATGGCAAAGATTTTTAAAAGATAACATATGAAATAGTTTTGTAAACCGTGGCATTTTATGCAAATATCTTTCACCCTCTTAGCTTCTCCCTCTCTGTCACGGAAAGTAGGTTCGTAATTGAGACTGAGGAAGCAACTAGAAAATAAAGGACATTCCAGAGGCCTGGGGAAATCTTGCAGGCAGCCTGCAGTCTGGAAGTTATTCTTTTTGAGCCTGAAGTCTGGGAGGTTTATGAGACCCATCCTAACCCAGCGGCACAGAGAAAACGGTTTTGTCAAAGACATTAGTCAAGCATTTTTCGACTTGAGAGAAGTTGCACCTTTGAACTCTGGCATTTTATGGATTTTTTGAAATATGGTAAGAACAGAAGTGACTAAAACAAAGGAATGCTAGACTCTATATCTTAAAAACTGAACTTTGAGAAAATATGGAGAACCCACAGAATTTGTATACCTGCTCCAATCCAGTGAGCTGGTATGGGATGCAGGTCAGCTCAGAACCTGGACGGGGGTGGAAGCCAGGCTCATCAGCAGATGAAAATGTGGCCCGTGACAGAAGATCCCAAGCCCAATACAAGAGCCACCTCCCCAAGCCACCACTCGGTTTCAGTACATGGAATGATTTGGAGACATTTGCAACTTGGGCAATACTAGTCAGCAGAAAATTCTGTCACATTTTGAGGGCTCCTCTCTGTCCCTAAGCACCATTCTAAGAGCTAAAGGTAGAGCCATGGACAGGACAAGCAATGTCCCTTCTCTCTTGGAACTTACATTCTAGGCCCAGTTGGGTAGGTGGAGAGTACAAATGAACCAGGTGATTTCAAAAAAGTGCTCAGTGACATATAAGAAGTACTCACCTGTATTTGTTAACTGTATAGATAGATTAATGAGGCCTAGGATTCTCTCAAAAGGTCCTCTTTTTGCCACAAGGCAGTCAAGCCAACTGTCTTCATTGGCAATGTCATTGAAAGCAGTCATTCAAATTCATTCAGCCATTTGGCAAACTGTTCTTAAGTATCTATTCCATGCCAGGCACTATGCTAGGTGCTAGGGATATAAAGACAAAACATATCCCACTCAGTAACCCTTTTCTTGAGGAATCAGCTTCTGTGGACTTGGTTCTTCTACTGATTTGGCCCACTTGCAGATTCAGCCTGAATGTACCTGCTACCAGGAGGACACAGAAGGCTTGGTGTCAAAAGGCTTGCAAGAGCCTGGATGGCCCAGGCTTCCCATGTAGAAGTAAGGAGTGACATTTTCACAAGGCAAGTGGCTCCCTCCTGGAGGTTCCCATTGTTCTCAGAAACTCATGTAAATCTAGTAAAGAAAATGAAAGTTAAGCATTTGGCAGTGTGGCGACCAATTCTCTCCCAAGCATGAGCACACATGGTATTTAATTTATAGAATGGTAACCCAACCACAGAATGTTCTAGAAGTCTCCAATATTCTAGAAGTCTAAAAGCCTAGAAGTTTACCTTCTGTAAAGAGGAGTGGGAAATCATTACAGAGGAAGAGTCTTACTGGCAGCTGCATCCACACAGCAGAGCAGAGTCCTGTGAACTATAGTGCAAGGTCCCCTAACTACTAGCTCTCTCTGGGCCCACAAACATGCATGGACACATACAAATAATTAGGATGGCTTTGGCCATCTCATTATTAATATTTGGCCAGTTCTGTAGCATCTTTTCTTCACTAAATCCCATGATGCCTTTGAGAAAAGCCTAATCTTTTCTTGCCAAGATATAAAGCTCTCTTCCAGGTGCCTGTTAATCCTTTTTTATTTTTACTTTTTTTTTAAAGTGAAGAGAGTTTATTGAGCTAACAGACCCATTTAATTTGTGATTTCAAAATTGTGACCAGAGAAGTTTGAATTTGTGAGTTGTTTAAACGTTTGCAAGGTGGAAAACAGCCCAGATGAGCAGCCAGAAAGGCCGAGAAGGAAACACAGGTGATGAGAAAGGAAAATAATCTTCCCCAAGAGGCGGAGCAGGGAGCAAATGGAAAAACACATTACAGAGCAAGAAAGAACACATTGTGTCCACCAGAAAATTGTTGTCAATCTCTTCTCAATTTTCGTCCAAAAAACATGCATGAATATGCAACAATAAATGTACGTGTCAAATGGGGTTACAAATGCCATCATTACACACAGCAGGACAACAAGGCTCTCTTTTGAGGTAGGCGACTTGACAGGAAGAAGAAATCTAAACTATGTTCAAATTTAGCAGAGAGCCCTTCTGGAGGAAAGTTGATCCGTAAATCCAAGATATAAATAAACAAGCCACCAACTTAGACAATGTTCTTGAAAAACTGACGAGGCAAATCTCTTAAGTTGGAAACATGGCCCCGAATTCCACTGGGTTTCCCCTGACTTGATGAAGGACTATAATTGCTGCTCTCCCTGACCCGCAGTCCCACCCTGCTTCCACACATACACAGGCACCCCTCCCAGATATTAATGTGACTTTCTTTTTAGCAGGCTGAGATATCACACTGACCTCTTTGACTCCATGTCAGTTGTGGATCCTAAGAGTCACCAGGTAGGCTTTTCCAGATATGCTTTGGTTTGATTTCTAACTATGCCTTTACTCCAAGTGGCAGGAAACTTTTTTTTTTAATCTATATATAAACTTCATAGGCCATGAGTGAGAACGGTAATTTGACTAATATAGATTTTATATTGTATAGTACTATTATCAAAGTACTTTGATAACTTTATAGGTTGATTTTAATTTTGTTTTGTTTTAACCACAGAGGAGACCTAATTAAGATTTAAGCTCTTCTTCAGGATGGAAAATTCCATCATGAACCCTAGACTTAGTACTCTGAACAGGAGCCTCAGTCATATTTTTGGATACTTGGTGAAGCAGATGTATTCCTGGATAGATGGTTGAGGCAGGGTACCCTCAGAGCTATTAGTAGCTCTGTATCAGGCCATAAGTGACAGCACATAACTCAAGGGTAAAGGCTTGTTCTGAAAAATACAACTGACTATTGTCCTAAAGAATGAATCCTGGAGAGAATAAAACAGACCACGAAGGCGAGGGCTCTCTCCTCTTCAGTGCTGAGCACAGTGCCTGGCATGGACGAGTTGTTCTATGGATAATATTTTGAATAAGTGGATGTTCCCTTATCCTCATTGGTATATTCACTAAGTACCTGACAAAACACCAAAACCTGAAATCATACTTCAAATTTGAAAATTCAAATTTTTCAACTTCTCTTACTAATGCGTATTTTGCCACCGTTCCCAATGGATTGCAGAATGAACTGACTAGACTCTTCTATACTCAACTTCTCATCTTTTAAAGCTCAAGGATACTTCAACTGTAAGACCTGTAAGACCTGTACTGGCCTTAACTCGGATAGATCATTTTCTGTTCCACAGCCCATCGCAACAAAGATCCGGGAAATTCATAAACCACCTAATTGTCCCCTGAATCACAAAATATCCAATTCAAAGCAAAGTATGGGTCAAGGGACAAAGACGGTTTTCTAATGGTTTGTGCTTCACTATGTTTATTATTATTTTTTAATTTTTTTAAAACGCCTTGTTTGGAATGTGAGTACTGTATTTTTATCCTACCAAGAAAAGAAGGTTTTGTGCCTGAAAATATTTTTTAAGTTGATAGAAGCCATGAAAAGGACAAAACCACTAATAGCTTATGTTCACTTATGGTCTTCCTAACCCTCTCTTCTTGGTTTCTTTACAGCTGTTAAGTATGTTTTGCCTGAATGCCACCAAGACACTGAGTACACCTCTGCCCCTCTGCACCCACCTTGAGGTCAGACTTGATACTTGACTGCATTTTAAAAAAAAATTTTAAATACAAATTCACATTTCCCAAGCATTAAGGATTAGTTTAGATTTTCTGAAGAATGTTCCAAGAAGACAGAGTCCTGCTGGCAGGTGGCAATATATCCATCCTCTTTGCAACCATCCAGGAGAAGAGATTTTACATTCCTTCAGCAAACTCTGATAGTGTTGAACAAACATATCTGCAAAAATGTCAGTTTACTTGGTCTGGGAGGAGATAAGCCATTGCCTCAGATTCCTTCTTTGCATTCCCTTTCTCTTTGTTATCTTGCTCCTGAATTAACTGCTATATTTCTATGCTTAGGAAATATAATAAACTGTAGTAGAAAGCACAAAGGGGCAGTGTGGGATTGTAAAATGGCAAGGAACAGAATCCTACTTTATGCTACTTCAGGACGCTCAACTGTCGCACAGCAGAATCACAAGGGGAGCTCTACAAAAATTGCTGGCAATTTTCATTAGTGGGTCTGGGCAGGAGATTCGTGCATCTGGAGTTGTAAATCCTGCATGTAAACCTTTCCCTCAGCAGCCTCTGGTCTCTCCTCCTCTCTGCATATGATTTGTTCCTGCCTAACAAAGCTAATTCTTTCGCTGATTCCTACACCATGATGCCAGAGGTCCTGTGGCTTTGGTTTGCCCGAGCACCAGTTCTGGCTCCCACCCTGCAGAACCTTTCAGAACCATCTGTCAGTTCAAATTACAGAGCAAATAGAAGAACCTCAGTTCTTCTTTGTTCAAATATTGGTCCCACCACTTCTAGATGTGTGACTTTGACCATGATACTTAGAACTCTAATTTCTTCTGTAAGACAGAGATACGAATTTCTACTTCACTGGGCTGTTGTTGGATTAAGTGCAAATGTATATATTGCAACTGTCCCAGTGCCTGGCCCCTACCAAGTCGGTCCCCATCCCCCTTCAGGCAAAGGTAAGGCTAAGAGCCCAATTTGCAATTTGTCTCTCACCCTGAGCTGGTGTCACCCCCGCTTTCCACAGGTATCTACAGTGTGGTCAAGTTGTGAGGATTAAGTGCAAATGTATATATTGCAACTGTCCCAGTGCCTGGCCCCTACCAAGTCGGTCCCCATCCCCCTTCAGGCAAAGGTAAGGCTAAGAGCCCAATCTGCAATTTGTCTCTCACCCTGAGCTGGTGTCACCCCCGCTTTCCACAGGTATCTACAGTGTGGTCAGATGTGTCTTGTTGCCTCTCCCTTTGCTCACATTTTTCAATAGCCATTTTCATAACTCCCTATGACAGAGATAGAAAAGAAAGTTTCTGAAATTCAGAGTGGTTTGGCTCACTTGTGTTAGAGTCTCTGGCTGAGAAGAAAATTAAAACTAAAAGCCAAAATTCAATGTTTGTTGTGGGTGTCGGTGGATTTAATTCATCTGTGCCGTCTTAGTTTGGGCTACTCTAACAAATTACTACAGACTGGGTGGCTGGAACAGCAAACACTTCTCAGTTCTGGAGGCTAGAAGTCAAAGATCAGGTGCCAGCAAATCCAGTATCTGGTGAGAGCCTTCGTCCTGGGTTGCAGGTGACTTGTCTTCTTGCTGTTGCGCCCTCATATGGTGGGGAGGAGAGGGAGCAAGCTCTCATGTCTCATCTTAATAAGGTCACTAATGAGGGACGCCTGGGTGGCTCAGTTGGTTAAGTGTCCAACTTCAGCTCAGGTCATGGTCTCACAGTTTGTAGGTTCCAGCCCCGCGCCGGGGTCTGTGCTGACAGCTCAGAGCCCAGAGCCTGCTTCGGATTCTGTGTCTCCCTCTTTCTCTGCCCCTCCCCTGCTCACAGTCTGTCTCTCTCTCTCAAAAATAAATAAACATTTAAAAAAATTATTTTAGGGGCGCCTGGGTGGCGCAGTCGGTTGAGCGTCCGACTTCAGCCAGGTCACGATCTCGCGGTCTGTGAGTTCGAGCCCCGCGTCAGGCTCTGGGCTGATGGCTCAGAGCCTGGAGCCTGTTTCCGATTCTGTGTCTCCCTCTCTCTCTGCCCCTCGCCCATTCATGCTCTGTCTCTCTCTGTCCCAAAAATAAATAAACGTTGAAAAAAAAAATTTTTTTTTAAAAAATAAATAAAAATAAAAAAATTATTTTAAATAAGGGCACTAATGCCATCCATGATGGTTCCACCTTCAGGACTTAATTACCTCCCTGAAGTCCCACCTCCTAATACAATCACATAGGGGATTAGGATGTTAGCATATGATCTTTGCCGGGGGGTGGGGGGTGGGGGGGGATATAACATTCAGTCTGTAACAGTACCATCTGTCACTCCTGTGGCCCTGAAAAATAGAGGCTTTGCACTAAGTCGGCACACAGTAACCACGTACTAATTTGTTTTCACTAAAATGCGTTCTATATTTTCATTTTTTTAATTTCATAAGTCTTCCGAACATAGACAGAATTGAACATGGGTAATAAGTCTTAAATCATTGTTCCTCTTCCCCCCCCCCCCCCCCCCCCCGCCGCCCGACTCCTGAAATGTTTCCAGTTTCTTTGTTGGGTAGAATCAGCATATTCTCTTAGTTTTTAATAGCTCCGTAAACTCTCAGGCCTACCCACCCTGTTTGGAGTTAGTTGGCCTTGTTGCGTTTTGGTTTCGGTCAGTGGAGAGACCCTACAGGATGTGCCTCTGTGGGATGGGAACTAGGGAGAAAATTCTGACAAGCCGAGTTTTTATGTGACAAGCTTTGTCATATGATGTTAAGCCCTCTCTGCACCTTACCAGGACAGGTGGCGGAGAAGCTTTTTAGATCTTTTTTTCTTCTGGTAAACCTTGTCCATTTGGAGCAAAAGCTTCCTTTTCTATCTTATGCCACATTGTTCAAAGCTTAAAGGAAAAAAAAAGGCATCACAGAGAAAATCTGTTTGCATCCAGAGATGGCTCTTTTGGAAGCCCTGGACTGTAAGAGAGATATCAAGGGGACAGGAGGTCATCTTCCTTTGAGGTCAGACAGGTGTCCCTTTGTCATATTGATAACTTCTGGCTGGGAAGGACATCTGAAAAACATGTTCCAAACATGAAAGTTGAGGCAGCTCTTTACCCTGCCACTTGCCACCCGCGTCTCCACAGGAGTCCCTCCAAACAAACCTCCCGTCACAGGAGAGGCAGGCCCGCTCCTTCAGCCTCACCCTGCTCAGGAGCCTTTGCCAGGAGCACATCCATCCTCCCACGTCTCCCAGCCACTTCTGTGGATGTTTTGAAGTTTATACTTTCGAGATGAGAGAGAAGTCTAACATCTCAGTGACAACATTCAAATGTATTTTGTCCCCTGCAGAAATGAATAAATCATCAGAGCCACTTTGAAATTGGGAACTGAGGCGGAGCTAGACCACATGAACTTTGGAGGCCTCACCAGGAACCCTCAGTGAGGTTCTGAGTGAAGCTTTTGGAGGGCAATTTATGTAGACATACCATGGTCCTGCCTGTGACCTTGAAAGGGCATAGGTTCACCATTTCCACTAGTCAGAAGGCCCAGGGATGAACCTCTCTGAGAGAAGGAAAAATAATTTATGAAATCCATATTTAAATAATTATGACAGACAATTTTACTGAACATTTGCTCTGTACCAGGTACTATATTAAGTGCTCTCATAAGCATTATCTCATTGAATCCCCCCCACCACCACCAATCCTACGATTTCTTCATTTACAGATGGGGCAACAAATACGGTAAACTAGAATGTGTATGCATATGCGTTGTTTGTAGTGGTCATAGACTAGAAACATCATGACTCTCCATTAATAGAGAAATAATTAAATATGCTGTCTAGTAAGAAAGCAGTTTACAGTATAATACTGATTTCCAAAACTACCTTTTTTAGCCAGAAGGAAAGAAAAAAGGATCAAAAGAAATTTGGATACAATTAAAACTGAACGCATAGTAGGACCTAGGAAGCCCGCTTCCTCTCACGGAAAGCTCTTGACCTGTCTAGACCAGCTTCTTGGTCCTTTCGAAGCTCTATGTTTATGTTTTACTGCACTGACAAGCATAGTACCCTCTTAGAAATGCTGACACAATATCTAGGGAGGTGAACAGGCAGGCTGACAATGTAATTTAGCATCCAAATAGGGACTCTTTTGAGAGTAAAAGGGGGTGCTATGGATAACTGCCCCCGAGCAACAGGCATAACCCAGGAGCATCCTGAGCAGACAGTAGCCTACACACAGGACACCTATGGAGAGCAAGCCCCAGCCAAGCCCACTAAAGGCTGTGACCTTGAGTCCAGGTTCTGCCCCTCCCTTGGCCCCAGAGCTACAACCGGACCTAACATCCTCTTATTCATCACATTTGCAAGCATTACGTCTCTTTCCCTCTCATCCCCTGACTGACTTCAGGTACCTTAGCCCCAACATACCCTGTGGGGTTAACAGCTTCCACTCATGTCTCCAAGCAGATGAGATCATCCTCCACCGAAGGCAAGTGGACCCACAGATTCTGTCTCACTCTCCTCTGCGAATCCCTCCGTACTCACCACTGTGCACAGAGACCGACAGCAGGGAGGACAGAGCAGATGCCTCGGACTCCATGAGGAAAGGAGCCCAGCTCACAATCCCCTCAGGGTTGCTTGAGAAGACCAGGCAGTCCAACACTCCAGGGGACTGAAGAGAAGACAGAAAGAGGCTGAGGAAATCCAGAAAGTAAAATGCCAAACTCAGTTCCACTCAAATTGTCTCAATCATTTGTCAAGAAGAAAGCACAGGGCCCTGACCCTAGAATAAAGCAAATCTTCATTTCGTCTTCTTCAAAATGAAATAAAATGCAGATGGGAGATCCATCCCTTCCTCTCTTTGCTCACCCACCACTGCCCCATATTGCGTTAGTCACTAGAAGCCTCTTATGCCACATAAAACACAGCCCAGGAAAGGCCAGGCCCATTAAACCAGGAACATGTATTTATGTCCATTTCATGGGGTCCTAAGGAATCCTATTTTCATGGAGTACAAAATGTCATTTCAAAATAATCGTGCAAATGATTTCCTAAATCCTCTCTCCCTCACCTTTCAATGGTTATTTCTTGTGCTGTGAGTTGCGTGGCTGAGTTGAAACAAATGCTAAATGTTTTGTCCCAAATAGGGAGACGTGGCAGAAGCCCTTCCTTACTCAGCTGGTGTTACCTGAATCAACATGCAAGTCAAATCCTGTCCGTGGCAAGAGAACAGCTTCCTGTGGTCAATGCCACACATGACAGCTTTAAACAGGAGCTGGGGGAACATCAGAAGGGCACCAAGAACTTGGCTGCTCCGCCCCAAGTCCTGTGCTCTGAGTTACACTCCCACTCTAAGGCTGAGAGTGGATGCAGGACAAAGGGATTTGAGGAAAGTCTCATTGCACCCTGGAGTGGGGGACAGAGGAAGTTAAGTGGACAGACAGAGTGACCAGTGCTCTCCTTCCTCAGGCACCAACCTCTGTGCTTTATGAATAATCATTAACACAAATGGCTGAGCTGTCTTCTGTACCTTTAGTCATAGCTGGGTACAGAGGAAGATTCACAGAGACATCTACAGGTCATAGTTGGAACTGGATTAAAATAAAAAATAACATCTTGTCAATATTTTAACGTGTATGATTCCATCAAACGCTAAGATCAATTTATTGGTAGTTAATTGGAGTCAATTCACTAGGAAACAGTTTGTCAATGTGCAAATTTTTCAGTGTGGGAAGAAAAGAAAATTGACATTTGTCGAGCATTTACCACATGACAAGCCTGCGTTGGGCAACTCTACATTCAGACACCACTTAATTTCAGACCAAGAGTCTAGTCAGCAGTATTAAATCCATTTTACAGACAACCGTGACTCAGAGATGTTAAGTGACTTGCTCAAGTTCCCACAGGGAGGGAGCAGAATGCAAGAGCCAGGATCAAACCTAGATCTATGTGAGGCTACAGCCCACCATCTTCCCACCATCCCAAAATGGCCAGAAGTTTTCAAATATAACTAACTATATAGAGGGTTATTGACAATCATATTTTGAGGTTGTAATTTACTCACTTTTATTATCAGATGAGTAAAAAGAAAATTGGTATTTGTAAACAAACATCTTTGGTCAACTTTCAACTGCTGCGTAGCAAGGAGAAAAATAACTAAAAGTCCAATCTGGTCTAAACCGTGGCCCAATGCAACCATTTAGAGTCCCCTGGTTTAATGCTCCACCTTTCTAGATAAAGGTACTTGGTGATTCCTTCGTCTTCCACCTCACTTCCTGGCTCCTCCCCAAGATGGCATCTGAATACATGAATATACATGGGGTTGGGCTGTCATTCCAAAACTTTGCATCCTCATGGTAGGACGGGTCAGAAGTCCCAAGCACGACATCCCCTAGCTCCCTGGTCTGCAGGACCTTGACACTGGGCACCTAGTTGCTGTTTCCTAACGTCTGCTGTTTCTGCTGCTTGTAACTTGTCCTCTGGCTTGTCTTCAAGGTTGGCCAGAGCCCAGCGGTGCCTCCTGGCTACCTAGCGGTCTCATCTTCACTCTTCCTGGGGGTCTTGCTGGAGAACCTGGGGAGCTCTTCCTACAAATCTCATTTGGGCTCCAGACCAGTGCTGCCCTGAACTAAAAGGTGATTTTTCAGAGTGCCTGGGTGGCTCCGTGGGGTAAGCATCTGACTTCGGTTTAGGTCATGATCTCACAGTTTGTGAGTTCGAGGCCCACATAGGACTCTGTGCTGTCAGCTCAGAGTCTGGAACTTACTTTGGATTCTGTGTCTCCCTCTCTCTCTGCCCCTCCCCTGCTTTCTCTCTCTCTCTCTCTCTCTCTCTCTCTGTCTCTCTCAAAAATAAGTAAACATCAAAAGAATAAATAAATAAAAAGCGGTTTCTCTTCTCTCCCCATCCCACCTCCCAGATTTATACACTAACACACATAGACGCAGACATGCCAGGGACCTCACTGAGCCCTCTGCAAGCTGTCAGCCTTAGTATTCTTCCTGGATACATGGGCACCCCCAGATACCTTCAGGGTATCATGGAATCTGGGTGATTCCTCTGAAGGACTGAATTCAGGCCGTTCCTCAATTTCCCCTTATGTGGGAGTGGAGAGTGACCTTGAAAATGGCAATGTCTGGGTTCAAAGATTACTGGGAGGGTAGACTCGGGATTTTGCCTTGAGGAGAGATTAACAAGTGGCTGGAGGGAGGGCAGGGGCATGTGCTGTTTCTGTTTATGTACTAGAGTGGCTTTGCTTTTATACTTGAATTCATATCTTTGTCTTAGTGCCAACTAAAATAACCATGTCTTTCTATGAGTCCTATGATAGTGTGCTTACTGCAAGCCAACTGGGCCGACATAAAATAAGCCTTATTGTAGGGCTGGCCGCTCCTCTCGCCACAGCCTTCCCCCCCCCCCAGAAGAGGCCAAGGCACCTGCTGTGCGCCCCCCCCCCCGGCTCACCCCACCCCCACCCCGCAGCTTCAACACTGGAGGTTGTGTTTTGTGCCTGGCAGGTCTGCGATAGAGAGCTTTGATTGTCTTTGACTGTCCGATTTAAGCTGCCCGATGTCTGATTTCAAACAGGTAAACCTTTTTCTGAGAAACAAACTGCAAAAATACCAGATATATAAATGTCCAGTATGAGAAAATGTCTCTTTTCTCAAAATGTCACTTCACATTTTATTAAAGTAACCAGATGCTTCCAAATATATCCAAATTTTCATGACTGCCTTTACTTAAGTATCCAAATAAAAGAGTTCAGGCTATTGTGGAATGGTCAGAAAGGCCCTTCCCAGGGCTTCAAGTTCCATGGTCACCTCTCACTTGAAATGTCTTGTTCCCACTAAGCTCTTGGTGATACCAGCTCAGCACCTCAGTGCTTGAAGCCACTGCCCTGTCCCCTCTGCTCTTAGCCACTTTGCCTCATCCCCCAAAGCTCTACTCATGTAAGAATGTTGTACATGCCAGATTTTCTTAGTTTGGGGAATTCATTCATTCACAAATATTTATTGAGCCTCTACTATAGACTACACCCTGTTTAGGTTCTGGGGATTCAGTAGCAAACAAAAGAGATAGAAATCTCTGCCTGTGTGGAGCTTATATTCCAGAGGAAATGCTCAGAGAATAGACACAATAAATAGGACACTATAGAGTGTGTGTGGTACTAATAAACACACAGAGAAAATTAAAGTAGAGAAAAGGGAAGCAGAGTGCTGGGGTTGGGGGACGGGGCGGGGCGGGGAGTTGATTTTTCAAATGCATGACCCAAGCAGGCTACAGCAAGGAGCGTTTGCATTGAGTAGAGGAGGTGCTGGAGAAAGCCATGCCCATATGTGGGGGAAGGATGTCCCAGGCGGAGGGAGCAGCAAGCGCACAGCCCCCGAAGGAGGAACAGTCTGAGGCCAGTTTGGCTGCAGTGGGAATAAATGAGGAAAGAGACAAAATGTGGTCAGAGGGGTTGCAAATGTGTTGTGAAGGCCAGTAGGTCGGTGTGATGGCTGACTTTCACTCACAGTGAGTTGGGAAGCAGTTGCAGGCTTTGGAGTAGAGGAGTGCCAGAACCTGACTGTACTTCGGAAGGATCATCTATCTGGCTTCTGGGGTGGGAGGAGACTGAGAGTGGCAAAGGTAGAAGCTGGATGATGAATTTGGAGGCCATTTCAACTGCACACGTTAGAGCTGGTGACGGGAACCACTGTCCAGCAGTGTGGTGGTAAGGAGTGGACATAGGTTATAGATATATACTGAAGGTCTGCCAACAGGGTTTGCAGATGGATCAAATGCAGATGCAAAAGAATGAGAGGAAGCAAGGATGAGACCCGGGTGTTTGTTCTGCGCCAGAGGAAAGATGGGCCTGTCATTTGCCGAGACGGGAGGACAGTAGAAATAACACAGCTCAGGAAAGAACATCAAGTTGAATGTTAGGCATAAGAATTTCACCCCAGCTGTGTCCCTCCAGAGTCTCCGCCTCTGGCCTTGCTGTTGGGCTCCTCTCCCTCCATATTCTTTTTTTTTTTTTTTTTTTAGTTTATTTATTTATTTTGAGAGAGTGTGTGCACACAAGTGGAGAAGGGGAAGACCGAGAGAGGGAGAGAGAAAATCCCAAGCAGGCTCGCACCACCAGTGCAGAGCCCAACGTGGGGCTTGAACTCAGGCATCATGAGATCATGACCTGAGCTGAAGTCAGACACTTAACCGACTGAACCACCCAGGCGCCCCCCACTCCATATTTTTTTTCTCTACCCACTCCTTTCAAGGTTCCAACTACATACCTTGAGCTGCTGAACCCTGAAACTCCAAAATTCCTGGTATTTTATATGTGCCAATGAACAACTGAGTTCTTTTTATGTGATGAAAAAACTGAAGAAAGTAAATTCTCAGACAAATCGTAAGAAACATTGGAGTTTTTGTTCAAGCTCACTGCAAGCCAAGCCAAAGGATTCTCTCTTGGGAGAAATATGTATGGAAAAGAAAGAAAAAGAGTACTCAAAGGAGGAAGAAGAAGTTACAAGAAAGAAGACACAGAGGAAGGCAAATAAACGAAAGCCTGGTTGAAGATGGCCTGCTCCACACTGTCAACAGGTGGGTGGCCAACCCACTTCCCAGAAGAGGCCCTCAACTCAGTAACACATGCAGTGTCCAGCATTTGATTAGGAATGCTAATTACTTCCCATAACAGGCCTAAGACCTTTTAAAGTAAGTAAGAACATTTCTGTCCCCAGGCCATGTTCTCTCTCACTTGTTTTTCCTCTCTTTACTCACAACTAATAAACCCCATCAAGTTTTTAAATTAAAAAAAAAAAAACAGGAAATAGGTATTTAGGCAATACCAAAGAGACATGGGCACTACCCCTTCGCTACAATGCACTCAGTGACAAGCCTTTCTGTGTGTCTAGCCATCATTTCATTCTTCTAGTACGTTGTGCCCTAATGGAAAGGTTTTCACTGACATATTACGGTCTGACTTCTATCTGCTTACTGTAATGCCATTGCTGCCCCTCCAATCTGCTTTTTTGTGCAAAGGGCTCTACTGGCTGTGGGCTCTAGAATAGCAGTTTGACCAGGCAAGCAATGAGAACGCCAACAGCTTAGAGAATCAATCCTGTTGGCGTCGTTTTATTTAAATCTTCTATTAAAGAGAGTTCCTGGGGTACCTGGGTTGCTCAGTCAACTTAAGCATCCGACTTCGGCTCAGGTCATGATCTCACAGTTCATGGGTTCAAGCCCCTCATTGGGCTGACAGCTCAGAGCCTGGAACCTGCTTCAGATTCTGTCTTTCCCTCTCTCTGCCCTCCCCCACTCAGGCACTCTCTCTCTCTCTCTTTCCCTCTCAAAAATAAATCAACATTAAAAAAAATTTCAAGAGCATTTGTAACATATGCCAAAAGTAGGCAGAGGACGATAAACTTTTGTATACCCATCACCTAGCTTCAATAATTGCCAACTCAGGCTTATCATACTTCATCTCTCCTCACCCACTTCTCTTCCTCTTGTATTATTTTGAAGCAAATCCCAGACATATCCTTTGGTCTGCAAACTTTTCACTGTGTATTTCTACACCATAAAGTTGATTCTATATAAACTCATTACCATTGTCACAATTTAAAGATTAGCAATAATCCCTTAATATCATTATATTTCCAGTAAGAGTTCAAATTTTCAACTGCTTCTTGAATGTCATAATTTTATTTTGCAGTGTGTTGGAATCAGGATGCAAATAAGGTCTACATGCTGTGATTGATTGGTAAGTCTTTTAAGTGTTTTTTATAGGTTCTCTTTCTTCTCTCTCTCTCTCTGCCCCTAGTCCCTGCAAGGTGTTTACCGAAGAAACCATTTGGAGTCTTATAGAATTTCTCAAGGTCTGGACATTAACATGCCTTTGTGGCATGCCTTCTTGGAAATTGGTAGGTAGAGCTAGACACTGCTGGCTTGTTTTTAAATTACATTTGTAGCTTACTTTAGCACTATTTCTGTTATGAAATGTTACTATTTCTCCAAATAAGTTGCACTTGTCCAATTTTCATGTGTTTCAAAGGGTACAACATTCTTTTAAGGTAAGAAATAGCTTTATTCCAAAAGGGCTTACCACCTTAAATCAAATTTTAAGGAAAAAAAATTATTATTTTAGAACAAAAAAACCAATGATAATGTTTTGGCACAAAAGTTATATTCACAGTGAGAATAAAAATTGTCCCAAACCTGGTCTAGGGCAGAACTTTTTTGCATGATATAATTCACAACCTCCTCTGGGATGTAATTGGTGTTGCTGTTAAAACGCTTGAGCAATTTTCTGATAGACCTAAATAAGATTAAGGACTTCTGGGAAGCCAGGGTTACCCACCCAGCTGACTGGCCAGCCTAATAATCTTTAACCAGACATGATTTTTTCTTGTATCCAGTTTAACAATGATTAACCATTCACTTTTTTTATAGAATCCCTAAAGAGAATATTGAATCGGCACACTTAAAGGTTTCATCCCTTGTGGCCAGCTTGAAACAAAATTTTGGCCCAAACTTATAATCCATTTGTCTAAGAAGATGTTTTAACAACATTTAGGAAGAAATATTGTAAATTTTTTTACTACGTTGTGTGGATAAGAAATTTCATTGAAAGGTATTAAATGTATATACAAGAGGGGCGCCTGGGTGGCGCAGTCGGTTAAGCGTCCGACTTCAGCCAGGTCACGATCTCGCGGTCCGTGAGTTCGAGCCCCGCGTCGGGCTCTGGGCTGATGGCTCAGAGCCTGGAGCCTGTTTCCGATTCTGTGTCTCCCTCTCTCTCTGCCCCTCCCCCGTTCATGCTCTGTCTCTCTCTGTCCCAAAAATAAATAAACGTTGAAAAAAAAAAAAAATTTTAAATGTATATACAAGAGTCCTTAAATATATGGAAAATTGGTTTCTTTGAAAGCTGTGGGCACTTTGACTAATGGAGAGAAATTTCTTCTTTGGATAACATAATTCAAACTTAGCTGTTGTCATGCAGTAAAAGATCTTCCTTCAGATTCTTTCTATGAGCAAACTGGTGCCTTGAACATGGGATCCAAGTGCCCTGAGGAAACAACATCTCTTCATAGGTGGAAACAGGATTAACATCATGATTTATTATACCAAATACATCATGGATAATCTATGGCCTTTAATAAACCTAACAGTTAAAGGCTGAACTGGTAAGAAATGAACTTCATTTCTGCATTTAAAAAATACATTTAATCCAATGGGAAATAAAAATGAATGCTGGGATAAAAATTTAAACTTGATCATAAATAAATAAAAATTGAATGAAATATAATAAAAGAATAGGTTGTGTATTTTATGTATTGTGTATTAATATATATTTTAGAAAATTATTTTTTATCATATCTGTACAACAACTTTGTTGACATTATCTGGAAACTGTTTTAGTTACCAAGGAAGGATAAATGAGCCTTTAAATGTACATAATACCATAGAGTGAAACCCCTATTCCTATACCTTTTGGGATGCTAGATTGTGCCAAATGGCTCAAGGTGGCTCTAAATTAGGCTCTAAATTAGACCTCAAGGTTTGAGCAGAGCCACCAATGACGGGTTGGGCCTCACCCTATCCAAGGGTTGACGGGCTAGTAGTTTTCACACAGGATTTATGTTAATAAGCAAAATAGCGGACCAGCCCGGGTAAATTATACTGGCTTATCTGCTTTCATCAGCCCTGAGTCTACACCAAAAGAGAATGAACTCTTGTATTAAGGAAATTGCATAACTATTTCACAGAATTTTTAGACGGATTAAAAGCAATGATGTATATAATATACTTAGCACAAAGTTCAGTGGAAACAGGAGGTACTTAATATTTATTATTTTTAATATATTAAATTGTTAATAAGTGTATTAGATTATTATTTAATAGACTAAATTAATTGTATTTATTAGCTCCTTCTCTCTCCCAAAGTCAAGATTCACATGTACGCAGGGTCAGGGACTGTCAGTGAGGAAAGCATGATATAACCAAAAGAATTATGTCTGAATAGTGCTTTATACACTACAAAATGCTTTAATATGCATTATTACACTTGGACCTTAGCTCACCAGCAACCACCCAAAGTGCTCTGTGGGACAAAAGTAAGTACATGCAGTTTATGGGTCACTGGGAACCTGGTAAAGAAGGATGTTATATTGTAGCCACACTCCTAGAGGAGGTCTGATGTCTGAGGGCTCTGACTCTCAGGTAACACCCACAGTCCAGGCCTCACCCCACGTCTCACAGTCACAAGACTCCAATCTGGGCAAACAAGTGGAGGGATTTCGGGAACAGCAGACTTCCAGCGCTAAAACTGGGAAAGTCTCTAGCAAACCATGATGGTCAGTCACCCTAAGTCTAAGAGAAATCAACACCAACCCCCACAGGCCGAGAGTGCAAGAAAGGTAGCTATCAGAGCTGTAGGAAACGTGCTGCTTAGCACACGCTGTAGGGCACCAAGGTTTCATGGTGTGAGAACCTTACATGTTGTTTGATCTGGGAACACAGCTTCTCAAAGCTCTCAGCTTCCCAAGTGAAGACAGGAACGGGTTACAAAGCATTTCTCACCAAAGCCCTGTCAGGGGTTCAGTGTTGGTGCCCTTCGCCCTCTATGGTTCAGTCATACTCTCCGAAACTTGTAGGTGTGTCCCCGCCTGCACTGGGTGACCACCCACCTCAGGTTTCCCTTCCCAGAAGCAGATGCCTGTAGGAGGGCCAAGCAGCTTCGCTATAGCAACTTTACAGCTGTGGCAAGAAACTGTCACAATGTAAAGTAGAGGGCACCATCTCCAAGCCTCTCCTTTAGAAAAGTCTAAAAACTCCCACTTGACACAGAATTAAAGAACTTTAGGGGTGCCTGGTGACTCAGTAGGTTGAGCATCTGACTCTCGATTTCAGCTCAGGTCATGATCCCAGGGTCACGGGATCAGGCCCCGCCTCAGGCTCCACACTGAACATGCAGCCTACTTAGAAGTCTCTCTCTCTCTCTTTCCCTCTGCCCCTCTCCCACCCTCCTCTAAAATTTAAAACAAAAAAAAAAACAAAAAAACTTTAGGCCCTAAAAAATCATGACATCTTTTGCTTTCAGTTTTGTTCCTCACCCCTGCATTAGTTTCAGAGCCTGATTCTGGAGCTCACAGCACATTGCTCTGCCGATTTTGGATCTAGTGTATAGGAGTTCACTGAATTATCTCCAGAAGAAATGCTGAGTCATAAGGCTGTGCAAGCTCAGAAGAGGCTATATTTAGGTGGGTATCTTGCCATCCAACTCAGCAACTCTCAGTTCCCATCCAGAGAATCTGTTCCTCTCTCCAAAGATCAAGACTCTGCTTTTTCAAATTCTCCACAAGTGTGTGTGTGTGTGTGTGTGTGTGTGTGTGTGTGTGTTTGTATTAAGGTGGGAGAAGAGGGAGAAAATCCTCTATGGCTTCCAACACTTATCAGACATGTCTCATAAAGAAGGTGAGTCTCTAGTGAAGGAGAGGAGAGGAGTTTGGCTTGTGGTTTGATACCCATCCCCGAAAGGAATACAGCTGAAATGGGGCGTCAAACAAAACTGCAGTTTTGCCATCAATGCAGCTATCATGGCAGCAGCTTCCACAAGATCAAGGTGTTGGAGGCTGAAGGGCTCTGAGACAAATCTGTAAGCCAGAGAGCCAGGGAGTAAGGCTGTAGGGAATCCTCTACTTACCATATTATTGAAATAGTTTAGAAAAAGAAAAAAATCTTTCATAGAAAAACATGGCTATATAAGCTTCTAAGAGGCTTCAAAGATGTGCCACTCACTGCATCAAAATATCCTTATCATTTAAGGAGGCAACCTCAAGCTGAAGATCAATTACTAGATGTGCCGGATATCTTCAGCATCAGCCCTCCAGATGCTCTTTCCAGCCTCCTGATCTGCTCCTTCCCAAGACAGGCCGACCTGTACTTTGCATCATCTCAGGTCCCATCCCCTGCCTTCTGGTTGGATTCCACTAATGGGAGGTAGTAGCAAGAGGTAGGTAGGAGACGTGAGGATGGGAGCAGAATGAAGCAGAGTGAGGTCAGAGGTCCCTCCCTGTATGACCAAGGCTTGGCAGTAGCTCCTTCCCTCTGGAAAGGGCCACACAGCCCCCATTATACTATAGCTACAGCTCTCGCTCTCTCTCTCAGGGCTCTGGTAGCTTTTCCCTTCTCTATCCCTTTAAGCCAATGGCTGGTAAGGATCCCCACTGTTACTAGCCCTGGGGAGACTTTACCATCCTTTGTTGGTTTCCCTTGAACCTATCTACACCCTTGTAAGTAGCCTCTTGGTTAAACTCCCTGAATAAGGCCCAATCAAGTATGCTTCTGTTTCTTGTTGGGACCTTGACTGATCCCTTCAGCATATCAAGGGTCTCCTTGGGGTGATGCAGAAAAGTACAAAGGCCAATGGGGAGTAAGTTAGAGACAATGCAGAGGTAAAGCTCGTCCTTTTTCCCACTTTCACCTATCAGCCAAAGAATGCATACATTTAAGGGAGAATGGTAATAAACAAGGGCTATAAGGAATCCTTCTGAGATTTTGTCCCAGGTCGTAAGTTCCTGGCCTTAATGATCTCTGGATGAAATGATCCAGAGAGCTTTCTTCGTGCTCATCAGAGTACAAGTGGTTCTTGCATAAGTCATCATTTTGCTGACACTAAGAAAGCTAGGTAACTGTCTCTTTTCCAACAGAGGAATACATCTGAGTTTCTCTTACTGTCCTAAACAAAACTAAGTGGGGACATCCAGACAAACTGAGAAGGCTGAACCATTTGGGGAAAAAAATGAGATGTTCAGGATCTGTGGAGAGTCAGAGTTCCACATAGGAGGTCATCATGGCCAGAAGATGATTGTTGTATGAAAGAAGATGTTGAATCTAGGACATGGGACTAAAACAAAACACCAGCCCAAAGGAGGAAGGACAAGGAACACACAGTGGACTCCTGAGACCTGGGGAGCAAGGAGTTATGGCAGGCAGGCCCGGAGCAAGCAGCAGAGATCCTTACTAGAGGCAACTGGTGGGATGGATATAGGCACATGGTCAACATTATAGAAGGGTCAGCAGCTGATGTCATTTTCCAGTCCGTGGAAAACAAGTGAAAAATGACTAAGCTCATCCTAGTAGAGCCAACAAAGAAGACCCACTCAGAGAGGGCATGGGGCTCCTTACTGACCCCACAATTAAGGCCCACATTAGATCCGCCTTTCTGAATAAGGAAAGCCCATCAGTGCAGGTTAGGAGCCCACGGGCCAGAAACAGAGGAACAGAAATAAAGCAAACATTGCAACTAAACTGATTTATTATAAATAAAGCTGGTGTCGAAATGCATTCTTCTACTAAGATAAAAAGCCATACAATGAGAGCTCTTTAGGCAGCTCCTTCACAAAAAGGAATAGCATCCTCATCTTGCTATCAGCATTTGTTTAAGTAAAACTACATAAAGCCCAACATTCCTCCAAATATCAAAGATCAAAGATCAAAAGAAAGGAGTGAGTCCCTGTTAGAAACTTGACTGAGTATTTTCTGTGCAACTTACAGGTGAAAAAGCAAGCTTTTGAGTTCATCTTTTCTTCCTTATGTCAAATAGCTCTTCCATTGTCCCTCCCAAATTCACAATTGAGTCTAGTTAGGATGGTGATTAGCAAGCACCTAAAGTTGAAGCAGTGAGCAGTTGAAGAAAATACACATAAAATGGGAATGAAGCACACAGTAAGTCAGAAGTATTCACTAATTGAAGATGGAGGACAACATACACTCCTTAATGAGGCATGAATTGTAGTCATGTTGGAAACGAAGAGCAAGAGGGAGAGAAAGGCTGGAAGGCTCTCACTCCTTAAAGTGAAAGGAAATTTGGGAATTCGATCTTTCTTAGAAGGCTGACCTTGACCATCACAGTTACATCATCAGAATTTGAAAACATATTAATATGGAACCTATTATATATAGAGTCTGTAGTAACACAAAGATAGTACTTTTCTTGGCCAAAAAACAATTCTTTTCCCTTGTTGCATAAAAGATCCTCTTTCCTGGAATTATTAATTTAAACATATATACATTAGATATATATCATATATAATGATGCATGATAATTATATATACATGTGATATATAATAATATGTACATGTATGTGTTTATATATAACTATATAACATGAATCAATGTATAGTATCTATACAGTTATATATACATTTATAATATATAAAATGAATGTCCATACAGCTGTATTTCTATGTATAGATACCACCCATTTTATTCCTCCATTCATTGAAGAGTAACCGGTTATCATGTTCAAGGCCCTGTGTCTGATGATAAGGCAGAGGTGCATAAGATGTCTTCTTTATCACAACTTAGTGGGAGAAGCTGACTGATACTATGTATCGAATTAAAATACAATATGACAAATGCCATCAGAGAACAATATAATTAATAGTTGCCCAGTGTTCATTTAGTACCTTGTATATACAATTATTAAAATCCATAATACATTAGTCTGTCTGGAATTATTACATGTGCCCCCATAATCTCTCCCCCAGCTTCTCAAAGAGGATCTGTGGAATCTTTTCATCTGGACCACAATACTTATCACAGTGCCTAGCAAGTGTTTGGTGTTTTAATGAGGATTAAATAGATAATTCTATGAAAGTTCTCTGAAAAATATAAAATGTGACACACATACAGACAGCCATAATTGTTTATTCCGTGGAGTTAAAAATAGAAAAACCCATTTAAAATAACCCCTTTAAAAGATAAAAGAATGCCACTATTTTTCTTTACTAATTAGAACATTGAGAAGAAGGTAGATAGTATATTAACACGTCCAGGCAAAATACACTGAAAAGGACCAAAGTCTACTGGAGACCTAGTGGTCAGATTCTACATGTTTATTTCCTGGAAAATTGTGAAATTTTCATCATCCTAATAATTGTGTTGTGACTTAAAAAATTAAAGAAATCACCACATTCCAGCTTGTTTAGTATTTCCACAGTGGAAATAAATGATAATACAGGTTTTACTGAGAGTTTCCATTTGTTGAACACAGCGGGTAAGTTGGTGGCAGCTGAGCTCTGTCGATGAGAAATCAATTTGGGTTAGACTGATAAGGAAATTAAACCGCTGTAGTGTATCAGAATGTGGTAACGTACCTTTAAATCCTGGCCTTCGTGATTTATTGAAAAGAAGGAAGTGACTTATTGGAAAGGAGGAAGTAAAGAAGAAGACAGCAGTGAGAGGAGTTAATGATGATGAAAGATGGAAGACATGGTCGTGAAACCAGCCGGTTCCTTCCTTCAGTTTTTGCACCTGTGTTTTATTGCACTTAAAGGGAGAACACCAAGGTTTGTTTTGTCTTATTTTTTCTCTTCTTTAGGCATGGGGGAAAAACTAGGGAAAGAATGATGGTAAGATAGAAATAAGAAGAGAGAGTTGTGAGTAAAAATGAAAGAATTAATGAAGAGCAAAGACACAGACACCTGAGAACTTAAAAAAAAAAAAAAAGGAAGGAAAAAAGAAAATGGGGCAGAAAACAGGCAGAATTGGTCCTTTTGTGTAAAGTACCTTTTGCCCCAAATCACAGGACAAATACCTTGATAATGGTTTAATACTATGGTTTTCCTTCTACTACATTATGTCCTTCATTCTACTTCCTGTTCTAAAATGCTAAACACCAAGCACCATCATTCCCTCCTTCCTCCTCTAACCTTTAGTGTTTTCACAGTTTTCTTTAGGCAAGAATTTCAAGACCAGATATTTTCAAGTTTGGAGCAAATGGGTGGGATTATTTTTTCCAGAACAAGAACAAGCAATTCCATGTGGGAAAACAGATGATCAAAAATTAAGAGTGGTCTGAACTGTTGGAGTCCCAGACACTCTGAGATTTTAGAAATGGCTGACTCATAGGCATCACCCCTAAAACTGGGATAAATATCTCTGCAGGTTACAGAGTCGTAAAAATGCAATGAGTTAATGTTCCTAAAGCCACCAGGGACAAGGCACATACATAGCAAGAGGTCAGCAGTTGTATTTTGAATGAAGATTTGTGCTTGAATTGTTTTAATAACTGAAGCATTAAAAACTTAAATTCTGTAGGGCGCCTGGCTGGCTCAGCCAGTGACTCTTGATCTCAGGATCATGAGTTTGAGCCTCCTGGTGGGTGTAGAGATTATAAATAAATAGACTTTTGATTATAAATCAACTTTTTTTTTAAACTTAAATTTTGTTTAATTTGGGGAAATGCTTATTCTTTTTTTTAACCTTCTTATTCTTTAAAACCTTTGAGATGTAAAATCCACAAAACCAAAGCTATTCCAATAGAGATGTTCAAAAGAGTACTGAGAACGTCCCTCCTAATGAAAACCTGATCCAAGATATCCCCCTTTTTCAAAGGAAAATCTGACCTTGCACTCTTTTCTAGCATCGTGACCTTATAATATTTCCTGTCAAGAAAGATCTCCAACCTTCTACTTTGTAACATTCATTTAAACAGCACAAGGCATGAAGGCATCTGTCCAGCTTTCTCCTTCAGCCTTTTTCTTTCAGGCTTCCGATAAGGAGATAAAATGGAGATAGAGTAGGTAAATGCTTGTACATCTAGCTGTCTTGATAGTGAAGTATTGTAGAAATAAATTCACGATGGCAATTTCCTCAAAGGGTCAAAAATGAGCCAAGTAATTTAATTTTAAAAGTGACTTTAAGACAGGAAATCAGGAGTTGGTTTGTGAGTAACCCTGGGAAGGCTGAGGATTGCGGTGAAGGCACAGATCCTGCACCACCCCAAACTTAGTGAGGTCAAGCCTCGCAAAGGAAAGCTCGTAAGCCCTTTGTAGCACAATATCTTACTTTCAGGCCTCTGCCTGTCAGTCCTCTGCTCTGGTTAATATCATCAAGGGAATCCTTGCCTGACAGAATGTAATTTAGGATCTATTAAATATGATTACTTGGCCTTGAAAATGATGGATATTGGACAGAATTATAGAATCACTTTACAAAAGAAAGGTCTCTTTTACATCCTTTCTTGTGGAGCCTAAAATGAAGCCTGGGGAAATCCCTCAGAGGGGTTGTGGCATTTATAGGTTAGGTTTATGAAAAAGGGAATTGATATTCATATTAAAAACTGTGAAAATTGAGCAAGGTGAAGATAGTGAGCATGCAGACAGCTGTGACGTGTGTCTGAAGGGTGAGTGGCTTGTTGCCCAACTGATTTACTTGCTTTAATTATATTAGTAATGTGAAAGTCGACATGATTCGAAACAAGCTCTTTGGGTTTTTCATTCAAATACTAGCCCCCAGTGACCGCTTTTTATGGTCCTCCCAATTTCCAATTACTTAAAATGTTCATAGCTGAAATACTTCAGAGTTCACTGCTGGGTTTGCTTTGGAGGTGGCCTCGGTTTGGGTTTTGATTTAATTACATTTTGTTCCTGGTTATAAAAGTAATATATGGTCATTGAAAAAACTACAAAACATAAAAAATTGCAAAGAAGAAATTAAAATCACTAATAATTCTGCCACCCAGAGATTGTCATTAACATTTTCTGTATACCTACTAGGATTTATATATATATATATATATATATATATATATATATATAACATAATTATATATATAATTTTTATTACTTAATTGATGTAATATCATAATATTGTTTACTAAAGTTGTTTTAACTTAATACTGTAGTGTGACCATACCCCCATATTTTAAGTATCATTCCATAAGGAGATATTTAGTGGTTATATGCTATTCATTGTATGTATATGCCATCAATTCTTTTTAAGTTTATTTTGAGAGAGAGAGAGAGAGAGAGGAGCATGAGAAGGGGAGGGGCAGGGAGAGAGGGAGACACCTGCCGCCAGCACAGAGCTCGATGTGGGGCTCGATCCAAGGAACCATGAGATCATGACCTGAGCGGAAATCAAGAGTTAGATGCTTAACCAACTGAGCCACCCAACCCCCTATGCCATCAATTTTTAAATTGCAATTGGTGAGAATTTAGAAGGTCTATTTATATTTTTTCCCATTATCAGATAACTCTGTATACCTCCCCTATTATTTCCTTAGGATACATTTTCAGAAGAGTTACTATGTCCAGCCTTTTTACATGTGGCAAATTTCTCCTATCATGCAAGGTCTATATTACAGTAGACTACATCTTCTGACTATTTTTCTTACCAGGACCAAAACAATGAAGGTAGTAGATAAAATTGAGATTATCACCATTGTATTTCTAATTGGTAATGAATTTTGTGTTAGGGATAAGGTGGGAGCAGCATTAGAACTTTCAATTACCTCAAAAAAAAAAAAACTAACACAACAAGGAAGCAGGAAGTGGGGAATGCAGAATTATTGTTTAATTGGTTATAGAGTTTCAATTTTGTAAAATAGAATTCTGGTAATGGATGGTGGTAATGGTTGCACAACAATATTAATGTACATAATACCATTAAACTATACATTTAAAAATGGTTAAGTTAGTAAATTTTACATTATATGTCTTTTACCACAAAAAAAACCAGAAATTGGGGGGAGAAAATGACTAAGCAAATGAAAAAGATCACCACTACTTGTGTTGCAGAGGAGCTCATTTGGAAAAAGGAAATAGGCCCTCCATATTCCATGACATGGTTCTGATATTATGGTAGATGAGGCTATAATCATAATTAACATTTATATGGTACTTTACAGTTTATAGGTGCTTTTGTACACATAATTTCATTGACATAACAGCCTCATGAAGTAGTTGATTATCATCATTTTGTATATGAGAACTCTGAGACAGCTCAAATAACTGCCCAAGGTGATATAGCTGGCAAAGAGCAGAAGCAAGACATCATTCCAGGGCCGCACCCCCTTGTTTAAACTGTCTCCCATGAAATACACTACCAAGATGGCGGCAAGGCTATTGTGCTGGCAAAACTATCAAGTGTTTTCATTTGACAAGTCAAATGTGTCATTTGTAACTGAAAAGAGCAAACCTGTAAATAGCACTTAAAAGACTTAGCTTAGAAACACTTCTTTCTGTAACAGCTTTGGATAAGTAATAAAACAGTAATTTTACTAATATTCATAACAAATAATACTCCCCACTGTTGAACCCTTATTTCATGTTTTTGGCACTTTTGGATATTGAGTTAAGTTTTTAAATTCTCCCTCTCTAATATATTTATCATCCTAAAGGGGAACACATGCAACATCACCAGGTATCAGTGTGGCCAGGCAAGGTCATACATAGGGAGAGGAACTGAGCCCACAATAATTTAGAGTCAACAGTTTCTCTCTTCACTATCTCCCATCCAATTAAATACAAAAAGAAATGTTACATTTTTCCAAATTAAATATTAGCATAAACATAGATTTTTTTAAATGTAGATATTCCCTTGCTCCCTAAATTTTCTTCGCCTATTTTTTGGGTGCAGGATCTGATCAAAGATTAACAAGCTGTTATTGGCTCTTATATCTATCCAATATCATCTTCAATTTTGATAGATGATTCCTCCAACTTTTCAAGATTTCTTAGAGTTTTGTCTTTGATGATTCCTGAATAATTTAATCTAACAAGCAGTAGTTTTGGTAAACAGAAATCTGATCTGTGAGATTTATTTTGCCTGTGAGCCCATTTGTCTTTGGAATTAAAAGTATCAATAGATATCATGAACATTTCTTGTTCTCATATATTGACTAAACTCATGCCTTTAATACACTTTGTATGGACTGCTCTGTGCCTAGTTCTACAAAACTAAATAAGACATGGTTCCATGGACTCTCATTATATTAATAAATAGAAAAACTAACACATACTATTAATTAAAATGAAATAGAGTAAGTGCAATACTATAAGTATATGCACATACTCTGGGGTCACAGAAGTATTATATTTGCTCCTATGAGTAAGAGAAAGCTTCACAAAGGAAGAATCATCAGAGTTGGGACTAAAAGGATGAACAATTTTTCTTAAAGAAAGGGATGGGAAGGTTTATGCAAATATATTATTTTGTCCCTTGTTTTATGATTAGATATTTTTCTTCGATTATAGTATGAAATCACACAATATCATATACTCTGACTGTAACATTACAAACATCTTTAGGGGCACCTGGATGGCTCAGTCAGTTGAGTCCAACTTTCGCTCAGGTCATGATCTCGCAGTTAGTGAGTTCAAATCCCCTGGCAGGCTCTGCTGTCAGAGCAGAGCCCGCTTTGGATCCTCTGTCTCCCTGTCTCTCTCTGCCCCCCCCCTCCTTGCTCTCTCTCTCTCAAAAATCAATAAACATTAAAAACATCTTTAGATTTCATAGCATTCTCTGTAAATTCACCAAACTATCATCATTCACTGCACCTGCCATTGAGTAGAATTCATTGTTGATCAATAAACATTAAGCTTAATTGTGAAGCTCCTTGATTAATTTACCACTGCACTGGTAGTGTGAGGATGCCCAGCTGCAGGGGACACCATTTATATGAACACTTCCCTTGGGGTCCCTAGGCAGTCTTCTGCATACTTATGGATTTATGGTATTTATCTCCCTCTACTTTGTACACAATTCTATTTTAATACTGCATTTTCCTTTCCAGTTGAACTATACTTAACGCAGTAGAATTTTAAGAAAAAAAAATTCTTCCTAGTATTTATGATAGCTACTGCTCCAGTTAATTTGGTTAAATAGAATTTCTGGAACAGTAGTTATGATTTTCTAAGATACTGTATCATCGCCTTTCTTAATTTCTTATGCTACTTATATAATATGGATCACCGCACAATGTAAATCCCCATTATATACTTGATGTTGATGGTTTCTGGTCAGTTGATGTATGCCAGGTTTTTTCAGAAATCATACCAGCTTTGAGATTCCTGAGCAACTATGCTGTTTATTCTTCTTTAGCCATTAATTGAATTTTGAAAAGGAATTTGATATATTTCTAATTTCTTTTTTCATGGTAAATCAGGGCATAAATCATCTATTCTCTACAATCCTGAATGGTATCAACTGTGCTTGTTCTTTGTTAATAAATATTTCAAGTTATCTTAAACTATGCTTAGATATTTTTACATATCTCAAACAAATGGATAATAGACCAATAGTTAGATGGTTCTCCTCTACAGTCTTACTTCTTGTTTTTTCCAGAGTTTTATATTGGATCTCCTCTACCCCATTAGATTCCTTTAACTTTGATCTGTCTGCCTAGCAAGGACTCTAAACAATAGCATTCTCCTTGATTTAGATTTTAGCCCATCAGAGGCTGTGTACTTTTTGAAGAAAAGGAAATTCACTTAAACAGAGTGGTTTGCACATTAAATATTAGCTCATAAGAATGAGTTCTGCAGGACTTTCCAGCTCTAGGATTCCGTGTGTATAATGGCAGAATGAAAACAACAGATTGTAATTGTATGAATGTCATCTGTGTTATGTCAAAGAGAAAAACAACTTCGTCCTGAATCAGATCAAATAGAACAGTCCAAAAAATTTTAATAGAGGTGAAAACTTAGCCAATTAATTGAATTGGTTAGATATTATTTTTCAGTGGTTAGATAACACATACTGAAATTAAATTTTCTAAAAAAATATTAATTAGTACCTTCCCAAGGGCTTTTTTTTTTTAAACGTTTACTTATTATTTTTAAGAGACAGAAGGAGACAGAGCATGAGCAGGGGAGGGGGAGAGAGAGGGAGGGGGACACAGAATCTGAAACAGGCTCCTGGCTCTGAGCTGTCAGGACAGAGCCCAAAGTGGGGCTCAAACCCATGAATTGTAAGATCATGACCTGAGCCTATCAGACGCTTAACTGACTGAGCCACCCAGGCGCCCCATTCCCAAGGGCTTTTGAATCCCATCAGATTTATTTTATTTTTTGGAGTCTTTTGCAATATGGCACATCTGTGCTGAGGGGTCTGCACAGAGTCATGTGTGATCTCCCCACTATAATATTTCTGTGCGGGGTTTCTCACATATTGACCTGCCCCCTGACAAAACAGGAGGTCATGGTAACTAAGAAACCAGTGATTTTGCCCTGAACACAGATAGAAGAAAGCAGATTTTTCCGTCAGGGGATGAGCCTTTTTCCAATTTTTAGTGGAGAACTTCTCTGTAAATTATTCAGGAACAAACTGAGCCTTGGTCAATGCAAAACCAAAAATATCAATGAATTATTTTTTTAAGACTTGAAAAGAGCGGCCGCTTTCCTGCATTCAGGAAAATATGTCCATCTTCTTGTAATTTATATGCAGTTGCAGGGAATTGCCTAGAGTGTTTCATTAGCAACATGTTGTCCCCTGCAGGGGCAGTAATTCACCTAGTACACTCTTGTTCTCTTCCTAAGCAAATCTGGGGATGAATAACAATAATGATTTTTATTTTCATTTCAGTCTTTAGAAATCCTCCGTTATTCCTACTCTGCTCTAGTTCTCTGGAATGATGAATGATGACCATTTATAACCTAGCATACTGAAAGTGTCATGATCTCATTGTTCGTGGGTTTGAATCCTGCGCCAGGCTCGGTGCTGGCAGTGTGGAGCCTGCTTGGGATTTTCTCTCTCCCTCTGTCTCTCTGCCCCTGGCCCACTCACTCATGCGTTCTTGGTCTCTCAAAAAAAAAAAAGATTAAAGAAAAAGAAACGCAAATTCCCAGGCACTATCCTAGTCCTGCTGAGTAAGAAACTCCAGGCCCTTCTGAGTTTTATAAGCCCTCCAACTGATTTTGATAATCGTTTGCATAAGAACCACAATTCTTGCTCTGCAGTACTGATACACCTTCACTTCCTGTTCACTCTTCCTCCCACAGGCCCTTCAGCCTCATTTCTTCCTCAGAGCTTGGTCCTGGCTCCTTCAACCTCCCTCTTTGCATTCTTCCCCAGAGGAGATCTCACTCATCCCTTAGTGGGATCTCACCCATTTCTAAAAGAAAAAATCTATTGACATGGAGTGATCATTACCTAATAGCAATAGCCTCTTCTGGACTTCTCAGTAAATGCCAAATCTCACCTCAGTGGCCTGTTCTTTTCAGAAGTTTCTCTAATGCTGAATGGACTCATATTAAACCTCTTATCTGATGGCAATAAAAGTTAACCCTTGTTGAGCAATTAATATGTACTGTCCCAAACATATGTGTATATTATGTCATTCAATCCTCACTACAACTCTATGAGGCAATTAACATTAATAATCCATTTTCCAGGTAAGCAAATTGAGGCACAAAGTAGCTAAGCGAGAGCTCAAGGTCATACAGGCAAGAAGTAGTAGAGAGTATATTAAAAGCCAAATGGTCTAAGAGATGATTGTTACTCAGCAAGTAAGAAAAACCTAGTCTTATAAAGCAAACAGGAAATTAAGCACTTTTCCTTCTGCCATATGAAGACCATAATGGAATTTTTCCTAAAAGATTGTCTTAAAAAGCAGGAGATGCACCTTAAAATTTATGTATTCTAAATTGGGGGGGGGGGAGAATTCCCCCAGGCAGTGACCTTTATTACTAAGATTTGATTTGGAAGCCAATTTTTATAGCTCAGTTAAAAACTGCTAAACCCAGTCACTTATATAATAGAAATGCTGACGTGACCTTAATTCTAGAGGTGCAAAGGGTATAATTGAATTTAAGAACAATGTACCTCATCCATTAAGTCATTAAATAGATCGTAATAATCTGACACATTTGGTAAGTACTACATGAAAGTGGTTAACAATGGTATGCAAATAAAATGAGCTTACACGATTAGCTGCTGTATTTTCGGTTGTGTTTGCCAAATATAACATTAAATTACAATACAGTCATTTAGAAAATGTTATGGCAATATATTTTAAATGTTCCTGAACATGATGCCAACATAAAGAAAGGGAATGTTAGAATCTCCAGGATATTGCCAAGTGCCTGTGTGTAATTCAGATAGCTTTATATTTACAGTTAATAGAATTAAACTTAATCAGGAATACATCCTTTTGAACCAAACTTCTGGAGTTGCCCTGGTGAGATAGTGCATCTGATTGAAAAGTATATATAAAGATGCCAACTAAATGCTAAAGTCAGATCATTCCTCCCCATAGATGAATATTTGGCACTGCTGAGAAAAAACATCCAGATGTTTGGCATCATATAGCCAAATACCTAAATCCAAGTGAAATCATGAGTTAAACACACACTTAGGGAATTGAATCAATGGAGACATCCAGTGAGGCTCGTTTTAGCTCAAACAAAATAAAACAAAGCCAAAACAAAATTTCTTGAGGGCAGGGCTAGAAATCTGAATTTTCAATTCATATTGTCTCAATTCTTCATTTAATCTGACTATTTATAGGACCTGTAATGAAGCGTACTAATCATTTCAGTGTAATAGAGAATCCAGTAGAGCAAAACACTGGGCTTCAGAACTCTGACAATTATTTTAATCAGATCTTCTGTTTTATTTCCTTATGCAAATGCTAATATAACAAATAAGAGTTAGTAAATAATAGTATATCTAATAAATTATCCAGGTTCTTACCTGCTGGTCACAATAATTGCTAATATATTCAAATGCCTTATGTTATATTTATGCATGGGCAACAAGCCATGGAAATGAATATACGCATTTATATAAGAGATATATAACATGGTGACATAAAAATCAAAAAGGTCAAAAATCGCTGTCCTAGTAAAAGAAATAAAAATAATTAAGGGTTTAAATTGAATATAAGTGACTCAATTAGTAGGATAGATCAATTACAAAAATGACTCCTATTTTCCCCCTTCTTACTACATGTCTGTACATCTCTTCCCATCATGATGTGGCATTTATTTGTCCCACCTCTTGAACTGAACTGTCCTGCAACTTGACCTCTAGAGTGTGGTTGATATGAGGGGGTGTCACAGTTAACGGAGGCCTCAAGAGACATTATGCACCCTCACTTACTCTCTTGTTCCTGTTCCTTTGCCCTGAGAATAACTCTGAGGTAGCCTGCTGAAGAATGAGAGATACTGTGAAAAAGAGCCAAATCGTCCCCACTGGAGACATCCTAACCCACCAGTTTAGCACAGATACATAAGCAAGACCAAGAAGAGCTGAGCCTGGCACAGACCAGCACAATCCACCCCGCTGATCGGTAAGGCTTATGGCAAATAATAAATGGCTGTTTAAGCCAATGGCTGTTTTAAGCCAATGCATATTTCTTATGCAGCAATAGATAACTGATACAATCAGTGTCAGACAATATTTCTATAGCAAAATAATGCAAATATGGTTATCTCTAAATATTAATGATTCTTGAATTTACATACATTTGTGATATTTTTAGTGCACTGTCACAGTCTTGCTTGTGTAATAAAGAGGACAAATGTGATTATCCCAATTTTAAAGATAAGACAATTGGGGCGCCTGGGTGGCGCAGTCGGTTAAGCGTCCGACTTCAACCAGGTCACGATCTCACGGTCCGTGAGTTCGAGCCCCGCGTCGGGCTCTGGGCTGATGGCTCAGAGCCTGGAGCCTGTTTCCGATTCTGTGTCTCCCTCTCTCTCTGCCCCTCCCCCGTTCATGCTCTGTCTCTCTCTGTCCCAAAAATAAATAAATGTTGAAAAAAAAAAAATTTAAAAAAAAAAAAAGATAAGACAATTAGACAGGAAAATGAAATCACACAGCTAGCTATTACTGAGGTGAGGAGTAGGGGTAAGGATAGAGTAAAGTGTAGAATCCAGTTCTCTCTAAATCCACATCAATTTCGAATAATCCTTATGATCTTAGCTGGCTTCACTGTGAATTTGACTTAAGGATAAAAATATCAGCATCATGGTACCCCAGCTAACATGGCAGGTTCCATCTTCACCATTAGAAAAACTAGGGTATCACTGCCTCCAAAAAAATCTACTAAAACAGAAAATGAAAATATCCCCAAAAACCCACAGGAAATTTAATATTAATTGTTGTTCTTGTTATTATTTTGTTGTTGAATGTCTTAGGCTTCTGTGTTTATCCTTCATAGAGATAAAAAGGGAGCAGGAGGAAAATTCACCTCTCTTACTTTAATGTCAAACTTTGAACTACTTAATAAACCAATTAAATGAAAGATTCAGAAAGTACCAATCTTTACATTGAGATAACCACTGAGCAATCAATGATAATTAAAAAAAAATCAATTGGTCTTCTGTAGTAATTAAATTTGTCCACTTAGATATAATTGATATTGTTTGCAACTAATTATCCAAGTAAAAGCTCTGAGGGACTCTTAGAGACTAAAAGATTGAGCCAAAGAGTCTTCCTAATTTGAAATTGGACCGAATGCCATGTTTTCTCAAAAACCGATTAAGTCTTCCCTAGAAACACAGTATTGAACAAACTCAAATACAGTCAGGAAATCAGTATTAAATTAGAGGCAGTTTAGCATACTATCTTGTACTCTCTGTGTGACCGAGGGCTAATCACTTAACCCCTGTGTTTCAGCCCCTTCATCCATAAAATGGAGATAATACCAATGTCTACCTCATGGAGTTGCTATAAGCATAAGTTATTAGTAGTAAAATATTTAGAACAGTAAGATGTGTGTTCATGTCATTATTAGTTGTCCCTTGGTACCCTTTGGAAAGAATGGACAGATAGTCACCCATCACAAGTTTATTCCCAGGTTTTATTCTCACTTGTGTCTAATTCCTGTGGGCAGTTTACATTCAAGGATTACTTCCACCCTTCCCATCTTTGAGAATCAATTGTTCTTCTTGAGATAAAAGGTGGCTAAAATAGGGGAAAAGGAAGTTCACATGTGCCGTGTGGCATATCTGATTACAAGTTATTAAGCCAATCCTTCCCTCTCTCTCATAAGCAATTCATTTCCCAGCACCATAGGGGAGGAATAATAAAATAAAATACAGGATGATCTCATCACTGATGCTTAGCATTTGTATATTCACTTAAAAAGGTGGCAGAGCAATTTACTACAGCCCTCAGGCGGCCTAAATGACATGTTAGCAAGTTATATAGATACGCTATTACCTATTTATTCTGAGATTCAATGCAAAAATGTCAAGGAGATCCCTACTTAAGTACACTAAATTACTGACTCCTGGGGCTAGAAAGTACTGGGAGAAGCTATTAGCTATTGAACCCATCTCCTGGATAAGAATCTATGGCGCGTATAGATGCGAACCTTTCCGAAATCTAGAGAAAGCTATTAAACTATCTTCTACGTTAAGATCCTCACTCTTCCAAGAAATTCTTTTCAAGGTGTTCTGGCATCAGCATAAGTACACGTGCATTTGTTCTCTCATTTGATGGTATGAAAACAGCTGGTGAGGCTTCTGACCCATGCAGCATTTCTTTGAATTCTCTCCTTCATCCCAAACCTGTATTTCCCAGTACCAATAGTGATGTGGAGAAGAAAGGCAAAAGAAATGTAGATAAAATTAAATTTCCTTATAACCTGCAGCCCACTGACAAATACTGGAGACAAGCACATTCCTCCAGGAACTCCCAACTGTCTTAATGTTAATGCTTTGCTAGAGGGAAAAACAACCTTAGCTTGACCACAGCTAGGCCTCCAGGATCCTGTAAGTCTTCTTTAACATATGAAAGTCCTTTTAGAAACTTCCCCATCTTTACCTCCCCCAACTCCCAAGTGTATAATCAGTTGCTCTTCACAATCCCAGTGCAGGGTCCTGTCCCTGTGCTTTAATAAACACCATTTTCACATCAAAAATGTCTCAAGAATTCTTCCTTGGCCATTAGCTCAGAACCCTAACACTTCAAACCACATCGATAGCACAGCTTCATCTGAATAACATCCACTTATCCTATAAGGATTATTGTCTTCTATCCTATAAGGTTACTGTCATCTAATATGAGATTAAATTAAGAATATCCTATACACTCTGATTCTGAAAATGCAGGAATCATCGCTTGAGCTTTGCAATCCAACTATGCCTTCTCTAACCTTCTAAAATATCCACCAGTCAAATAAGCATTAATCAAAAAAAGTGTATCTGAGGTCAGATACATCTCTATTATTACTTCCAATAGTGAGTGAGTTAAGCTATCTGGCCAAGAATCAGAACTCAAGCAGAAGGCCAGCAACAGATGAAAAGAGCGCAGTTCATGGTGTTGCCCGACCATAAGGCAAGCTGAGGGCAAAGCACAAGCTAGCACTCCTCCCCGGTGGGACATGTGTGATATTCCTCAGGCACTCCCAGGTGCCCAAGAACAAAGGAAAGGAAAGAAAACAAATGGTTAACTGATAGAGATCATAGTAATGCAAGACATGAGTCTTCATCAGTGTACATATGTCTTAGTAAATTACAAGAAAAAGGCAATCTTATCAAGAGCCTAATCTCCAGAAACCTATACACTCAGTTTCCTGGAGTCCTAATATCACTCTCTGCTCACTAGTGATGTGGGGGAACAAAGGCAAGAAAGAAATGGCAGGTAAAATTAAATTTCCTTATAACCTGCACCCCGTTGGCAAATACGGCAAATACAGAGTATAATATTTCTCCAGGAACCCACTACTGTCATAATATTAATGACTTACTAGAAGAAAAACAACTTTAGCTTGACAATAGCAAGGCGTCAGGTATCTACTGAATCCTTTTTAGCATATCAACTCCTTCTGAAGACCTCCCTTTTGTCTTTACCTCACCCAATTCCATAGTATATAACCATTTACTCTTCAAAACCCCAGTGCAGATCTTTCTGCGGGTCCTGTCCCCATGCTTTAATAAAATCACCTTTTTTGCACCAAAGATGTCTTCAAGAATTCTTTCTTGGCCATCAGCTGCTAACTCCCATCACTCCAAAACCCCATCAATGGCACTTTGGAGTTCCTAAGTAAATGCAAAATTGAATACAAGTAGATGTATGAGTAAAATATAACCAAAAACAAACTGTCAAGTTTTGGGGGGTTTTTTTTAGATTTTATTTTTTTACTGAAAAACAATATTTTTTCAGTGTATATTAATAAATATGAATTTTAATGACATTGGGAAGAAATGGAGGTAGATGCATGTGCTCAAGCTGCCATTTTGAAACCATCCTCTTAATACCATAATTAAATAATTAATAATTAATTAAAAATTCATAATTATTAATATAGCCAGACAACAAGAAAAGGAGCTAGTATCAGACCAGAAAGTTGCAAGAACTATTAGACAGAAAAGCAGGATAAAAACTAAAAGAGAAAACAGAATAGGGAAATCTGCAGCCCAAATAATCAAAAGGTAAGAAAAGTCTTTCTCTAGGAAGCCATGGTCCTGGGGTAGCTCTTTCTGCCCATGAGGCCTGTCCCCGTGCTTTAATAAAATCACCTTTTGGCACCAAAGATGGCTCAAGAATTCTTTCTTGGCCATTGGCTCCTGAGGACCCCACTATCACCCCAAAAATTTCATCATGTAGCACCCACCTCTGACAGGCAATCTCCACCTCAAAGTCTGTTTCCAGGGGACTGACCTATGATACTGACTTAGCCTTATGAAATATACCTCAAGGAAACAAAAGAATTGATGATTATTTCTCAATAATAAATAGAAAAAGAATAATGTAGTAAAACAAACACCATTTTGCAGACTTCTAATTAAATAATGGATGTAGGTAGGGGAGCCTGGGTGGCACAATCGGTAAGGCGTGATCTTGGCTCAGGTCATGATCTCACAGATTGTGCTTTCGAGTCCCACATCAGGCTCTGCACTGATAGTGTGGAGCCTGCTGGGGATTCTGTCTGTCCTTCTCTCTGCCCCTCCCCTGCTTGTGCATGCATGCATGCTCTCTCTCTCTCTCTCAAAATAAATAAGTAAACTTAAAAAATTTTTTTAAAAATTAAATAATGGATCTAAGCAATGATCATCAAAGCATTTTTTTTAATTTTTTTTTTTCAACGTTTTTATTTTTATTTTTGGGACAGAGAGAGACAGAGCATGAACGGGGGAGGGGCAGAGAGAGAGGGAGACACAGAATCGGAAACAGGCTCCAGGCTCTGAGCCATCAGCCCAGAGCCTGACGCGGGGCTCGAACTCACGGACCGCGAGATCGTGACCTGGATGAAGTCGGACGCTTAACCGACTGCGCCACCCAGGCGCTCCAAAGCATTTTTTTTTAATTAAATAATGGATCTAAGCAATGATCATCTGGTATCACAAAAAGATAGACAACTGGATATTATATACCACATATTACCCACCACCATCTACGAAGAACTCTTGCAAAAAAAATTTAACCTGAATTAGATTACATCTCCATATCCAACTACCAGTTTATAAGTACAGGGACAGAAAGCCATGTTAAATAATACTATAGAGATACAATTTTTAAAATCTGGAATGTAGAAGCCTCAACCAGATAACCAAATTTCCTCAATAAATAAGGGAGGGAGAAACCTATCAATATCCTATCTAGTGTCTGATCCAAAACAATACACACATATAAAAAAATCATGAGACAATCAGAGAAATCTGAACCCTTATTAGATAGTTAATAATATTAAAGAGATGCTATTAATTGTTTTAGGTATAATTATAGTATTGCACATACGTTTTCTGGATCTTTATCTTTTTACAGATATATACCAAAATATTTACCAATGAAATGTTTTGATGTCTGAGATTTGCTCTAAAATCATTGAAGAAGTGGAGGTGAGGCAGAATGTGTAAAGGTGCAGATAAAATAATACTGGCCATGAGATGATAACTGTTGAAGCTGACTGATGATACATGGAAGTTCATAAAAATACTCCTATTTTTTGTATACAGTTGAAATCTTCAATAAAAAATAAAATAATATAGGGGTACCTGGTGGTTCAGTCAGTTGAGCGTCCGACTCTTGATTTTGGCTCAGGTCATGATCCCAGGGTTGTGGGATCAAGCCCCACATTAGACTCTGTGCCGATCGTTGAACCTGCTTAAGATTCTCTCTCCCCCCTCTGCCCCTCTCCCCTACTTGCACGCTCTCTCTCTCTCAAAATAATAATATAAAAAACAATCACACTGAACGCAGAGCAGAATGAATGAAATGCAGTGCTCATGATTTTCCACTATGTAAACTTGCAATTTATTTGCCTTCAAATAAAACATACTAATAAATGGTACTGAACTATACAATACAATAAAATGACCAAACTGATCAAAATCCTTATTGATTTAAGGTTAAGACACAGAGAGCCCAAAAAAATACGTGAAATAATTGAATAGATATGTTAAATCTTAATCTCCTGTATAAAATTATGAGTAAAAAAGAATGGCTATTTTGAAGGAAAATGTAATTCTAAAGACACAAAACGATAGCATTCAACTCACATAATCAATGATACCACAGAACGAATATTTTTAAGAACATTTAATTTTTCACTACGGAATAATTAGAACAGAACTTCGGGAAAAAAGGAGATGCTTTCTACTAAAAGTTGCCTGATAACATATAGGACACCAAGTTAAATTTGTATTTCAGATATAAATAATAAATAATTTCTTAATATATGTCCCAAATAATTTTATTTGCTATATCTGGCAACCCTAATTCTTTACTTTTTTTCCCAGTTTTATTGAGATGTAATCGACATATAACTTTGAGTAAGTTTAAGGTGTACAATGTGATGATTTGGTATATGTATGTATTGTGAAATGCTTTCGCTTGTTTTTTTAAGTTGATTTTTTTTCTTCCACCATTTGACTACCTGTGCTAAAATGTTATCCATATGGTGCTTCGTTAAGGCAACTATTATTTAAAACTTCTCCTGTTAAGAAGCCAATGGAGATTTCTAGCACTGTCACCTTGGAGATGGCAGTCCTAGTACAGGTATTTAATTTTGAGATCTCAAAATACCAGCAAAAAAAAATTATCCCCTAGAGAATGAGGAATCTGGAAAGTGTTTTTGACAGATCCACCACATTCTTACCCCAGCAAACGCTGCTACTTTGTTCTCTCTCCTCCTCCCCTTTCCCTTGCAATAACACACCAACAGTATTAATCAACCAGATAATGGTGGTGGTGAGTGGGGGTTGATGAGGGCTCCACTGTACTGACTGTGCTGACTTGACCAGACATATGGCTTGAGGTGGGAAAAATAGGAAACAGAATATGTCCTCTTAGTCCCAACCACAGCCCTGTAGAGATGACCCCCATACGTTCTATGTCTCCACAACTGTGCACTCGCATTGTTTTTAAAGTACTTTCCTACACTTTCCTTTGCTACTCAGAAAAGCTCTGAGAGATAGATAGGCATCAAGCAACTGGCCAAAAGTCACACACCTTGTACTCTTGATTCTCATCTCGGGATTCTTGGCATCATCATCTGCATAAAGTAAGTTGGGCTTTGGTAAAGTTAGGGATTCTATCCACTGGATTTCCTGTGAACTGATCACAGTTCCAGTCCCAACCTTTGATTGTTCTAAGTGAGGGGCTCACTAGGCACACAACCGCACATCCTCAGCTCTTTTGATCTCATACATATATATTTTTAAATGTTTATTTATTTATTTATTTTGAGGCGCGGGGGAGCGTGTGAGCAGAGTAGGGTCAGAAAGAGAGGGAGAGAGACAAAATCCCAAGGAGGATCCACGCTGTCGGTGCAGAGCCCAACACGGGGCTCCATCTCACAACCATGAGATCATGACCTGAGCAGAAATCAAGAGTTGGACACACAACCGACTGAGCCACCCAGGTGCCCTAATCCCCATACATATTTAACAAACCTTGGATTCCTGTGAGGAAACAGTGAGGGACAAGACAGAAAAGGTCCTTGTCTTCCTTGAGCTCACACTTTAGGGGGAAACAGGCGAATAGGTATGTAGTAACAATAAAATGTGATGAGTGCTACAACAGAGAACTGTCAGGACATGCACTAAGAGTCTGTAACCTCTATGTTGGGGAAGCCTCCCAAGAAAGGAATGCTTAAGCTGAGACCTGCAAGACTAATAAGATAGGTGAGGGGAAAGAGGATCAGAGAGAGCAGAAGAGTATTCCAAGCAATGGGATTACATGTGCAAAGATTTGGAGGAGAAGAAAGGTGATGTGGGCATGGTGCGAGAGATAGGGCAGACCCAAAACATGGGGATGCATGAAGCAGGTCAATGATTTGTGCCTCTTTAAACAAGTATACTTAATATATCTGCTAAATATTTACTTAGAGGAGAAGTTGATTCACCTGGAGAAAAATCAGCAGAGAGGACACTGGTGGCCCCTCAGTTACTCCTCTGTAGTCCTAAACAGGGATGTCCTTTGGCCCCTAAACTTCAAAGTCTCTCAGCCTAATAAAAGGTCTGCACTTAGCAGGACCTGCTCCTTAGAACCAGTTTAATGACTGTCTTTATTACTGATCTATACTCCTGAGGAGCAGGGTGGGGGGAGGTTCGTGTCCTCCTTCCCATTCACTACCCCAAAGTCTCCTTCTTTTCAACTATAAAGCCAGTCCAGTTCTTGCTGAAAACAGTTCCCTCTACCTTGGTACATTCACATGTTTTGCTTTAGCACCCTTCCCAGTTGGCCAGCTTTGCCACCACGTGAGAGAGGCAGATGAGCCTGGAGAATCTACAGGGGCCAAGAGGGGGGCATTTTGTGCGGACTGTGAAGTCACAGGTAGGTCCTCCAGCGTCTCCAGGCCCCTGCACCAGAACGTGTCCAGCCTCACTGTTGATTTAGGAGAGGCACTAGGGGATGAAGCAGCAGCCCTCGAACCACCCCAACAGCAAATCAACAAGGCTTTTTAAAAATACAGGTGGCTTGGTCCTATTCCTAAGCTACTAAATCAGAATTTCCAGGGACGGAATTTAGGAATTTGTATTTTCAACATTCTTCTTGAGTGAGTCTGATGTTAAAAAATTCTGGGACTCATTGGACTTTATGGTAAAAAAGCACAAATTTCAGAGCCAGTAAAACCTAAATTCAAACTGTAGCTCCAGAATTTATTAGCTGTGTGATCTTAGATTGAGAGTTTTTTTTTTTTCCCTCTCTCTCTGAGCTTCAGTTTCTCAGGTTTAAAAAAAAAAAAAGAGGAAGGAGGAGGCGGTGGAGGAGGAAGAGGAGAAGAAAGAAATAACATTACTTATCTCATATTATTAGAGGATTAAATGAGAGTATGACTAGCAAGTACTGGACACACTAGTCTGTAGATGAAAGTAGTCACCTATCTTACCTGGTTTTACCTTTCTGGGAATGCCACTCTCATTCCGCTACAAGCCCCATCTGCAGCCCTACATGCTGCCTTTTTATTTCCCAAGAACCTATCTTAACCCTCCTCTAACTTACTAGCAACTTGCATGGGGAATGACAAGAGAGTGGTCATTGCCCACGAGAAAGGGGCTGAAATTAAAGCTCTAGAAAAAGGAGTCTGTCTATACACCCCTCCACCCCTACTTGAGGCCCCACCTCCGGCACAAAGACTTTCCCAAAAAACTGGCCATCCCTCCTGATGACTGGATCGAGGTCGATTTGACTTTTTCTTACACATCGGGGTTAGCATATACAAAGAGTTCTGAAGTGGTAGTGGCATATATACTGTGCTCTTTTAATGACTGAAAGTGACTTTTAATTATTTACAGGCATATCTGTTTATTATTAAGAAAAAAGTTGCACATGGAGACATATATCAATTTTTTTCCTTTAACATAAATACTTAGATTATTTAGCACATTTGTCAGGATTCAGTTTTAAACTTATTTCCATTTTCCTTACAACATCCTTATGAATTAGGCTAGAGTACATTGTTTCTATGAAAAACATCTTTTCCTAATGGCAAAATTAATATACTGTACAAACCAAGAAACAGACTCTTAACTATAGGGAACAAACTGATGGTTACCAAAGGGAGAGGAGTAGAGTGATGGGTTAAATAGGTGATGGGGATTAAGAAATGCACTTGTGATGAGCACTGGGCACTGCCTGGGAGTGCTAAATCACCTGAAACTAATATAACACTGCTTGTTAACTGGAATTAAAATAAAAACTTAAAAAAAATTACTATACTATATGTTCATTAGACACAACTTGGAAAATAGTGAAAATACCACATAAAGAAAATTAAAAACTTGTCTCTAATAACCACCTAGAGATAAGAAAATTAACATGTTGATGTACTTGTCTCAAGTAGTTTATAATCATATATTTTATAAAATTGGCATAATTCAGTAGATATAGTTTCTGAATCATACTTTTTCCCTTAACCTTATATTCTAGCTTGTTAGTATATTGCTAATCATTTTCAAAACTATAATTTCTAATGTTGATAGTACTGTAGTATATAAATATTCCATAATCTATTTCCCTGTTACTGGACACTTGGGTTTTCTCCCCCTATTTTTGGTTGCCATAAATATTAAGAGCTAGACTTCCTATTTTCTGTATACCTTGGGGAAAACAGAACTGCAGAGGTTAAATGGTTTGCTTCAAGGCTAGGACTGGAATATAAATTCTGGACTCCAGCCTAATTCTCTTTTTCATGGACCAAACTTTAATTTGTCTTAAAACTATTAATCAATACTTAGATCATACTTGGCACTTCAATACATTTTATTTACTGGTCTTCATACTTAAAGTAAATATTACTGACAATTTAGGAGGGTATGAATTGAATTATATATATAGTCCCAAAGTGGGGGTTAATGAGGGTGAAGGGATAATTCAGAGTCCCTACAGCCCCCTTCTTTGTTTCTACCTTTCCTCATTACACCAACTTCCCCAAATGGATCACCCAGTAGGGATAACATCACTTTCTGGTTTTGATTCCTAAGAAAAGATAAAATTTCTCTGCTACTCAGCATCACTACCAAGACATAAGCCCTTACATACTTCCCCTCTTTCTTCACCTGATTTCCCAGTTCAGTTGCCTCTCTCTCTCTCTCTCTCTCTCTCCCTCTCCCTCTCTCTCTCTCTCTCTCTTTCAAAGTCTAACTAGTCTTTGGTTTCTGTAGAAACCACTGCTATTTGCTGTTCTGTCACATCATTAAAGATATACTTACAGTAGAAGAGCTATTCTGTGTCCATTCTTCTTCCACGTTGCTTAGAGTTATACTTTAATGGTGTTCAGCACCAGGTCATGAAAAAAATCCAGTCCTAAGAACGTGGAAGCACAAGTCACAAGTGTTCAGCTCAGCTCCATTACAACTTGTGGTCTAACCTTGGGCAAGTTACTTGTCTCTCTGGTGTCTATTCCATCTTTATTAGATGATCTTGAAGATTTCTTCCAGTTTGACATGACATACTTTGGAACAGTGTGGTTCTTTTAGAACATCTCTTGAAACTTGCCTGTTTAAAAAATAACTTGTTTGAAGTGACTTCCTTCTGGCTATTAAACATCTTTGCTTCCATTTCTTGTATAGGTCCTACACAAGAGACAATGCCTGTATGAGGGTTCTGCCCAAGAGTTTTCTTATTGGTAGTACTGCTCTTGATCTAATTAACCAAGGCTTCTTTCCTGGGTTCTATGCTTTAGGTCCTATTCTAGCCCTCCTCTGCCTTCCTCCTCCCCACAAGGTGACAGGTTTGTCAGGATTTGCCCTCCTGGAACCTGCTCTCCTTCTTCTAGACCAAGCTCTCCCTACCCAGGAAACCTTAAATTCCTTGATCATGAAGCCCTGAGCCTCCTTCTGGTACTTCCTTGGGATTCTGCTTTTCTCTATGCTTTTTTTTTTTTTAATTTCTAAAAAATTTTTGTTTATATTTGAGAGAGAGAGCGAGCATGAGTGGGGAGAGGCAGAGAGAAGAGACAGAATCCAAAGCAGGCTCCAGGCTCTGAGCTATCAGCACAGAGCCCAATATGGGGCTCGAACCCATGAGCTATGAGATCATGACCTGAGCTGAAGCCCAACACTTAACTGACTGAGTCACTCAGGTGCCCCACCTGTCTGTCTTCTTAATGGCAGGCTGTGTTACCCAAAGTAAGGCCAAGAGGTGACTATTTGTGCAATTTGTTTTTGGACTTGCAGACAGAGCTTGGATACATAGGGTGAAGTCTACACACTTATACACAAGTTTCTTTGAGGTCAGTATGAATGGAAGGGTATATGGCCCATTGAGATAAGGGGAAGGTTGGAAACAACCAACCATTTGCACATTTGCCTCAGACTCACAAATGTTAAGGATGGGCCAGCTTGTGAGACACGCTGTCTTGCACAGAGTAGGATAGTGGAGCAAAGAAGAGTGGCTCTTCAAAGACTCTATGAGTTACTTGTGGCCATACTGGAGAACTCACTAACTGGAATGAGTGGACAATAGAAAGAGCATGGAGAAGCCTCAGACTTTTCTTCTTTGGCTCTAGCTAGATGCAAGTTTTAGACACAAAGATAATTTAAAATCTCTTGTCTGGTCTTCATATTGCCAAACTAGAGTTATGCTCTTACAGGCATAATGTGTGATATTTTATTGACAGTAATGACAATAGATTATTGAGCCTAAACTGATGCCCATGTTGACATTATTTCCTCTCTACATGCTTTGGTCCATTTACCCTCAACTCCCTCTCCACCAAAATAAAATCTTTTATAAATGTTTATTTTTATTTTTTGACAGAGAGCAAGTGAGCACAAATGGGGGATGGGCAGAGACAGAGGGGAACAGAGGATCGAAGTGGGCTCTGTGCTAAGAGCAGCAAGCCTGATGCAGGGCTTGAACCCACAAACCAAGAGATTATGACCTGAGCCAAAGTTGGACACTCAACTGACTGAGCCACCTATACCCCCCAAAATAAAATCTTAGGTAAAGCTAAACGTTAAAAAAAAAAAATAAAAAAAAAAAAGAGGGGTGCCTGGGTGGCTCAGTCGGTTGAGTGTCCGACTTCGGTTCAGGTCATGATCTCACGGTCCGTGAGTTCAAGCCCCGCATTGGGCCCTGTGCTGACAGCTCAGAGCCTGGAGCCTGTTTCAGATTCTGTGTCTCCCTCTCTCTCTCTGCCCCTCCCCTGTTCATGCTCTGTCTCTCTCTGTCTCAAAAATAAATAAACGTTAAAAAAAAATCTTAGGTAAAGCAAAACAGTCTCCTTGAGCCTAGCCAACCCTCAAGTAACTACCACATCTGACACCATAGTTATAATAAATGATCTATTAAGAAACATGGTAATTCCAAACTTCATTTCACTATTTCTCACATCACAGTGTTTTGTTAGGATTAGGAGTCATGATTTTGTAAATTTGGTTCTATAAATTATATTCATATGACAGCTGAGAAGGATCAAGATGGAAAAGTAAAATGGTTTAAAATGGTTTAAAATGCCCTTTAAAATGCCCCCTTTAAAATGGTTTTAGTTGTAGTTCTACCCAATTCAAAAAGTTAGCTTCAGGAAAATTCTACCCAGTTTAAAAATTAACTGGATGACATCGAACAAGTTATTCACCCTCTTGGGGACTCAATTTCTTTAACTGTAAAATGAAGAGGTTGGATTAAATGATCTCTAAATTTCCTTAAAACTCTAAGGTTTTATGATTGCCTATGATTTTCTAAGCAGTTATGCCTAGAGCTATTTAGCAGAGAAAATTGCGGAATGTGAAAACCTGTAGGACTCAGGGAAAAAATGAAAAGCCCATTCATCAGGAAATGGGGTCAAGTTAGAGAGCAAAAAGTGTAGTTGCCTGAGCAACTTGAGTCTGAAAAGAAATTATCACAGAGTTAAGCACAGGCCTGAGCCGGCCATGGAGAAAGAAAAGAATGAGAACTCCATCTTTTCCTAATGCTGTCCTGGAAGAGGAATCACAGGAGCACTGTTTGACTTCTGGGAACAAGGTGAGGTATACAAAAACCAAACACATAGATACCCAATTATAAGCTGATTACAGCTCTATCTGCTACAGCTTCCTCCCTAGTGTTTTCATCAAAGTCTGAAAGCTTGATTGCCAAATCTCCACTGGTACTTCAGGACTACCCACAGCATGCAAATTGTCCCTCCCTCTTTCAGTATTAGAAATCCCACCCACAGTCCTACAAGTATAATGCTGTGCTGAAGCTGGGGTTTAAAGCTGGCACCACGCCCCCGAATCCTGCTAGTGATAATATGAGGAAGTAAGACACTCAACTTTGTTGGGAAACCAAATCATGATACGGCAGACAAAAATATGAAACTGCTTGGTCACAGTGTTGAACCCAAAGCTACAAACTACTGCAGAGAATACGGAAGCTCCCCAGAAGGTGTGGCCTTTTCCTCCTGTATATATAACTAATTATATTAAGGGAAACGAATTTCACACCTGACTTTACATGCTTTGTAATTGATCAAAATGCAGGAAATGGCAGGTTTGGGATGGGAAGGAAACAGTAACAAAAAACTTGTAAAATGTCAGATTTGGCTAATCTAGCTCTTATAGAAATAAAAATCGAATGTATCTCTGATAGTTGTCATATTAAAATCTGAAAATGTGAGGTATAAATATTTATTGTCAGTGAATTTCATATAAATTTCTTACGTTCAGACAGTCACAGATTTCCTGTGAATCCAGACAATTTTCACTGTATTTATGTTTCTGAAATCTAACTCAATTTCTTCTATGATGTGTTTTTGCAAAGCTCCTCTTCTTATAAGAATTTTTTGTTTGAACACAAAGAATACTCTAACAACTGTCTAGAAAGCAGACACCCAATATCAGCCCATCTTCTTTTTAACCTAAAAAAGGTATCATTTCTCATTAGAGGTTTGGACATCCAGAACAGACCACTGAAATACAGGACTTTTGTGAGCACTAAATAGAGAAAGAGAAACCTCTACCGTGAAGGGGCTGATGAATAGGAGAAGGAAGATTTTTCATACCATATTTTGGGCAACTTCAGCTATATTTGAGCTTTGGGAAAGTTTCATGAGCTGCTTCTTTAGGAAACTAAAAACAACCAGAGTGCCTTTAACACTGTGCCATTCTTATTCAACAATTACCTATATAGAGCTTATTATGTGCCAGGCCCTGTAAGTGCTTTACAAATACTAATCTTTGATTTTTTTATAGCAACTCTACAGAGTAGGTGATATCATCATCACTATCTCTGTCCCTATTTTAACAGATGAAGAAACTGAGGCACGGAGAGGTAAGTCATTTGCTCAAGCCCCAGAGCTAATAAGAGGCAGAACCTGGGGAGTATGACTTCAGAGCCCATGGTACCAGCTAACACACCCTCCTCTTTCCAGAGTAGGTCATTATTCGAGGCAGAGGTGGAGGCAAAGAATTAGAAAATGTCCTGGTGCCATGGCCGTGTAGCAGGTCACTTCTCTAGTGTGGAAACACTGCTTTTAAATTCTAGCAACTTCCACCTCTTTAACCTGGATGGTTTTTCTCAGATCTGTGCTTCTTAGATGGTCCTACAATAAAAGATATGATGAAGCCAACACCAAGGAAAAACTTTTAAGAGTAATCTCCAGAATGATCTTGCTTAAGAAGATGAGATTGGTGAACTAAAGGGGTCAATAACAAGATATTAATGGCCCTCTTAGTCACCTTTATAATTCTCATAAAAAAATCAACAAAATGCTTTTTGTTGCTGTATTTACAGGTTAACACGAATGATTTCTCTTTGGTTTAAGAGAAAAGAAGGTATCAATTCCTACAAAATATATACTTTGGCCAAGGACATTGGAGAGCAAGGCCCTTTAAGTATGATTCAGAAGTAGTACAGGGATGTTAATCTGAAAGATTATTTAATAAAAACATAAAAAGAACCTATCTACCCATCAATAGGAGAATGGTTAAATTAAAGAACATCCAGGGGTGCCTGGGTGGCTAGCTCATTCAGTTAAGGGGCTGACTCTTGATCTTGGCTCAGGTCATGATCTCCTGGTCATGAGATGGAGCTCCATGTCAGGCTCGGCTGGGAGCCTGTTTGGGATTCTCTTTCTCCCTTTCTCTCTCTGCCACTCCCCTGCTCGTTCTCTCTCTCTCCCTCTCTCTCTCCCTCTCTCTCTCTCTCTCAATAAATAAACTTAGGATGTGAAGGCGATCTGGCTGCAACATCTGTCACCCCATTGATCGCCAGGGTTGATTCCGCTGATCTGGCTGGCTAGGCAGGTGTCCCCTTCCTTCCTCACTGCTCCATGTGCGTCCCTCCCGAAGCTGCGTGCTCTGTGGAAGAGGACGACCTTCCCCAATAGAGGAAGACCGTTCTTCGGTCAAGGGTATACAAGTAGCTGCGCTCCCCTGCCAGAACCTCCAAAGAAGTTCTCAAGGTCCATTTGTAGGAGAACATAGGGTAGTCAAGCTTCCAAGACTCCAGACATATCCAAATGAAGCACTGCACGTGGCAGTCTGCCTTTCTTAAAAATAAAAATAATAATAATAATAATAATAATAATAATAAGTAAACTTAGAAAAATTAAAGAACATCCATATGCAATAGAACATGAGGCAATCACTAAAAATAATCAGGTTGATCTATACATATTTCCATGAAAAGATATGTGTAACCCATTAAGTGAAGAGGGCAAACTGCAGAATGCTTTCACAGTATCATGCCATTTTTGTGAGAGAATGACACAAGAAACAATATTTGTTCTTGAATATCTGTGGCCTAAGGCATGTCTGCATACAAATAGAAATGGTCTGAAAGAATACATACAAACCTCTCAAGAGTGGTTACCTCTGGGGGTGCCTGGGTGGCTCAGTCAGTTAAGTGTCAGAGTTTTGGCTCAGGTCATGATCTCACGGTTTCGTGAGTTCAAGCCTGGTGTTGGGCTCCACACTGATGACCCGGAGCCTGCTTGCCATTCTCTCTCTCCCCATCTCTCTCTGCCCCTCCCCCACTCACTCCTCTCTCTGTCTTTCTCTCTCTCAAAATAAATACACTTTAATAAAAATAAATGGTTACCTCTGGAATATGTGCAGAAGGGGGAGGGGATAGTGGTGAAAAGGAGATAATCTTTTTTACTTTATAGACTTCTACTTGCTTGTGGTAGGTAAGATTCACCAAATGCACATGAGTTAAAGCACAAGCAAGCATAAGGAAACCATTCACCAACTGGAGAAAGATTAAGAAATAGTCAATTATAAATAAGCTGTGTATCAATTTAACAAACTGCCTCCTGAGATATGTCATATAACCACTTTAGGTACTAGTCCTTCCATAATTATGCATAAATTACTGTGTTATCTTTACTAGACTCCTATTTTGCTAATGCTATGAATTTTGAGGTTTTATTTTTATCAAAACTTAAGAAAAACAATAATAGTTTCTGAAAGACTGATAAATAAATAGTTAATGCACTGGTCTTTTATGATTTTTTCTTTTAGAACTCAAATACACATTATGTGAACTATAACCATATTTTAGACTGATAGGATGTCAGTGTAGTATGAAAAAAACAATCTGAACTCATTTGACAAATGGAGCACACCAATGAGTTCAGACTGAATCTGGTTTTCTTGCCCAATGCTTTCAGCTCTTAGAACTTTTTGGAATTCAGAATTACATCTAAGAGATTGTGACTCATACACTCTACTGTTTCTTTTTTCTTTTTTTTTTTTCTTTTTCTTTTTTCTGTTTAACATATACTGCTCCTTCTATCTGGAATTCCCTTTTCTCCCTGTCCAACTGGCTAACTTCAATTTAGTCTTTAAATACCATCTGTCCAGTGAACGTCAAGGTTGAAGTGTCCACTGACCAATCCCCTGTAGACAGTCCCCATCCCACAGACCTGGACACCCATAAAGTCCCTGGAACAGCCTTGGAAGACTTGGGTAAGAATGGGGCTTAAGGGAAGCCCTATCTGGGGAAGTGATGGAGTCACAAGTATGCTTAATGTTACATATGTCAAATATATGTTGAATGGAATGTTTAAAATTTCTTAATATTGCTGCATGATTCAAGAGACAATGGGTGAGTGTACTCCTACATGACTAAAATTTGGTGGGTTTTAAACCTCTTTTGATCACCCTCTTGCACCAAAGACTCACAGACGAAACATAAACAAAAATCTTTGAAAAATACTCATCTTTAACATGTGAAATGTATTCTGGCATTGTGTAGCTTATTGTAGTCAATACCACTTTTTAAAAATACTGATCAAACCCTAGAAATGTATCATCTTATACATAGTTTGAAAGACCCCAAACTGAACAATATTTGTTGACAAATGCTTGCAAACATCGTCAAAGAATCAAAGTATTAACCAAAACTGCACCCAAAGTTTAGTTAGTTTTTTGGCCATTTCCACTTTCATGTTGTTTCTCTCCATTTTCAGTAACTTATTTGCCCAAGTAGGGGCAGAAATTCCTGTCTGAAAGTAGGATGACATCAGGTCAAAACCACAGGATGTGTGCTGAGACAGAAACCAGAACAGCCAGCCATCCGGGAGTTGGGACTGTCTTAGCCAATTTTAGATATTTGGTCACCTTATCTGAGACTACGTGTAAACTCACCTATTTCAGTTTCTCAGAAGGCAGCTCTTACTGTGTAATTCAAAAAGAGTTTTTTCTGCATTCTTTAATGGTTTGGGTTAATTTTAAACAAGGGTTTATGAAATGTGAGCTGGTGCCAGAAAAATGTGGATTAATTTTTGCTGCTTCCCTAGAGAAAGTAGTGGTGTTTTTAATAATAGATTCTAGTAAAGTGTCTATATATTTTTTTGAGGACTTAAAAGACAAAGCAAAATATGGGTTGAATAGAGGTTTTTCAGTGTGTGTGTAGACTAAATTGCACATGGCCTGAATGAGAAAAAATGTTAGTAGAGACTTTTTTTGCAACAGTTCACTATTTAGGTGACCTCAAAAGAAAAGGAATTGATTATATGGATATTGTATCATTGAGGATTAATGCTATCTGCATGTGACAGAAATCCAAAATAGTGGGGAATAATGGTCTTATCTCAACTAAATAGTATTTAGCTCTCTTGTAAAAGAGGTAGATAGTCCAGAACCAGCATGGCTCCATGATGACAAAGGACCAGGATGCCTATTGTTGCTTACTACTGGTGTTTCTGTCGATGCATTCAAATTCTAGAAATCTGAAAGTAGAAGGGAGGAGACATTGCATGCCCCCTCTCTTTAAGGATATGTCCAGAAAATTGCATACACTACATCCCCTTATAGGCTATTAAACAGAATATAATCATATGACTATAATTAGCTCCATGGAAGGTTGGGAAATGTAATCTTTGTACCAGGAAACCATGTACTCAGCTAAACAGTGGAAGGTCTGTTACATGGGAAGATGGCAAGGATAGATACTAGGAAAACAAGCGGTTTCTCCCACAAGTATCCATGGCCTTGGATAAAAATAAAAAATAATAACAATAATAAAAAAACACTTTAAGCTCCATTTCTGCAGCCTTTGCCTCTCCTTCTCAATAGTCAGACTTCTCCTTGTTCTTTAATCTGTGGTTAAAGGGAATTACAAAGACCTCTAGTCAACTCAGCTTAGTTGATTACTTTGCCCCTACATGGCAGAGCCTGCCATGCTAGGACAGCATGTGGATGGCTGGAACTAGAGCCAATCAAACCCTAACCACAAGGCCAGGAAACAGGGTCTAGCCAGGAATCAGAAAGAGGGAAATGAATGCTGGGGAAGTAATCAATAAATAGCTTATCACAATGTCTAAAAGGCAGATCTAAGTTAACATGATCAAATCAAAATTCTTGATTTCTCTCCCAAATTCCACCTCCAGATGCACTACCATCCATAGTATTGTTTAATCCTTGAGCTTCTTTTTCCTTCACTTTTCATAGACGATCAGGATTTGCTACACGTTATGTGGGGCCCAATAAAAAATAAATTTGCAGGGACCCACATTGAAAAATTATCAAGAATTTCAAGACAGCAACAACAGAGCATTAAACCAACTGTGGAGTCCTTCCAAGGGTGGGGCTTGATACAACTACACATGAAGGCACCCAATATATAACTATCATGAGATAATATAAAAAAACATATATTGGTCTCTGTCTCCAGTTCCCGGCACACAGCTCCCAAAACTCATATAAATTCCTAAGAGATAGGAGTACTACAAGCATCTTTTGTTCTAACGAGGTGACTCTGAGTGTGTTTCTGGATAGCTCTTGGATGAGGACTAGTCACTGGAAAGACCAAGTCATGATTAGAAGCTTGGGATTTTCAGCCCTAGTACTGAGGGCCGAGAGGCAAAAGGGCTGAAAGTAGAATTAATGATTGATCAGTCATGCCAACATGATAAAGCCTCTCTAAAATCCTAGAAGTATGGGGTTTAGAGAGCTGCCAAGTGGGTGTACACATCCATATCGGGAGGGTTACATACTCCAGCTCCATGAGGACGGAAGCTCCTTCACTAAGGGACCTCCCAGACTTTGCCCCAGATAGCTCTTGATCTGATTGTTCATTTTCTCATTTATCATATCCACTAATAAACCGGTAAATGTATGTAAGCATTTCCCTGAGTTCTGTGAGCCACCCAGGTGCCCTCAAAACATTTCTTAATTGGTAAACTTCTCTCCATCTCCATGATGACATCCTATATCTTTGGTCCTGAACTAAATGGTATTGGTCTCTTAACAAGTGTACCAGCTTTCACTTTTGTCCCTGCTTCAGTGGTGTTCAATCAGGGAAGCAGAACCATGAGGAAGGATACACACACACACACACACACACACACACACACACAATACATATATAACACACATCAAAATATATTTAAAATATATTTAAATATATAAAATGTATTTATATAAATATATTAAAATACATAAGCATTTGACTCCAAGTGAAAAAAATAAGAACAAAAAGTACAATATATTGAGCACCAAATATACTGTAGACATTGTATTACATATTTTATATTATGGCACAATAGAAAAAATATAGGTTTTGGAGTCAAGACAAATCTGGATTTGAAACCTACTCCCACACTCACTAGCTGCATGACTTTGACAAGTCAACTAAACTCTAAGTCTTTATGTTTCCTAATGCATAAATAGGGACAAAAATATTTCCTTTCAAAGTTCTTGAGAAGATTGAGAAATTAGAAAGGAATCACAAGGATACTTACTGGGTTTGAGAAAAGAATAGAAGACATCAGTGAGACCCTTACCACAGAGATAAAAGACTTAAAGAAGAATCAATCAGAGATGAAGAGTACAATAAATGAGATTGGAAACAGGCTTGATGCAATGAATAGCAGGCTGGAAGAAGCAGAGGAATGAATTAGTAACCTAGAAGACAAAATAATGGAAAATAATAAAGAACAAAAGAGAGAAGAATTATGCAACATGAGAATAGACTTAAAGACCTCAGTCACTCCATCAAATGTAATAATGTTTGTATTATAGGAGTCCAAAAAGAAGAGAGTGAAAAGAAGGCAGAAAATTTCTTTCAAGTAATAATAGCTGAAAATTTCCCTAGGAGACACAGAGAACTACCATCAAAATAACACAACAGGCCAACACCAACACAAAAACAAGAAAAAAATCTTAAAAGCAGCAAAACAAAAGAAGTCCTTAACCTACAAGGGAAAATCCATAAAGCTAGCTAGAGATCTCTGAACAGAAATTTGTCAAGCTAGAAGACAGTGGCATTATATATTCAAAGTGCTAAATGGGAACAATCTGCAGCCAAGAATACTCTACCCAATGATAGCAAGGCTATCATTCAGAATAGGAGAGATAAAGAGTGTCCCAGACAAACACAAACTAAAGGAGTTCATGACCACTACACCAGCCCTGCAAGAAATATTTTTTTTTAATTTTTCTTAATGTTTACTTATTTTAGAGAGAGACAGAGTGGGAGCAGGTGAGGGAAGAGAAAGAGGGGAGACATAGAATCCAAAGCAGGCACCAGGCTCTGAACTGTCAGCACAGAGTCCAACGTGGGACTCAAACCCATGATTGGTGAGATTATGAACTGACACTTAACTGACTGAGCCACCCAGGCACCCCAGCCCTGCAAGAAATATTAAAGGGGGCTCTTTGAGTGCAAAGGAGAGACCAAAAGTGACAAAGACAAGAAAGGATCAGAGAAAATCTCCAGAAACAATGACAAAACAAGTAATAAAAATGGCACTAAATACATCTATCAATAATTACTTGGAATATAAATGTACTAACTGCTCCAATCAAAAGACATAGGGTGTCAGAATGCATAGAAAAAACAAGACCCATCTAAATGCTATCTACAAAAGACTGTAGACCTAAAGACACCTACAGATTGAAAGTGAAGGGTGGAGAAACATTTATGATGCAAATGGATGTCAAAAGAAAGCCAGAGTAGCAACACTCATATGGGACAAAGTAGACGTTTGTCTAGTATCTAGTTTGTCTTGTATTGTTTTTTTATCATGATTTGGTTTCAGGGTAGTACTGGCTTTATAGAATGATTTTGAATGTGCTCCCTCTATTCTATTATTTGTAAAATTTTGATCAATATTATCATTAATTATTTTTTGAAATGTTTGGTGGAATTCACCACTGAAATCATGTAGTCTCGGGCTTTGCTGTGCTGGGATATTTTTTATTCCTAATTCAACTTTCATTCTTGTTATTGGTCTAAGAAGATTCCCTATTTCTTGGATTCAAAATTCATGATTCAATCTTGGTAACTTATATGACTTTAGCAATTATCTGGATTTTTTTCCCTAAGTTATCTGATTTGTTAGTGCATAACTTTATAGTAATTTATTATCACACTATGTATTTTTGTGGTATCTATTGTATTGTTTTCTATTTCCTATTTTAGTTTTTGAGTCTTCTTGTTTTGTCTTAGTTAATGTAGTTAAAGTATTGCCAATTTTGTTTATTTTTTTTTGGAAAAAAGCAGTCATTTCTTTCTTTCAATGTTAGGTTATTGTTTATCCTGGTTTCTATTTTATTTATTTCTGATTTTTCTTTGTAATTTCCTTCCTCTACTAAATTTCAGATAAGTTTCTTCTTTTTCTAGTTTCTTGTGGTGTAATGTTTATTTGAACTTTTTTCTTAATACAGAACTTATAGCATAAAAAAATTAAAATAGAATTATGATATGATCTAGTAATTCCACTACTAGGTATTTACCCAAAGAAAATAAAAATACTAACTCAAAAAGGTATATGCACCCTTATATTTACTACAGCATTATTTACAATAGCCAAGATATGGAAGCAACCCAAGTGTCCATCAATAGATGAATAGATAAAGAAGTTGTGGTATATGTAAAAATATGGAATATTACTCAGCCATAAAGAAGAATGAGATCTTGCCATTTGCAACAATATGAAGGGATCTATAGGGTATAATGCCAAGTGCAGTAAGTCAGTCAGAGAAAGACAAATACCATATCATTTCACTCATATATGGAATTTTAAGAAACAAAATAAATGAACAAACAAAAAAAAGAGACAAACAGGGCATTGTGGGTGGCTCAGTTGGTTAGGTGTCCGACTTTGGCTCAGGTCATGATTTCATGGTTCATGGGTTCGAGCCCTGCATTAGGCTCTGGGCTGACAGCTCAGAGCCTGGAGCCTGCTTCGGATTCTGTGTCTCCCTCTCTCTCTGCCCCTCTCCCACTCACGCTCTTTCTTGCAAAAATAAATAAATATTTTTTTAAAAATGAGAGACAAAAAAATCAGACTCTTAAACACAGAGAAGAAATGATGATTACCAGAGGGGGGTGGGGGGAATGAGTGAACTAGGTAAAGGGGATTAAGGGTACACTTACCTTGATGAGCACTGAGTAATGTATAGAGTTGATGAATCACTATACTGCATACCTAAAACTAACATAACACTGTATGTTAACTATACTGGAATTAAAAAATCAAAGGCTTTGAAGAAAAGTTAGGAAATTTGAGTTTTCTTCCACAAAAAAATGGGTAACTCGAGATATTTTTAAATAGAGGATTGACACGATTTAATTGGGGTGTAGTAAGACCACTCTAGTTTCTGAGTAAAACATGGAGGGAAGAGAAAAAAATTTGGATTTGGCAAATTCCAAATGAGGCTTTGTTGGAAAAATCCAGGACACAGAGAGAGAAAATGATGATCATATTTTAATGTGAAACATGTGAATGAATTTAAAGGATATTCAGAGGACATAATCAATAATAAATGAATTTTGGTTCATGTTGATTGTGAAGTTTCAGTGGGATAGCCAGGAGGAGTTACCAACTACAGAGTAGGCTATGTGGGACAGAGAAAGAATTGGGAGTAGAGCTTCAGATGTGAGAATCTCAGGCATACAGATGGTTTTCAAATTTATGAGCTTACTGTGTGCTAAACAAACCTAATAAAGTTCTGTTCTTAAAAAAATATACAGATATATAATAAATATTTATATAAAATAACACATATTTCAAATATAAAATATAATTTAAATATACAAAATATATATCACATATTAAATACATAAAATGTATTTATATAAATATATTAAAATATATACACATTATATAACTATATAAATATTTACATATAGATACATAATAAATATAAAGTATATAAATAAATTCCTATATATGTATATATTATATATACATGAGTTTGTTATAGGGCTTTGGCCTCACACAACTATAGAAGCTGATAAAACAGTGTATGTGCCCCACACCCCCCCCCAGGCTCTGGCACTTAAAAGGGACAATGAATATGAAGGAGGAGAAGGAGATGTGAGAATCAACTGGAATCTGGAGGGTAAGCTTCTACACAGCTACAAGGATGGACTGGAATCGGAAAGACTGTCAGTCTCTCATCACTTCCAATCCTCCAACTTGGATGAGGGCATGTGTCCCACAGGAGAAGCTGATGCCCTTAGTCATGGGACTGAATATGCTCTTGGCCCAGGACTTCGAGAAGCTGAAGGATAAAATTTGGCAGGAGCTGAAGGAGCTGTGGGCCAGATGTTGCCCCAGGCCAGGAGGGTGAGTCAGCAGATTACAACAATGTAAATCTACTGCAAGAGTGCCTGTGCTCTGCTCCCATCTTCCAAGTGTAAAAACAATAGGCTACTGCTTCTTTCTACCTTCCAAATAGTGTACAGAATTGTACTTGTGGCTGCCTGGGTGGTTCAGCCAGTTAAGCATCAGACTTGGTTTCAGCTCAGGTCGTGATCTCACAACTCATTGGTTCAAGCCCTGCCATCAGGCTCTGGGCTGACAATGTGCAGACTACTTTGATTCTGTCTCTCTCCTCTCTCTCTGCCACTCCCCCACTAATGCTCTCTGTCTCAAAAATAAACATTAAAAAAAAAAAAAAAAACTCAGGCAACAACAGATGTTGGCAAGGATGCAGAGAAAGAGGATCTCTTTTGTACTGCTGGTGGGAATGCAAACTGGTGCAGCCGCTCTGGAAAACAGTACGGAAGTTCCTCAAAAAATTAAAAATAGAACTACCCTACAACCCAGCAATTGCACTATGAGGTATTTATCCAAAAGATACAGGTATGCTATTTCGAAGGGGCACAAACACCCCAATGTTTATAGTAGTGCTATCAACAACAGACAAAGTATGTAAAGAGCCCAAATGTCCATTGATGGATGAATGGGTAAAGAAGATGTGGTACACACACACACACACACACACACACACACACACGTATATACAACGGAGCATTACTCAGCAATCAAAAAGAATGAAATCTTGCCATTTGCAACTACATGGATAGAACTAGAGGGTATTATGCTAAGCAAAAATAGTCAGAGAAAGACAAATATCATATGACTTCATTCACATGAGAAATTTAAGATACAAAACAGATGAACGTAAGGGAAGGGAAGCAAAAATAATATAAAAACAGGGAGGCGAACAAAACAAAAGATTCTTAAATAAGGAGAACAAACAGAGGGTTACTGGAGAGGTTGTGGGAGGGGGGATGGGCTAGATGGGTAAGGGGCATTAAGGAATCTACTCCTGAAATCATTGTTGCACTATATGCTAACTAGCTTGAATGTAAATTAAAAACAAAAAGCAAACAAAAAAATCTTTTTGTGAGGCTTGACAACTCTGAGCCATGCAGGGAAGGGAATTCTGGGAAACTTAATTCCAGCTTAGCTAAATTGACACAATGCAATCTCTCCATACTCCTTCAATTAACTCAACTTGCTGTAGGTATCATTTAAAAATTCAAATCAGACCTTCTTAAACCCTTCCAAGTGCTTTCCCTTGCATCTGGAATAAAACCCAAACCCTTTACCATGGTCTACAAGGCTACACAAGATCTGACTCCTCTGTTCTCTGAGCTCATTTAATTTTGTAACACTTCCTCCTTGAATGTCATTTCAGAGCCCCTGGCCTCCTACCAGTTCCTGAATCACAGCGAGATCATGCCTGTCTGAGGACCTTTGCACCAGCTGGATCAATTGCTTGCAACACCCTTCCCATTGATGGATCTTCATATCACTAGCTCTTTCTTATTATTCAGGTTTCAGCTCGATGTCATCTCTTTGATGCAATTTTGGAATGGTGGTGGGGCTCTAGAGCTGATGGCCAAGAAAGAATTCTTGAGACATCTTTGGAGCAAAAAGGTGATTTTATTAAAGCATGGGGACAGGACCATGGGCAGAAAAAGCTGCACTGGGGTTGTGAGGAGTGACTGATTATATACTATGGAGTTGGGGCAAGTAAAGCCAAAGGAGAAGTTTCTGAAAGGACTTTCATATGTTAAAGAAGATACTGGAAGTCAAGTTAAGGTTATTTTTTTCTCTAGTAAGACATTAACATTAAGATTATAGGGAGCTCCTAGAGAAGTGTTATACTCTGCCTATCTCAAATATTTGTCAATGAGCTGCAGGTTATAAGGAAATTTAATTTTATCTATCATTTTCTTCTTGCCTTTGTTCCTCACATCTCTATGGAGGGGAGGGTGATATTAGGGCTCCTGGAAACTGAGTATATAGGTTTCTGGAGATTAGGCTATCGATAAATTGCCTTTTTCTTGTAATTTACTAAAACATCTGTAAACTGATGGAGACTCATGTCCCGCATGACTGTGATAATTTATTTGTGTTATTTGTTTTTCCCTTTCCTTTGTTCTTGGGCAGCCAGGAGTGCCTGAGGAATATCACACATATCCCACCTGGGGAGGGGAAGTTGTGGGGTGTTAGCTTCTGCCTTGGTCTCAGCTTGCCTTTGGCTCCCTCATCATCCTCAGAGACCTTCCCTGACTACTCAATCTAAAGAAGTCCTCATGATGTAGTTTTGGGGTGATGGGGGAGTCCGGAGCCAATGGCCAAGAAAGAATTCTTGAAGATGTCTTTGGTGCAAAAAGGTGATTTTATTACAGCATTGGGACAGGAAGAGCTGCACTGGGGTTGTGACAGGTAATTCACTATATACCCTCAGGTTGGAAGGGGATCAGAGATAGAGTAAGTCTCTAAGGTATTTTGGAAGCAAGGTTTTCAGGACATTGAGGGGCTAGCTGTTGGTAGGGAAACACCCTTTAATACTGTTTAATAAAACTTCAGTCATGAGACCCTTCAGATATATATGGGGGGGGCATAAGCATGGAGTATGACTGTCAGCATATATCTTGGGGCAGTTGAGATAAAGGGAGTAGACTTACAGGATCCTCAAGGTTGGGATAATGTTAAGCTAAGGTTCTCTTTTGCCCCTAGCAAAGTGTCGTCATCGAGGCAGCTGAGCTCCTAGAGGGAGGTCACTCTGCCATTCTCAGGGACTTGTCAATGGGCTGTAGGCAGTAAGGGAATTTAACTTTCCATTTGCCTTAGTTTCCCACATCATCATGGCAAGCACTTAAACCCCTTTCCTTTGTTCTTGGGTAGCCAGGGGTGTCCTAGGAATATCATACATATTCCACCCGGGGTGGGGGTGGGGTGCCAGCCTGTATTTTGCCCTCAGCTTGCCCCACACTCCCTCATCACTCAGACACCTCAATTTTCTCTTTGTCCCAATAATCCTTTTATCCATCAGAAATTATTTTGTTTATTTATTGTTTCTTTATTTCCTATCTTTCCCATCCCCATCACTATCAGAATGTAGGCTGTGCGTAAGAGCAAGGACTTTGCCTGTCTTGTTTCTCTGCCTGGCACATAAGTGTGCTCAATAAATGTCAAGGGAATAAATAAAAATATTTGGATTTACATCAGTTTTCAGGGCCCCAGGCCCCATGAACTCCACGATCACCCCAAAAGCCTCATCATTCATATGGCCATAACAAAGGGCCACAAAATGCATGGTTTACAACAGAAATCTATTCTCATGTTCTGCAGGCTAGAAGACTGAAATCAAGGTTTCGGCAGGTCCAAGGTCCCTCTGGGGATCTGGGGGTGAATGCTTCTTTGCCCCTCCTAGCTTGTAGTAGCCTGAAGGCTCCTTGGCCTCTGACTGTGTCACTCCAGCTTCTTGTCTCCATGATAAGGGAGCATAAGGCAAGCTGACAGGCCTTAAACCACCCCCCCCAACACCCCACCCCCACCCCCAACCCCCGGTGGGATATGTGTGATATTCCTCTGGTTCTCTGGCTACCCCAGATCAAAGGAAAGGGGAAAAACAAAAGGACCTGAGTCTCCATCAGTTTACAAAAATCTTAGCAAATTACAAGAAAAAGGCAGTCTTATCAAGCTCAGTTTCCTAGAGCCCCAACATCACCCCTCCATAGTGATGTGGGAAACACAGGCAGAAGGAAATGGCAGATAGAACTAAATTTCCTTATAACCTGCAGCCCATTGACAAATACTTGAGGCTGGCAGAGTAAAACTTTCTCCAGGAACTCCCTACTGTCTCAATGCTAATACTTTGCTAGATGGAAAACCACCTTAGCTTGACAATAGCTAGGCCTCCACTATCCTGGGAGTCTTCTTTAGCATATGAAAATCTCACTAGAAACTTCCCCTGGACTTTACCTCCCCCAACTCCCAAATATATAACCAGTCTCTCCACAGGATTCCAGGGCAGTTCTTTGTCCCCATGGGTCCTGTCCCCATGCCTTAATAAAGTCATCTTTTTGCACCAAAGACGTCTTCAAGAATTCTTTCTTGGCCATCAGCTCTGGACCCCACAAACCTCACCCACTATTACCCCAAAACCTCATTATTCACATGGCCTTCTCCTCTGCGTGTCTGTGTGTGTCTCTGTGTCCTTTTCTTTTTTCTTTTTTAAAATGTTTTATTTATTTTTGAGAAAGCGCAAGTGGGAGATGGGCAGAGAGGGACGGAGGATCTGAAGCGGGCTCTATGCTGACAGCGCCAGGGAGATGGATGTGGGGCTTGAACTCATGAACCGTGAGATCCTGACCTGAGCTGAAGTTGGACACTCAACCGACTGAGCCACCCAGGTGCCCCTCCTCTTCTTACAAGGCAAATCATCATTGGATTTAGGGCTTACCTCAAACCAAGGATCACTTACTATCAAAATCCTTAATTCTATCTGCAAAGACCCTATTTCCAAATAAAGTCACATTTTCAGGTTCTTGGGCTTAGGACCTGAACACATCTTTTTGGGGGGACACAATGCAACTCAGTACAGGGCTGATGAAAGATTCCTTCTATAACTGCTACTTCCACTGAGTCAGGGTCTCTCTCTCATAGATCTGAACTGGGGACTGCCTCTTAGGACCCTCAGTGAGTGTCACGTACCACAAGAAATAAAGACATTTGGGGGTAATGCAGAAAAAAAAGGATTTTCATATTCCCTGAAATAGAGGAATGACAGCTGGAATGTAGACAATGATTAATTAAAAGTTTGTAGAATCCAGGAGAGTCTGGGTGGCTCATTTGGTTAAGTGTCCCTACTTCAGCTCAGGTCTTGATCTCACAGTTGGGTGAGTTAGAGAACCCCATGTGGGGCTCCATGCTGACAGCTCAGAGCCTGGAGCCTGCTTCGGATTCTGTGTTTCCCTCTCTCTCTGCCTCTTCCCTGCTCACACTCTGTCTCTCTCTCTGTCTCAAAAATAAATAAACATTAAAAAATAAATAAAAACAAAAAAAGCCTCAGCTCAAAGACAGTCTCCACCTGAAGCCCCAGATAGCTTTAGACATTCCTCCTCCTCCCTCCTGCCCTCTACATATCTTCTCTTATCACATTGTACTTCCTTGTACGTTGTTCTAAGCTGAAAACTACATTGACGTCAAGGACTTCATATACTAGGAAATGAATCTTTTGTACTTTGTACAGGATATGTCATTGGTTGATTGATTCATTCATATGCCAATGAATGATTAATTATATCCCCATTTTACAGATGAGGGAACTGAGATTCAGAAAGGTTAAATAACTTTTTTAAAAAAATGTTTTTTATTTATTTTTCAGAGTGAGAGTGCGAGCAGAAGGGCAGAGAGGGGGGACAGAGGATCTGAAGTAGGCTCTGTGCTGACAGCAGCGAGCCTAACGTGGGGCTCGAACCCACGGACCCTGAGATCATGACCTGAGCCAAAGTCAGATGCTCAACCAACTGAGCCACCCCGGTGCCCCAAGGTTAAGTAACTTTTGAGGACATATACTAGTGAGTTGCAGAGGTAAGATACTAACTCAAAGGTATGTCTTGCCATTTTTCCTTGTCACTACTACCATCCCTCCCTACAATGTTCTATCCTGCCCTTACAGTTTCTGTTTATCCATATTGTACCCATTGCTGAGTCCCCAATCAAATCTTACCTAATCAGTGAAATCTTTCTGATGACCTATTTGTGATAACTTCTCCTTTTCCCCCAGAAGGCTCCTGAGATGGCTTTCAGAGTGAATGGGGGAAAGTTATGATGTAGGGTATGTGGCGTTGGAGAATTGCTTATTCATGTCTCATCTGTGTTCCACACTCCAAATTCAGGCTCTTGGTGCAAAGGCCTATGTATTTTGCAGGCAATGCACCCTCCATTGGTTCCAAATCTCACATAATATTCTCTCACAGTCTGCATGTCTTTCCTGAGGATTTATGTGGCTGGTGATGGATGCAATTGTTTGCATGGTTTAGTCAGCTGAACTTCCAGGAGAAGCTGCAGAATGGAGCAAGTCCCCAAGGGTTATCTGAACACACAAAGTCCCCATACTGGGGTTAGTACTTAGGACACCTAAAGGTTTTCCCCTCCTCTCTCTGTCTCTGCTTCTGTTGAAAGTAAGGGCTTCAACCTTTTCCAAATGTGACTCCTCCAAGGTTGCTGTATAAAAAGCAAAAGCTTATTTTCTATTAGTCCTTTCCTCATGTTACCACACGGAAAATAGACACTTACTTTTCACTGGCCCAACTTTTTCCTTTTTAAATAGAGGAACGTATATCGACATTAGAAATAACCATTTTTGTTGTCAGTGGTCCTTGAAAAGTAATGCAGGAAGTTACTTACAGTTGAAAGAAAATGTGCTTGTTACCTGTCCTCATGACCTCAACTCTCAAGCTGAGACAGTTACAGTCTGAACCTGCAAAAATCCACAATAATTTTCCAATGTCTTTTGTACTTAAAATTTCGGGTAGATCTTATTCACATCTTAAACATCTTATTCAATAATAATGTGCCACCCAAGTCTGTAATTTAACTACAACATTTAACCCTTACTTGTGTCCACATACAATACAGAGATGATCTATAATTTGGGAAGAAGTAGTGAATTAAAAGTGCAGGTCTAGTACTAGCCTACCTGTGTTCAAATTCCATCTCTACCATCAATCAGCTGTGTGACATGGTGTGTTTCTTATCGCCTCAGCCTCATTTTGCTCATTTTTAAAATGAGATCCTATCACTTTATAAAGCTGTATTTAATATAAAACGTAATACATGATAAAGCTATTTAAGGGCTTACTACGCTCTAGGCACTATGTTGAGCACTTTACATCCATCTCCTCGAATTGTCAGAGCCATCTCAACAAACGCCCTTCTCCACTTGTCTATTCTCTTCCGCCCGCGAGTGCAGTGCGGGGTGGGCGGCGCTGGGGGTAGGGACCCACCTCTGGAGCCCCCACCCACCACCACCCAGCCGCTGGCAGACCACGCCTAAGGAAGGGCGGCCCTGGGGTGGGGGGAGCCGGTTTCCAGCCGGACCGCGTCCCTGGGCGCTCCCGAGTGCCGCGCCTGCGCGCTCAGCCCGTCGCCGCGCCAGCCCTGCGGACGTGCGCCCGTAGCTTTCGCGGCGTCTGGGCCCTGAGATGCGCGCCTACCCGGTCCGTGCCAGCTCCAGGTGCGTGAGGAGGACTTGAGGAGTCCGTGTGTGAGGTGGAGCGATCCTCGGGAAGGGTCGGGCCTGCCTCGATCCCTCCAAGGTGTCCGGGGACCCATAGCGGGGGCGCCAAGACCTCAGCCCCCTTTCCTTTTCCACTTCCCCGCCTCCCGACTGCGTCTCATGGGGGACGGCAGTCTGTCTCCTAGAGGACGGCGCAGAAAGGATGCTTTTCCCCTGCTGTGGGTCGAATCGCCTGTGGCATTTTTCCCCTGGCTGCGGCCAAAGCAGTTTTCACCCTTCCTTTCCTAGTGTGGGATTTTGCAGTCTCTGGATTCGGCTGGACCCCCTAGGTGCTTATTGGTTGTGGACGATTAGGGCGACGGCCAGATGTCAGGGTCCTCTGTCCGTTTCAGCCCCTCGGGGACGAGAGGTGAGAGTTCAAGGCCACGAGAGTGGGCCAGGGGAAGTGGGGCAGAAGCGGCCACAAAGGAGGAAAGGTTGTGATCAATGTCGCCAGAGATTATTCCCCAGCTGGAAGTGATCCAAGTTTCTCTCCGGTCTTTTTTTGTTCACTTGCTTTTGTGAGATCCTTATTTCGCTTTGATGGTGTTAGGTAAGGGTAAAAAACCAACAGGCTTTCAGTCGGGAAGCGTCTTGGAATTTTTTAAATCGGTTTTTACAGTCTTCCAACAGAGTGTTGTCTTGCAGTTGTCATAATAATCTTCAGGTTGAACCTCTGAGGTTTACTTTTTTTTAATTTTCAACTTAACATAGAAAAAAGAACATGGTGTTGGCATGGTTTTGTTTGTTTGTTTGTTTCTTCTTTGGGATTACCAACAACAAAAATATCAATTGAGAGCACAGAGAATCAGTTGAAGTGGGATTTGGAGCTTTATCAAATTAACATGCACCCTGTGTAAGTACACAGGGTACTGCACTTGGAGCATTGGGGATCCCAAAGCTATGGCTTATAAATAGCAGATGAGATCACTGGTTGCCATCAATGGTTCCAACAGCACAGGGCTCCCAGTAAGTGCTTTCCCACATGGTGTGAAGGCAAGTGACAACAGAATACAGTTTTAGTGCTAGTGGTAGGTGATCAGCCATAGACACTTTCTGGCATAGGAACCCTGTTAGAATCGGAGGTGGTTGTTGTATGTGGTGCAAGTGTGGGATTTTTTCAAGAGTATTCCATGGAAACTATTAAAGAGGAAAACTATACAGTAGGAATCGAGGAGGTCGGCTGTAGGCCAGAATCCTTTGTGTGATCTTTCAGGCCCGACTGTAGACAATTGCATGGTTTTGGCTGGCTGGCCTTCTGGAGAAAACTGCCCTCTTCACACCAGACTTGTGCATGGCCAGTTTCTGGGGGGAGTTGCAGTCAAGGACTCACTCCTTCCCTCCTGCTACGCAGGCTTATACTAGATTGCATTGTTGGCTCAGGTACCTCCATTCTGAAGATCTTGGCTGAGATATTTCCCAGGTGCCTCTGTGCCCACCAAGACCTCTTTGGGTAGGTGGGGGGAGGGACTTGCTTGAGGTACTTTTCTCCGTTTTGACTCAGGACCTTTCCACTCCTTCGTCTTCCCCTGGCTCACAGATCCATGAGGAGGCAGAGCCTTTTTGTTCTGGCCTCCTCTGCAGAGAGATGATTGTGTGCACTGCATCCATCTGATCCTCACCTAGTGTAGTTCTGTTTAATGGGCCCTGGGGAACCAGTACTTGTTTTGCCTTTTGCTTGCACTGTGGCAGTAAGTGAATAAAGGCTTGATTATTACTTTCATTTTGGCTCATTGTCCTAATTGACCACCTCGACACCTGATAGCTTGACAGGAATGAAATAAATTGCCAAGTTCTTGGCAATTTACTGGATTCATGACTTAATTTTAATACCCAAAACTGTTGCCTGTGTTAGCATGTTTAGGGATTTGGAGGTTGTTCACCAGTAACTCTGTGTAGTGAAAATGCATATTAATAGCACCAACAGCTGATTGTCGCTAACATGGATATCTGCGTTATATAGTACATTTTGTAAATTAATATAGTGGCTTGTAGTCAGAGTCTTTTATTTTGCATAGACTAGTGTGGCATATTCCATTTGGCCTCTAATTAAATGTTTTGATAAATTTGGGGGGTTATATGGGCCAAGTGAAGAAAATCAGATACTGTTGCTTTCCTTAGTAATCCTGTCTCATCCTGTGGGCCCCAATCTTACCTAATAGATTATTTGGTTACTTTGAATAAAGTAATTGATTTGTTGTGGGTTCCTCTGTCTAGTGTTGTCTGAAGAGATAATACCAGGAACAGCTTTCACAAACTTTCTTAATCTTTATACAGAAGTTTCACAAAACCGTATTTATCTTTATTTGTAATACAATCTGATATATTCGACTTTTTTTTTTTTTAATTTTTTTTTCAACGTTTATTTATTTTTGGGACAGAGAGAGACAGAGCATGAACGGGGGAGGGGCAGAGAGAGAGGGAGACACAGAATCGGAAACAGGCTCCAGGCTCTGAGCCATCAGCCCAGAGCCCGACGCGGGGCTCGAACTCACGGACCGCGAGATCGTGACCTGGCTGAAGTCGGACGCTTAACCGACTGCGCCACCCAGGCGCCCCTATTCTACTTTTTATTAAACAAAATTGCTGATCATAACCCACTATATTGATTTCATAATCCATTAGTGGGTAGCGATGTATACTTTGAAAAACAGAGATAAAGCAACTGGTAGAAGATACTTGCTCAGTAAATGAATTTTTCCATGTTTCTAATTCACATTGCTGAAGAGAACCACAGTGGCTGTGTTTGTGCCTTTGTGTTTAAGGTGTCTTCTAGGAAAAGGCAGTTAATAGCAAATAGCATATATGTTGAATATTCGCCAGATCAGCTGACGGAAAGAAGAACGTGGAGTTTCTGGTAGATTGATCATCTTTCTGATCTCAAGGAGAAAATACATTAGATGAGAAAGCTAGAGGAGCTTTTTTTTTTTTTTTTTAAATCTCTGATCCCCTTATTTAAGGTAGTAAAAGGATTAGAAGAAAATTGGTTTCTGATAAAAGGGAAGATAGGTTTTTGTGAAAATACCTGGTAAACTTTTGCATGTGTCCTCCAGGGGGATATTGGAGAAAGCATTTTTATCTTCATATTAACTTTAAGACCAAAATGATCCTTTTATTATATTGTCTGAAAAGTGAACCACACTCAACTTTCAAATTACTTAGCCATTGATAAATACAGAAGTAGCCAATTTGCCTCATTGCTTTTGTACATGTCTTTTGAGAGCTGAACAACAAAATGCAAAAAAGACATAACTACAAATTTAGTTAATGTATTTATTTCTTAGGTAGAAACCCTAAAAAATTATGCAGACAAGGATAAAGCTTTAAAATTTGATTAGTGTTGAGCTAAGTAATACCTTACATTTGTGTATTGCTTCACAGTTTTCCAGCACATTCAGATGCATTATCTCCATGATTCTCACAACAACTTGATATGGTAGGCAGGCCAGGAGGCATTTTCCCCATTTTAGAGATGAAGAATCTGTATTTCTTTCTTTCTGCCACTGAGATCATATGGTGGCAAATATAGGACTAGAACCCCAGTTATCTGGGCCATTTTCTCCCAGCTGTCCATGTTGTCTTTGTTGGTCCAAAGAAGTAATTAAAAGTAAATACTGTTATGGGCGCCTGGATGACTCAGTCAGTTGAGCAGCTGACTCCATTTAGGCTCAGGCGTTGATCCCAGGGTCATGGGATCAAGCCCTGCATCAGGCTCTGAGCTGAGCATGGAGCCTACTTGGGATTCTGTCTCTCTCTCCCTCTGCCCCTTTGCCCCATTCACACTCTCTCTATATAAAAATAAAAATAAAAAAATAAATACTGTTAATGAGGTGGCTAAGAAATCCAACTTTGGTATCTGAAACATTGCCTTCTCAGATTGTGCCCATAGTATGCTATAATTAAATGCAAATACATCTTATTTTTAGTATTATATTTTAATTCTTACACTTTTTACCTGTCTAGATTAATTTTTTTTAAGTGACAAAACAAATACTGACAAAACTACTTACTAGAGAACTAGGAAAATTGGAATTAAAAGGTCTATTTAATGTTAAGAAATTCACTTCAGTCCCCTTTTAATGCATTATCTCAATTAGAAATCCAACTTTATATTGATTTTTAGATATATATTTTTTAATTTATTTTTTAAATTTCCCTCTCTTAATGTTTATTTATTTTTGACAGAGATAGAGAGCATGAGTGAGGTGGAGGAGGGGCAGAGAGAGGGAGATGGGATCCAAAGTGAGCTCTGTGCTGACAGCAAAAAGCCCATTGTGGGGCTTAAACTTAGGAACTGCAAGATTATGACCTGAGTTGAAGTCAGACGCTGAACCAACTGAACCACCGGGCGCCCCTAATTTTATTTTTTTTAAGTAAACTCTATACCCAACTTGGGTCTTGAACTCACAACCCTGAGATCAAGAGTCCTATGCTCTATCTCCTGAGTCAGCTAGATGCCCCTAGAGATTTCTTTAATTTAAAGACTCATCATTTCTATGTATGAAGTTAGTTTTATGATTCTAAAGTATTCATCTAAAATAGTTGTTAACTTACTTGTAAACATAGAAAAAGTCCAGGTTCCTCTCTACCCTTAATATCTTTAGCCAAAAGACAAATTATTTCTTTTCATATGAATACATTTTAAATTAATACATTTTTATTTTTAATTTTTAGACATCTGTGGAGTTTAAGAACATGGAGTTCATCAGAGTATATCACTGAAGAATATGATGGCTGAAAACAATTTAAAAATGCTAAAGATTCAACAGTGTGTAGTGGCCAACAAACTACCTAGAAACAGGCCGTATATTTGCAATATTTGCTTCAAGCACTTTGAAACGCCATCAAAATTAGCTAGGCATTATCTCATTCATACTGGTCAAAAGCCATTTGAATGTGATGTGTGTCATAAAACTTTTAGACAACTGGTTCATCTGGAGAGACATCAACTAACTCATAATCTGCCTTTTAAATGTAGCATTTGTCAACGCCACTTTAAAAATCTGAAGACGTTTGTAAAGCACCAACAACTTCACAATGAAACCTACCAGAATGACGTGAAACAGGTCAGAAGATTGCTGGAGGCCAAGCAGGAAAAGCCGGTATATGGGATGTATCATACTTTTACCACAGAGGAAAGATGGGCATTACACCCGTGCTCTAAATCTGATCCTGCATACAGCCCTACAAAGAAAAGAAAGAATATTCATGCATGTACGATCTGCGGCAAGATGTTTCCATCACAATCAAAACTTGATAGGCATGCACTTATTCATACTGGTCAGAGGCCTTTTAAGTGTGTCCTGTGCAGTAAGTCTTTCCGACAGTCAACTCATTTAAAAATTCATCAACTCACGCATTCAGAAGAAAGACCTTTTCAATGTTGTTTTTGTCAAAAAGGATTTAAGATTCAAAGCAAACTTCTGAAGCATAAACAAATCCATACCAGGAATAAGACCTTTCAGACTCTTTCATTAAAGGTGAAGAGTCCAGAATCATGCCCGCTGCCTAATAAATTAAATGCAAAGCAGGATAGTTTGGAAAATGGTGATTTAGGTGAATCTGAGGAGAATAATCCACTTGATGTCCACTCTATTTATATCGTCCCTTTTCAGTGTCCAGAGTGTGAAGAGTGTTTTGAATCAGAGCAGATTCTCAATGGACATAAGTGTTTTCCTGCCAGAGGTGGCAAAATGCCAAGCAGGCTCAAAAGAAGCTACAACTATAAAACCGTTGTTAAAAAAATCTTGGCTAAACTTAAACGTGCTGGGGGTAAGAAATTAGATAATCTTCGATCTGAGAGAAAAGTATTTAAAAACAATTTCTTGGAAAATTGTGATCTTATTTCCGGTGAGCAGAGCCCTGAACAAACCCAGAGAACATTTATGGGCCCTCTTGGCAAGCATGGAACATACAAGACAGTTGGCAATAAAAAGAAGAAAACATTGACTTTGCCATTTTCTTGGCAAAAACACTTCCAGAACCAAAATGTGGGTAAAAACTTGAAAGGTATCCTTACGACAGAAAACATGTTAACTATAGATAATTCAGCGAATAATAAAGACGTATCTATCTACGGTTCATCAGGTGAGGAATTCTTTAATAACTGTGAAGTGCTTCAGTGTGGTTTTTCAGTTCCAAGTGAAAACCTACATACTGGACATAAGATGTGTCCTTGTGACAAATGTGAGAAAGTGTTCCCTTCTATATCCAAACTACAAAGACACTATTTAATTCATACTGGACAGAGGCCTTTTGGCTGTAATGTTTGTGGGAAATCTTTTAGACAGTCAGCTCATTTAAAAAGACACAAATTAACTCATATTGATAAGATTCCTTATAGACGATCTCTTTGCCAAGTAGAATTTGAAAATTTGAACCAACTTCTCATTCATCCAGGTGATAATGTTAACTATAATGCTTCCCAACAATGTCAGACTCCCGGTTTCCAAAAATATGAGGCCTCAGAGTCAGATCAAATATCAGAAATAAAAGTTAAGGCAGAATCGGAGGATTTCATTCTTAGTCCCCCCTATAGGAACAGGCAGCCCTATCTCTCCAGTGTACTTTTGCAGTCAGAGCAGAGCCATCACGGTCACTGTTGTGGTTATTCAGGGCGGGCGGAGAGGAATGATGGCCTTCTCTACCAATGCAGCGTTTGTTCCAAGAGTTTTAGATCTCCATCTAAACTGGAAAGACACTATCTAATTCACGCAGGGCAGAAGCCATTTGAATGCTCAGTCTGTGGCAAAACATTCAGACAGGCTCCTCATTGGAAGAGACATCAACTTACTCACTTTAAGGAGTGACTAACCACAAGAGAAAGTGGTTCTCAAAGTCAGTTATGTAACTGACAGAACCAGTAACACATTCGTAGTCTCTGATAATCTTGGTCTCAAAGTTTGTATCATTTAAAATGTATTTTTACCAAAAGGCCTTCACTAGGTTGGGTGATTTCATAGGCAGTTGCTTGTTCTGCATAGTAGGAAGCAAGATACAGTACGTAGAAAATTAATAGGATGTTTTAGGACCAGCCAAATTAAATTTAGGGGGAAGAACATGGTTTGATGCCACACAGTAAGCATTTATTTTATTTTAGTATATACTTTGGCTGTACTGAAAATATAAATCCAAGATGTGGTACAATAACTCAGTTCATTCATTTTTTTTTAAAGGACTTATTCCTTGAGGCATGCCATCTCCTTAAGACTGAGAGGTAAAAATTGGTTTTTAGCTGCAGCAAATAGCCCCACTACATTTGACTTGTTTTATATTTCACACGAAAGCATAATGTTGTCCACCTATGGCTCAAATTCCATTGCAAAATTTTTTTCTCTTGTAAGTAAAAAATACAAAAGCAGTAAAAGTGAAGATGGATGAGAAAATCACAGTATTATTTTCATTGGTCTTTTGCAAGCTATTCTTAGGATTCTGGTAGCTTCACCTCCTTTTCCACAAGTGATTAGAATTGGTTTTTTGCCCAGCTTGCTGTTTTTCCCAAATTTAAAAGTAGGAGAGAAGTTAGTATGGCCCTGTATACATTTACCATGTTTACTTATCAGGAATATTGTCCAAGTGCCATAATCTCTTTGATGTTCTGTATGCAGTGTTATCTTTTCAGAGGAATAAATGCAATTCATCTATTTACTTGGTGATTGACATCAGTAGCTATAGACTTAAGACTCCCCTCTAGATCTGCATCTCCCTAAGACTTTGATTTACTTTAGTAAAACTTTCTTTTAATACCTCATGCATTGGGTGGTCATATGACTTAAGTAAATCTGTTAAGTTTGATCAAATGGCAATCACTAGGTCTAGTTCTAGTTTATTTTCTTTTTAATTTTTTTTAATGTTTATTTATTTTTGAGAGAGAGTGAGAGCATGAGTGGGGGAGGGGCAGAGAGAGAGATGGAGACACAGAATCTGAAGCAGGCTCCAGGCTCTGAGCTGTCAGCACAGAGCCCAACGCAGGACTCGAAACTATGAACCGTGAGATCATGACCTGAGCCAGAGTCAGAGGCTTAACCAGCTAAGCCACCCAGATGCCCCAGGTCTAGTTCTAGTTTTTAAGTCTATGTTTCTTGCAAGAGTCTAATGCTAAAGAACATTATTTTGATAATTCATAAATTGTTTTGATAAGTAAGGTAATTATTCCCATATAGGAATAAAGTGCTTGCAGAATTGAGGGTATCCTTTTTCTAAACAGCACTGTCATTATTTGGGAAATATTGAATCTTAAGCTATAAAAGACTTATACAATCACAAATTGTCCTTCATATTTGCCATTTTTTAGTAAAATCTTTAAGAATGAGATTTCTGAGTAATTAAAGAAAATAACCATTAGCTTTCTAAAAGAACAGGTGGCTTTGTCCTATCACAAATATAGTGGCAAGCCCTCTATTGAGAATGGATAAATGAACATTCTTTGTAAGCTCTGTGTCATACTCTAAAAATTGTCTTTGTGTAACAGGAGAGAGGAGGGGACATTTGTATCTTCTTTTCCAAATGCATTTTGAGAACCTTGGGTTTAATACACAGAGATAAAACAACAGTACAGAGAATGCTCAGTGATGTATAAATGTGCAGGAGAATCATGTTTTAAAGAATAATTTATCTTAGATTTCCTTCAGATATGTTCCTCTAGTGCAGGCAACATGATGGTTTACAGAATTTGCTGTACACAAAACTTTTCAAGAACATACCTATTGCATAAAAACAAGGAATAACTAGTTCCTGTTTTCCAAGAATATAGGTTCAAGGGGTTTTTGTCTGAAGTTATGTATTTTGGGATTTTCCAAAACTATTTATGTAATTTTATTTGAAGTAAATGTCTCATTTAGTCCTTTCCCAACCCAAACAGGGAGAGTTCTAATAGTGTTGTGCTTGTATGATTATTAGACTTTCTTTACTTAAGTGATAACTACTATACTTTTTTTTGGCCCATGCCTTTTTAAGCTGTTTCATATTGAAAGTTGGAATATTGTACAAATTTTGTCAAAGGTGTACTGTAGTGCTATTTGAAGTACCTGTAACAAAATACTTATTTACCTTTATCATTGCAAGCTTCTTGTGGAAACTTTATAGGAATGAAAGTAAACTGTATACATCCATAAGAAGATTATACATTAGATGTTACATGATTTGCTGCATGCTAGAACTGTTGGTATTGTTGAATCAATCACTTTGGTTTTCTGAAAAAATAAACTTTATAAATATCTTTAAGGAGATTTATTAAAATTTTTTTGTTTCGGTGATTCCAGGCTATAGCATGATTACTTCCTGAAGTAGTTTGATTGGCTGAGTTAGTGGAATTATTGTTTCTTGTTTTGTACTGCAGTAGGGCCAACAATTTTAGGACAAAATGTGTGTGTGTTGAAGGAAAGTAGATGGTGATTAAGAGTCTTGGAGAATTCAAATTTCAGAATATTTTAAAAATAAACTTTCAAATTATACAGTTTGGACTTTTTTTTTCTGTAAAAAGGAAAAATCACATAATACTGGCATAAGGTACCAATTGCCAAACACTTTCCTGGGCCCACTCCAATCCACCTTCTACACTGAATTTCCTAACATGGATATTTAATCATTTCCATTTTTACCTATTTTTTAAAGTTTATTTATTTATTTTGAGAGAGAGGGGGAGAGAGAGAACCCCAAGCAGGCTCCACACTAACAGCATGGGGCTTGAACCCCGGAACCAGGAGATCGTGACCTGAGCCAAAAGGAGTGTGGGACGCTCATTTGACTGAGCCACCCAGGTGCCCCAACTTATTTTTTACTTTTCCTTTTTATTACATTTCTTTGATAGCTTCTTTTTTTTTTTTTAATGTTTATTTATTTTAGAGAGATTGAGCAGGGGAGGGGCAGAGAGAGAAGGAGATACAGAATCTGAAGCAGGCTCCAGACTCAGCTGTCTACACAGAGTCTGATGCGGGGCTCAAACTAATGAACCGCGAGATCATGACCTGAGCTGAAGTCGGATGCTTAACCGACTGAGCCAGCCAGGAGCCCCTGATACCTTCTTATCACCTACAAAAGGATATGTTAACTCCATTTCATGTCACATGGTCTACCTGCTTAACCATTTATCCTCTGCCCTTCCTTTCCAGATTTGTACTAAAGAAATACAGACTTAGTTCCTCCCATGTATATTCTTGTCTCCATCTGGTTTACCTACTATTATTTTAAATTAGATACAGACTTTCACACTCTACTCAAAGATTAAATTTAGTTGAGCCGGATTTTATTTGGTTTTCCATAATTATGGGGAAAACTAAAGTTTAAAACTGGCTTGCAGAAAACTTTTTTTGAAATGATGAACTGATTTATTATTATTATTTTTTATTTCTAAGTAATCTCTATCCCAACATGGGGCTTGAACTCACAATCCTGACATCAAGAGTCACATGTTCTGGCTGAGCCAGCCAGGCACCCTGAAAATATTTCAATTTACATGTTACAGAAGACAACCTATTAGAACTACAGTTTTAAGACATAGCAACAATTTCGAAGTCTAGGTAACTTATGAGAATTTTTTGTTAAGAAATAACATTTTCAAGGACTACTGTTTGTTTAGTAATCTCTACACTGAACACAGGAGCTCAAACTCAAAGCTCTGAAATCAAGAATCCATGCTCCACCTACTGAGCCAGCCAAGCGCCCCAAGGTCTGTTTGATGGTACAGAATATCTGCTCTTTACAATCAGGGAAAGAACATTTAATTCCTATCTTGTCGAGCTTTCTGTTGCTGATTAGAAGAGCTTAAGTTTCAGGGCTAACTGCTGGAGTTCTGTTAGCATTAGGAGGGGGAAAGAACTGAAAAGAAAAATGGCGCCATGGTATTATTAAACGAATATGGAACACATAATATTTTGCATATACATTGGCAAGTTTCTACTCATGCTTTGAGTTTGAACTTAAATGTTACAACTTCCTTCGGAAGCTTTTCTGATTTGCCTTAAACACTCCATCCCCTATCCTCGCACTGCTTTTCGTTCATAACTCTCTTGTCACTGTTGATCAGTGGTTTTTAAACTTTAGTGTGCACTGGAATCATGTAGAGGGTTTGTTAAAAGCATAGATTACTAAACCGCACCCTCAGAGTTTCTGATGTCTGGTGTTGGGCCCAGGAATTTGCACTTATGCAGGTTAGCTGTTATTGCTATATTGAGACTACTACCCTTTGAGAATCACTGAACAAAACTACATGCTTCTGGAAAGCAAGGGAATGCATCTTTTCATGTTTTCTATTTTACATATACAATATAAAACAGTATGGATATGGATAATGGTCAAATTTGAAGTTGTGTTTGGAAAGAAGGGAGGATAGGCAATCAAAAATTTCCACTGCACTTAGCGTAAAAAGAGATAGCCCTTAAGACAAACAACGTCAGTCTTATCTGTTCTCAGGTTACTGTTATATTTTTTTCCTTTATGCTGAAAATGCATTTTACACCTACTTCCTCCATTGCCTCTTCAGTCACTAACCTCTTAGCCCCTTTTTATCTGGGCGACAGGGATGGATTGCAAAAGTCATGAGGAAACTTTGAGGGGTGTTGAATATGCGTATTATCCTGATTTTGGTGATGGTTTCACGGACGTATGACTGAAAATGGATCAAATTTTACACTCTAAATCTGTGCATGCAGTTCATTGTATGTCAACTTAAACCTCCATGAATCTGTTAAAAACAGTTAAAACTGAGCCCTGCATACCAGGCTGTTTTGTTTTTTTTTTCACTACTGCTTTTGCCTTTTTTTTTTTTTTTTTTTTTTAGGGTGGAGAGAACCCCCTCGTCAAGTCTCCCCCCTTCCTCTGCAACTAACTCTACCACGAAAAACCCTCACAACACCACCTACCTGAGATTTATCCCTGAGACCCGGTCCAGACTGCTGGGTGTGTTCTCTCAGCTGTCCGCTAGGGGGAGCATGCGGAGGAGGCCGAAGCCCCTGCTTTCTCTAGCTCAGACCCAACGCCTACACGAACTTCCGGCCCTGTTCAGTTCCGCTTCCGGGGAAATGTACGGGCTGTTGTACGCATTTCTTGTGGGACTGTGAAGGCTGAGGACCTACCGGCTGGCTGGCCCTTGTTTCGCGGAATTAGGCAGCCGTGGCTGCCTGTTAGGGGAAGTGTATCGGGTTCACCGTTCCTCCTACGGACCTTTCCTTGCCACTGGAGCGGAGTAAGAGTGCTGCCATGGCGGCCCCTGCTCAGCCCAAGAAAATCGTGGCTCCTACTGTGTCCCAGATCAACGCGGAGTTCGTAACCCAGGTGCGCTTGGGCGAGTCTGGTGTGTGTGAAGGGAGGCGATGTCGAGGCCCCAAGGCCTGGGGGGTGGGATTTTCCTTGGGACTGGGAGCACCCAGGAGGCATTCGTTCGTCGCTTCATTCACTCGTTTCCTCGCAGAAGAAACAGCACCCTAGCCTATTTGAGACTGGCAAAGTTTCGTAGCAGAGATGATGGCTAACAGAGGGCGGAATAGGGTTTTTCTTAGCCGTAGAATAACCTAGGCTTTGAGTGGAGTGATGAGAGCCTGACAAGACACCTGTTCCAAGTAGATGCATCTGTGACGAGAGCAATCGTTTTATCCGAGAACGTGCATTTACAACCTGTTTACTGTGTTGCATTGTGAACCGCGGTTGGCTGTAATTAGGGAAACAGCCCTAGCTCAGCAGCATAACTAATCTTTAGATTTTACATGTTTCTATTCTAAGTATCTTTTAAATCTGTCTGCTTCTCTGTAGACTAAGTCAGGTCGCCCTTGTTTTCTCTCTGGACTTAGGCATCCAAATCTTTTGTCTTTCCTCTTGCTCTCCTCCAGCCCATTCTTCGTATTGCTCATATTGCTGTCAGTGATTTTACGCAAATGCAAATCTGATCATATCACTTACCTTCTTAAAATCTTTGAAGAGTTCTAATTTTCCTTAGGGTAATGACTAGGATCCTTCAAAGTATTGGCCTGTGCTTACATCCATTTTTCTCTCTCTTTCTAACTCTGCTTCAGCCACACTGAACTGCCTGTATTTGAATTTGCCATGCTTTTACCTCCTGGTCTTTCAGCCATTGTTCCTTCTGCACAGAATCCTCATCTTCTCCCACCTTCCTTTATATGGTTAATTCATTGTCATCCATCTACGTTACTTTGGAGTAGCTTTCCTGACAACTTTAACTAGATTAGATCTCCCTTTTCCCATTTACCTGCATTTTGTGGTTAAAGCTGTTTATTAGTTTCCTCATCTTAAGAGGTTTGCATTTTATTTTATTTTTTTTTTTAATTTTTTTTTCAACGTTTATTTATTTTTGGGACAGAGAGAGACAGAGCATGAATGGGGGAGGGGCAGAGAGAGAGGGAGACACAGAATCGGAAACAGGCTCCAGGCTCTGAGCAGTCAGCACAGAGTCCGACGGGGGGCTCGAACTCACGGACCGCGAGATCGTGACCTGGCTGAAGTCGGACGCTTAACCGACTGCGCCACCCAGGCGCCCCAAGAAGTTTGCATTTTACAGAGATGAGTCAGACAAAGGTGCAGTATAGTTTCAAACAGTAATAAGTGCTGTCAGGAAAATGAAATGGTGTTGTGACAGTGATGGGGGTGGGGTGTATGAAAGGCAGTCAGGAAAGTCCTAGCTGAGGTGACATTTGAGCTAAGACCTAACTGCAAAGTAGGAGCCAGTTTGGGGAAGAACAGGAAAACAGTCCAGGGAATAGCAAGTGCAAATGCCCTGTGGTGTGAATATCAAGAAGGCCAGGATAGCAAACATAAGAGACAGGAGAGAGGGGCACCTGGGTGGCTCAGTTAGTTAAGCGTCCCACTCTTGGTTTCTGCTCAGGTCATGGCCTCCCAGTTTAGTGGGTTCGAGCCCCACTTCAGGCTCTGTGCTGACAGTGCAGGGTCTGCTTGGGATTCTCTTTCTCCTCTCTCTTCCCCTCTCCGATTCATGCTGTCTCTGTCTCTCTCAAAATAAATAAATAAACTTTAAAAATTTTTTTAAAAAGTAAGAGAATGGTATGAAATGAGAGTATGTAGGGATCAGATCATATACACTTGGAAGCTGAGATAAGTTTGGATTTCATTCTCAATACAGTAGTTTGGGTATTTTTTAATTAATTTTTTTTAATGTTTATTTATTTTTGAGAGGAGAGAGGGGCTATGCTAAGTGGGAATTGGGAAGAGTTTGTATTTTGCATGAGGCTGGAGAGTGTTGGGGAGGGCAGTATATTCCTGGAGGTGGTAGTGTTGGAGAGGTCACAGGTTACACCCTAAGGGAAAAGCTGTATCATATATTTACAGTAAGCAGTTTGGATCAGAAGATAGGATTTACATAGTTGTATGGAAGACCCTGAATCATAAAAACAGAGCAGATTCAGTTCTCTTAATGGTATGAGGTAAAGAAAAGATGGCTAGATGTCATAGGCAGTGGAATAAGGAAATGAGACTAGCATAGAATAACTGAGGGTGAAGTATTTTCTCTCAGGTTGGAGGGTGATTGATAGTGTAGTAAGGTACCACGTAAGTGGGCCGTTATTTTACTGGTTTGGAGAGACTTCGTCAAGACCAGTGTCCTCACTGCTTGAAAGGCCCTTTGAGTGTGTTTACTGTGATAAGTGCTTAGCTATAGAAGCAAAGAAGACACGGGTCCCATCTCATAAGTGTTCCAGTTAAGTGGGCAGGAAAGCTAGATAAGCAATCAAATAATAATACAGAAACACAAGACTATTCAGTAGAGTTCAGAAGTAATTATCACCATCAGGTAGGGTTGAGGAAAGCTTCACAGAAGAGGTAACCATTTCAGATTTTATTCATTCATCCATGCACACATGCCTACATGCATACATCAGTCCATCAGCTATTATTTGAGTTCCTCCAATACACTAGACCCTGTGCAGAATCACTTTTTTATGAATATATTGAGTCTTTGTGCTTGCTAGAGTTTTTATTTTTCAAGAGATTGTAGTTGAGTTTCTTTAAAAAAATTTTTTTTAACATTTATTTATTTTTGAGACAGAGAGAGACAGAGCATGAATGGGGGAGGGGCAGAGAGAGAGGGAGACACAGAATCGGAAGCAGGCTCCGGGCTCTGAGCCATCAGCCCAGAGCCCGACGCGGGGCACGAACTCACGGACCGCGAGATCGTGACCTGGCTGAAGCCGGACGCTTAACCGACTGAGCCACCCAGGCACCCCTGTAGTTGAGTTTCTTTAAAAAACATGTATTAATAAAACCATTTTTTTCTTGAATATAATATGCAATCCAGCTAAATGTCTGGAAATATTGAATGTATGTGTTTAGAATTCACAATTTCCAAGTGAAACCAAATCTGCTAAAGTATACCAGCTCTTTTATTCTCTGTAATAATCCGCTTATAGATAACTTTTTAGGTTTTGTTACATGTGTCCACTAATCACTTAAAGGTTATTGTTTTATACATATAACTGAAGATTTTGAATCTGTTTTTCTAATACTGGCTCAACTCTTAACTAATTGTAATCTTGGGTAGCTCACTTAATCTGTAGGTTCTAGGGTGTTCTTTCTAGGAGGTTCCTGGGTTTTCTTATCTCTAGCTGAAGATATTTGACTGTGGTTATTAATTGGGTCCTACCGTTTCTTTAGCGGTGATTAGAAAAGTATATTTTGTTTTTTAAAATTATAATGACAGAGTGCAGTGCAGGGCCTTACTGGCATTTAGTGGGCTGGGGCCAAGGATGCTAACTGGCCTGCTTGCCCATATAGTCCTCTTAGAAAGTAGAATTACTCTGTCCCCCAGTGCCTGTAGTGTTTGTTAAAAAATAGCTTATTGATATATGATCTCAGTCTTTGTGCTCGACAATGATACGAACCTGTGACTTATTGTTTATACTGTTTACTTTTGCAGTTAGCATGTAAATACTGGGCTCCGCATATCAAGAAAAAATCACCTTTTGATATAAAGGTAAGTATTTTTGGTTTACAACATTGTTTTTGAATAGGTACGTTCTTTGTATCTCTTTTTTTAAGGGCTAATTCAACAGAAGCATTCCATGATTTCTTTTTAAGTTCAAATTACACTTTTCTAATTATCAGACTAACAATTACTCATGCTAGAATATTTGGAAAATGTAGAAGTTACACATTAGAAAATAAAAATCACTACCCAGAGATCACCTATACTGTCATTTTACTGTGTTAAGCTTTTCAAAAATTGTGTGTATAATTTAATTGTTTTCCTGTTTATAGATTCTTAGATTATTTTAAATTTATCATTATTATAATGACCATGTAATGAATATCTTTGTAAATATACAGGAATTTCTGTACAATTTTTGACAGTACATGTAGGATAGAAGATATATTTTTTTTAATTTTTAGGTTGATGAACTGAGATAAAAATTTGTAAAAATGGTGGAAGCAGGGGCGCCTGGGTGGCGCAGTCGGTTAAGCGTCCGACTTCAGCCAGGTCACGATCTCGCGGTCCGTGAGTTCGATCCCCGCGTCGGGCTCTGGGCTGATGGCTCGGAGCCTGGAGCCTGTTTCCGATTCTGTGTCTCCCTCTCTCTCTGCCCCTCCCCCGTTCATGCTCTGTCTCTCTCTGTCCCAAAAATAAATAAACGTTGAAAAAAAAATTAAAAAAAAAAAAATGGTGGAAGCAGTGGGAGTTGTTTAGGGTAGAGGATTAGATAACTAAAGACCAGTAATATTTAAATAAGGGAATGGACTTATGGTTCAACTGGAACAATTTAGGATAAATGAAAACAAAAATTCCTAAATGTAGGATTCATTCTCATAGAAATGTTTTGTTTTCTTTTGTTTGTTTTGTTAATTTATTTTTGCTTATTTTTGAGAGAGAGCATATGCATGCTTGTGTGGAGCTGAGGAGGGTCAGAGAGAAAGAATCCCAATGAGGCTCTGTACTGTCAGCACTGAGCTGGATGCAGGGCTTGATCTCACCAACCATGAGATCATGACCTGAGCCAAAAATCAAGAGTCAGACACGTAACTGACTGAGCCACCCAGGAGCCCCTGAAATAGATTCTTTTTTTTTTTTTTTTTTTTAATTTTTTTTCTAACATTTATTTATTTTTGAGAGACAGAGAGAGACAGAGCATGAGCCGGGGAGGGGCAGAGAGAGAGAGGGAGACACAGAATCCGAAGCAGGCTGCAGGCTCCGAGCCGTCAGCACAGAGCCTGATGCGGGGCTCGAACCCAGAAACCGTAAGATCATGACCTGAGCCGAAGTCGGCGCTCAACCGACTGAGCCACCCAGGCGCCCCTGAAATAGATTCTTAAAAGAGAGATCTTTAAATGAAACAGAGATAACATTGCATGCCATTTAACAAGTATTGACCCTTGATCAATGTAAGTTTGAACTACATGGGTCTGTGTATACATGTATGTATATATACATACACACACAGTATGGTACTATAAATGTATCTTCTCTTCCTTATTTTTTTTTTAATGTTTATTTATTTTTGACAGAGAGAGAGAAACACAGAGTGCAAGCAGGGGACGGGCAGAGTGGGAGGGAGACACAGAATCTGAGGCAGGCTCCACTTTCTGAGCTGTCAGCACAGAGCCTGATGCAGGGCTCAAACTCACGAACCGCAAGATCATGACCCAGCCGAAGTCGGATGCTTAACCAACTGAGCCACCAGGCTCCCCCTTTATGGTTTTCTTAGTAGCATTTTCTTTTTTCTAGCAGTGTGTAATACAGTATATGCAGTAAGCATACTGTATATACTATATATATATACTGTATATAACATACAGTATATGATACAGTAAGAGTACAGTATATAATATATATAGCATATGAAATGTGTTGTTTATGTTATCTGTAAGTCTTTCGTTCAACAGTGGACTATTGGTAGTTAAATTTGGGGAAAGTCCGAAGTTATACATGAATTTTTGAGTGTGTGGGGGATTGGCACCATTGTTCAAGGGTCAGCTAATGAAGACTCCCTTTAGGTTCTGCCATCGTAAATTGAGTTGTGATGCTTTAGGCACACTTGGTAAAACTGAACTTAACCGAAAAGTTCTTTTTTTTTTTTTTTTTAATTATTAACACTTTATTTTTGAGAGAGAGAGAAAGAGAGAGAGAGAGGCAGGAGGGGCAGAAAGACAGAGAGAGGGGGACAGAGGATCCAAAGTGGGCTCTGCACTGACAACAGAGAGCCCAGTGTGGAGCTTGATCTCACTAACCATCATGACCTGACCCAAAGTTGGACGCTTCACCGACTGAGCCACCCAGATGCCCCTTAACCAGAAATTTCTTACATTATTTGAGCTTAAATGTTTCATTTGTAAATATATTTTTGTTTTGCCTGCAATCCCTGTATTCGTCAGGAGGTATTCATAAACATGTATGTGTTAATCACTCTAATTACTACCAGAATTGCTTTATTTTATATGCTGTTTGTATGTGTTTGTGTTTGTATATGTTGTCTGGGGGTTCCTAGGGTCATTTTTCACTAATAACAAGAATATTTTAATGATTGAACTAGATTGAGTTGAACCTAATTGTTAAGATTTTCATATATTTTTATTTTTTTAATTTTTAAAAAATGTTTTTATTTATTTTTGAGAGAGAGAGAGAGAGCACGAGCAGGGGAAGGGCAGAGAGAGAAGACACAGAATCTGAAGCAGGCTCCAGGCTCTGAGCTGTCAGCACAGAGCCCAGCACGGGACTCAAACCCATGAATCGTGAGGTCATGACCTGAGCTGAAGTCGGATGCTTAACTGACTGAGCCACCCGGGCTCAGCTCTATATTTAGATTTTCAAAGATTATATCCAGATCATTCTAGTTAACACTAGTTATAATACTGAATGAAGTTATGTATATCTGTTTAGAAGAACTTTATTGTAGGTTGGTATTAAAGATTATGCCTTTCATTTTATTTAATTTGAATTTTTATAAAAAGAAAAGCAATAACAGAAATTTTTTCTAAATTGAATAAGACTTGTTTGCCTCACTGTCTTCCTCCCTCTATCACCCACATTTATGTGACAAATAACTTTGAGCAGTTAAAAGATATAGCTACAGTAAAATATATGACCATGTTAAAGGACTTCATAATTTTACAGTAGGATTTTTTTTAACTATTATTAGTAGCATTTCTGTTACTTCTGCTGGTAACTGTTGTTAAAGACTCACCATATGCCAACATTTGCACTAAATTCTTTACATGTGGTATCTTACTTATAGCAACCCTGTGGGATACTTTGTGTAGATACTTTGTGTAGCAACCCTGTGGGATACTTTGTATAGATCCTTTTTGTAGATTGGGAAAGTGAGCCTTGAGCTGTCCTAGGCAAGGTTTCTAGCTATCTGCGATGAAAATGGGTGATTTGAACCAGGCTTCCAACATCAATGCTGAATTCTGAAGTATCACAGCATCCTGGCCTCACTAACCCAAAAGAATTGAAATTCTGAGGCTTTATTGTGTGTATTTGGAAAACCAACTTGTAATCTGCTTCTTTTATGTCTTCACACTTCTAGTTTACTGTCTGGCTTTTGAAAGTACATTGTTATGATTCTTAGATGGAGTCTGATAACATACACTTTTAAGTTTTTTAAAATATTCTTATTTGTTAATTTTTATTTTTCCTAGAAATATTATGAATAAGTCATCTTAGACGTTCACAATAGAGCCGCCTTGAATATATTGTTTAATGATTGTTTATAGGAATCTTTTTATGTAGACATATTTTATTATTTATCTTCTTCTACAACTTTGCTTTCTGTTATTTTACATTTTGAGGAATGTGATGAGATTATAAAGATCTCTTAATTACTATTTCAGTAGTATTTGATATCCTAAACCAACTTATTTTGTGTAATCTCAGTAACTCAGTAATAGAAAACTATCAATTTAGGATAAAAAAATGTTTGAAATATTAAACATTTTTATATTTTTGATAACAGGTCATTGAAGATATATATGAAAAAGAGATTGTCAAATCAAGGTAAGAATGAGGTTAATTTTCATACATAGGGATTAGGTGGGATCAAATTGGATCTCTTCTGTATTTCTAAACTAAATGGGATCATAACTTGGACCTTTTTTTTTTTCTGTTAGATTTTGTCATCAGGGAGATGGTGGCTAGAAAAACTTTATATGTAGCTGCATGGCTGAAGAGCCATACATTATTTTCTTGCTTCCTAATTTTTGACTTCGTTTAGAGGGATTAAATCCCATCAGGTTTATTTTGTTTCTGATGAAATGTGAGGGACAGTAAACATGGAGATTTTATTTCAATTGAACTAATACTAATTTTCTTTGATAAATCTTTTAAAAATATTATTAAAAATTATAAAAGTAAAACATACGTAATAATACTTTATACAAAGTAGTAAAATATATGTTTTATAAATGACATATAGCATATATATAAAATAATAAAAATAAAAAATGAAAATTATATTTGAACAATGTAAAGAAGGAGGTAAGTTTCAAGAAATCTTCCCTATCCTTTAACTCTCAATTTATCTACATATATATCTGTATCTAGCCCCCTCCCTGATTTTTTTTTAAATACAGGAAGTTTATACTCTACACACCATTCCATATCATGTCTTTTTTTTTTTAAACTAATGTATTTGAGGCATATTTTTATATTTGCACCTGCAGACATGGATGCCCAGTGAGTATCGTAGAAGAACAGTTGACTAAATGTGTTTTTTTTTTTTTTTGATGTTTGTTTATTTTTGAGAGAGAGAAACAGCATGATTGGGGGAGGGGCAGAAAGTGGGAGACACAGAACCCGAAGCAGGCTCCAGGCTCTGAGCTGTCAGCACAGAGCCCTACACGGGGCTGGAAACCGTGAACTGCAAGATCATGACCTGAGCCGAAGACAGACGCTCAACTGACTGAGCCACCCAGGTGCCCCTAAGTGTTTTAATATGAAATGAAAACATTTAGGTTATGAATGTAACAAAACTTTAAAATCTCAGAATTGTTATTTTTCATGTGTTTGATTCCTAGAAGGTTAATTTTACTAAATACCGTGAAGGTAAATCCATGTTATTGTCAAAATAAGAGGCTAATTGTTTTTGCTTTAATGATTGATTCGTGAGCATGTAAAAGGAGACAGGGCCAAAGACCATGTTAAAGATCTTGTTTCTTATTTGAAGAATAATGGGAAGCCAGTTAAGAGTTGTAAGCGTGATGATGATCTTTTAAAAAAAGAATTTAGAGTTGATAAGAAGCAGGAAATAAGGGTGAGTATTGTAGTAGTTAGGTTCATGATAATGATGGCTTGAATGACGTTTGAAGGTGGAGAAGAGTGCCAAATTGAGATAGAAGTGAAAAGACGGTTGCTCGTTGGACTTGGTGGGTTAGAGAAAGGGGGGAATCAAGGGTGACTTCTAAGTTTTTGGCTCAGGTTGCCCGGTGATTAGTGAGTGATTCCATTACTGACTTCTGCTATTGTCATTAGGGCTGGGGTTGGGCATAGATCATAGTCCACTTTTGGAAATGTTGAATTCTAGGTACTAAAGAGCCATTTAGATGGAGATGTAGAATAAGCCATTGGGTAGAGCTCAGAAGAGGACAAGGTTGAGCCTACATTGTATCAACCGCCATTTCAATGCTAAGGGTACAACAGTGAACATGACAGATAGTCTCTGTTCACCGAGCTTATGTTCTATTTCTAGTCTAGACAGATAGGAAATATAGAGGTATATAATGTCAGCAGGTAGTAAGTGCTGTGAATTAAAATAAAGTGTGTTTAGGGGCTCCTGGGTGGCTCAGTTGGTTAAGTGTCCAACTCTTGATTTTGGCTCAGGTTATGATCCCAGGGTCGTGAGATCAAGCCCTATGTTGGGCTCTATGCTGGGCATGGAGCCTGCTTAAGATTCTCTCTCTCCTGGGGCGTGTGGGTGGCTCAGTCAGTTGAGCATCCAACTTCAGCTCAGGTATCACACAGTTCATGGGTTCGAGCTCCACGTCCGACTCTGTGCTGACAGCTCAGAGCCTGGAGCCTGCTTTGGATTCTGTGTCTCCCTGTCTCTCTCTACCCCTTCCCCGTTCACACTCTGTCTCCTTCTTTCTCTCAAAAAATGAATAAGTAAACTTAAAAAAAAGAAGTGTGTTTAGGGTAGTGACAAGGGCTTTTTTAGATTGAATGATCAGGGGAATCCTCTGAATATATGAACATTTGAGCAGGTATTTAATTTAACATATGTCTTATTGGTCTGGCATTGGGTATGGATGAAATTGCCTGAGAAATCTTAAATGAATGGGTAGATAACTTCTAGGATTCTTTTTTCTTACATATTAAGGATATACCAATCTGAAAATTATCTTGGACCTTCACAACTAGTTTTCTGTCTTTTTCAGAACAGGCTTTTATTCCAGTGGATAGTAATTGCTTGTTTTTTGTTTGTTTCATTTAACTTTAGCTATTAATATTTCTTCCTTAAAGATAGTTTTTATGTAACTAATAACCACTGCCAGTGATTTATAAGTTATATATTTGGCTACATTATTTTTAATTGCTGAAGGAAGTAACTTGTTGGCCAGACTCACTAGGACTTATGGCTCTCTTAATAGCCATTTTCTCATCGTGTATACATTGTTGAATACTTAAATGAAAGGAAGCTGATTACATTCTGCTTCCAAATCTCAAAGTTCAAAAAGTTAAATGCACTTCCATAACACAGAAACTATAATGTATATATGTTTTTCATCATGATAAGCATAGTCTTTAATCCCTATCCCTAATGTAAATGATGTTTATTTAAATTTTTAAATGACAATTTTTTAGACTAGTGCCTGAGGAAGCTGTTTTGCTGAGTTATGTGCTGATAGCATCTTCATTCCTGGGGAAATGACTTGATGTAAGATTATTAACTTGTTTGTAGGCTATCAAAATAGGCCACTTATAGCCAGCCATAAGGTACTCTTCAGTATTCTACATTAAGGTTCTTGTAATATACATTTTTGCATATCAGCCTTATTTCTGAAGGAGGCATCTGGGAAATAAATCAGTCAGTTCGTAATATTCTCATGGTATAAATGATAACTTTTAGGATCTCAAAAGTAGTAAAATATATTGCCCAATAAGCCATGTGATTGATTCATATTTGCTATCCTTACCATTATCAAATTTGGCAAGCGTGTCTTAACATATTTTCATCTGTTTAATTTTAAAGCCTTCAAAATAATCGTAATTATTATTTGTTGAGTGCTTACTATGTGCCAGATTCTGCTCTAAGCACCTTGCATATATAGTAGCTCATTTTTCCTCATGACAACCCTGTGCTACTCACTGTTATTATCCTCATTTTATTGATGAGTAAACTGCAGTCCAGAGAGAGGTTAAGTAGCTAGCTCAAAATGTTTCCCAGTTAGAGGAAGAGCCAGGTATTGAATCCTGGTTCTTTGACTCTTTTCCAGTACTATGTTCTTAAGTAGTACAGGGTCTATTGCCTTTTAGAACTCCCCTCACCAGTACACTTTGGTTATGACTGTTAATTCTGTTATGAATACATCTAAGTGGGTTTTGTGCAGCAAAAAGGTGAGTTATTGTGTAGTTTACTTTTGCCCATGTTTATATTTGTTTTCATTTAAAATATTTAAACCCCAGAGGGCCTGGCTGACTTAATCAGAAGAGCAGGCAACTCTTGATTTCGGGGTTATGAGTTTGAGCCCCACATGGTGCAGAGATTACTTAAATAAAGAAAAAAAAAAGACTTAAAAAATGTTTAAACTCCTTTACTATGAAATCTAACACAGAAAAGAGCATAAAACAGAAATGTATGGCCTTCTGAATTATTATCATTCATAACCACCACCAAGGTAATAAAAGCCAACATTTGTCAGCATCCCAGAGGCCTTTTCATAGCCTTTTGCTTTAACACTGTAAAATGTAAGTATGGAAACATGAACACTGTAGTTTTGGTTGTTTTGAATAAATGGAACCACATGGCATACACTCTTTTGTGGCTGACCTCTTTTGTTCACTATTATTTGTTTTTTTTAATCATCTACTTTATTTTTTATTTTTATTTTTTAATGTTTATTTATTTTTGAGACAGAGCGAGACAGAGCATGAACGGGGGAGGGGCAGAAAGAAATGGAGACACAGAATCCGAAGCAGGCTCCAGGCTCTGAGCCGTCAGCACAGAGCCCCATGCGGGGCTCAAACTCACAGACCGTGAGATCATGACCTGAGCCAAAGTTGGACGCTTAACCGACGGAGCCACCCAGGCACCCCTTAATCATCTACTTTATAATAAATCTGGAAATGGGTAGTTCAGAAGTTCACGTGAGGGCCTTCATCAGCCTTTTCACAGGTGTGGTTTTTTTTGGCTTTCCTTGTATGGTTGCAAGGGGGCTGCCACAACCTTAGACTTCATGTTTTCACACAACCATGTCCCAAGAGAAGAAGCAGTGGGCAATTACAATAGCAAAACTTATTGGCAGAAGCATAAAACTCCAATTTTAATGAGCATGGCCAAAATTGCTAGAAGAGAAATTGAGTGTTTTTCAGAGTGTTTTTGTTTTATCTTGACCCATGACTTCTTTTTTTCTTGTCTAGTCGTCCAGAAATAAATGGGCCACTTTGCCTCTTTTGAGTATGAGGAAACTGGGTCCCAGAGTGTTTAAAAGATGTTGTCAGGGTAACACTGAATCATGACCAGAATACTGTCCTCTGTCTCATGTGCTGGTATTTTTTCTCTCTTTCATCATGAGGTCCTATTTGGCTGACGAAATGAAGCATGCAGTTTTGTGCATAGTGGGCACTGAGTGAATTCTGTTCTCCAGCATGCTATTAACGTGAAATGTCTGCAGCTGGAAGGAGACCTAGTGTGTCTGACACACAAGATGTTGTATCCACTCAGTGACCTGGCTGGCTATAGAGGCCAGTATCTTGCCAGTGTTGTATCTTTGTGCTTTTTTGCACAATAAAAACCTGCATTTTATTCTCACTAAAGTTCTGTGACACTGCTTGCTTAGTGAAACTATTTAAGAGATCAGAAGTCAGTGGAACAGGATTTTGACAGGATAATGGTCTCCTGGCGTATTATAAATTCGTAATGCATAGATATTTAACTTTCTAAGCTGGAGAATATTATCTAGTGGCAGTGTTCTGGTCTGACTGCTTTATTTCCAGTATACAAAATGATAAAACTAAATTAGTGGACATTTGAACCAGCCTTTAGAGAGTTACCTGGTAGCTACAGCATCATTTATGCATGAAGTACAATACTTGTATTAAAAATAGACTGTAAAGAGAGCTAATACTCCTTCCACAATTTTCTTTTCTTTTTTTTTTTTAAATTAAATTCAAGTTAGTTAATGAACAGTGTTGGCTTCAGGAGTAGAACCCAGTGATTCATCTCTTACATATGATACCCAGTGCTCATTCTGAAAAGTGCCCTCCCTAATGCCCATCACCCATTTAGCTCGTCCTCCCACTTACATCCCCTCCAGCAACCCTCAGTTTATTCTCTGTATTTGAGTCTCCTATGGTTTGTCTCCCTCTCTGTTTTTATCTTATTTTTCACTTCCCTTCCCCTGTGTTCATCTGTGGAGTTTCTCAAATTCCACATATGAGTGAAATCATACGATATCTTTCTCTGACTTATCTCACTTAGCATAATACCTTCTAGTTGTATCCACGTTGTTGCAAATGGCAAATTTTCATTATTTTTCGTTGCTGAGTAATATTCCGTGGTGTGTGTGTGTGTGTGTGTGTGTGTGTGTGTGCGCGCGCGTGCGCTACACACACACACACACACACACACACACATATACATACCACATCTTTACGCATTGATCAGTTGATGGACATTTGGGCTCTTAACATACTTTGGCTATTGTTGATAGCGCTGCTATAAACATTGGGGTGCATGTGCCCCTTCAAATCAGCATTTTTGTGTCCTTTGGATAAATTCCTAGTAGTGCATTTGCTGGGTTATAATTTTTTGAGGAACCTCCACATTGTTTTCCAGAGTGGCTGCACCACTTTGCATTCCTATCAACAGTGCAAAAGAGTTTCCCTTTCTCCACATCCTAGCCAAAACCTGTTGTTCCTTCCACAATTTTCTAATTTTGTAGACTTAATGTCAAAACTTATGAAACCTTTGAAAAGTCTGATTCTTGTGTTAGTGATATAGATACATGTGTCTCTTGTACTTTCAGGAGGGCATGACTTTCAGGTAGGATGCCTGGGTGGCTCAGTTGTTTGAGGATCTGACTATTTTGGCTTAGGTTGTGATCTCATGGTTGGTGGGTTTGAGTCCTACTGAGTGTGGAGGCTGCTTGGGATTCTCTGTCTCCCTCTCTCTGCCCCTCTCCTGCTCATGCTCTGGCACGCACATGCTCTCTCTCTCTCTCTCTCTCTCTCTCTCTTTAAATAAGCTTAAAAAAAGAATGCTGGTCAATGCTAAGAAATTAAGATAGGTTAGGTTTTGGCAGTTGTGATCCAGTGTTATGAATAATGATGAACATTTGTGTTTTCATTATAATTATTTGCCTTTTTCTGGAGCCTGCTTCTGTGTCTCCCTCTCTCTGTCCCTCCCCCTCTTGCGCTTGCTCTGTCTCTCAAAAATAAACTTTAAAAAAAATTACTTGCCTTTTTAACTTATATGTTATATTTCAGTATGTTGTGGTGCTTGTTGTGTTTGTTATATGAGTAGGATAAGATTTCACTTAAGTAGGGGTGCCTGGGTGGCTCAGTCAGTTGAGCATCCGACTTTGGCTCAGGTCATGATCTCACAGCTCGTGAGTTTGAGCCCCACGTCAGGCTCTGTGCTGATAGCTCAGAGCCTGAAGCCTGCTTCAGATTCTGTATCTCTCTCTCTCTGCTCCTAACCCACTCACATTCTGTCTCTGTCTCTCTCAAAAATAAACAAACATTAAAAAAAAATAAAAAAGATTTCACTTAAGTAATTTCTGGTTTTAAAAATAAAATGGGGGGCACCTGGGTGGCTTAGTCAGTTAAGCTTCCAACTTCGGGGCAGGTCATGATCTCACATTTCGTGGGTTTGAGCCCCACATCAGGCTCTGTGCTGACAGCTTTGGATTCTGTATCTCTCTCTCTCTCTGCCCTTCCACTGCTCACACTCTGTCTCTATCTCTCAAAAAGCAATAAACATTAAAGAAAAAAAGTTTTAAAAATAAAATAAACTACCCTGATGAAATACAAAGAAAAAATATAGAAGCAAATTTAGCTTTTCTCAATGCATATTAAAATATGATTATTCTGCTATGTGAGTCAATATTAACACAAGATTCCAAAATGCATCTGCGTCAGTAACTCTGAAATGTTTGTATTTTCTGTTTAAACAGTTTTATTTTTACTTTTACACTTTTAGGTTTGCCATCAGAAAGATAATGCTCTTGGAATTTAGGTGAGTTTAAAGACAAAGTTAAAGATGGAGTATACCTTTTTTATTATTATTCTACTATAGTTAATATACAGTGTTACATTAGATTCAGGTGTACAATATAGTGATTCATCAATTCCAACTCCGTGCTCATCATGACAAGTGCACTCCTAAATCCCCATCATCTATTTCACCCATCCTCCCACCCACATACCTGTATCATCTTGAGCAAATCATTTACTCTCATAGCCTCAATTCCTCATCTGAAAATGTAAAGAATGGGTTTGGAGTTTGCTGTTAGTTAACTCCCAAAATAAAACATTACTGTTAAAAACTGTGGCAAGCCAGTGATATCTCTGAGGCATGTGGCAGAAACAAATATACACTTATGTATTCCAACTGTATTGCACAAAAATTCCCATAGATAAAACCCTGGTAAAGGTGAGTTCAAACTCCCAATTACAAAGCACAGTAGGATAAGAATCAACTATAAGCAAGTTGAAAGAACAGAATTCATTCTCCACCCTGCCCACCCAGGACCTGAGATAATTAAATAATTTATATATACCATCAAATAGTATGTTTAAAGTTACTATAAGTATAAAAGAAGAAATTGAATATGTGAACATGGAACGAGATGCTAAAAATGGGTAGGTTTGGAGAAAATGGAAGTAAAAACGTTTGAGATTTAAAAATTCAATGGACAAATTAAATGCAGGCATACCTTGGAGATATTGCAGGGGCATTTCTAGACCACTGCAATAAACCAAGGCAGATGTATTTTTTGGTTTCCTAGTGCATATGAAAGTTATATTTATAGTACCTATATTGTAGTCTATTAAGTGTGCAGTGCCATTATGTCTAAAAAAATTTACATGCCTTAATTTAAAAATACCTTATTATTGGGGCGCCTGGGTGGCGCAGTCGGTTAAGCGTCCGACTTCAGCCAGGTCACGATCTCACGGTCCGTGAGTTCGAGCCCCGCGTCGGGCTCTGGGCTGATGGCTCAGAGCCTGGAGCCTGTTTCCGATTCTGTGTCTCCCTCTCTCTCTGCCCCTCCCCCGTTCATGCTCTGTCTCTCTCTGTCCCAAAAATAAATAAACGTGGAAAAAAAAATTAAAAAAAAAAAATACCTTATTATTAAAAAATGGTAAACATCTGAGTTTTCAACAAGTCATAATTACTAATCATGGATTACCATAACAAATATAACAATAATGAAAAAGTTTGAAATATCCTATTGCCAATTTTTTGGTAAATCTTACTACCAAAACGTGACAGACACAAAGTGAACAAATACTGTTGGAAAAAATGGTGCTAATAGACTTGCTCAGTGCAGCATTGCCACAAACGTTCAATTTGAAAAATGCGACATCTGCAATGAATAAAGCAACGCACAATAAAACAACATAGGCCTGTGGCAGATTAGACACAGGTAAGAGGGAAATTAGTGAATTGGAATATAGGAAATTAATTAGATAATAGCAAAGAGAAATAGGGATGACAATATAAAAGGAAATTTAGAGATACAAAGGCTAAAATTAGAAAGTCCAATCGATTTCAGAAGAGATTTAGAAAAGAGGAGTAGCAATTTAGAAGAGATGGTGGTTGAGAATTTTCTGCAGTTGAAATATGTGAGTCTTAGATTCAGGAAGTACAGTAAATTCTGAATAGAGCAACTGAAGAGTGGCAAAGATGGAATGAAGATCTTACCGTATGCTAGAGGGGAAAAAAAACATAACGCACAGATTGTAGATTTCTCAGTTGTAGTAATAGAGAATGGAATAGAATGAGACTAATGCAAGAAAAAAATCAACAACAACCCAGAAACAATTGTATAACCAGCTAAACTATCATGAAATAAAGAAATTTCAGACAGATAGATTAACACTAACAGACTTGTTGACAGACGTTCTGAAGGGTATAATTCAGGAAAAAGGAATTTATACTTGTAAGAGAGGAATGAAATGAAACTTTGTGCATATTATTTATGAAAGAGCACTCATGTATCTTACTTGGAGCCTCTTGACCATTATTTCAGGTAAAATTCCACTTACTCAGTTTTCAAGATTCTTCTAAATAAACTAAGTATTGCTAAAGATAGACCTGTGGAAATACTGATGTAAGCATAAGAGGAAGTAGAAAAATTACAGTGCTATAGAGGAGTATAAACACTTAACTATGGGTGGGTGTGCGTTCGGTTGCATGTGTGCATATGTACGTACACACATATGTGAGTGATTGCAGCATGCATGCGGAGTGATTTAAAGTGAGAATAAAACACCTTGCTTTTTTTAGTGCTTGAGGGTATTTTAACCCCTGTACAAAAATTGATGTTTATAACTACCCTGAATGATTAAAAAAAAAAAAAAAAAAAAAAAGACTTAAGTTGTATTGTAGAAATTAGAAATACTTAAATTTCTTGAGGAATATTTTCACCACGGTCTTAAAATAAGAATTTTGGTATTTTAAGAGGAAAATGCTAGTTACCTTGTAAATTGACTTATGTTGAATATACCTAGTAAATTAAGTATTAAAATTAGCTTCTTTTTGATTGTTAAATCTCTTTAGTTTCTAGAAGTCAGTTGGTCTTCGTATGAGGTAGTATTAAGGTCTTAGATACATTTATCTGCTGAACCTGCCCATTATATCATTTTGGCTTTTTACTTCACAAAGAGACTTAGGTAGGGAATATCCAGTGTTCTGAGGGTGATAATTACATACGTTAGTAATCTTTGCTGTCTTCCTACCTTGAAAGTGTAAACTCTCATTCTACAAAGCTGCAATTGCTATATATAAGTTTGTAGCAGGTAGTGACCTAGATTATAGGTAAATTTGTGAAGGATTCTCAAGTTACATAGTTTTTTAAAAAGTTTTCAGAAAGTTTTAGATAATTAACACTTTTCCAGGCGAGTGACATATAGTGAGTGGTGATAACTAATGAAATATTCTGTGCTTTTTTACTCTTCACAGCCAGTATCTTGAAAATTACCTCTGGATGAATTATTCTCCAGAGGTGTCCAGCAAGGCCTATTTAATGTCAATCTGCTGTATGGTGAATGAGAAATTCAGAGAAAATGTCCCTGCATGGGAGGTAACAGATTTAAATTACTTCGTAGCTTTCATACTGTGTTCACTTTAAGCGATTAAAGAGTAGCAGAACTTTTTACTGATAATAAATAATGCTTTTATATATTTATTTTCTAGGTTTATTTATTTTGAGAAAGAGAGAAAGAGAAAGCGAGTGGGGGGAGGGCAGAGAGAGAGAGAGAATTCCCAGTTGTCTCTGCACACTGTCAGCACAAAGCCCTCCATGGGGCTCGAACTCATGAGCCCTGAGATCATGATCAGAGCTGAAATCAAGAGTCAGACACTTAACTGCTGAGCCACCCAGATGCCCCCAAATAATACTTTTAGAACAAAACTTCACCCAATAATAAAGTAACATTGAGAAAAAAATGGATATATGAAAAATGCTATTTTTTTTTTTTGGTTTCAATACATTGTTCAAACTAATTTACTATGAACTGAAAAATTATGAAAGTGAAATTATTTTTGTTTTGTGCTTGATATGAAGAATGGCATGGATTATAAAGACTTTTTGCCTGAGATTAACATGAAGTTTGTATTATTAGCACAAAGAGTGCTCAAATAGGATAATATTTTTCAGTGTCCTTTTTCACAACAGGGAGTATGTATTTGTAGTTTTACGTACAGTAATGTTGCCAACGTAAAGACAGATGTTTATATAATAATTTCAGTTTTCTCTTTATCCCTGATTTAGAGTCTGCTTTCCCTTTTAGAAATTTCTAATAGACATTTTTTCTTTGTGCTAGTGTAATAGAGGCTTGCTCAGTAGAGGTCCAAAGTCTAGGTTTTCTTTGGCTGCCATAAAATGGTCAGCTCATCAACTCTTTTAAATAAAAAAAAGGCATGGGTAATCGTCATCTTTTTGTGGCAATGGTCTCTGAATTAAGAAAATGTTAGATTCTTTAAGATAAACCCATAGACCCTTCTCTCGAATATTCATTAAATAAGTGCCATCTTTGGGCAGATGAGAGCCCAAAGTAAACTGTGCTTTGTGTACTATTGAAAGGTCTTGGGTATTTCTTGAAGTTTATTCAAGCTACTATAGGAAGGGAGAAGGAAGATTTTTTTTTTTGAGCTAAACAATGACCTGATCAGTTTGCATGTTAAAATGACCATTTTGGTGATTAGGGCTTGAAAAAGAGAAATACAGATTAAGAAAAGAGGTTACACACAGATTTTCTAGAAAGTAGAATTGACTGCATTTCATAGCTGAAAAATTAGTATTAGGGAAGGGTGTTATTTTCAATAATTTTCCAGGCTTGGGCAACTGAGTATAATAGATGATTCTGCCATTTACCAAGATAGGTAATCATAGAGGGTTGAGAAATACTCTGAAGGGTACAAAATTGTTGAATTGAGTTTTGGACTTCCTGAATTTAGATTGCCTTTCAGTTATCTAGATGAAATTGTCTAGTAGGCAGAGGAATCTTGGGATCTAGGGTTAATGAGAGTAATCTGGACTGAAGATATATATTTGGAATCATTAGTGTGTGGTCTTTGAAGTCACGGGAGGGAGAAAAGAAGAATGGGGTTAGAACCCTAGAATAGTGCTGTGTACGCAGCAAAAGAAGAGGAACCCTCAGCACATTGTAGAGGGCTAGGGTAGGGGGCTGGTAAGATTCCATTGTCTTTGATAGCGATCAAGATTCAGGGGAGTGCTGGGGTGGAAGCTTGTAGAGAAGTACATGAAAACAACTAGTGTATACCACACATTTGGAGCACTTCTCTATGAAAGAAGAGGGATGTGGAAGTAACTAGATGGGGGGCATAGTTCAGTGAGAAACTTGAATGTATTTACCTAATTTACTTTTTTAAAATATTATTTTCATGTTGAAAAAGTAAAGAGCTAATACAAAGCAGGAGAGGCTGTCGTTGAGAGTCATCAGTGGGAAACTAACTTTTGCTAAAGATGTTGTTTTTCTTGCTTTAAGTCATGAGAATGAAAACATTTCAGATTCTTAGAAAACAAAGACTAAGCTAAATATGAACATAATCCATAAAAGAAAAAAAATAAAGGAATTAAAGCCATTATTTTAGGGGCACCAGGCTGACTCAGGCAGTAGAGCATGTGACTCTTAATCTTGGAGTCCTGAGTTCGAGCCCCACGTTTGGTGTGGAGATTCCTTAAAAAAAAAATGAAAAAATAAAAATATTTTTAAAAAACAAGAAAAAAAAACTCATTATTTTGTTAGGTGAAATTTTCTGCAACTCTTTCATGATCTTGCCAGAAACCTGTATTTGACTTGCTACTATTATAAATAAGCAAATAGTCTTTTTTGCAATTATTTGCTTTTGTTAATAGACTTCTAAAGAATGACCAATTTTTTTTAAGGCAGAAAAGAGAGGGCTTGCAAGCCATTTCAAATTAAATTTTTATTCTTTCTCTTTTCAGACTTTTAAGAAGAAGCCAGATCACTTCCCATTTTTTTTTAAGTGTATCTTGAAAGCAGCATTAGCTGAAACTGATGGTGAATTTTCACTCCATGAACAGACGGTCTTACTGCTTTTTCTTGATCATTGCTTCAATAGTTTGGTAATTTTACTTTATCTTTGGGGGAAACTCAGATTTTCTTGGTGGTGGTGGTGGTTTTATTTTTTATTTATTTATTTTTTTAAAGTTGAACATAAATGAGACTACCTCTGTAGCCAACTCTTCATCCAGTGGTAGTGGGGAATATGGATAATGCCAAAAGCTTAATTTTAGCCACTTCTCAATAAAAACATTTTAGAAGATCCATTCACTTTTTAAAATAGATTTGTACTGGATCTCTCCTTTTTTCTTAAGAAAAATGGTAACAGGAACGGAAATTCTCCAAAGATAGAGCAGCAAAGAATCTGGTTTTTATGAACTTTGCATAATGAGATCTGTGCCATAAGTTGCACACAAAAACTACCTTTATTACTTTTTCGTCCTGCTTCATGGCTGGCAGGCAAGAAGGAGAGTTCTAATTTGAGTTCACTCGATTAGGTGCAGTTTTCATCCTTCTAAAGAATTAAATATTTACAGTAATTAATATTTCATTTGCACTGCTCTGCTGTGGTTATCTGAAGGTCTATACCTATTTATTTAAAAATAAGTACTGCTGAGCTGAGAGTGCATTAGACCCATGCAGGAGAATGCATAGGGTTCTTTCTTATCCTTATCCTGAAGACTGAATGTTGATAGATGGGTAGTTATTGCTTGTTCTAGGTCCTGCCTCAAATGAATCTTGTAAAGGCATTAAAAAAAAGATTTATGCCCCCAGTGGATGCCACTATTACCTCTAACATTGATTAAACTAAACAACGTCAATGTAAATATAGACATGATTATCAGAAATTAAGCAAAAACAAGATGAAATTAGTGTTAGTAGTTTGGTACTTGGTTTAGTTAACTGAAAAACTTGTTTATTATTGAAATACTTTATTTTTTTCAACATGCCATCAGTACTTATTATTTGTGGTAGTTAGGTCTATGAGGCAGCTGCCGACACTGAATTAGCTAAAATTGAACCATTGCTCCTAGGGAGAATAAAGGGTTGGGTGCCTACAAGCCAATGTCACAACATTTCATCATTCCATCAGTACATAATCTTGTTTTATGTGTTTCTGTTTAAAGACACCTTATGTAATATATATTGTTGCTTTATTGACATGGAACTCATGGCCAGAAACACTATAACTTAAGTATGAATGAACCTTCTGTAATACACTTATTTTCTGTATAAGACACATCACAGCCTTCTTGCACATAGGAACACTAACCAGCACTTCAGCCATGTGCTTTACAATAGCAAAATCACCAACAAAAACCATAAAAATGTGAGAAAGGTAGCACTGAACAGACACACAGAAAAGGATGCTTCTTTATAGTATGAGAGCTGAAACAAGAAGACGGATCATTACCTTGTTCACCCCCAGCTGAAAACCTCAAGCCTGTAACCACTGCATGTTGGGCAACTTAGCATTTTTCACTGATCTGTGCCGCCTTGGACAGCACTAGGCGTATTGAATTTGGGGTTACAAATACATATTTGTGAATAGATGAACTCGCAAATACAGAATCTGTAAATGATGAAGATTGTATCTTTTTTGAAAAGTATTAAGCTTCTTAATATTAAAATATCATTAATTTGAAAGTATTGGTGGCATGTTTTCACCCTGGGACTTAAAAAGACAGTATTTCCTTATGTAAAGATTTAAGTTAAAATACTGATGTGTGTATAAATTTGTTTTCTTTGTGCCTTAAACAGGAAGTAGACTTGATACGGAGTCAAGTACAGCAGCTTATCTCCCTCCCAATGTGGATGGGCTTACAGCCGGTAAGTATCTTCAGAAACTTAGGCGTGTGTGTGTTACAAGTGGAAAATGTGGTTTTAGACTTTGTAGCTTTAACATAGGTATAAAATGGTGGCCCAAAACCCCTTTTCCTGTTTAGAAAATGTATTTATTGTGCATTAATTTGTCATGGATGCAGTTTTTTTCAGTTTTAAAGTTTTTATGTATCTGCAAGCTAATAGATTTCACCTCATGTCAGTATTGTAAGGTAAAATAAGATAATATCTATGGAGTTCATAAAGAAGGGGGATAAATTTAGCAAACTATGGTGATTATTTCTGCGTGTGCCTTTGGATGAGACTAAATATAGACTAGAATATTTTATTTTCTTAGATTAGAATGTACATATAGCTATAGGAGAAGGTCTGGATTATGTTTAATGACTTCCTTTTATTCATCAAATCCTTATTGGATAATATGTGCCTGTATCAAAACCCAATTAACTTATCTTGGGGAGTAAAGTTACAGCTGTCAAATTTTAGTATAGTACTTTATTCAAAATACCATTTCCTGCATATGGGTTTTTGCATAGAGCCAAATATGCAAGCTCATTCATAGGTACCGGCTGATGGTGATGAAAACAGGCATATATAAATAATTAGTGCTAAGCTAATTATTTAATGCTAAGTTAACTGATAAGTGCCATTAGAAAGAATGTAGTCATATGGACATTTCCTTGTCTGCTTGTGACAGCTGTTTCTATGTTCATTGTTTTAGACTTATTTTTCAAACTTCAGTGATTTTACTAATAAGTGTTAATGCTCATATTTTTCTAATTTAAATCCTTCATTTTAGAAATAAGAAATTTAATTGATTATTGAGCTTATGACCTTCATAAGAAAAGGCAGTTTCTTTTTTTTTTTTTTACATTATTAGTAACAATTGTTAGAATTAAATAGTTTTTTTAAAATTAGAGTTGTTAGTTTCTTAGTTTTCAGGTTTTGTCATGTTGCTTTCAGGTTTTATCCCATTGCTTTATATTGTATCCACACATTAGAAAACTAGCTGATAGTTGATCTAATATTTACCTTTGTAAACTTTGAGGTTACTGGTGATTTAATATCACATCATTCTTTCAGGCACGATTGGAATTAGAATTAAAAAAGACCCCTAAGCTAAGAAAATTTTGGAACTTGATTAAAAAGAATGATGAAAAGATGGATCCAGAAGCAAGAGAACAGTATGTTGCCAAAATTTTGTTCCACATTGGTTTATTATTTTGGTTTTAAGTCCTAGATGGTGTTGATTGGTTTGTTGTTTCCTTTATATAGGCTGAACTAAATAAATAAGAAGTGCTTTTACTGTCATAGGAATATTTTTCATAAAGGTCTAAAGGGGAAACCACAACATCACCATGTTTTTCTTCTTTCTCTTCTCTCTGCTCCAATGATAAGGATATCATTGATCCTCTCCCTGCCTCTTGACCGTAGTTTGTCTGTCATGGATGTTTTTCAATTTTCTGCACAATCTTCAAGCTATCAATCAACTTTTCTTTCTTTTTCTCACTCCCTTACTCTTTATAGTGACTTTTATACACTCCAGCCATCATTCGTTTGTTCATTCATTTATTCATTCATTCAACAACTAGTGAATGTTTATCATTTTGCCAGGTACTCTTCTAGGTATAGGGGACATAATAGAGAATGAAATGGAAGTAGTTCCTATTCTGTGGAGCTTACATTCTAGTTGGGGGCAGATAGCACCAAAAAAAGATCAATTATATAGTGTATTAGATGGTGATACATGTTAGGGAGAAAAATAAGTCAAGTATAAGGATTAAAGAAGCAGGTGAGGATTATGGTTTCTTTTAATAGTAGTATTTATTATGAGTTGGGGAAGTCTGATAGCAAGTATTTATTTCACCACACAAAGTACTATTAGTAGGAAACGGGAAGGATCCACATACTCTTAAGAGGCTTTTCTCTCTCTCTCTCTGCGAGACTAACTCGGTGACTAGTGCAATACCCCTTGCACTGTCTCCATCTTTAAAACCTTTTTTTTTTTTTTAATGTTTATTTTTGAGAGAGAGAGACAGAGCATGAATGAGGGAGGAGCAGAGGGAGAGGGAGACACAGAATCCAAAGCAGGCTCCAGGCTCTGAGCTGTCAGCACAGAGTCCGACGTGGGGTTCGAACCCACGAGCTGTGAGATCATGACCTGAGCCAAAGTTGGGCACTTAACCAACCGAGCCACCCAGGCACCCCGTGTCTCCATCTTTTATTGCTCTTTTCCATTCACTCCTTTTTTTCTGCATATGTATATATGCTGAAGACTCCCTTCCCTTGGACCTGTGATGACTTTCTGGTTCTTTCTTATTGTTTGATCCACTTTGGAGAGTACTCTATACATGTGTAGCTGGTAATTTCATGAGTATGGATGAGATTATTTAGTGAGATACATAAACCATGAAAAGAGGGTTGAGGACAAAAAGAAATGGAACCTGGAGTTGTGCTGGTGGTTACTGAAAATAGGAAGAACTAAGAAAAGCTACATGTCAGAAAAATGAGTTTGGGTGGGTGGGAGTGAGAGCCACGAGGAGAAGATATTAGGGACAGGGTAGGAAAATTCCTTCTTTAATTTCCAACTCTAGTCTCATTATTCATGGTGTCTTCCCACCCAACAGCCTCTTGATTAGACTAATCACATGGCATCTGCATTACTTGACTATTTTTTCTTAAACCTACTCTTCCTGTTACCTCAACATGATTTAATCATAAATCTCTCTGGCCCTGTCTTAGAATAATTCTTTGCTGTATACAGTTGACCCTTGAACAGGGCAGGGATTAGGGGCACTGGCCACCCTCTCATACAGTCACAAGTCCTCATGTAACTCGTGACTTCCCAAAAACCTAACTGTTAATAGTCCTCTGTTGACCAGAAGCCTTACTGATAACAGTTGGTGAACACGTATTTTGTATATTTTGTATATCATATACTGTACTCTTACAGTAAATTAAGCTTAGAGAATAGAAAGTATTATTAAGAAAATCATAAGGAAGAGAAGATATATTTCCAGTACTGTGCTGTATTTATTGAAAAAATCCGCATGTGAGTGGACCTATACATTTCGAACCTGTGTTGTTCAAGGGTTAGCTGTACTTCTGTTTGCCATGAACTCCAGTTTGGCTTAAGTAATATTCATTGTTTTCCCTCCTAAACTTAATTTTCTGGCCAGTTTCTCTTAATTCTTTCAGAAATTGGGCTTAGAATATTCCAGTCCTCTGGCCAGCAATTTATATCCAGTCAGCCAATCCTGTTGATCTTTTGTCCTTCCTCTCTTTTGCCTGTTCACACTGTTGTCATCTTAATTCAAGCCTCCAGAGCCTCTTGACTAAAGCATTACAATGAATTCCTATTTGATGTTTCTTCCAGTTTTCCCACAACAATGAGCCTAACTAGCCATCTTCATAGAAAATTTTGTGGTTTTCCCATATTCACAAGCTTTGCCTATTCACAAGCTTTGCCTATTCACAAGCTTACAGTGGTTTCCTTCTTAGAGGAGAAGCTCTAAACTCCTTGCAGTGGCATTCAGAAACCTCCAGCTGTTTTGTTTGTGACTCCCCCAAATCCCTGGGTATTCATTGTTTCTTCCACTTTATTGAAGGCTAACCTTCCAAACACTTCTGGACCAACTACTTCAAGCCACTGTGCTTTCTTCTGAACTTCAAACCACGCTGTGTGTTTTTTATTGAAACTCCAGCTGTTGGTATAATAGTTAAAATATGTGTAGTTGTTGAGGGGCATCAGGTGGCTCAGTTGGTTAAGGTCATCTGAATTCAGGTCATGATCTTGCAGTTGGTGGGTTTGAGCCCCATGTTGGGCCCTGTGCTGACAGCTTAGAGCCTGGGGACTGCTTCAGGTTCTGTGTCTCCCTCTGTCTCTGCCTCTCCCTCACTTGTGCTCTGTTTCTCTCTCTCTCTCTTTCTCAAAAATAAAAATTAAAACATTTTTTAAAAAATACATGTGTAGTTGTTGAAAGAATAGGTTCTTCAGTTGGAACCTGTTGGAACCGTAGTACCTGTTTAATGGGACTGTTGTCAGCATTTAATGAGATTATTCGAGTGAAGCACTTAACACAGCTCAGATCCTGACACAGTAAGTGCTCATTTAATGTCAGCCAGTTTTAGTAATTACATGTTGGTTTGTGTTACTAATTATCGTCATGTTATATGACTTGTTTCCGGTCATGTAGTCATTCCCCTCCTTTGTATTTCCCCCAGGACTGGCATAATCATTTACAGCTGTCCAATACCTGGTGAATGTTTGTTGATTGACTGGTACACAGTGCATCTTAAATTAGTAATGAGTAGAAAGTTGTTCTTTAAACCAGCATTTAAGTTTTAGACATTGTAATACTCTATTATATATAATACTTAAAATATACTAAAGTATAAAATTGCTTGTTTTATTTTAACTGTATACTTAAACGTTAAATTTTGAATGTCAAGGGCAGACTGTAAATGAAATTTTGAAAACTCCTTTCAAGTTCTGACCTTTAAATCTCAAGTGAAAACCTTCACAGTAACATGGTAAGAGAAAGTGGTGTTTTCTTTGCTGGCTCATTTAGGCCGGTAATGAGGCTCTTCTTTTCTTTACATAGTCTTGTGTATACATACAAAGAAGCAGGTGTGTGTTCAAATTATGACCCTAATTTCAGAGAGAAGTGGAACATTTGAATAGTGTAAGAAAAGCTTGTTCAGCATTTAAATTTTACTTTTGAAATAATTATTTTTCAAAAACAATTTGGTCAACGTTGTTCTCTGATTTTAGAGCCTACCAAGAAAGAAGATTCCTTTCACAACTCATCCAGAAGTTTATCTCTGTGTTGAAATCAGTGCCACCTTCTGGTAACTATCTTCTTCCTCTCAGCTTATTTGTGAAGTTGTGGTTTAGATGCTCCTATAGTATTCACTAGCCTCTAATCTAAAAACTGCTCCTAGAACAGTTTTAAATCATAAAGACAACGTACCTGCCCTCCCCTTTTCATATATATGACCAGTCTGAGTATTATGACTGCGTTAAAAATTCACATATTTTGGGGTGCCTGGGTAAGCTCTGTTGGTTGAGTGTCTGACGCTTGATTTCGGTTCGGGTCATCCATGGGATTGAGCTCTGCGTTAGGCTCTGTGCTGAATGTGAAGCCTGCTTAAGATTCTCTCTTTCTCTCCCTCCGCCTCTCCCTCTCTCCTCTCTTTTTATATAGTTATTGAAATATTCATTTACTTAGCAAATATTTTTTGAGTTTGCTTGCAAGACCTAGATTCTGAACAAGGTGCTAGGGTACAATGTTGAACAAGTCAGTCACAGACCCACATGGCATTTATCCTGTGGTACTGAATAGTGTTTTTAGACAGCATCAAATACTGATCGAACAGGAGATAGTGATTTTTGAGATAACAAGCTATAAGGCAAAATGGGAAAGATATTCCCTCCAATGTGGCCCCTATTTATTGATGAAACAAATACAAATATATGCTCTGTAGACTATGTACTTAAAAATATGCCATGATTATACTGTATTTGTGTGTGTGTGTGTGTGTGTGTGTGTGTGTGTGTGAGAGAGAGAGAGAGAGAGAGAGAGAGAGACAGAGAGAGAGACAGAGAGAGAGAGACAGAGACACAGAGGGAGGGAGATATGCCTATATATCCAGAGGGGCTAATTACATTATGTTGGGTTTGCAAGCTCTACATAGAATACTTTTTACTTAATAAAGGTGTATATATACTATGTAAGGTGTATCATTTGTTAATATTTTATTTCCTAAATGGGATATAATCTAAGAACAGTTCTGTAGATATACCATATTTATATTTTTGCATCAGAGATTGTTGCTTTGTTTACACTACTTATAAATGCCAACCTTCCAAGTAATATTTTACAACTGAAAATCATAACTATAATTTAGTGAGGAATAGATACTAATGCTATATACATCAGCTATACCTGATTGAGGCATAATGTTACTCCCAGCCTAAGTGTATAGAAAAACTTGTCATATGCTGATAATCTAAGTCACTTACTTAATATTAGTATTTTTATTATTTTATTTTTTTAAATTTACATCTAAATTAGTTAGCATATAGTGAAACAGTGATTTCAGGAGAAGATTCCTTAATGCCCCTTACCCATTTAGCCCATCCCCCCTCCCACAATCCCTCCAGCAACCCTCAGTTTGTTCTCCACATCTATGAGTTGTTAATGTTAGCCATTCTGACAGGTGTGAGGTGGTATCTCATTGTGGTTTTGATTTGTATTTCCCTGATGATGAGTGATGTTGAGCATTTTTTCGTGTGTCAGTTGGCCATCTGGATCTCTTCTTTGGAGAAGTGTCTGTTCATGTCTTTTGCCCATTTATTCACTGGATTATTTGTTTTTTGGGTGTTGAGTTTGATAAGTTCTTTGTAGATTCTAAGTAAGGAAATCTTAACATGTTCTGTCTGTTATGTCCAGAACCTGTCACTATGGACAAAGTTCATTACTGTGAAAGATTCATTGAACTTATGATTGATCTGGAGGTAAGAAATTTGCAGTGACTTTCCTGTTACATCATCATTATGGTGGATAAGTTTGAGCATATGACTGTGAAATATATGAAATATTTCTTCATTACCTCAGACAGGCCTTAGATTTTACCTGTTTCTATGTGTAACAGAGAAACAAAAGTAAAATGCAGTTGGCTCTTTAAGTTTTCAAATAACTGTCAGATGGCTGCTATTTGTAGAAAAAAACATGTAGTATAGTTATTAAATATGGGTCCAGCAGTGGCAATTTATTTTCTATCATATTTTAATACCCCATCATGGAGTTTTTAATAGTGGCTGAAGTTGTGGATTTATGGGCATCTCTTTAATAATCTCACTTTTCTAAATGTGCCTAATATTGTTGGTGAAGAAAGATATAGCTGCTATTGTCAATTTTTTAAATTAAGATCCTTGAAGAAGATTTCATAATACTAGGTGCAAGATTTTGACAGAGAGTTCAGATGCAGAGTTGGTATAATTCAGACTCAGTTCATTTCCTTTCCCTCTTTACTGCAGGAAATTGAAAGAAAATCCTTTGTGTTCATTTCTTATCTGGAGAGACAAGGTAGTTTCTTGACATACGGATTAGAGTATTGGACTTGCAGCCATGCATGAGATCTTCATTCAGATTCTGGTTCTGCCAGTAACTAATTTATAGCCTCTGAGGATCTCAATAACCTCATCTATAAAATGAGGATATTTGATTAGATTAGTGGTTTTCAAACTGATGATCACAGTGTCTCAGCATTGTCTTGCTGACTGTCACAGGACGATGTGGTAAGAGGAAATGGAGGATGAAGTCTCCATATAGGGGTCCCCAGTCCCTTTTCTCTCAGAGTAGCACCATTTTTAAATCTATACCCAAAATATATTGAGATTTCATAGAAGATTTTGTTTGAAAACTACTGGCTTTCGTATCTGTGAAATTTCTTCTAATGTCGTATTTTATTTATAAACATTGCCACTGCGCCTGTTTACACATGGACCAGACCCTTTGCTTTGTGCACAGTGTCTTTTGGGAGACTAGAGGGTACTTTGTATGTGATTGACACTTCTGAGTGAAGGATCAGTAGAGTTTACCTCTAGCTGCAGAGAACATGCAGATTTATTGCCATGGTATTTATTTTTTTTAGGCCCTCCTCCCCACAAGGCGCTGGTTTAATACCATTCTGGATGACTCCCACCTTTTGGTTCATTGTTACCTTTCCAATCTTGTTCATAGAGAAGAGGATGGCCATCTTTTTTCCCAGGTGAGCACTGATAATATCTGAACATATTTTCATTTCTAAATTGATTCTTTTTCTGCCATGCAACCAAGAGTGCCAGTGGTGATATAAAGGAAATTTTACTAAATATTGAATTAAGTAATGTAAATTCCCAATTAGTCATTTTAAAGTAAAATCAAATCTTAGTATAGAAAACGAATGAAGAGCTTTGATTAATCATACATGATTTTATTATTGGACTAAATTAGGATTTTGGCAGTGCAGTCCCACATACTCATATATTTTATGTTAGTAACCACTGTGGAATACAGTAGATGATGAGCACTAATTTCAAGAGAACTATGCCCTCCTCTCATGGCTGTCTTTCCATATGACGGTGGTGACCAAAACCGTTGAGAGCATGGCAGTGCACTTCATTTGCTACCTTGAGTAGAAAGAAGTAATAGTGTTTCACATTTCCTGTTTTGCATCACCTCTTCAGGAAAAAGTCTTCCACCAAACTCCTAATACTTGCCTTTCAATGAGATCATAGTTGGAGATACAATTTTTGTGTGCTTATATATTCTTTTAAGAATTCTTTTATCTTGTATCTATATTTTTTCTCATTCTCTTACTAAATTTCTATCCAGTGATTTGCCACATGCATTAAAACATACTAAAATTCTAGTATCTGTTTTGCCATAGGTTAGAATCAATAATGATGAAGATTTGGGGTAAATGTAGCCAGTAGACTGTGTCTCTGGGGAAAACAGGCCTTCATTATAGCAGCAGGAACTAAGCCAAAGCAAGGGCTTAATGGCTGTGGAGACTGATGAGAGGAATAAATATCTTAGCTTTCCTCACCTTGCTGCATTTCCCTAATAGTAGCAGCACACAGAGAAGAATATCTCCAATTATGAATTCCAAAACCCTCATTCAGAAAATTCTGTATTAAGTGGCCTACCTAAGTAAAGGACCTCAAGAGTTCCCTCTAGTGGTGTAGTTCCATAAATTGGCAGTGGTGTACTTTGTTTTTTTCCATTTAAGTGTTTGGCTTCCTTTGATTAAATCCTTAATGTCCGTTCAGTACTGGGATTTCAATTTAAGTTCCTCTCTGTAGAAGTAGACTGTGTATATGAAATAGACTCTTAACAATTTATTCACAAGAAACATACTTTTTCCTCACACAAATAAAACATGTTTGGATATGTTCTGAAGTGTTTGTTGCAGTGTTTATATTCCAGAGTTTTCCAGCACCTCGGAGAAGGTATACAGACTTACTTAATCTTTATAATAAGTAGTTTTTGTTTGTGGTTTCTTGTTCTTATGTTCACACAGTTTATTAATGTAAATGTATCCTTTCAGCTTTTGGACATGCTTAAGTTCTATACTGGTTTTGAGATTAACGACCAGACTGGGAACGCTCTGACAGAGAATGAGATGACTACAATTCACTATGACAGAATCACTTCTCTCCAGGTGACTGAAATGCAGTATAGCTTGTGCTTCTGCTCCCGTCAAGTTGGTTCATAAATAATGTAGTTTCATGTAGTACAGGTATAAAAAACTACTAATTTAATAGTGTTTCATCTTGAACTTTTAAAATGTTACTTTTAAAATTTTTAAATACTTAAAATAATGCTAACTTTTAAATTTTTTAAAAATATTACTTTTAAATATTTTATTTAAATATTTTAATTATTTTTAAATAAGTTTTTAAATATTTTAAAATATTACTATTTCTAATGAATTCATGGGGAAAAAATGGCTTTCTTCATAGTCTTCAATCTTGAGAATCAAGATACTGATATTTGACACTCAGAAATGTTTGATTAATTACTGGGCCAATTTGGTGCATATACTTACCAGTTTTATTTATGAAAGAGTATTCCCAATGTATCGACAAAGTATGTGTGAGCGTTTTATAAATTTTAAAGATAAACACATGTAATGGGACCGAAATTGTCCAGTACAGCTCAGCTGTGTCAACAGAGTACCTTTGTTTTCTGTTCTTGATTTCCTCTTGCTCTTGCCCTTTCTGGTGGTAAAAAGAAGCTTTTATTTGTCACTTTGGAGAAATTCAGTCCTGTCTGTTTCCGTCTTTTTGGGGAAAGACTCAAACTTAAGTTCAAAATGTCTTTCATAATCAATTCCACTATCTCTCAGGGACTCTCTGTTCTCCCTCTTCTTTCCCCAAATGGCATCTGGGTATATGGAAGCATTGAGATAGCCTCATTGTTTTGGAAGAAGAGTGACCTGCACAACTTACATGTCTTTTCTTGCTTTGCTCAGAGCATTGGTGTTTTTGTCCTTCTGCTTCTGCCCTTGAAGTAACCACAGCTGGCGCGGCTTGTGGTCTGCTCTTGTGGCACAGGCATGGCATGATGATTCCCGAGGAGCTTGGCTATCTCCTTGCTGACGAGGCTGCACTCTTGCTCTTGGTCATGCTGGAGTCCTCCAGAGAGCTGACTCCCATTCATTTCCTAGCTTCAACAGTTCACTCTCAGGCTTGGGTTGCAGGGTCATTTCACCATTGCCTGTAGTAACCCTATGGCATGCTCACCAGTAACCTTGGCAGGTTTTTGTGTCATCCCACTGTGGGGCACATGAAAACTTCCGGATTTCTCTGTGCCACGTGGGCATTGAGAAAGACTAGGGATGTTATCACATACACTCTTACCCAGTCACTGTAGTGCTACTATTTCTGTTTTCTTGTGGCTTACCCCATGTCGGCTGGGGGTGTTAACCCTGTGAAGTCCTTTCTTTCCAGAGTTCCTAAGTAAAACAAAGCACAAACACACTGTACTTTTGGTTTCTCCCTCAAGCTATCTCTTCAGGTATTTTATTTCTCTCCCTTCCTGTCAGTGAAGGTAGCTTTATTGGCTGTTTCATGTATGTTCAAAATACAACTTAGAAATAAAAAGTTGAACATTGACTCTTTGTTTTTGCGTTCCTGCTAGAATAATTCTGGTTTTCCCCCATTGTATTGAATGCTTCTGACTAAATAAGGCAGAGGTCACATATGAGAAGCATATAAGAAAGAGAAGTGCATTAATATATTTTTTAATATTTTTATTATATAGTACATAAATTGTAGTTTATTGTTAATATGCAGACATTAGTTCTTGAGTTTTGTTTTTGTTTTTCCCGTTTTCTAGAGAGCTGCCTTTGCACATTTCCCTGAACTCTATGATTTTGCACTCTCAAATGTGGCAGAAGTAGATACTCGGGAATCTTTGGTCAAGTTTTTTGGACCACTTAGGTAAGTCAACATGGAAAGAAAACTGAATTTTAATTTTCTTTGTGTTTTTAATCATTTTGCACTACCTTAAGTAATGTAACTTGTTGCACCGCTTGCTTTGTTGACAACTAAAACTAATGCTTCTCTCCAGCAGTTAGTATCTTTAAGTCACTTCGCTATAATTATTGATCATCTATTTTGGGAGCAAAATTAATATTTATTAATTTAATGGTTTTTATTTTTGTTTTGGAGAGACAGAGCATGAGCGGGGGAGGGGCAGAGAGAGAGAGAGGGAAGCACAGATTCGGACATGGGGCTTGAACTCATCATGAGCTATGAAATCATGACCTGAGCCGAAGTTGGACACTTAACCAACTAAGCCACCCAGGCGTCCCAAAATTTATATTTTTCATAACTTAAACATTTTTCCTAGATCATAAAGTTTTCTTAAAGTAGAACATAAAACTGGTATCCCATCAGTCATAATATACAACAGAAATCAGTAAATGTTCATATGTGACATCAAAGGTATGAGTTAGAAACCTTTTTGTGTGTTTAAAATTTATGAAATTAGTAATATTCTTTGGCACTCAGCTAATACACATTTTTGAAAATGTAGTAATACGTTTGTACTACGTGGTAGGCACTCTACTAAGTATGTAAATAATCCTCAAGACTTTCATTTGTGTGAGGAGTAGGTACCATTTTAGGTTTAAGGTCACTGAGACACAGAATTGTTAAGTCATTTGTCTAGGTCAAATAGCAAGTAAGCAGCTTTCTTCCAAAGCAGCAGAGAAAGTAAAACCTAGCTTTTATTTTTTTATTTAAAAAAAAATTTTTTTTAACGTTTATTTATTATTGAAATACAGAGACAGACCGTGAGCAGGGGAGGGGCAGAGAGAGAGGGAGACACAGAATCTGAAGCAGGCTCCAGGCTCCGAGCTTGTCAGCACAGAGCCCAACACAGGGCTCAAACCCACAAACCAAGCGATTGTGACCTGAGCCAAAGTCAGACGCTTAACCAACTGAGCCATCCAGGCGCCCCTCAAACCTAACTTTTAACTGTGCTCTGTTATCTCCCTATTGTCCTTAACTCTTGGGAGAAATTATGTTTAGCTCATTATGGCTCTCTAAAATGAAACAAACTTGGCTTTAACTTAGAAGTTGATTAACTTGGAAGATTATTGAATCTTCATAAGAAGATTTAATAACTTTTTTTTTTAATGTTTATTTTTGAGAGAGAGATACAGAGCGTGAGTGGGAGAAGGGCAGACAGAGAGAGAGGCACAGAATCTGAAGGAGGCGCCAGGCTCTGAGCTGTCAGCACAGAGCCCAGTGCGGGGCTCGAACTCAAAAACTGTGAGATCATGACCTGAGCTAAAGTCGGACACTTAACCAACCGAGCCACTCAGGCACCCAAATAATAACTCTTATAATAACACATAGAATTATTTCATTCTCTTAATGAACTGCAGAAAGTTCCTTTGAATAACTCTGCCATACTATTTTGTGATCACTCTCCAATTGACAAATCTTTAATTTCTAAATTTTTGGCCATTATTAATGACTCACTAATGAACAACATCCTTTTTATTTCTCTGTGAAAATTTTTGGCACTGATTCACAGAAGCAGAATGGCTGACTCAAAGGGGTTATGTATTTAAAATTTGTTATATATTGCTAAATTCCCTTCAAAAGTATGTACCAGTTATACCAACAGAATTTGAGGATTTATTTCTTTCCCTACCTGCTAGGTAAATTAGTCTTTAATTTTCGCCAATCCAAAGATAAAAGAACCATCATTGTTTTACTTTGCATTTTGTGATTATGTTGGGGAAATTGAGCATCTTTCTATTTTTCTTGGCCATTTGCATTTTGTCTGCAACTTTGTTGTTATCTTTTGCTATTTTGTATTTCATTGCTTGTCATACTGATTTCTTTAAGAACCTGTATTTTGCATACTAATATTTTGTCTAATTTGTGTTGTAATTATTTTCTCTCAGTTTCTCACTTTAGATTTTGTGTTGGTATATTTTGTTATTACAGTGTTTACAATTTTTAAATTATATGTCAAGTCTTCTTAACAACAATAGCAAATGTTTTATGTTAGAAGGCCTTCCTCCCCATAAAATTATAAAGTAGTATGTTTTTAAAACCCCTTTATAGATTTTTTTTTTACATTAAACGTAGCTGCATAATCCATATGGGGAATTTATTTTTGCCCGTATTACTTCTTTACAATCTTGTAAATTATAGAGGATGTTAAAAACCTTTTTTTTAATATGGATTATAGCCATTATATTTACTATAATAGAAATTAAAACTGGAAAAATGTTAAATAATTTATTTAAAAAACTAATTAAAAGCCTATTATGTTAGCATACATATTGTTAATGAAAAATATATTCTCCCAAATTAAAAAAAATATAGTGAAAAGTGGCATTGTTTTACACTTCTGCAATCTCTTTAATGTCTGACTTAATCAAAGACAGTTGAATTTGCAGATGTGCTTCTGTATTTCATTTATTGTGAGATTGTTTTTGTTGAAGTAAATGAAGAAAATCAGGCCTTATGCAAAAGGGAAATATATTTCAGTAGCTTTTTCAAATAATTGTGAATATTTTTCTTTGATACAATATAAAAACTTGACAAGTGGTAGTTTCTTAAATGTTAGTTTTAGTGTGGTATCTGAAACCATATTAAGGAACTCTGTGAGTTAAATTAAAGTGAATTAATTTTAGAAATGGCGATATTTGCCTTGCTTATGGATGAGAGGACTCAATTAAGGTATGAATTCTGCCCAAACTGATCCATAGATATAATTCAGTTCCAATCAAAATTCCAGCAGAATATTTTCTAGAAATTAACAGGCTTATTCAGAAATTAATATAGAAAGGCAGAGATGAGAACAGCCTAAACCATTTTGAAAAAGAACAGAGTTGGAGGATCCTCGCTACCGAATTTCAAGATTGCTTGTAAAGCTACAGTAGTCAAGACCCTGTGGTATTGAATAAAAGATAGACAGACATAGACACCACCGGAACAAAATAGAATTCAGAAATAGACCGCACATATATGGTTAGTTGATTTTTGACTAAGGTGCTAAAGCAACTCAATGGAGAAAGGATAATCTTTTCAACAATAGTGGAACGGTTGGATATCTGTATGCAAAGTATGAAATTTAACCCGTACTTCACATTCTGTACACAGATTAACTCAAAGTGAGTCATAGACCTATTTATCAAAACGGGAACTAATAGGACATACAGGATATCTGTGTGATTATGGTTTGTACAAACATTTCCATAGACACCAAAGCACAGTCCATAAAGAAAAAAAATGGATAAGTTGGACTTTATAAAAATTTAAAACTATTACTATTTGAAAAGACATTGTTAAGAGAATGAAAATACAACCCCAAAGTGGAACAAAATATTGGCCAAACACGTATCTGATGATGGGCTGTCTCAGAACTCAGTGATAAGAAAACAATTTAAAAATAGCTCAGGGACTGCCTGGGTGGCTCAGTCTGTTGAGTGTCCAACTCTTGCTTTCAGCTCAGGTCATGTTCCTGGGGTTGTGGGATCAAACCCTGGTCAGGCTCCGTGCTGGCTGTGGAGTCTGCTTGGGATTCTCTTTCTCCCACTTGCACTCTCTTTCTCTCAAATATATATAAAAAAACGTTTAGCTCAAGATTTGAACAGATACTTCACCAAAGATAATGCATTTCAGTAACGCCACAGAAGGATGCTTAGTATCATTAGTCATTAGAGAAATGCATATTAAAATCATAATGAGATACCATTACATGTCTTTTAGAATTGTTTAAAAAAAAACATGCAGTGTTATTGACTTATGACAAGGATGTGGAGCAGCTGGATTCTCATACATAGCTGATAGGAATTCAAAGTTCGCAAAAATTTGACAGTTTCCTATAAAGTTAAACATGTACTTACTGTGCAATCTAGTATTCTCACAGATATACCCAAGAGAAATGAAAATTTGTGTTTGCACGAAAATCTGTGTGGAAATGTATATAGTGGCTTTAGTTATAGTTGTCTTTTAAAAACATATCCTTCAACTGGTGAGTGAATACACGTGCTGTGCTACATCCCATATGATGGAATACTACTCAGCAATAAAAAGGAACCGATTACAGACATGCAGTCTGGGTGCATTTTAGTTGCGTTATGCTAAATGAAAGCAACCAGTGTCAAAGGCTACATAATGTATGATTCCATTTATTTGACCTTCTAGAAAAAGCAAAGTCGTGGAGATCAAAAACAGATTAGTGGTTACCAGGGACTGGGATAGAGTATGTGAGGGAATTTGGGGAGCGTGATGAAACGTATTCAAGTAATGGAAAGCTGTTCAGCTCACGGTGGTGAATGCAAGTTTTCTAGAATTCCAGTTTTTCACTTGGCAGTTCAAATTTTATCTTTGGTAACAAATACTATCAGTTGTTTTCCTTAAAGTTACTGGTTTGTTCAGATTTGAAAATTTTTTGCCATTTATTCAGGTCTGAATAACCATAGTTTGTCAGTTCTTTCAAGCAAAAATTGTGTGCAAAATGTGTGCATCCCATTCTGTCACACAGAATTTTTTAAAAGCATAGTCAAGAGTCCAAATTTAATTATATTAGTAATTAATTTTAATTACTAATTTAATTTTAGTTAATATATTAATTTTGCTGCTTCATTAATTGCATTCTTAATGTTTTTTACTCTGCATGGGGTAGTGAGGAATGCTATGGCTACTTACAGTCCTGGTTGGTGCCACCACCTTACCCTATGTCAGTAGTTTACCCACCATTGCTTTACACTGTGTAGGTAAAGACAGTGGAAAAAAACAAATAATGTCCTAGTATTAATATAAAATAGTATTTTTCTTGCATACTTCCTAGAAGGGTCTCAGGGGTATGCAGACGATAATTTGAGAGCCTACATTAAGGGGATTAGCTTTCATTGGTAATTTTTTTTTAATTTTCTGCTGTATCGTAGGATTATATTTTCTAGGTAAAATGTTTTAAGCCATCTGTAAAATTAGGTGTTTCAAAAATGAACTAGGGTTAAATTAATAGAATACTCTTGATCTGAATATTCCTTATTCTGCAGTTCAAATACACTCCACCAGGTGGCATCATACCTCTGCTTGTTACCAACTCTTCCTAAAAATGAAGACACAACTTTTGATAAAGAATTTCTTCTGGAATTGCTGGTAAATGTTAATGTTCTTTGAATTTTCCCTACCATTTTGAATCATACCTAAAGACCTGGGTATGTCTTTTTTTCCAGGGCTAAAGGGTAAGTAGATCATTGCTACCTATACCTATTTTACAATTACATCATCATTTGGTTTTGTCAGATTTCTTTTCTCATTTGTTAGATTTCTTTTCTCAAGACTTTACCTCTCACAAGTGCTTTATGGCATGAATTCATTGCATACAGACATTTATGAGCAGCTTTTTTGTCAGGCTCTGGATTCAGGCAATGGGGAATGCATAGATAATTGACACCATTCCTGCCTTTTAGAGGTCACAGTTACATACACACACACAGGTAATACATATGTATTCATATCTGTCTATCTGTGTATTTTAAAAGTTATTTAAAGTACCTTGAATATTGACGTATACCTTTATCATTAGAAAACTCAGGAATGTTTAAAGAAAATAAGTTATCACTGACTTAGTGGTTTAAGAATTCTAAGGGATTTTTCAGTCATTTTGGAAAGTAGTGGACTTTATCTCTCAAACTAATACTTTTTTTGGTAAGGTTTTTTGTTTTTTTGTTTTTTTTTTTAAGGTTTTCTTTTTTTTAAGTGCAGTTTTAAGGCTCACAGAAAAATTTGAGGGAAAGGAGTATACCTTACTTTTAGCTTTAGTAAAATCATTCATAAAATGTGTGAGTAATTATGTCTACACTATGAATATTTAAGTTGTTTGCAATGTTCACTTACAAATAATGATGTGATCCTGACACATGCCTCTTTGTGCCTATGTGGGGACATTTAGGAGAGGTACCTAGAAGTGAAATTATTTGATTAAAACATGTGCTTATTTAAAAGATAGGATGCAGCCAAATTATCCTCAAAAAGGTGCATTTCCCACCAACAGTGTGTTAGAGTAAATCTCCTTAAGCTTGTACCAGCATTGGGTGTTATGAGTCATCCCAATTTTTGCTAGTGTCATGAGTTAAAAAAAAAAAAGGCTTGTTTTAATTTTTTGTTTTCTGTTTGCTATTGAAAAGATCCTAAAGGACTTCCTTCCTCTGCTTTAGTTTGAGTAGTTTTTAGTATGTTTTTTATAACTTTACAAACATACACTATGTAAGAGTATATATACATCTTTTAACATAGAGCCATAATGGGCACACAGTTTTGTGACATATGTTCCAAGCTAATACTTTTAATATAGGGTATAAAATACAATTCCTTACTGTAGAGAAGAAGATATGCTACTTCGGGAATAGTTACCAGAAACTATTATAGCAGATGTTTTAAGCCTGGTGACAGGTGCTTCAGTGCCATTTGGAGAGAAATTCCTGGAGTTTTAAATTAATTCATGTGTGGAAAATACTTTTTTATTGATATATTTACTTGTGTGAAATGTATGTCTCGGGTCACCATCTTTGCCTTCTTCGTTATTTCCGAGTGCCAAGTGCTTTCTAAAAATTCCTTGTCCTATTTTCTGACAATGTAAAATCGTTTCTCATAAGTCAGGTTTGGGGATTATTAATAAATCCTTACTATACAAAGAAATGAGGATTTCTTTAGGAATCTTTCTAATGGAAAACAGGTTTAAACATAAGGCTTGATTTTATGCCTTTTACAGTCTTAGAGCTAAGATTTTATTTTTAAAATTGAAATATTTATGCCAAAAAGAAAACGGCTTTAAAAATTTAAAAATCTATAGTGCTACAGCATTATCTCTCATTTCCTCTTGTTCCTAAACGATTTCCTCAGGCTTTGGATTCTTCTAATATCTGAATAATGATGAAGAAGTTGAAATATGCATATTGGTTAGATGATATCACACTGTCTTCTTTCCTAAAATAATACTATCTCTACTGAAGAGAACATGACACATTTTTCAAATATATCATTATTTTAACATATTAATTAGGGAACAAGCTTATTTCTGTGTTTGAAATAGAGGACTACTATAATATTAACAATGGAAATCTACATAGAGGCCATCAAGTCCACCTCTCATTTTACAAGGAAGGCTGAGACCAGGTTATTAATAAACAAAATTTTCCATATTGTTTAGTTAGTATAAGAATAAAAACTTTAATCGAGGACTTAGGGCTCCCATTTTTTTCTTACATTGATGAATACTAAGTGCTGGCATGTGCAAAGCACCTTGATGCTATTTTACAGTATTCTATTTCATTTTCATAAGAAACCTGAGAGGTAGGTGGTATTTTATCTGCTTTACTGAAAGATTGCTAAAATCAGGGAAGTTGAGGTATCTTGCCCAGTTTTTATGTAGTTCATACATAGAGGTTCTGGGGGTTGAACTCAGATCCATCTGATTACAAAGCTCACCGTAATGGGTGCCTCTTTCATCTTTGATTTATGGAGAAATTGGAAAAAGGAAAGAAAAACCTCTAAGTACTACCATAACTGAAAGAGATGAAACTTCTCATTTCAAACTTTATGGTGAATTTCTCCATAAATTATTTTAACAAAAGATGCTTCTGACTTTCTACATGAACCTGTTTCTAGGTATCTCGTCACGAACGTCGAATTTCTCAGATTCAGCAGTTGAACCAGATGCCTTTGTATCCAACTGAGAAAATCATTTGGGATGAAAATATTGTCCCAACTGAATACTATTCTGGGGAAGGTAAGCCAGAGAAGCACGGGATTCAGGTGTGCCATGAAATTTAATTTAGAATTTATCATAGGTAACTGAAAGTACTTCTGTCTGTTACATACATTAGGATAATATTCTGGTACCTTCAAGTTCATTTTAAAGCTGGAAACTTTTCAGTATTTGAATGCTTAGCATTAAGGATTTTTATTAAATTTAACCATGTCCTAATGTGTGTATGTGCATGTCCTCAGATGTGCACCTGTATACATATTTTATGTCATGTACCTATGTCATCCTTTATAAAATATGACCATAAGCAATAAAAATACTGTAAGGAACCTAATAGTATAGGAAGTGTAGCTTTCATTATGTCACTGTAATAGGTTTTGTTTAGTAGTGTTTTATTTCAAAGCCTTTTTTAGAAGTTCTTCTGAATTCCTTGTTAAGCCAGTTAATGACCACCAAAAATTGTCATTTGTTAATAATAAACCCCTAGTCTGATTGAAAATAGTATTCCCTGGTTTGTTTACCTATTTCAGCAGATTTGTTCCTAAATGCTTTTGTTCATCCTTTAAGGATGAGAATTCGCCAAAATTGAGTATATGCTGAAGTATATTGTGACGTATTTTGAAGGCATATTTCAAAAAAAATTTTTAAGGAAATTTTTTGAACAATGGTATCATTATGAGAAGCTTAGCTGTTTTAAAGACCTCACCAGTGGTACATTTATTTAAAATGGATACTTCAGAGTCCTGTCCTAAAGCTATAACTTTAGTATATGCAGTGCACCAAAATTTTTCTAGATTTCAGAATAGGCAGTCTTCATTTTTTATTTTTTTCATTCTTACAATGGCCAGTGCACTGTTTTCTCACTTTTCCAGTTTGTTCATGCTAAAAGCATTTATGACCATGGATGTATGCCATCTCTTTTCTAATCAGTCCCTACAAAGCAGATACCACTTCATATTTTGTTTGGCAGTAAATAGCTTATATTTTCTTAAACATAGACCTAGTCATACATGTACCTTTTGGTGCTACTCAGTCACACTGGTCAGCATATAAAACACATTTTGCCAAGTATAGAAAGTATTGCTCTTCTTTCATTCCTGTGGACTTAAAGGAAAAGGGATTCAAATCTTTTCAGCTTCTATAGAAAGAATTTCAGAACAATATTAGTTGCCAAATGGTTTCACTGTAATTAAGCTGTTTTCAGACAGTTGACTATATCATGCCGTTGTTCTTTCGTGACCATGGATGGCCCTGTGTTTTGGGGGCTCAACATCTGCTGATAATAAATAGGCAAAGATCAAAGCTAATACTGCATGATACAGACTGCTTCTAGCTCCCAGGGAGAGGAAGAAATTGGGACAGATATAAAAATAGATATATTGTAAGAATTGTAAAGAAAATTCTTGTAAAATCTTTGGCCCCTTTTTTGGACCTTTTTAATAAACACAGATCTAGAAAGCCACACAGAATAAATATAGAGCTTAACTAAGTATCATAAGAGAAATAACCGCCTTGTTAGCCATCCCAGAACCCTCCTATAAGCTCCTTCCTAGTTACTGCTTCTGCCTCCACTTGAAAGTAACCATGTCTTCACTTCCATAGTAATCACTATATATTTCTTCATAGTTTTATCACCGAATTGTGCATCCACATATGATAGTTAATCGTGCACATTTTTTAAATGTCTTTTACTTTACAAGTACCTCATATCCCTTCCTCTTGTTTTGAAGAACCTGAGTTGTTTGTTCCACAGTCTAGCTTTTTTTTAGTGACTACTCAGTATACACCCGAGTATGTCCCTCTGCTCTTTATTTTTCTTACAGATTGGTACCTGAATGCAGAAGCTTGATCAGGCTTAAGGTTTTCTCTCTGGCAAGATTCTTGGTAGTGTTGTATTCTTTCATCAGAGGCATATGATGTCTGGTTGTTTTTGTGGGTATGATGTTAGCTGCCATTGCTGCTTAACAGCTAGATTTGTTAATTCAATGACGGTTGCAGAATGGTGACATTTTAATTCTTTTTTTCTTTTTTTTAATAAAATTGTGCTCTCAAAGAGATGCTTTCCCTTAGCCTCTGGCCTGAAAGATACTGAGTCAGATTATAAATCAGAATTTATGAACATAAATGATGTGAAATAAATAAAATTTTTTTATGTTTATTTATTTTTGAGACAGAGAGAGCATGAGCAGGGGAAGAGGAGGGGTAGTGTGAGAGAGACAGATAGACAGACAGACACAGAATCCAAAGCAGGCTCCAGACTCTGAGCTGTCAGCACAGAGCCTGATGCAGGGCTCGAACTCACAAACTGTGAGATCATGACCTGAGCCGAAGTTGGTCGCTTAACCAGCTGAGCCACTCAGGTGCCCCCCATTTTTTTATTTATGTTTTTTTCTATTAGGTTCATTATTGCTTTGGTACAGTGGGAATGGAAGTAACTCCAGGAATAACAACCAATGCCGTATCCTTAAAGTCTAGCCAAAAGACGAGATTCAGAGCACAGTAATGACCACTGGAGATAGATTTATGCATTGTAGTATACTAATTAGGTTCTGCGATAAATTTGTCATGGGGTTAGTTTATGGTCATTGATTACTTCGAGCTTTGCCAAATAAAAATTAGTAAAGGAAGAATTTTTAAACTACTTGAGACTATGTTAATTTTAAGTATCTTCAAATATTTTTTAGAAGATTGTTTGTATATGAATTATTGATATGTGGTTATATGTATTAATGAGATTTGTTCTTCCTTTCCAGTTCTTAGTAGATAGTTCTTAACCTGGTTTCAGTTCTGTGTGAAAATAAAAATAGGACCTTATCAAATATGCTGTATTTCAGCATATTAAACATTAAATTAGACTCTACCAAATTTGTGGTACATTTCTTTATACATAGTACAGCTGTCTGAGTAAGAGAATAATTTGGATGTGGATGTTGTTTTCTTTTTCAGGTTGTCTTGCTCTTCCCAAGTTGAATTTGCAATTTTTGACTCTCCATGATTACCTTCTAAGGAACTTTAATCTCTTCCGCTTAGAGTCAACTTATGAAATTAGGCAGGACATCGAGGATAGTGTCAGCAGAATGAAGCCATGGTTAGTAAATTGGTTCCATTTGTAATGAAGAGATGCAAACCGTGACATACCTCTGTCAGAAACCTCATAAGTGTGTTTAGAAATAGTATACCTGGCTTGTAGATGCCCTCCAAAATATATTTATTCTTTGAGAAATTGTCTGATTTCTGTAAATTTAGTTTGAGAAATTCTCTAAATTCTCTAATGTGGATTAGAGTATATCAAAAATGCTAAAATATAAAATATGTATCTGGATCCTTGGGGGTGGGGGACTGGAAATAAGGGGGGAGAGGTCGTCATTCTCGGGGACAGGGAAGAAGTGTAGAGGAGAGTAGGTTGAACATGAGTAAAAGGGTAAAGAGGGAGGGTATGGGCTGACCCAGCGGGCCTATACTAGGGCAGGACGGTTTAAGTCCTGGGAGCTTATAATAAAGGGGTCTTCTGCTACCCCAGCTGCTCTTGTGGCTGTCACCAGTACCTCAGTTAGCCTTTCTAAGGGACCTGGCAAGAGATGGGGAGCATTGCTGAGCATCACATATAATGGAACGTTGGGAAGTCTTCCTTGGCCCTCCATCCATAGATTACCTTGAAGAGACTAAATCAGGATTTATTCGGGGGCCCGTGAGTAGGGCTCATTATTTGATGAAGTCTTCTGCTTAAACTCCCTGCCTGCTAGCTCATGTTTGGAATTCCGTTAGCTAAGAAAAGACTTTCATTCTAGTTATTGGAAGCAGCTGTGCATTAGGAGATTTGTGGAGGTTAGTTTTCATTTTAGACATGACTTTATGTCCTTCATTTATTATTTCATGCTAAGTATGAAATTGATGAGGGTAAGTTATATACCACAAGTGACCATAAACTAGTAAAATTAATTCTGTAAAATGAATTTTTATTATAGTCATACCATGCGTGCACATATAATTATGCTGCATTCTGTATGCAAAGCTTAACACTTTTTGAATATGAACTGATGCAGGTATTTTCCAGGCTTCTCTCCTTACTAATTACAGAGAGCTACATGGACACTGTGATTATGATCTATTTTTTTCACTTCCACATTTTATTTCATACACACTTCTATTTTTTAATTAATTATTATGTGAAAAGTTATTCTGGGTGAGACTATAAAACACAACATAAAGTATTTTTGACTTAATAATCAGTTGAGTCAGTAGGCAGGCTAGCACTGTGAGATTTGTATACTCACTGGCTGATCATCCCTGCCCACAGCTTTGCTGAAACTATTGCCTATTGTTTGGACCCCGGGGGGAGTGTTTGATCGGAAGCTTCCTTTCAGTTTATGGTTACCTTGCGTGTATATGCTCAGATGCTGGACCTAATTTTGGCCATTTTGCAAACTAAGGATTTATTAATTAGCAGATTATCAAATAGAATTCACTTATATTTTACTTAAATGTCAAATAAACCAAAAATACTTAGTGTTCTTCTGGTCTATTAACAAAGGAAATTTTTTTAACTTACATTATTTTCTGCTAAGGAGGAAAAATATCATTTTTGAGAGTTTTAACTTGTGATAATAAACTTTTCTAGATTTTCGTAAAAATGATGAGATCTAGGGGCACCTGGATGGCTCATTTGTTTGAGTTTTTGATTGTGGCTCAGGTCATGATTCTTGGATTTGTGAGTTCAAGCCCTGCATTGTGCTCGCTGCTGTCAGTATAGAGCCCGCTTTGGATCCTCTGTCCCCCTTTCTCGTCACCCCATCTCAAAATAAATACACATTAAAAGAAAAAGATGAGATCTAAAAAGAGGCCAGACTTCTTTCTGCTCATGTGTGCTGAAGGTGAAGAAGAGAGGCATTTTTACTCAGTGCATGGTTCTAATGATCGTGTTTTCAGGCTGCTAAAACCACTGAGCAACATACAGGCAGAAATCTGTCCTCTTTAATGCTTCATGTTGCAGGTAGATTTTATAAGCAGAAGTTGGGGAGAATAGATTAGTGGTTGCCTGGGTATTTGGAACAGGATTGACTGTAGTCAGATGAGAGGGATCTTTTATACATAGGATGGAAATGTTCTCAAATTACGTTGTGGTGATGGATGCACAACCCTGCAAATTTACCAAAAATCATTGAAATGTGTGCATGTACAGTGAATGAATTTTATGGTGTATAAACTAATACTGTAGTAAAATTGTAAAAAATGGAGGTGATAGTTATTACCTTTTAGAAATTATACTAAGCAAGTCACTGGATGCAGAACATTTGTTTCTAATTAGTTTTACTCTTTGATATTACAAAATGTGTAGGTTTTTTCTTATAACACAAAGACTTTACATGGAATATAGCTTTTCTTTACCTGTGTAAGCATGTCATTTTTGGCAGTGCTTTCCAGTTTGGGAGTGTGGCTACAGAATTTATGTTACAGATTTCCCAGATATACTACTTAGTGTAAAATTTAAAGCACTACTTAGACTAAGAAGAAATAATGGGTATTTGAATGTTACTGATTCTGATTATTACAGCTAGCTTATTTGTACCCCTAATTCATGGCAGCATCTTTTAAATGATTTAACTATTACGCCCTAAAGCAAGCATTTGCATAGATATTAATCATTTGTTGGTTTGGTTTTAATTTTTAAAATTCTAGCTTGTTCTAAAACAGCTTATAGAAATACCTATACATAAAATGGAAATAGTTGTGACTATCTTGATGAAAAGAGGAAGAGGATAAGAATATAAACTAAAGCTAACTATGCTAGATTATTATTATAATCTAGGTTATTCTATTATTATAATAGATTATTCTTTGACAACATGGCTCTTCTCTTATGTATATAGTTACCTTTTTTTCCTGGGTGTGTGTAGGCCACTCCTCCTTTGTCCCTTTCTTTACTGGACCATGTTTGCCAATTCATACTGTTGAATATATTCCTTATATATTGGGACTTGGTTTTTGTTTTTTGTTTTTTTGTTTTTTTGTTTTTAAGTTAATTAGTAAGAGTTACTAATGTCAGGGCTTAGTTAGGAGCTAAACATGTATTCCTCCTTACTAATTGTACTTGTCCCAAAGTTGGGGAAAAGTCCTTTTTTGTTTGAGTAATCATGCACTTCTTTGGTTTTCAGGCAGTCTGAGTATGGTGGTGTAGTGTTTGGTGGCTGGGCACGAATGGCCCAGCCTATTGTCGCTTTCACTGTGGTTGAGGTTGCCAAGCCCAACATAGGTGAAAACTGGCCAACCCGAGTTCGTGCAGATGTTACCATCAATCTGAATGTCAGAGATCATATCAAAGATGAATGGGAAGGTAATTCTCTATTTCGAAAAGTAAAGCTACCTTTTGTCTTTATAGTTTATAGATTTTCACTTAGAAAATTGGCAAAACACTTGTACTAAACATTACCCTTCTAAACATTGTCTTTATATTCATTAGTAGTAAAAATAACAAGGATCATATAAGAATCATTGAATGTCTCAATACTTTAATAAAAAGCATAAAAGAGCATGCATATCACAGTATTTTGAAAATTGCTGTTTGCGAAGCTGAGATGAGAGCTCTTTAAATGTCACACATAGTAAGATGATATTTATGAATTTGTAGGATTGGTATAAAAAGAATTAAAATACTACTGTTTGCTAAAGAAGGGGGGGGACAGCCCATGTATAACTGGTACACATGCAGAGTTATTATGGAAAATTGGTATTTTTAAGAGATAAAGCAGCCAGAGTGAAGAGAATAGGGATGCATATGGTTGGTGGAAAATAAAGACACAATATCAAAATTAGACAAACTCAAAAGCAGTTCTAAGGGGATCTGGGAAAACAACTCAGAGAGAAATAATGGTTTATTTGCACCAAAGGGAGGAAGTCGGATAAAGAATTAGTGGTATTAAATGTATTCAAGGATAGATAATAGATGCAGAGAAATTGAATGACTTATTTCCCCTGCTCTTTCCTAGGCAAGATTTTAGGGACAGGAGTTCCGTGTCACTGTGAATTTTATGTAGAGGCAAATATGTTCGTAGTTAGTAAGCCAAATAAAGAGTTAAAACATTGATAACACCTGTACCGGAAATGGCACGTGAACTAATTTTTAAGTGGCACTTTTATGTTTTTCCCCCAGCTGTCTATGAGAGCTCTTGCTTGCTGTCCTGTTGTGAGAAACAGTAGCTGGCAGATTTCATCTCCATCCACCTTCTTGGCATGCCAGAAGGAAAAGGATAGTCCCTTAATGGATCAGTTTTCAGAAATTACTACTCCCAACATAGCTGTTTATAACCTTAGGGACTATATGATATGTTTATCCAGCAATTCTGAAGGAATTCAGCAGCAAAGCTGGCCAGATGCTTAACAGATGGCCACTGTAGTGGGTATAGTTGTAACAGATTGTTTCTGTGACTCCTGTATCCTTCAAAAGAGTTCCAATCTAATCTAGTGCATCACACATCTAGAATAATGTACACCTTTATTGTTGCTGAACCTTAAGAAAGGCATTAAGTTGCTGGAGAAGGTTTTATACTTAATACCTTTGACGCTTAAGGAGGTATTAAAATAAACAGTGTTTTACACAGTTACCTAAACTCCTTTCCTTTATTACTTTGGAGGCTTCTATCAGAAGGACGTTAAATAGTCTTTTTTTTTTCTCTTTCATTCTTTTAAACACAGGCCTCTGATGGAATGAGAAATCTAATGGGTCAATTTTGATGAACAAGATAGGGAACAGTAGGATACTATAGAACAGTATATTCATTTTCCTATTATGGGGCATGGTGAGGAGAAAAGTGTTTCCTGGGAGGCCAGAGCCAAAATTCAGGCCCTGTGTCGATCACAGATGGATTAACTAAATAGAAAATGGAGGCAGAAAATCAGAGGGGAGTTCTATAAGTACTAATGAATATTGTCCTGTAGGAACAGGATAGTTTTGAAGAGTTTAAGTTGAATATATAAAGCATTCTTCTTGTGCCTTCAAAAAGGTATGAAGCTCAGGCCCTTAAATACCCCATTTAAAATTAAGGAAACTGAATTATGAAACAGGAATGCTGGACTCTGCTCTAGAGGGCACAGCCAGGACAGAGTAGATACATACAGATGGTTGAAGGAGAAAGATAGTCGAGCCGTTATCTAAGTTGTTTTTTGTTTGTTTGTTTGTTTGTTTTTTATGTAGATATGAGATGTCCCACAGTAAAATGATCTGCTTTAGCAGGGAATAGGCGGTCATCCATCAGTGGTGCCAAAAAGTGACATTGGTGGGGACCTAATTACTTCTTTTTGTTTTTTAATTTTTTTTTTTAATGTTTGTTTATTTTTGAGAGAGACAGAGACAGAATGTGAGTGGGTTAGGGGCAGAGAGAGAGGGAGACACAGAATCCGAAGCAGGCTCCCAGGCTCCAAGCTGTCAGCATAGAGCCTGACACCGGGCTCAAACTCAAGAGCCGTGAGATCATGACCTGAGCCGAAGTCAGACGCTCAACCGACTGAGCCACCCAGGTGCCCCGGACCTAATTACTTCTCAGGGCCACTTTGACTCTAAGACTTAGAAGTTGTAATGAGTTGTGCAGATCAGAAATCCTAAAGGCAGTACAACTCAGATAGTAGAATAGTTCCCCTTCTCATCACTTCTCCTGCTTCTTTACATAGAATTTGTTGGGAAATAAGCAGTGAAGTTATTATCAGAATCAGAATTGTTTCTAGCACACATAAACCCCACTCCATATTAAAACAAACCAGAATGGTCCCAGTACTGTTAACCACGCACTGACTGAAATTGCTGATATGATTTAATTGTAGATCTTATTACCAAGATTATAAGCAAGCAGACCATTTAAGTTTGCGTTTACGTCCTACATTGGCTAACAGAACGAATCAGGAAAGAAATGAAGATTAAGTGGTGTGACATTACGTGATATGAGATCTAATTTTGTGTCCCTTGTGTTCCCATGTGTCCACTTTTAATAGAGCGGGGGATCCAGTTGAGTCTAGCATTTGATGTAATGATTAAGAAGCTATGGACTTTGGCACAAGTTTCCTATTTCTTGACATTTACCTTTAAAAATGTTAAGTATTTGCCGGGGCGCCTGGGTGGCGCAGTCGGTTAAGCGTCCGACTTCAGCCAGGTCACGATCTCGCGTTCCGTGAGTTCGAGCCCCGCGTCAGGCTCTGGGCTGATGGCTCAGAGCCTGGAGCCTGTTTCCGATTCTGTGTCTCCCTCTCTCTCTGCCCCTCGCCCATTCATGCTCTGTCTCTCTCTCTGTCCCAAAAATAAATAAACGTTGAAAAAAAAAAAATTTTTTTTAAATGTTAAGTATTTGCCAAACGAAACTATATATTCAACATGTTCTCAGGATGGTATCTATAAACAATGCTTTTGTGCCTTTTTAAATTATTCTTGAATTGACCTCTTTCGGGGAGTGCAGTTAAACTGTTGTTGGAATGGCAGTGATGGATAGTTTAAACCGATGTTAGAAACCTGCTGAATATGACATAGATGGACTATATGCCAGCCATATTTTTGGTTACTTATTAAGAATGTTAAAAATAAGAATGATGACGAGCATCCAATTTTGGAGCTGTAACATGACTTGGAGGGCTTATTCGGTAACGTATTCATGGCATAAAAGTTTCTAATTTTAATATAAAGAGAAATTTTCGTTTAATTATTGCTGTCAGACATTGAGTATTAAAGATGATAGGAAAAAACCCGTAATTATATTATAATGCAAATATAATCATCGATCGCATCTGGTATTTTAAATGTTTCTTATATCTCTATTCCAAAGATAAGAGGATGAGAATTTGCCAACAAAAGACTGAAAACAAGAACATTCTAGTAAGTGAAAGCATCTTTATGTTTTACCAGGTCTTCGTAAGCATGATGTCTGTTTTTTAATTACCGTGCGTCCCACAAAACCGTATGGTACCAAGTTTGACCGGAGGAGACCTTTTATTGAGCAGATTGGCCTGGTTTATGTCAGAGGCTGTGAAATCCAGGGCATGCTAGATGATAAAGGGCGTGTCATTGAAGACGGTATGGTGATCTATATTTTTAAAAGAGAGTGTGTACATAATGATAAAATTCTTCACCTTTTTTCCCTTTTGCATCTTAAGTAATATTTGTTAGTTGTTTTACATAATAAGTCATCACAAAAGGATTATGTATAATATATGTGTAAGTTACCTACTACCCAGTTTTAGAAATAATAATATGGTTTCTAAACTTTTTATTAGATATTGGAAAGGACAGGATCTTTTGAAGTTACCTTTATTTAAAATTTTTGTAATACTTTGCAATATTGCTTTTTAAAACCTCTAAACACCTCTTATGACATATTTGCCTAGTGTTTTAAGTTTTATTTTTTTGATTCATTGTAGCAGTGGCTCTGAGTTGGGATTAATACTACCCTGTATTTTGAAATGTATGGTGCTATTTATATTGTCATATGACTGGGGTAGGGTTGGGGAGGGTGAGCTATTGGCATTTGACAGATGGGGGTTCGGGATGCTAAACATCTAAACAGAACTGCCTTGTCTAAGGAATTGTCATACCTAAGATGCAGACATTACCCATTTAGAAATACCATCTTACAGGGTTAATCAGCTCTTTGATTTCTTGGATTGATTTTTCTTTGAAATTCTCTCATTGATTATCATTGATTTTTCTTTGAAATTCTTATGTTGTCTTGACTTGGTACAGCTGTTAGATTATATATGCATCTGTGTCCAGTGCTTACTTTCCAATTTGTTTACTAAACTTCTCTCAGAACTAGAATTAACCTCTACCACCTGTGATTTTAAGATTGCACCATTGCTCAAAAGTGCTGATAATTAAACTAATCTTATTACTAGAATAAAAGAAAATGGGAAAGGTGGAATAAACATAAGGCCACATATCGGGACCAGAGTTAGAGGTCTAAGACAAAAAGAAAGGAAATTTCCTTTCACACTGGTGATATTAGGAATGGTATGTGGATGACAAAAGTGATCAGCCAAGTAAGGCGGTGGTAGGAGCTATGAGTGACTGACAAAGTTGTTTGACTTCTAGGGCTCTTATTTTGTTTGAGGACATAGATAACTGCAGTCTGTGGCATTGCATCATAAACATTACGTGACTATTCTGGGAAAAGAAATAGCAAGAATTTAAGGAAAGGAGGAAATATTTTCAGCTTCATAGCATCTACTCAGGGGAATGACTAGAGTTAACTCTGGACAGTTTACTCATCATTTCTAGAAAAGGAATACTGCTGACTTATTTTGATACTTGAAAAGTGTGTATTTCGTTTACCAAATCTTTTCAAAATGTCTAGGACCTGAGCCAAGACCCAATCTTAGAGGAGAGTCAAGGACATTTAGAGTGTTTTTGGATCCAAACCAGTATCAACAAGATATGACCAATACTATACAAAATGGAGCAGAAGATGTGTACGAAACTTTCAATATCATAATGAGGAGAAAGCCAAAGGAAAATAACTTTAAGGTAATTTTTAAGCTGTGTGTAACTAAAAGTAGTACTATGTTTAATTTGAATAACTTCTAAAACGTAAATACATAGATATGAGGTAAAAATGATTCATTAAGAAAATGATCAACTGCTTTTGATTCTAAACAATTCTTTTAAATTTTTCCCTATAGACTAAATATAAAAACTTAAGAAAATTTATTTACTAAATCTATGTTGTCTTTTGATGAGTGTAGAAACTTAAAATATAAATTAAGCCAGGTCAGACTCCTTCCTTGCTGTTGGTATATTAGATACTCAGTGTGGCCAGTATGAGGTAAAGAAACTGCTTGTTTATGTATTTACTGGGAGTTCTTTTTTAAATCAAAAGTAAGTGTACTTCCAAATCACTTTACAAATACAGATGTGATACCTCAGGGCTCTGAATTGCTGTGATAAAACATGTTCATTGTTTACTCATTAGCAGGAAAAGAAAGGTTTAGGGGCTGGAGAGTTTTACTTTCATAACTTAATGGAGACAAGGAGTTTTGATAAAAGAAGATTCTTTATTACTGGAAAGTGTATTACAAAACGTTAACATTGAGCGATTTTTAGCATTTGGTAATGCTAGCTTCGGCACAAGTGCCTTTCTTCATTCTCTCCCCCAAAACAGTGCTTCTACGTTATTGCTTTATCATCTTTTTTTTTCCTTTTCTTATGATTATAAAAAGAAAACCTCGCATATGAAGGAATCTATCCTCCATTTAGCCCTGTTGTTGAAGACGAAACAGTGGAAGTACTCTTGATTTCTTTTTGTCTCCCGCTGCACATCCAGTCCATCAGTCAGTTTGATTAGCTCACCACCTCCACTGATGCCACGTCGAAGATACCTTCATCTCTCACATCCCTGCTTCCATTCTTGACCGCCGCTCCCCTTACGCTATTCTCCACATAGTGACCGAATGCAAATTATGCCCTTGTACCCCTGTTCAGCTCTTTTTAATGGTTTGCCATCACAGTAGAAAGTTACCGCCACAATCCAAGAGGCCCCTTCATTATCTGTTCTCTGGCCACCTCTCCCAACATCATTTTCTAACACCTATCTCTGATTCAGTCCATGCCAGCCTCACTGACCTTTTTGCTATTCTTCAATAACCCATACCTTTTTTACATGGTGTTCCCTCTACCAACACAGTCTTCCTCCCAGGGATTTACGTGCTTCCCTCCCTCACTTTGTGTGGGTAGCTCTGCTTAGATGTTACCTCCTGAGGGAGCTTTTTCGGGAAACCCCCACCGAAAGTGGCATCCCCCCTTCTCATCAGTCTTAATCCAATTATCTGTATCTTTCCTCACAGCTTTTATTATACCTGCTGGTTATATATTTGTAATTTATCTGACTTCACCATTAGAATGCAGGTCTATGAGGGCAGGGTCTCTGTTTCTCAGTAATGACCGGATTTCAGTCACTCTACTAAAAATGAAAAAAAGTTCCTTGTGTTCATTCATTTGACCGGTTTATTTAATGCCCACTGTGTGTCTGGCATTGTCCTGAGTTATATGGAGTCAGTAAAGATGAGTAAGACACAGCTTATACTTTTAGAGAGTTTAGATTACCAATAAGGGAAGTTAAAAGTACAAACAGATAACTAAGTTGAAGTGTTTAAAGGTACCAAAAGTCATAAGAAGGATGCAGGTAAAAGTGCCATGGAAGTAGCGCCTGCCTGGCTCAGTTGAAAGAGCACGTGACTCTTGATCTCAGAGTCGTGAGTTTGAGCCCCACATTGAGTGTAGAGATTACTAAAAAAAATAAAAATAAACTTCAACAACAACCAGAAAGTAACATGGAAGATCAAAAGGCATTCAGGCTCCTATCCAAGAAATGGGCAGTGATTAACTCAACCTGTGTTTGGGAAAGGACGAATGCTCTTTTGGTGTGTTTGGTGTTTTGTTATATACCTGGGCAGCATCCCTTATTTCCTTCTCTCTTTTCCAGTCCATACAGCCTGTTCTGACCTGGATATTTTATTTCTTGCCTGAATAGTTGCACTACATAGCTTACTCTGCCCTACCTTTGTTCTCCTCGTCAGTCACCTGTTTTTCATGTGCTTCCGCTGACCATTTCACTCTGCTTCTCAAAACATTTCTGTGACTTTCCATTAATGATGAAATAAACCAAAGGTCCTTCACAGATCCTTTACTTTGAGCTAAATTGAAATGCCACCTTCCTCCATGAAACCTTGCCTAAGGTCAAAAGTCTCCCCTCCATGCATCTCTCACCTACTCGGAACTGTGTTCCCATTGTATTTTGTAATATTCTTTACCATTTGCCATATTCTGCTGTGTTGTGTCATTGCTAAGAACGTATTTTATCTCCCTACTAAAACTTTAATTTTCTTAGAGAGTAGAGCTCTCATTTTGTCCATCATTATGTGAACATACTCATTCATCTGTCCATCCAGTGTTTTTACCCATCTCATGGTCAAATTTCCTAGATCCCTGCTCTCATGGAAATGATATTTCTAGTGGGAATTAGATGACAAACAGATAACTACATACATGAAAAGAGAATTTCAGGTAGTGATTAGTACAAGAAAATAAAACAAGGTGATGTGATGTGAGTGTGATTAACGTATGCCATCCTGTTACTTTGTTATCCTGTTGGAGTATTTAGCATTTATGATATAAAAATGGTTGGTTTGGTTATTTTATTCCTTGAAATTAGTAGCCTAGCCTTCTGACTTTCATATGTGAGATAGATCGCTGTGTCAAAATAATTATTGGAAAGTCCAAGAGTTTGCCTTGACCATGTATATGTTAACTACTATAATGACTTTTTATTGTAGAATGTTTCTTCCATTTTGAAATTTTGACATTTCATTTTTACCATTTGTTTGCTTTACTTTTTATTTCTTATTTCTTCTAACAGTGTTAATTTTAATATATTTAAATTATGGTATGTTTCACAATTGAGGCATATGTTGATATGCTTCTGGTTGTGTGTTGTCTTAGCACTGAGGAACTATGGAATATAAAGAGGAGAAAGCTCCAGGAGTTTCCAAGAGGAAGCGTCCGCTTTAAGGGTTTGTTCTATAATGTTTTCTTGCTGTTGTATAGTCTTGATCAGATTTTCATTATGTCCAGCAGGAGTCAAGTGGTAAACTCATTTATGACATTCTGTCTAAATGAACTCCTAACGGATAAACTGTTCTTGCTAAGTTTGGTCTTTTGTTTAACTCAGTGTATGGTATCAGCTGAAAATATAGCTGTTGATTCAGTCTAGCCAAGCACCTGTCAGCAGAAAATAGCTTCTTGCCTTGAAACACTCGGGAATTCTGGATTAGTGCAGCCGGCTCTGCATTCCACTGAAGTGCAAATGTTTGGGATGTCTTCTTGACACAACTCTTTTCTCTCCTTTCACTGACAGGCTGTGCTGGAGACCATTCGGAACCTGATGAATACTGATTGCGTGGTACCTGACTGGCTGCATGACATCATTTTAGGTTATGGGGATCCAAGTAGTGCACATTATTCAAAAATGCCCAATCAGATTGCCACTCTTGATTTCAATGATACGTTTCTTTCCATTGACCATTTAAAAAGCAGCTTTCCTGGTCATAATGTCAAAGTAACTGTGGATGACCCAGCTCTGCAGATCCCGCCTTTCAGGTAATGTCAGCACTGGATATATTCCTTTCAGGCTTTCGGTAGCCAACCTCAGATAGGCCATCAGACTGCAGCTAACGTTTTGACTGTCTTGATTTTGTTTGGGCACTCTACCTTCACCATGTAGTGACAGGGATACATTTATTTTATTTGACTTGTTTCTCATTCTTAGTACAGCAACTATTTTAAGCCCATAATAAAAGTAGCCTCACATCTAGTAAGGGATCAGTAAATGCTTGTTGTCTGAAGAGTATTGTATAAACATATTTATAACATTTGACTGAAGAAACATGGGGCGCCTGGGTGGCTCAGTCAGTTGGGCGTGTGGCTCTTGATTTCAGCTTAGGTCATGATCTCACAGTTCGTGAGATGGAGCCCTGCATCAAGATCTGTGCTGACAGTGCGGAGCCTGCTTTGGATTCTCTCTCTGCTTCTCCCCTACTCACGCCAGTATGTTCCCTCTTTTTCTCTCCCACTCTCTCTCAAAATAAACATTAAAAAAAATATGTCTTTGCAAATTATGCATAATCTGGTATGTTTCCTAATTAATGGACATACCCATGGGATATTGAACTTTCTTTTGTTTTTTTAGGGAAAAATTGTTTTTCTTTTAAGCTTTCTTACAAAATTTAAATATTCGCAATATAGTTATATGTAATGTTAAAGGGGCTTTGGTTTTAAATTGTGACTAGAAATGGAACAAAGAACCTGATGCATCTCCTCACTCTTCCCTGAATTCTCTTGTGTGGAAAAGGTGCACACAGAGAATTAGTTTTTTTAGTTTAATTTTAAGGTATTTGTTGATTTCCCCAGGTGCCTAGGGAGAGTCACCTCCTGAGGTATCCCTGACCCCAAGCTAAGAACTCTGCCCCGCATGCCCCTCTCCACCTCCAGTCTTCCATGGAAAGCTAAAGCTTTTACTTTGAGATTGAAAGTATTAACCCTTACTGGTATATCTGCCTTAAAGGCTTGATATTCCACAGTGTTATAACAGGGCTCCAACTTGTCTGTCTAGTTTTCTCTATTGTATCCATTCTGGCAAAACTGGCCACTGGTACTTAAACCTGTATATAGTCTTACTTCTTCTTAGACTAGCTTCTCTCCCATGTTTATATGTCTAAGCTCTTTGAAACTCATCTTTGGTGCCATCCCTCCCATGAAGCCTTTTCTGATTTAAGGAGGGACAATGTGTAAAGCACTTACAGTGCATGGACATAAGTATGTAAATGCTGCTTCTTTGATTCTCCCTTGATCAGCTGACTTTTTCTTATCTGAACTCCATGAACACACATTTTAGTGCTTGTATGTCTGCTCTTTTCAGAATGTGTGTACAGATAGTGAGTTCCGTTAAGCCATAAGTGTTTCTTTCTGATCTGATTATCCTCCATACAATGTCATGCACAAGGTAGGTGCTTGGTAAATTGTTAATTGTAAAAATGAACAAACATTTTGGTCTTGTAGGATAACCTTTCCAGTAAGGAGTGGAAAAGGAAAGAAAAGGAAAGATACAGATGGTGAAGATGAAGACTCCGAAGAGGCAAAAACCTTAATTGTTGAACCTCATGTCATTCCCAATAGGGGCCCTTATCCTTATAACCAACCCAAACGGTAATTTTACTATCTATGTTAATTGTAATAATGAATAATAGTTTGCTATTTTGTATTAATAATGTTTAAAAGTTTACTTATCCTTTAAAAATCCCAGGAAACTTAGGTTTCTGGACCCTCTTTCCTTGTATTCTGTCAGCTAGATAGCTCAGACATTTTTGGCCATTCTGTAGTCATATTTCCAAAAGAAACATTTTCAGGTCCTATGAACAATAAGTGTTAGAGGGCTACCTTAATTTGAGCACAGCGTTCTTACTTCATGAGCATGTGCTATATGTAGCAGCTACCCTCATGCATGTTTGCCATGACTATTAAACTGGCATTATATTTGGTATTACACTGGGAATTGGAACTTTGACATTCCAAGTGAGATATTGGTTGGGCTAAGTGTATTGAAAAATAACTGTAGTCTTTTCTTTCTGTAAGATTCACTCAGTTTTAGTTGGTCTGTAGAGGGGTAGGAGTGAAGGAAATCATTTAGAAGAGACTGGTTCAGTCATGTAAGATGTAAAAGTACAAGATTTGCTATCCAACATTGTGCTTGTAGTTAACGATACTGTAGTATGCAGTTAAAATTTGTTAAGAGAGTAGATCTGTTATTTTTTTTTTTCTTTACCACATACATGCACACCCACCTACCCACCCTACCCCCCTCCAACACACACACTCACTCACTTGAAGGGCTGGGGTGAGGAAAAGAAGAGATTGGGAGAACAGGGGCATATATAGAGCAGACGTTTGGACTTCTGGTTATTGTCTAATTTTTACTAAATGTTGTTCATCTGTATTTTTAACAAACTTTTTATTTACTCTTATTTGTAGTAATACAATTCAGTTCACTCACACACAGATAGAGGCCATCCGTGCTGGAATGCAGCCTGGGCTAACTATGGTAAGAAAGGCATTGTTCCACATGTTTTTACGTGGATTCGGATAAGATAAGCATCAAATGTGTAGAGTGTATTTGAAGCACAAAAACACAATTTAAGTGTTCATAAGTAATTGTGGCATTGTTTGCATATGGACATTTTGCCTTCTACTTATTTCAGTGTTCATAAATAAAGTTTTATTGGAATATAGCTATGCGTGTTTGGTTACGTATTGCCTCTGTCCGGCTTTGTGCTGTAACGGCAGAGTTTAAATACTTGGCAGCAGAGATTGTATGGCCTACAAAGCCTGAAATGTTTACCTGCTGGCCCTTTACAGAAGAAGCCTACTGACAACTGATTTAAAACTATCTTTAATTTCCAAGTATTTAGAGATTTTCCTGTTATGTTCCACTTACTAATTTCTGTTCTGAGTCCTTTATGTTCAGAGAAAATATGTTGTGTGATTTCAATTTTTTGTTTTTTTAATTTGCTCAAGTTTGTTTTGTGGCCCAGGATATGATCTGTCTTGGTGAATATTTCATGTGCACTTGAAATGAGTGTTTATTCTATTGTTTTGGGGGGCAGTGTCCTACATATGTCAGATTCATTTGATTCAGTATTTCTCTGTACTTACTGATATTCCACCTACTATTTCTGTTGATTACTGAAAGAGGATTATTGAAGTCTCCAACTACAATTACATATTTATCCATTTCTCCTTTCAATTCTTTCAGTTTTTGCTTCATGTTTTTTAAAGCTTTATGGATAGGTAAATATACATTGAAGGTTATCATATCTTCTTGGTGAATTGATGCATTTCTTATTATGTAATGTCTTTCTTAATCACTGGTAATTTTTTTTGTCCTGAAATATACTTTGATATTAATATAGCAACTTCAGTTTTTTGATTAGTGTTCACATGATACACCTTTTCTCATATTTTATTTCTAACCTACATATTATATTTGAAGTGAGTTTCTTGTAAACAGCATGTAGATGGGCTATGTTATTTTCTTCATTCTGATAGTCTCTGTGTTTTAATCAGTGTTTAGACCATTTACATTAAATGTAGTTGATATGTTTGGATTTAGACCTACCACTTTATTATTTATTTTATTTCCTTTGTTTTGTGTTCCTGTTCCTCTTTTTTTTTTTTTTAACTTTCTTTTGGGTTAGATAGTTTTAGTGTTTCGTTTTAATTTATCTGTTGTGTTCTTTTGTATCTCTTACACAGATTTTTCTTAGTGGCTGCTCTAGAGAATTACAATATAAATACTTAGTTTTTCACCGTCTACTTAGAATCAGTATTTTGTCTCTTAAGTTGAATAGAGGATCTTTACGTCCATGTAGGTCCCTTTCCCTTTTCTCTTTTATGTCAGAGTTGTTATGTGTATTACACGTACATACGTTGAAAATACCGTCAGGCAATGTTAGAAAAGCAAACATATTTTAAAAACTCTAGAGAAAAATGAATAGGCTGTTATAAATTTGCTGTTTATCCTTCATTCCTGATATTTTTAAGTTTTCTCTGATGTCACTTCCTTTCGGTCTGAAAAACTCTTACCACTTTTAAGAGCAGGTCTGCTAGCAATGAATTATCTTTGTTTTTCTTCATGTGAGAATGTCTTTCATCCTCATTCTTTAAAGATATTTTCACTTGGACATAGAATTCTGGAGTTCTTCAAAATGTTATTCCACTTCCTTCTGGCTTCTGCGGTTTGTGAGAGAAACCCATAGTCATTTGAAACATCCTTTTGCTATACATAAATACATCAGTTTTTTCTGGTTGCTATTTAGAATTTTTCTTCAGTTTTCAGCTATTTAATTATGATGTGTCTGGGCTTGGATTTCTTTGGAATTACTCTCTTTGGAGTTTGCTGAGCTTCCTGAGTCTGTAGATTTTGGTCTTTTGCCAGATTTGAGAAGTTTTCAGCCATTGTTTCTTCATATATTTTTTCTGTACTATATATTTTTTACTCTTATTCTAAGAGTTAAGTGACATAAATGTAGACCTTTTAGTATTGTGCCATAGATTCGTGAGGCTCTGTTTCTTTATTTGTTTTCAGTCTTTTCTTTTGCTTATTTTTTAGGTTGGGTGATTTCTATTGTTGTTTCAGATTCACTGACTCTCTTGTCCATTCTGTTACTAAACTCATCTGGCAGTTTTTTTAATTTCTCTTTCAGTTTTAGAATGTCTGTTTTCTAACAATATGATAGCTTAGTAGTTTTCATCTCCTTTTTAGGTTGTGGGTCCACCAGGTACTGGAAAAACAGATGTGGCAGTCCAGATCATATCCAACATCTACCATAATTTCCCAGAGCAGAGGACTTTGATTGTTACTCATTCTAATCAGGTAAGTGTGTATGTGTCCCTGAGCACACGCGTAGATACGATGGATGGTAGAGGAGGTAAAGAAGGAGTGGGGGGATGAATGAAGGCACAATGGAGATTCCTACTTGTATGATAACCCGATCATAGGGACAACAGTACTGAAATAGTGTTTCCTATTGAGTAACTCTTGGATTGTTACTGGTCGTGACCAGATTATATGAGGAAGATATAAAAACAATCTTTTATTTCTAATAAAGAGGGTCAAAATGTGGGAAGCTAAGAAGAATACTTGGATATATGGTCAAACATTTGGATTAAATTAAGCTGCCTCTGCCCGACACGCCTCCCTTCCCCCCCAGTCTTCCATGCAAAGCTAAAGCTTTTACTTTGAGATTAAAGCATTAACCCTTACTGGTAACATTTTTCATCCTTTAGTAGAATGAATATTACCAAAAGACTAAGGCTTAAATGTATCAACACTAGATGAAGTTTTATATCATTATGAGTCTACATATAAATATCTGTATTACATGGAAAGACTATTTTATGTTGTAGATTCAATACATAAGGCATTTATAAACTGTTAATGTAATAAAAACAAACTTTTTTCACATAAATACTGTCTGAAAAATGATCTTTACATCTATGTGTGTGCTGTGGTAGTTTTTTTTAAATCTCAGTGTCACAGAAATGAGTAAGACACCTAGCCTTTACTAGCTTTTCTGTAAAACATAACAGGAAGCTCTCAGAACATCATGAAACATGCAGTATAGTCTAACCTCTAAAGGTACTTATGGTTCTCTAAAGGGTGATTTCAGTTGACCACTTCTTTAAGAGTTGGTCTGCAAAGAAGCACTGGATTTTTAGAATGCTAAATGTCACTTACTCCATTATTTGTCAACTTTTAGTCTATAGGTTTTTAAAATTAATGCTATCCAATTCATTCACTTGTTTTTATATCTTTGAAGTTTGTAAGTAATGGTGACATTATTGTACAGTATACTAAAATTGTGCAGGGGAGAAAGCTGACTGAAGCTTAATAAAAGAAACAAAATATGTAATTACAAATTATGCCGTTTTTCTTCTATTTAATGAAATTTAGTCTGTAATAATCTTACCTCTTTCCAGACTCAGAATGAATAAAGAATAATTCATGTGTTGTTGTTTTAACAGTATTTTTAGTAAGTTTTGTCATAACCTGATAATGACTTTCTGTAGACTCTTCTACTCATGATTGACTTGTATAGTACAATTATAGAGAAGGTTGTTTTATAGATGTAGCCAAAGACTTCATTGTTTGCTAATGATCTTTGATAATCATATCATCCTTGATATCAGTTGTTGATTTGTTGCTTTTCATTTGTCAGATCTTCATCTGCATACTTAATGCAAGCAGTTCTTCAGTATTACTTTAATTCATAATGAGATCTTGCAGGGTTTTTTGAGTGCAGTGTGATAGTATTTTTTGTTCTCTAAATCTTTGTGGTTTCTGAGTTTGGCTAGTCAGTGATGAATGCTATGTGGTCTGATCCATTGGATCTCAGGTTTTGGATGGAGAGCATCAAGAGTTTGAATATTGGGGAATTTTTTTCTGAAAATTTATGTTCATTTCTTCAATCTGAGCTCTAATTATTAGAGTTTTGATAGCAAAAGATATCTGTATTTACATTATGAGACTGGATGTTGGCTTATGGGTAGGGTTAGAGTGATGGTAAATTAAGAGAGACATTTGGCTGAGTTTTAAATGATGTCTTTCTTAATGTATCTTTCCATACTATGAAACTTGCCTGTCTACAAAACGTTGTAACTGTAGATGTTCAGGTAATTGATACTAAGATTCGAGGGAACCCTAAACGCGACTATTTTATAGGTAGAAAGGAGTGCTTCTAGATGGCCTCCATCAGCATAGTTTGCAATTAATGAGTGCTCTGTTCATTGTTGTATAGAGAACTTCAGACCTTTGGCCTAAGATTTGAATGATGCAATTTACCTTCTCCTTATGTGGTCCTCTTGACATATTCTCTCTACACACTCACTGCCTGAGAGTCCTTTTCCAGCTGCAAAAATGTTTCAGTTTTCTACAACCCATGGATATTCCGTGGAGTGAAATCTTGGTGTGTTTATTAATTATTTCAGTAATTGTTACTATTTGGGGAGAATAGAAACTGATCCATAGTTTTTCTTTCTTTCATAAATTAGTGGAAGCAGAGATTTAGTGGTTAGATGGTTTTTATGGTTTTCAGTCATTCACTTGGCCAAGTATGTGTAGGCAGCAATATCAGAAATCAAGAAAAATGCTATTTTGTTTACATTGTAAGTAACCTAATACAAGATTTGTTTTCTTCTGTGTTTTGAATTTGATTCTTATCTGACTAGGCAGTGTTCATTCTTTTCTGTCCTTCTAAATGTTGGTTTTTGTTACTTTTATAATTTTTTTTAATGTTTATTTATTTTTGAGAGAGACAGAGACAGAATGTGAGTTGGTTGGGGCAGAGAGAGAGGGAGGCACAGAATCTGAAGCAGGCTCCAGGATCCGAGCTGTCAGCACAGAGCCTGACGCGGGGCTCGAACGCACGAGCTGTGAGATCGTGGCCTGAGCCGAAGTCGGACGCTCAACCAACTGAGCCACCCAGGCACCCCTGGTTTTTGTTACTTTTCAAGGAGGCTGACAGTTCATTAAAATTCACTGTCATCCTTTTTGTTTTATTCTCCAGGCCTTGAACCAGTTGTTTGAGAAGATCATGGCTCTAGACATTGATGAGCGCCACCTGCTGCGTCTTGGTCATGGAGAAGAAGAGCTGGAGACAGAGAAGGATTTCAGCAGGTGAGCAGATGGGGATGAGTTTTGAAATGGTACACAAAACAATTTTTAGCCTTCCCTTCCTCTTCTTTATTGAAGAAACGTGAGGGGACAAGAGCCATGAATAATCAAACTTAATTCTGAAAGATTCTAGCATAACTACTTATAGTTGACCTAAACATCATCATCTCCTTCAGCTCCAGTTCTGTTTGTTTATGCCATTTTTTCCCTGAAGAGTACAGTTATTTCAGTAAAGAGAGTTATCTTATTCATCTTTTTAAAATTGCAGATTGCCATTTGTTCTCTGTTTATTGAGGTCATTTTTAATGTTGCCAACTCAAACTGTACAAGTTTCTGTGATTCCTTTTCACATTTCATTCAGACATTTAATTTGCATATATTTTAGGCACCAATTAAGAAGTTGGTTCTTTAATGAAACACAATCGGAGATTAATGATAGTATAAGCTTTGAGGATTTAAGTATTATCACAGGTACTTAATTGCCATTTAGCTGGACTTTATGTTTAACATTACATATTACAAAGTAACTAAAATTTTACAAATCGAAATTTCTCCTACTGTTAGTATTTTAGATTTCCCCTTCAAAGTTTGTTTATAATAACTCATTTCATTTATATTGAAATGCATTTTCAAAGCATGATTTCAGACAATAGTCATAACAAACAGCTGCACATATTTAATACAGCCTTTGGCTATTGAACATGACCTTTGACTAAATTGATCATAGACATCAAAAGAGCTAAAGGAGTGTTAAATTATTATGTTGCATCTATTTTGAGTTCTTGTATTACAGAGCTCACCAAACATTTGTTAGCTTCTAAAAAGTCATAGGGCAAAGAACAACACACACTAAGTTATATTTGGGGCTCTAGGTTCTTAATTTTGGGTTAGCCAAAGTTACTTCTCTGAATTCTTGCCATGGATATTTCCTCATATTGAACTTACAGAAGTGGGCTAGACTGTAAAATGTAATAATCCAGCATTCAGTGAACATAAAGGTGGTATTATAATTATACTGCAGTAGGGTCTATAGTTTTTTAAAGAATAGTAGAACAGAACCGAAGTAAAACTTAAAAACGGATTTCAGGTAATACCAACTTTCCGAAGAAAATAATAGTTTTTGCTTTCTGATGCACAAGCCAAGCCCCGGCTCTGTTAGTAGGTATGTGCTTGCTGCATTGGGCATGTTCTTTCATTTCTCTCCCTTTTTCATAATTAAAAGGAGAAACAGTATCATTTCATAGTAAAAGTAATATCATTTTGCCTAAAGAAAAATTTTCAAACCTTGTGAGATAGAGGAGGAGTGGTCATACATAATTCCACTACTCCAAAACAACTTTTTGGTATTCACCCTTTTAATAATCAGCTGTGATCATGCTATTATTGACAATTGTATACATTGCTTCTTTAAATTAAGACTTTTTTTTTAGTATAGTTTTAGATTTATGGAATAATAGAATAAGTAGTAGTACATAGAATTCCATTGTCTATTTTACATTTAACCCTATGTCACAAGAATTTTGGCATTTTATTACAGACTCCTTTATAAGCATCTTCAGTTTTTTTCTCATTCCTAAAGTGTTTATTATAGAAAATGCTTTAAGGTCTAGATAAGCAAACTTTCTGAAAAAAGTTGCCTGCTGTGATGTTTATATCCTTCTGAGTTGGGAAATTCTTTAAACATAGACTGTGTCTTATAGCCCTTTTATTCTCAATCATTCTTGCTTCCTCAGGTGAATTTCAGCTGTGGAGCATTCAGGAACATGACTTCTTCCTTTGACCAGTCTTTAAAAATGAGAACAGCAGTGTTTACACTATGTTAATTTTTTTTTTTTTTTTTTTGTAATGTTAAAAGGTTATAGAAGGCACTTTGTTATTGTGGAAAGAGTATGTACAGGTTTTGGAATCCAGTTCTGATACACTGCGTTTTTTTCTTAACTACATACCTCTGGGCCAGGTACTTTTCAAATTTCAGTTTTCTTACTCATTTAGCAAATATTTATGAACATAGTAGCTTCAGGTGCAATGGTACATGCTGGGACAACAAAGAATGATCAAACATAGTTTTAGGTTTGTTTGTTTTTTGTTCTTTGTTTTTAAGTTTTTATTTATTTATTTTGAGAGAGGGGCATGAGTTGAGGAAGGGCAGAGAGAGAATCCCAAGCAGACTCTGAGCTGTCAGCACAGAGCCCAACTCAGGGCTTCATCTCACGAACCATGAGGTCATGACCTGAGCCAAAATCAAGAGTCGAACACACAACTGACTGAGCCACCAAGGCGCCCCACTCACATACATTTTATTTTATTATTTAAAAAAAATTTTTTTTAATGTTTCTTTATTTTTGAGAGAGAGAGAGAGAGAGAGACAGAACGCTAACGGAGGAGGGGCAGAGAGAGAGGGAGACGCAGAATCCGAGTCAGGCTCCGGGCTCTGAGCTGTCAGCACAGAGCCCGATGCAGGGCTCGAATCCATGAACCATGGGATCATGACCTGAGCCGAAGTCAGACACTTAACTGACCGAGCCACCCAGGCTCCCTCAAATACATTTTAAAATTATTTATCAAAGCTTTTAGAACTAATCTATCTCTATGATAGTGTAAAACAGTGCTCTTCAAAGCAGCCATTCCATAAACTATGTATTCTTGGTCTGTGATAAGATGAACTAACACCAGAATACACTGTACTTCTTTGTGAAGGTCTTGTTATGGAGGTGAGGGGAATAAAAAAGAATGGTGTATTAAATGGTGCATTTAGTGATGTAGTTGATTTTCCTTCCTCACAGACCACTAACATGTTTGCAGATCAGCACTGATCCAAGAACCACCACTTTTATTAAATAAAAACAATGTTTTCTACAGTTTTTTTTTTTTCTATTTGGCCATTTATGGTTTTTACTATGATTTTCTTAAATATTTTTCTGACAGTCTCCTTGAAAGTCTCTTCTTTATATAATTTTGCTTTTTTACTTAATTGAAATTTCTAGGTATGGAAGAGTTAATTATGTCCTGGCTCGAAGAATAGAACTTTTAGAAGAAGTCAAACGCTTGCAAAAGAGTCTAGGGGTTCCAGGAGATGCTTCATATACTTGTGAAACTGCAGGCTATTTCTTCTTATATCAGGTAGGGGATTAAGAGTTTTTAAATCATATGGTCTTCATTTGGAAACTGGGATAGGTTCTTGAGGTCCTTCCAGAAAGCTTATTTTTTTGTTGAGTAGATTAAAATTTATGCTGTTGTCAAAGCTATATTTGTGAATATTAAGTGTTTGTATTTCCTATTAACTTCGATTTTCTTGACCAAATGACTGTTTGATGACGCATTCACTGAAAGGCCAGTGTTGCTACTTTTTAATTTTTTTACTTTTTTCTTTCTTGCTATTGACAAATTTTCTAGTCTCTCTTGTTTTCTTTACTGTGAAAAGACAACTAAATATGCTAACTACCCAGTGGTAACAAAGTACAGTTCTGTAACCTACTTTTACTCTTCACATTAATCAACTAATGAAGAAAAACACATTCTCCTTTCAAATTTCCAGAAATGTATTATATTTTACAGCCAGTTTCAAAAGTAGGGGATTAAGTTAAAAATTCTTTTGATTTCTGTTTAAAGGTGTGCTTTTTTTTTGCTTTTCTTAGGGTTAATTTTTTGGGGTTTGAGAACCATTGAGAAATAGAAAGCTAAATAAAAAATGAACAGAAATAAACCTTAATAATCAGTTGGTTTGCTAATAATTTTAAGCAGAGTAAGGCATAATCATATAATGGAGAATTTTGTATAACATTATTTGTTCTTTTTGTATTCATGTTACTCATATTTTAAGTCTCAACTGTAACATTCAAATTTTAAAATGTATTTGAAAGAATGGGTGTATGTTCGATATAAGTAGACACCCTAAGCAGTTCAATCCATTTAAAATGATCAGATTTCATGGTTCCTTGTGACACAGAGAAGATATACATCATCTTGCAAAGTAGTCTGTCTGCATTAGACTCAGGCAGTTTAGAACTTTGAATAGTGGAATAAAGATCATGTCTAAATGTATATTTGGCACAAAATAAAAATCATTGGGCTCTCAGTGAAAACTACCTTTAAAAGTAGGAGAAATAATCTATACATTTGTGGAGGCTTAAGTAATCGACTTGGGAAAAATTAACAGTACAGATTAACAATTGTAAATTTTTTAAAAAATTAACAGTATAGATTAACAATTTTCAACACGTAAGAATCACAGTGGGAAAGTTATTTTAAGATAAAAACAGGGGAGGGCAAACCATAAGAGACTCTTAAATACAGAGAACAAAGTGTATTGCAGGAGGGGAGGTGGATGGGAGGATTGGGAAGTTTGTCTCCAGAGATTCTCTCTCAGTAAGAGGTGGCATCCAGGAATCTACATCTTTGTTTTGCCTCTCAGATGTTCTGCCTAAGAACCACACTTGGAGAAACCCTGAAGTTGTAAACTGTAAAAGGCTAGGAGAATTACCAAAATTGAGATAGAGCGGGAACTGCATGGTAGCGGCATACTACAACATACCAGGATATAATCGAGCTTTATCACAAAGTCATAAAATGAGTTTTCAGATACATACTCAGTTTAACAGAAGTTCATTGTAAATGTACAAAAGAGGATTGGAAAAATTATTAGGGTCTGGGAGAAGGGTTGGAAATGCCAAATTTACTTAAATGGTGCTAAAGTGGGACTTCCCATATATGGACAGAAACTGAGATGAAAAAATAAAAAATTTCTTTGTTTAGGAGTTGTTAGTTTTGTTTTGTTTTTTAAGCATCAGTAATACTGTTTTGAGTATCCATGGAGTCTGAAATGTCTAAGATCAAAAAGTCCCATGAGATGACCCTGAGGTTCTTTCTAGCTTTTACATTTTTATTAAAGAACCTTTTTCTTAAAGGTCACTTTTATAAAAGAAGGGCAGTCTGTCAGTGACTCAGATAAGAAATAGTCCTGTTGGGTCAAGGACTGCTTTTTTTTTTCTTTCCCTTAGCAAGTCTTATTTTTATTAGATATCTCTTTTATTTTATCATTTAAAGTATAATAACTAACTGAGAAATTTGAAGTCAAGTCCCTTTTTTTTATAGGTCATGTCTCGTTGGGAAGAATATATCAGCAAAGTGAAAAATAAAGGTAATACACTGCCAGATGTCACGGAAGTCTCCACTTTCTTCCCTTTTCATGAATACTTTGCAAATGCCCCTCAACCCATTTTTAAAGGCCGATCTTATGAAGAAGACATGGAAATTGCTGAAGGATGTTTCAGGCACATTAAGAAAATCTTTACTCAGCTTGAGGTAAGGATTCTCAAGTTTTTTTTAACTTTCCTTTTAAGGTTTTGAGTTTAGTTGGGTTTCGGGTTTTGTTTTTAATGAAGTAAATGTGGAATATTCACATGTTACAAACCAAATTGTTACTTTTAAGTGAGATTATTGAAAACATTCATAGGGGTGCCTGGGTGGCTCAGTCAGTTAAGTTTCTGACTCTTGATTTCAGCTCAGGTCATGATCTCATGGTTTGTGGGATGAAGCCCCGCATCGGGCTCTGTGCTGACAGCACAGAGCCTGCTTGGGATTCTCCCTTTTCCTCCCTCTCTGCCCCTCCCCTGCTCGTGAGCTTGCTCTCTCTCTCTCTCTCTCTCTCAAAATAAATTATCCCTTAAAAAAAAAGAAAAAGAAAACATTTATAGTTTTAGTTCAAGAAGTGAGTAAAAATTAAGATATGAATTGAATCCCCATTATTTTTACTTTTCTGGTGTAAAAGTCTTCGAATTTAAGAAAGGAATGCTTCCCTCAGGAGATTCAATAGTGTTTCTTTGAATTAGAATCTGAGACTGCCACATGGCCAAAAGGCATGTTCTTTATGCCTTCTGATCAGTGGCAAAAAGTGAGGTTGCTTTGTTAGCCAGGTTGATTTATGTTGAGTATTAAGGTAAAATAAGAGAAAAATATGTCTGGAATCCAGGCACCTATACCAGCCCCCTTGTGCTTCCTACTTTTCTCATTCCCTATGGAAAACATCATTTGAAGACTATAGCGTAAAGGGATCACATTCAAGCTCACATTCCTCAGTAGGATGATTCAGGATTATTCCAGGTAAAGGAGCAGTGGCTTTGTTTTATTTGTACCTTTTAGATACAAATACTCTTCTTCCTTAGAAGAGTATCTGGCACATAGTATATGTTTAGTAAATATGTATGAGTAGGTCGATGGATGGGTGGATGGACAGGAGGTACAAAATAATAAATATACAGTATAATAAATAAAATTTTAAGAACCTATGAAACAATATTAGAGTATGCTTATGATTACATAAACAGAAAGTAAAAGGAAAAAATATACTTAATTCGTAATAGTAGGTGTCTTGGGAGAGGGTGGGAGAGATTTAAATAGCATACCTCTCCAGTACCTGTATTGTTTTAATTATTTAAAAAACAAACATGTTCAAAATGTCGGAAGTAAGTATGACATAATGTTCAGATTTAAAAAACTTTGTATTACGTACTCTGCTTGAGCTTGTTTGCTCCTCACTCAGCATCTGCTGTCCATCCTCTACTCTGCTCTGTGGGGGATCCTCTGCCATGGTCAGAGGTGGGGCTGATCCTGCCCTCCCTTATCAGCTGACTTCTGGCTCGGTTCAGCCAATTAAAATGTGGCAGAAAAAGAGAAGCTAGGATATTTCTCCACCAGCTGCCTTGGATTTCATCTCTTCCATGGCTCCAGTTTCACTTGGCCTGGCTCACTGTGATTGTTCTGAATTATTCTGGTACCCCAGTCCCTGGGCTCTGACAACACTGCCTCCTTCCCTTGTCTATCCTAGCCTACGAATGGTCAGATTCTACAATGGATCGTACTATTGCTAATCTCTGGGTTACTTCAACCATTCCCTGACTGGCTTCTCTCACCTGTGAAACCAGACCCCTGCGTTCAATTCCCTTTGTTATGAATACTTGAAATAGTTTTCATGGAGGGACCTTGAGTAAAATAAATAATGAGATAGATGTTTTATTCAGTAATCTTATTGATACAGTAAATATTTTACATTATACAAAAACAGCCTAAATTATAGCTTGAATATCAGTTATTATTTGAACACAATTAGTATCTAATTAATAATGAATAAAATTATGATTCATTAGGCTTAGTTTGTGATTTATTTATATTAGCTCATCAAGAATTAATTCTGATAAACTGGATTGTAGGAATGTATGCATAAAATGTGTTTATCTTCCTAACATAGTCTCTCACTGACTCCCACTCCCATAGGAATTCAGAGCTTCCGAACTGCTTCGAAGTGGACTGGACAGATCTAAATACCTTTTGGTGAAAGAAGCCAAAATCATTGCTATGACCTGTACTCATGCTGCCTTAAAACGACATGATTTAGTCAAGCTAGGTTTCAAGGTAGAGACTTAGTTCCTTAGTTCATCATCTGTTCAGTTGTTAGTGTTTTCTTTCCTCTCCTTTCTTTTCCTTTTTCCCCTTTCCTTTCTTTTACCTACGCCATTTTCCTTGAAGATTGCTTACCTCTGACTGAAGTTCACACTCAAAATTACTTAAAAACGTCTCTTCTAAAAATGATGATAACCTCGGATGTTTACATGATTAGTGTACTCTAAATCTAATTTTTCTAAGTCTACTTATTGGACCTATGGCCACTAAATAACATTATGACCATGATCGTCTAACTAAATTCTAATGTTTGTTAAGGTACATTCATCTGTTTTCACTATGTTAAAAAATCTCCAAACAGAACTAAAACCTATAAAAATAACATTTGACAATGTTTTTCACCTATTAGACATTTATATGCTTGCATTATTCATGTTTTGAGTACACATTCACTCCCAGTTATTTGTTCATTCAGTAGACGAAAAGCTTTCCATATAAGGATATGGGATCCTCATTTAGACTGTAGGATGAGCTATTAAAATGATTTCATCATATGATAAAAGACAGGAGAGTTAATGGGCACCATAGCCTGATAGCCTATGACTCATTTAAAGTAGAATGTAATAAATGAGCAGTAAATTTGAATCTGCAGGCTCTTTGTGACTTTGCTAGTGATACAGGCGTAAACTCTGATTTTAATGCAAATCATTTCACTTCTCTGAAACTGGTTTATCTGTTGTTTAAAATTAGGGTTTGTGTACTGGTTTGAATTCAAAGTTAGCAAGGCATTTGTTAATGAAAGTAACTGAGAAATTTTAAATGTTGTGAGCTCACTGGAAGGTAAGTGCTAAAAAAAATTCAAGGTGATAGAAGAGTTGCTATCTTGGATGAAAAGGTTCCTCAGCTGCAAGGTAACACAGGTACGATAAATTATGAAAAGGTACTGTGAACTTACACGAGTGGTGTGAATTTACCCTTTTGCAAATTATTAGTGAGAATTTTTCACCTAAATATTTTGTTTCTGGGACTGACATTATATACTTGGGGCGCCTGGGTGGCTGTTTGTTGAGTGTCCGACTCTTGCATGATCTCACGGTCCGTGGGTTCAAGCCCGGCATGGGCTGTGCGCTGACAGGGCCCAACTTTCTTGAGAACGCTCTGCCTCTGTCTCTGCCCCTCCTGCACGCTCCCTCTCTCTCTCAAAATAAATAAATAATTGTTAAAATAAATAAAATATGCTTTATTTGATATTAAATACTATCAGTTTAATAACAAGGGAAATGGTGCAAAATCGTAAATAACATTTTATGGTGTCTTGCAGCTTTTCATATGCATGTTCTAAAAAGCATTACTTGTAGCTTATCAAATTTTCATTAATTATTTATTTAATTGTGCTATTTGTATGTAGTTAGCATGAGTGCTAATAGTATTCCTTACATTTTTTTATATTTTCAATTTTGAAGTTTGATTTTTATCAAACTTAAACACCTGCATGTGGTTTAAACATTTAAAAATCTTATAGAGCTACTTAACATTAAGAAAGGTCAGTCCCTTACTCCCCTGATAATCAACCATTCTTTCAACTCTTTTAGTATTTCCTTTGTTCTTTCCCTTTTAGACTTTGTCATTTGACCTTGTGCTGTCCCCACGGGGACATGCATGCACAGTCATATGCTCTCTTCCTGCCTTAATATGCCCAATACGGTTATGTCATAATCTTGCTTGGTGATTAAAATCGTCTTTTACAAAGTAGAATCTATAGATATGTTTTTGGTAAGTTAAATTGCATTAGATTTTCAGTTATTTTTCAGAAAGCAGGCTCTTTAAAACATCTTTGAGCTGCTCCCACTCTTTTTCATATCATGTCTATTATCCTGAGAGTCCATGCAGAGACTTGTGAGAAAATGTGGCTCTTGGAACTCCTCCTAAGCTCCTACAGGGATGACCTAATTAATCCTTGTAATAGGGAAATTCAGCATCAGATAGAGCTAGAGAAGACACCTATCTACATGCCTAACCCTTTAGTCATTTTCAGTAGAAAACAGTATATAATTGAACCTTAACTTTCGTCATTGGATTTCCAATGGAAATTCATCTTAGCTACTTGTCTTGGACAAAAAATAGGTACAAGCAAAGTTTGGTAAAAATTAATAGCACAGAAATTATAGTACTGTATATATAAACAATACAATCCATTTAAAAGCAGAGGGTTAGTTAATCATTAAGAGTAAATATATGCTCCTACCTTCTGCCTCTCTAGAAAACAGACTAAGAGGAGAAAACTTTAAAAACACACAAAAAAAGGAACTCTAATTTGTATTTAGTGAGATTCTCAAAGAAGGTATTTTACCAATAAGACAAGGAAGGGGATGTCACACTAACAATCAGAATTAGAAGTGGAGGGGAAGGAAAGCATGTCGAGAATAGATCTAGCAGATAATTGGGCAGATGGAAGTAATCATGAAAGAAAGAAGGAAAATTCCTTATGTTGGATAAAGACTTGATTTTTCATTATTTTATAAGTGTGCAGTACTTGGCGTTACCAGAAACTGGGCTACTGGAAGGATACAGATACCAAACAAGTAAATGTACAGATAGAATTACAAATTGTGATGTGCTGTAAGACAAATGGACAGAGTTCTGTGAAATCAGTTTTAGATTTGGAGGTGAGAGAAGACCTGGATAAAGTGGGTTTTAAGCTGGTACTTTAAGAATAAGAAAAAGCCAAGCAAACAAAAAAATGAGAGAATAGTATTACAGAGGGCCTGAAGTCAGAACATTTTGCCATTTCTAAGAAAATGAAATAGGTCAACATGGTTAAAGTTTAATTAGTAAGGAGAAGGGTAGGAGAGGAAGACAGAGACCAAATTGAATATAGGCCCTTATTAATACATCTCGTGCAGGCCATGTTCAGGGATTTCTTTCCTAAGACAGTTAGAAGCCATTGAAGGATTTGGAACCAGTTGGTGACATGATCTGATGCCTGTTGTATCAGTGGTTTATGAGAGGCAAGCCAGGAAGGGGAAGGACTAGTAAAGAGATTTCTGGCAATAGAGAAGTGTCTTGGATTTCAGTGGTCGTGGTGGTAGAAATGGAGAGGGAGTTTTGAAGATAAAATTTCATGCTTTGGTGACAAATTGCCAGGGATACAACAGAGGTGGATTATCATGTGCTGGGTAGAATTCATAAGGGAAAAATAAATGCTCCCAAATACTACCTAGGGTAAGAGTATCAATAGAAATGACCTCATATATAATCATAATTTGATTCTTATGTAGAACTTAAAGAACAGAATTGAAAATAATTTAAGTTGATGGGCAATGCAAGAAATGATCTGTGAGATCTCCTCAAGGTAGTTGTTTATTTAGAGGACTTCCCTGAGGTCTAAGACTTGAACTAGAAAAGCAGGGGCATCATGTTTGAATAATTTGTATGATGTTATTTTTGTCTAATATTATTTGGGGTTTTTTGGCTAGTTGTTACAGTTATGGTGGTAGTTGTTTAGATTTCAAGCTGCCTTTTTGACAAGATTTCTTTTTTTCTCCCTTTCTCAGTATGACAACATTTTAATGGAAGAGGCTGCACAGATTCTGGAGATAGAAACTTTTATACCTCTTCTTCTACAGGTAGGAGGAGATTGAGGTCTGAAACAAAGAAAGTAGAGTTTGAAGAATTCCGGGGGGCAGTGTCAAAAAGCTACACAGTTTTGGGGTGCTAATTGCCATAATTACATATTCTCTTTAACTTCATTATGGTTGCTAATCTATTTTAAGGCTATAAACTTCCTTTAATCTGTTCAGTGGTTATTTAGTAGTTTGTTTTGTTTCCGGGAGTACTATTTAAAAATTCATAGTTTATCTTTAAGTTTTGAAAAGGCTTAGTAATTTTAATCAAGAAAATTACATTGTTATGCAGTTTGGAGGGTAGATGAGCTATTTTTTCATTTCTTTTGTTAGAGTTGTTTCTAGAATTGTTTTTGATGTTCACTGAGTACATTGCTTTTCTTTATTTTATGCCTAAATTTTTTTAGCCAACTGATGATGTTTAAGAATGTTTCTTACTGTACCATAGTCTTTACTATGGAAGAATTAAAAACAAAATGTGGAATCCCAATTTAAGAATAAAGACTGCTTTAATTCATAGATAAATTGGGTTCTAAAAGTTGTTTTATAAGCCAAATTATTTTGGACTTGGAATGCATTTTATCAGGGTATGTTTCAAGGAACAAGGAGAGCTATAAAGCAGGAAATGGAAGTAATACTGTGGGAAATATTAAAGACATAATTTTTACTGCTTTGGAGGTTTTCAGAACTGGTTCTCGGCGTAATTGTGATATGAGGTGTCTACTCTGACATCCTTCCATTTCCCTGTTTGGGCATCTGTTTCTTTCTGTGTACCCTTTGCTTAATTCTGACCAGAGTCTTCCAGACCTCTTTGGATTGCCCTACCTGGTAAGCAGAGTTAATTTCATGCTTGCCCTCTCAATCCTTCCACCCTCCCTCACCCACTGTGAGCTGCGAGGGTGATGGCACCTGTTTGTGGCTCACAAGTCATTCTGTACATTTGCCAGATGTCTCTCTGTGGAGCTGGTGAATGAGAATTAGTAAGCTTATAAAGCTGTTTTGTAAATAGGACTCTTGTATGATAAATTGGAGACTAATAGGATAATATATTAATCAGAGTATTTTGTCATCTCCTCACTTTTCATTTCTAGAATCCTCAAGATGGTTTTAGCCGACTGAAACGCTGGATTATGATTGGTGATCATCACCAGTTACCTCCAGTCATTAAGAATATGGCCTTTCAGAAGTATTCAAATATGGAGCAGTCTCTGTTCACTCGCTTTGTCCGTGTTGGAGTTCCTACTGTGGACCTTGATGCTCAAGGGCGAGCCAGAGCAAGGTAAAGGAGCCTTAAGTGTTCCCTGTTTAAGGACCCCTGTTCCATAATCCAAGTATTTGATAGCATATTCTGTAGAGACTCTAGTATTCCCAGCTGTCTAGGAACTTGGCATCTACAAATCTGAAAGTGCCTGTATTGCCTTTTGCGTGGTATGTGAACTAAGTTATTTCCTGCACTTCGTTCACTAAGATTAATGTTTGTGATTTGTGAACTGAGGGCTTCTTTTCTCTGTCTCTTTCACTGTCTTTATGCCCCCATTAACTGTATGCCCCATATTAAGTGTAAGATATACAGTTAATATCATTTTGAAACCTAAAGCAAAAGGTAAACAAGGAAAACACACCAGTTCTTATTTATATTGAGTATATAGGCCCCATCTCATAAGTACCTCAAAGTATTCCTCAAGTTACAGGCTCTTCCCTGATTTTTTTTCCTGGTTTTTTAATTTAAGGATTAAAGATAACATTTACCTCAGAATACACAATAGAGCTTCATCTCTATAGTATCATCAAGTCTTCTGACCTTTGGTTGCTTGAAGCAGGGAGGCAAAGTTGAAAAAGCATTATTGCTAAAACGATGAGAGCAAAATGGTTAACATGAGAATTAAAAGGAAGAACACAGTTCCTTAGGAACCCCCTTATGTATATTAGAAGAAGATTTTACATTATTAACGTTTCCTGTTTGGGGTGGAATTTGTCTTTCGGAAGCTTGTGTAACCTCTACAACTGGCGATACAAGAATCTGGGAAACTTACCCCACGTACAGCTCTTGCCGGAGTTTAGTACAGCAAATGCCGGCTTGCTTTATGACTTCCAGCTCATCAATGTGGAAGATTTTCAAGGAGTGGGAGAGTCTGAACCTAATCCTTATTTTTATCAGGTAAGAAAAAACATAAAATTTTTAGGTTTATTTTGCATTTGCCTAGCTGAATTACTACCTAAATCAGTGATACCGAACCATTTGGCTAGCCATTGAAAAAAGGAAAACTAGGTCCCTACCTCATACACAACACAAAAATTTCAATTTCAGATAAAGATACATCAAAGAAAAGAAAGTATAAACACACTAGAAAGAAGAAAATACTGATGAATACGTAATGTTGGGATGAGAAAGGCCTTAAGCTCGTTACCAAAAGTAGACGTCATAAAGAAAAATCTTGATTGGAGACAAAATTTATTTTTAAGATTTAACAAATTGTGGATTTGAATTCTGAACATACATACAGAACTCCTGTAAGTCACCTTTTAAAATAATCAACACCCAAACAGACAAAGGCAGTAAGGACAAGAATATTGTGTTTCACACAAAAAAAGAGATTCGTAGCAGCTATAAGTTACCGGACCGTATTTTCACCTCCAATAATACTCAGCATGGAGTTGGTTTGCGGAAATTCTATATTCATGCAATGCTAGTAGGAAAACAGTTTGGTGAACTTTCAGTATGTATTAAAAGCAGTGTTCTCACTCTAAGGAATTTATCCTAAAAAATTATTGGACAAGTTTGCAAAGACTTCTATGCTAAAATATCTATCATATCTTTTTTCTTTTACTGCATAGTATTTTAGAAAAGAGAAACAACCTAAATATCAGTGGGGAGTAATTACATTATTACCTATTTCATATAATGAAATAATGAATAGGCATTAAGAATCCTAAGATTATAACTTTGTTTACTGACAGGGAAAATGTTTATGCTATATTAAATGAAAAAAAGTTAGGTTTCAAAATACGTTGTATAGGATCCCATTTTATTTTTATTTTTATTTATTTATTTTTTTTAAGTGATAGTAATTGTTTTTTAATGTTTATTTATTTTTGAGAGAGAGACAGAGCATGAGCAGGGGAGGGGCAGAGAGAGAGAGAGGGAGACACAGAAACCAAAGCAGGCTCCCGGCTCTGAGCTGCCAGCACAGAGCTTGACCCAGGGCTCCAACCCTTGAACCAATAGATCATGACCTGAGCCGAAGTCAGATGCTCAACCCACTGAGCCACCCAGGCGCCCCCCCCCCCATTTTATTTTTAAAGAGGATCAACAAAACATAGGAGTGTATACAGATAATCTATATTAAAGATCCAGCAGCATATACATCAAAAGATTTTACCTATGTTAGAGCTGATGTTTAGATAAATGTAGTTACTGTCAGTACAGACAACAGATTTACAGTCATGTAGCTTCTCTTCCCTCCTGTCTTCCAAAGAACTAGAAAAGTTAAATGAAAGAGGTAACTCAAGCTGTGAGTGTAACCCAGAATCAGAATATAAATGATTTTTCTGAAGGTCTTCCAGAATTTTCCTTTTGCCTTTACATGAAATCCAGCTTCTTGTCTTCCTCTTTTGATTTTCATGTTGTGTTTTATGTTCTCATTTTACTTTTTTCTGTCTTCTAATGCTTTTGATTTAGTCACTACTGAACTGTACAAAGCTTTGGGTTCTCTTCCTCGCTTTCGGATTCAGTTTAGCATAAATGTAAGCCAGACTGACCAATTTGAGGCCGCATTCTCTTCTCACTTTAAAGTGGTCTGGTAGAGGTGGCAACCATAAGAAGAGACCAAACATAAAACACACAAGGAAATACTAAGGAAAAAGGAGAAAACATTACACCCCAATTGAGAGTCCACCTCAGTACTATTAGATGCATATGCTATTAGACTGGATTTTTCTGCTGGCTTCTTAGATGGTTACCTTGCTCCTTTGTGTTACTATTTCATTCATACCTACAGTTGCAGTGTATTGTAGCAGAATATTATTGATCTTTATTATGATTGTGGTGGTCCCAGAAATATTAAGCCATTAAGTTGGTAACTTATTTTATGATTATTCCATATATCACTGATATATTCCAAATATCAAAGAGAAATAATTACCATATACTCTTTATCATTATTAATCTAGGATAGAGTTATCCCTCAGTTTTACAGAAGGTGTTCAGTTATCCAAGTTAATGTCACTTCTTGAATGGTAATAAATCAACAGTTGTGCCAGTTTGCCATTCTTTCTGTAAAGCTGAAATGAAAGGAAATAAAGACATAATCTGTTTATGTTTACATTACAGAATCTTGGAGAAGCAGAATATGTAGTGGCACTTTTTATGTACATGTGTTTACTTGGTTACCCTGCTGACAAGATCAGTATTCTAACAACATATAATGGGCAAAAGCATCTTATTCGTGACATCATCAATAGACGATGTGGAAGCAATCCATTGATTGGAAGACCAAATAAGGTAATTTTATGAATATTATATGTTCTCTTATTCATCATGTTGGCAAGTGGAAAAATTTGTATTTATTATGAGTTATTTATATTGTTCTACTTTGTCTCTTTGCTTTCTCCTTTCATGATGTGAGAAAATGAAATAATGGGAACTATAAATAATTCTTTGGCAGTCCTAGCTGAGATTGTTGTTGGTTTACTGTGAACTTCTGTCTCAACTATCACATTAAAGATTTTTGTTGGTGATAATCAGAAGTAAATGATCCTAAAACTTTTTGTTGGTAAAATAAAGGACAATGAAATGACGTTATTTATGTACCGTTATAATAGAAATAGAAATTATAGAACTTTTTAGCAACGTGGATGGAACTGGAGAGTTATGCTAAGTGAAATAAGCCATACAGAGAAAGACAGATACCGTATGTTTTCACTCTTTTATGGATCGTGAGAAACTTAACAGAAACCCATGGGGGAGGGGAAGGAAAAAAAAAAAAAGAGGTTAGAGTGGGAGAGAGCCAAAGCATAAGAGACTCTTAAAAACAGAACAAACTGAGGGTTGATGGGGGGTTGGAGGAAGAGGAGGGTGGGTGATGGGTATTGAAGAGGGCATTTTTTTGGGATGAGCACTGGGTGTTGTATGGAAACCAATTTGACAATAAATTTCATAAAAAAAAACATTTTGACAAATTGCATTTCATCAAAATTGAAATCTTCAAAAAGGAAAAAAGAAATTATAGAACTTTTTATTTTGTTATTTTGCAAAGGTATAATTTGTACTGCTTTTTACTGTATGTGTGTGGGAGAGTGTTTTTTCTTGAGAATCAGAGAAGATTGTAAAGTACCATCAGACCTGACGATTATTTTTATACTTTTTAAGTTTTTTATGTGGCATGGAGTAATATCAAATAAATATGAAGACACTTGATTATATCAATAAAGGGCTGAAAGTTAAGGATAACAAATATATTACTAATGATGAAATTAAGACCTTGGTTGTAAACATGGCTATATCAAAGTGCTTTCACTTTTTCTTGGAAATCATCCAAGAGTAATGGGAAAATGGAAGGAGAAGACAAACTCCATTGTTAGGGAGATGACATAGATCAGGTGACCAAGAACAGAAAGAAAATGTGGGAAGAAGAGAATTTAGGGGACCAGTCTTGAAAGCACTTTCTGAAGGTGAGTGGCACACTCTGAAGTGTAAGAGCCACCTTCTTATTACTCAACAATAGATGTGGAAATTAGAAGTGTTCCTGGTCCCAGATTGGTTCAAAGAAGCCTTCATGTTCGCCAAAAAGTAGACTTGTCTCTACAGCAGCAGAGGAAATGAGAACCTTCTGTTGTGAAAATGCAGCCTTTAGGAAACTGTCCAGCTCACCCCAGTTTAACCTCTTGCACATAGCTAATCCAAGAAACCCACTTATTCAGTGATGAAAGAGTCAGACAAAGGAACCTAGCACAAAGCATACTGACAAGACGTTTGCTTCAGATAATGCGTTGTCCTGGAACAGATGAAAACATCAAATACATATTTGGCAGTGGATTTTAAATTGCTTAATGAAGTAATCATTTCTGTGAGGGAAGGCTACAAAGCACAGAAATGGAAGAACTCGGGAAGAGATGAAATGTGAGCTGGAAGAAAATAAAACAAAAACCAAGAAATGGAGACAGTTGAAAAGAGTACAAGGACACACCGGCCACTCCATAAGGAATGTGGAGCGTGGAAGTGAGAAACTAATAGCTTTGAAATACAGAGAGTTGAGAAGTAGAACATCGGTATCCGAGTCCTTTTATTATTTATAACACAAAAACTTAACTGAAATAATAGAAGAAAGTTACTCTCTCTCACACAAGAAGACAAAAATGGAATGGCTCCAGGGTTGGGTTACAGAAATGACTCCATCATGTCATCAAAGACCAAGATTCATTCCATCCTTTTGCTCTGCCATTCTCAGTGTGTGAACCCTTTTCTCAGACAAGGTCTCCACATGGTCAGCTTGGGAACACATTTCCAGGGATTATATCCACGTGTAAGAGCAAAGGACTTAAATCCAAAATAAAAGAACTCTTGTGACAGTCATTGTTAAATAAAGACAACCCAGTACAAAATTGGCAAATGAATAGGTACTTCATGCAGGAAGACATAGGAATGGCCCATAAGCACATGAAAAATGCTTACCATCATTCATTGTCAGGGAAATACAGATTAAAACTACAATGACACACCAAGTAGATTGGCTAAAATTGACGAGGTTGACAGTATACTAAGTGTCGGCAAGGATGTGGAGAAACTGGAACTCTGAATCTGGAACATTGCTGGTGGATGTGTAAAGTGGCACAGCACCTTTGGAAAACATTTTGACAGTTTCTCGTGAAGTTAAACATACACTTACCATACAACTCAGCAATTTCACTCCTAGATAGTCATTCAAGAGCAATGAAAACATGTTCACAAATATACTTATACATGAACTGCAGCTTTATTCAAGGTAGCCCCAAACCAAATGCAAACTGCTGCAGCCCCTGTGGAAAACAGTAAGGAGGTTCTTCATAAAATTAAAAATAGATCTACCCTATGATCCAGCAATCGCACTACTGGGTATTTACCCAAAGAATATAAAAACACTATTTCAAAGGGATATATGCACTTAGGTACAATAGCCAAGATACGGAAGCAGCCAAAGTGTCCGTGGATTGATGATAAAGAAGATGTGTACACACACATACACACACACACACACACACACACACACACACACACAGTGGAATATTACCCATTAAAGAAATAATGAAATCCTGCCATTTGTAGCAACATGGTTGGAACTAGAGAGTACCATGCTAAGGGAAATAAGTCAGAGAAAGACAGACACCATATGATTTCATTCATGTGGAGTTTAAAAAACAAAACAAATGAGCAAAGGAGGGGGAAAAAAGAGTGACAAATTAAGAAACACTTCTAATTATAGAGAACAAACTAATGGTTACCGGAGAGGAGGAGGGTGAGGGAATGGGTTAAATAGGTGATAGGGATTAAGGAGTACTCTTGCAGTGGTGAGCACTGCGTGATGTGTAGAATTCTGAAATCACTGTGCTGTACACCATTAAATCCTAAGTGAGCATGCTAGGTTATGTTGCTGGGCATGAAACTGGTATATCAGGTAATAAGATAAACAGGACCTGTGTCCATGGACTTGGGTGGTCTAGTGGGGGAAGACTGTTAATTCTACAGATAGTTACTTCGTTGTCAGCAGAGGTAAAGATGAGTGCTGTAAGTGTAAATAACATGGGGACATAGTCTAATCTGGTTCCTGAGATTTATTTCATAGTGTTCATCAACTGTTTTTCTCAATTCCAAGTATATGATCATGTTTCTCTTGGGATTATTCTAATGATAAGATTTTTGTGCTGGCATATGATTTAAATGATCTCTCTAAAGTCTTGTTATGGTGCGTTTGAAAAGATACCATATTTTCCATTTTTTTTCTCCCTAGGTGACAACTGTTGACAGATTTCAAGGTCAACAGAATGATTATATTCTTCTTTCTCTAGTACGAACCAGGGCAGTGGGCCATCTGAGGTACATAAGGAAAAATGTTTATATTATTAAACTTTACTGTCTGCTTCAATTTTGAACTTCTGTAGCTAAGTGGCTTTAAATTTTTTTAAGTTTAAAGTATAATTAATTGGTATGGCAGCTTTTGGTTTGGCAGCTTTTTGTTGGAGTGTAACAATATCAGATTCTTTATATAGTTAACTATTGTCATTGCATCTGAATTTTTTGAATCTTTAATATATTTAGTACATTTACTTTTTAATCTTCAGTAGCAGAGATAGAATGTTATTATAAAATCTTAATATGTGATGTTTTTTGGAAACAGTGTCAGAAATTAAAAGAGTTAAGAAGGTGGTAAAAATAGTCTTCAGAGTACATTTCTCATTGCATAGGATTTCTGACTTTTTCCTCACACAGTCTTTCAGCCTCACTGTTAGAGGATAAAGGAACCATTTGTTCTCCCAGGATTAAGAATTGTCAAAACAAACAATAATCTATTTTTATCATTTATTGTGATGTATTTATGTGCTACAGAATTATGGGAATAATACCTTCTTGTTACAAAGCAGCCATTTAGTTTTGTGTAAACTTTTATCTCATATGACTTAGTGGCAAAAACTATAATGAGAGTTCATTTTATTATTTTATTTGGTGGATATAAAGAAAAAATTCTCCAAGCTCTCATAATGTTGTCATTTAAGTCAAAATCTGCTTGGAGCTTAGCCCCGCTCATCAGGTTCCATTAGACTGATAACTTTTATGTAAGAGTAAACAAAGATGTAATTTTCAAGAAATTGTTTCAGAATTATTGCATTCTAAAATAGTTTGTTTTTGCTTATTTATAGCTACTGTCTAAATACGGCATCATCATGATTTACGTAATTAAAATGTCTCCAGAACTCACAGTATGAATACATGAATACTGCCTCGTTCAGTCTCCACCTTTTTTTTATTACTGTCTAGTGCTTTTGTCTTTTTCACATTCTTAAGACGTGACTTCTTGTACCATAATACTACTATAGCTACTTAGATCTTTTAATCAGTGCATTGGTCATGATACCCCCCTCACAAAAACAAAAACATGGAGGTCAGTGATAAAGCATTAACTTTACTTGGTTTAACTAGTCACATGACACTGATTAACTTAATGTTTATTCTATTAAGTTTTTAAGAAGCTTAACTTTTTATTGCTATAGCTGAACAGAAATAATGAGTGGAATATGTTAAAAAAAAACAAAACAAGAAAACAAGCTGCATACTTATGTTATTAATCTTGAACTATGTTAATTAATTTTGTTTGTTTTCCAAAGGGATGTCCGTCGCTTGGTGGTGGCCATGTCTAGAGCCAGACTTGGACTGTATATCTTCGCAAGAGTATCCCTCTTCCAAAACTGTTTTGAGCTAACGCCAGCTTTTAGCCAGCTCACTGCCCGTCCACTTCATTTGCATATAATTCCGACAGAACCTTTCCCAACCAGTAGAAAGGTAGGACTCTTTCTTCATTGTATAGAGCAGTGCTCTTTTACAGATGATCACAGTAGCTAGGAACATCATCACATAGATCATCCGATCACTGGTTTAGAGCGCTCCTTACACTGTGGAACTGAATTAGATTTTCTGTGCAAAATAACAATACATGCGAACATTGAGTACTCACTAGGTATCAGGCAGTGAGTTCTTTACATGCATGATCTCACTTCATCTAATAGTCCTTTTCAGTAAGGCTTCTTATTAACTCCATTTTACAGATGAGGAAGCTAAGGGTTAGCAAAGTTAAGTAGTTTAGTCATGCATCTCATAGATGGAGAATCCAAGATTTGAAAACCCAGGCAGTGTAACTCCAGAATCCTCCTTGTTAATCACTGTACTGTACTGCCTCTCTTCAGCTTTTTAAGGAGAACTTAACTAATTACTTGATAACAGAGTAATAAATGGTTTAGCTCTTAGAGAACCCTTTCTTACCTACATTTTTGGAGAATGTTGGAGGGAATAGCACATACACTTAACAAAGGACATGCTCAGAAATGTCATTGCCTCCTCATCGCTGCTACTGTTGTTAAACCCCTCATCTTTGCTCCCCTTTTCCACCCCCACCCCAAAAGGTTACCAGTCCCTTTAATTTCTGGTTTATGCTTCCTACATTCCTTTTGCATAAAGGAGCAAATAACCTGATTATTTTTTTATATTGTTTTCTTTCTTACATAAAGGTTAGCATACTCATTAATCTTTAGGTTGTGACTTTTGAGCTTTGCATTTTTCATTTAATGCAATGTCTTAGAGATCCATTTGGGTTTTAAATAAAGCTGTTTTCAATGTTCACAGTACACTTATTTGCCCCCCCCCACTCCCCCTTTTGAAGAAAAGATTAAATGCTGTGTGTTTGTTTTGTAATAAGGCTGAGTACTTTTTTTTTTAACTGCATTTTTTTTTTTTTAAAGCAGTGTTTCTGTAGAGGAATAGAAGGATGAGGGTGGAATGATATGAGGGGGTGGAGTCATGTAAAGCCTTGAATGTCAGCCTCTGAAGTCTGGACACAATCCTATGGCTCTGAACTTCTCATTCTTTTGTGGGCTGATTATTAAACAGGCAGATTCCTAACACAAGGTCTGAGGCAGTCTTTTTATCCAAAGGCTGCAGGGACACACCTGGAGACACGTGGAGGAGATCAGGCAGTACCAATGAACAGAAGGCTTAAAAACTAGTGCCTTACCCAACACCATGGAGTCAAGCCCTTGGGGGACTACCTGAGAGCATCTCCCCACCTTCTGCTCAAGAGATGAGTGTTGGAGGCGGGCGGGGCTGTGCCACTAGTGCTGCGTCTCAGAAGAGGCAGCTCCCAGCAGAGCCACCAGAAAATAAGCAAACAAACAAAAACAAAACAAACAAAAAGCCTTCCATGTTGTAAAGGTAGTATTTCATAGTTGTAACAGCATGGCGGTCTTGGCACACAGAAGTGGAGACCATTGCAGAAAGTGACCATTATCAAAAGAACACCTACTTACATGTAATACTACCGTCCTGCTTAATTCTGAGAAATACCATTTAATACACTTCGTATTTCTGACGTTACATGCCTTGATTTGTTACTTTATGGTAAAGTTTTTTACCTTTATAGTCTTCTGAATTGCTTCTACAGTGAGAAAGGGTGAGACTTTATAAAATATTTTAGAGTTGACTATAAATAGGAAAGTTGTTCATCTTTATTCTAGGATGGTTTAGGAAGAAATGCACATTTTTTATTGTCTTCATGCTTTACCACTTTAGAGCAGTATTTTTCAGATTTTTGTGGGAAACAACTGCATCAGAATCACCTCATTCTGTGTCAGACCTACTGAATCTGGGATTCCCACAATTTAAGTCTCCCCCAAAGAGTTCTTAGATACCACAAAATTTGCACTTTAGACTAGCATTTGACCATATGCTTTATTAGGGAAAAATTTCTTGAATATTCACCCTTATGACTAACAAGTCTATATATTAAATACCAGTAATATTAGCTTCTTTTTAGAAAAACAAAAATAGGAAAAATAGGTTTAATATTTTCTTTCTGAATAAAATTGAAAATTGCCTTTGTTGCATACAAAGTATCAGAGACAATACTTTAGACAATGTTGATTTTTCTTTCTATTCAACTGATCATTTATCTCTTACTCTTCTGCATGAATTAGACCAAAACTCATAAATTTTACTTACCAACCTGAAATTGTATTATAAGGTAGTAACTCTTAGCTTTCTTCTAGTCTCTTTTACTAAATTTAAATTGAATCACTTTCTCTTTCTGAAGTCCTTATTGGACTCTCACACTTAACATCTTTTTTTTTTTTTTAATCTTTTATTTATTTTTGAGAGAGAAGGGAGGACAGAAGATCTGAAGCAGGCTATTTGCTGAGAGCAGCAAGCCTGATGTGGGGCTTGAACTCACAAACTGCAAAATCATGACCTGAGCCAAAGTTGGATGTTCAATCGACTGAGCCATCCAGGTGCCCCAGTCACTCACACTTGTTTCTTAATGTCCTGTGACTATTCTTGTCCTTCTTGTCCTTTTTTTTTTTTAAATAAGATAGAGAAAACATGAGCGAGAGGCAAAGGGAGAGAGAGAATCCTAAGCAGGCTCCATAACCAGGGAGGAGCCCAACCTGGGGCTTGATCCCATGACCACAAGATTATGACCTGAATGGAAATCAAGAGTCAGACATTTGGGGCACCTGGGTGGCTCAGTTGGTTAAGCATCTGACTTCAGCTCAGGTTATGATCTCACGATTTGTGAGTTTGAGCCCTGCATTGGGCTCTGTGCTGACAGCTCAGAGCCTCAAGCCTGCTTCAGGTTCTGTCTGTCCCCCTCTCTCTGTCCCTCCCCCTTCATGGTCTGTCTCTCTCTCTCAAAAGTAAACATTAAAAAAAAAAAAAAGAAAAGACAAAGAGTTGGACACTTAACCCATGTTCTTATGTCCTCCAAACCCTAGTGCTTATACATAAGACATGGGCTTCTAGAATGTTCGCTTTTAGCATATTAACTTTCTTACTGTACTTAACTTTCTTTTTGCCTTCTTCTAGAATGGAGAGAGGCCATCTCATGAAGTACAGATAATAAAGAATATGCCCCAGATGGCAAACTTTGTATATAACATGTACATGCACTTGATACAGACCACACATCATTATCATCAGGTGAGTTTTCTCAAAATTCAGTCTTATTTTTTTTTGTTGTTGTAGAAGGAATCTTTGCCTTTGTTGATTATACCTTTAAAGTACTTGATTGCTGTGGGAAAACAGCTAAACCAAACAGGGTTGTTGTTATTCATGTAACATCCATTTATTTAAAGTTTATTTATTTTGAGAGAGAGATTTAAAACACCTTTATGTGGATAGAATTTGGCAAACAATAAGTTCTACATATTTAAGTATATAATTCAGTATGTTCTGACATATGTAAATACCTGTGAACCCATCACTGCAATCAAGATAATGAACATACTAATTATTTCCAGAAGGTTCCTAGTGCCCCTTGGTAACCCCTCTCATCTTTCACCGGTCCCTTTCCCACCTTCTCCAGGCCCCCAGGGATCATCCTGTCAATCGGTATACTGTCATATTCTTTTTATTGACAAATAATGTTCCATTGTATGGATGTACCAAGTGTACCCGTTGACCTGTTGCTGGACAGTTGGGTTCTTTCCAAGTCTGGCTATTACAAATAAAGCTGCTGTGAACATTCTTATACAAATCTTTGTATTTTCTTTTGGGTAAATTCCTTAGGAGTAGAATGGCTGAATAATGGAGTGAATATGTGTTCAACTTTTAACAAAAAATTTTAAGTTTATTTGTTTATTTTGAGACAGAGAGCGTGAGTAGGGGAGGGGCAGAGAGAGAGGGAGAGGATCCCAAGCAGGCTCCATGCACAGAGCTTGACGCGAGGCTTGAACTCACCAACTGTGAGATCATGACCTGAGCTGAAATCAAGAGTCCAATGCTTAATCAGCTAAGCCACCCAGGTGCCCCTATGTGTCCAACTCTTTAAGAAACTGCCAATCTGTTTTTACAAAGTAGTTGCACCATATTGCCCGCAGCAGCGTGTGAGAGCTGTAGCTGCATATCTTCACGGTTGGCCTTTTTCATTGTAGCTGTTCTAAAGGGAAGGCTAAGCATGTGGAGCTGCTCCAGTGTTCTGGTAGAGTGAGACAGAAGCTTTGTACCATGCTGTTCCCTCTTGGCCATGGTTTTGTCTGAAGGCTTGGTTCCTCCCCTCACATGGCTCCTTGATTAAAGTTGGCCCTTTCTTGAGCTGTTGTCGGTCAGTCCTAACGAGCCAGTGTTTTTGCAGAAGTGTTATAGCAGATATTTTTGCTTTTTAGCTTTTTTAAGCTTATCAATTTTTATATTATTTTCTTCTCTGAAGATTTAATATGTACTTTGATCTTTGGAGTCAGGAAGACCTAGGCCATTGTCATCAGAGTTGTTATGTTTGTATTATAAAATGGCCAGGAGTGTTTTGGAAAACTCTAGATTGAACGATATCTATTAAGAAAATAACATTAATGTGAGAGTTTAGCTTTGTAAGCCAGTGTTTTTCTTTCATTTGAGTTCATATTGATGTTTTTTTTTTTCATTAGACTTTATTACAGCTACCACCTGCTATGGTTGAAGAAGCTGAGGAAGTTCAAAGTCAGGAAACAGAACTAGAAATAGAAGAAGAGGCCAATCCTCCCCAGGCTGATCTGTCCAGTCTCACAGATGCCAGCTCCAGTCAAGAATCCTCAGCCTCTCAGACTGGGACCACCCCCGATCACACAGGAGCTAGTTCCAATCCAGAAGCTGTCCCTCCTGTGTCTGATACCACTGTTTCTATGGCAGGACCTGCAGCTGTACCAGCAGAGGCTAACGCCCCCCAGCATGTCACACCTGCCTCAGAAGAGACCAAGTAGCCCAACTGTAGCCTTTCTTAGGGAGGACATTTCATTCATAAAGTCTAAGTAAAGCTGCTTTTTGTATTTTATATTTGCTTCTGCTATTTTAAGGGTACTAATTAATGTTAAGTCCTTATTTTTGTTAATTGATCTCCGTGCTTGTCTTCTTGGATATGTTTAAAAGAAAATTGTATGTGTGTATGAGCAACTTCAGTTTCATTTCTTCAGTCAGAAGGGCAAATAGCCATTCCTTTGATATTTTTATGATTAACCAAATATATCTTATTCATACCTACATTAAAAGAATTTGCTAAAGAATATATAAGACATACTTTACATTTTCAGTGAACTTCTCTAAAGAAGGGGATCAAATACACTGAAATCAACCATAAGCACCCTTAAGAAAGTGTTCAAATTAGGGAGGAAGTTGTTTCTTCTGTTATAGTATCAGATACTCAAATTGTGATTCCTTTTTTCTTACCTTTCTTGGCTGTCTTCTTGATGTAAAGGCATTAACAGCCATAGATAGGTCTAGATTTCTCTGATCAAAGAGGCTACATGTATTTCCTGCCCCAAAGTCTCATAATGTATTGGAACCACCTAGAGTGTCTGTCATTCTTGGGGCCACTCTTGACCTGATAAATCTGAATCTCAGGGTTAGGACTGGGTATTTGTATTTTAGCAAGTGTTCCTAATGTTTGAGTTGCTGGCAGAGTGGCATCAAATCAAGCTGGTAAGGCTGAGCCAGGGTATGTCATTCAGCTGAGCAAGAATATCCGGCAAATCCGTCTGGGCAGGAAGAAAGATCCAGAGTCTGGGCAGTGAAAGTCCGTGAACCCAATTCCCCTATATAGGATAGAATTCTCACAATGCAGAGGTTCTGAATCTTCTGCCCTGTTTAGTTTTCTTGGTAGATAACCAGCCACAAGGAGACCTTAAGGTAAAATGTGCTCTAGATTTGGGAGGGCAGAGTAGGACCTTGCTACTCAAGTGTGATTTGCAAACTAGAAGTATCAGCATCCACTGAACCTTGTTAAAATTGCAGCAGTGTGGACTCTACCCCAGATCTATTAAATGTGAATCAGCATTTCAGCAAAGTGTGCAGGGGATTTATATGCGCTTTGTAGTTTGAGAAGCATTGTTCTGAGGTTACTATACTGTCCTCAATGTGAATGAAAGGTAGAGTAGATTCTGTGATGGTAAAATTAATAGTGTGACTGATGTTTTCTGACATGGGACCTCTGCTTATGAAGTTTCCTGGGCGTGGTGGCCAGAAGAGAGATGAATAAGGTAGGGAGAACTTGCCTACTACTTCTCTTCCCCATTTAGATGTCTGCTAGAGTGGCTAATGGGGAGCATTTCCCCCAAAGTATCCCCTCTGGTGCATCTACCTAAAGGTTTGACCATGTACAAAGAACCTTTGAGGAAATAGGCAAGAACCTCACACTGCCACTGAAATGCTTCTAATCCTGACATATTGAAGGAATGAACTCTTATAAAGAAATTAAACCAAGAAAGTCAAGTTAATGATTTTTCGACTGACTAGTGTTTGCTCAACTCTCCCAGGCTGTGGTGGAGATGAGTCAGACTCTCCTACTACACGGTGTCTTCCTTCATCAGAACACAAGAAAAGGAAAGGGAAGGGATGATGAGGGGAAGGAAACGCCAAGGAAACTATACTGGAAAATCTTTGTCTATTTGTTATCAGAGTAAGGAATGAGCCAGATAGTCTGTTACATAATTTCTCTGATTATAGGAATTTGGAAGCAGGTGTTGTGGTCATCTGTGTGAGGAATAGGACTCACAGAATTACTTTCATCTGTGAATATCTAGTATCAGGCTAAGCAAGAGAGAAAGAAGCTTTACTGTATTACTGTGTTTAATGGAAAAGATTGATGTTTCTGTCTACCTGTTAGAGGATATGAATCATGATACCTGCAACCAGAATAAGCAAACTGTTGGGCTGCTTTCTCATGAAGTAAACCATTTTGCAAACACTATATATCACTCTGTCTAGCTAGTGACTTACTTTTTTCTCTGCTGCCTGATTTTCAGTCACGCTAAAAAGAAAATTTAACTGGAAGATGGGTGAATCCTTTGCCTTTGTCAAAGGAATTTTAGAAGGGATAATAGTGTTGGGATTTGAATTACTTAAATAAAATTTTTTAACATTCATTTTTGAGAGAGATAGAGCACAAGCGGGGGAGGGGAAGAGAGAGAGGGAGACACAGAATCTGAAGCAGGCTCAAGGCTGCAGGCTGTCAGCACAGAGCCCAATACAGGGCTCGAACCCACAGACTACGAGATCGTGACCTGAGCTGAAGTCAGATGCTTAACCAACTGAGCCACCCAGGTGCCCCAGGATTTGAATTATTTTAAATTGTTTATTCACAGGAACGATCAGTGAGTTGCAGTTGACTATAGAATTTTGGAATTTTTAAACGAACTTAAGAGATCTATTTTTATTTTAATTAATGAGGAAACTGAGTCACATAGTCTTAACTAAGGTGGCAACTATGGAAGAACAGGTTAGAATCCAAGTCCATAGTCCTAGGGCAGTGTTTTGTTCATTGTTTTTTGTTTCGTTTTTTTTTTCAGTCAAAAACACAAGCATGATTGCTTCATAAATTCAAGAGTTTTCCATTTGGGATTACAACAGACACAGGTACTCTAGCCACGTGACCATTTCAGACTAGTGTTCTCATTGCCCTCCATCCTGTTTGCCATATCTGAATATGTCATGATTTTGGAAACTATTTTTAAAAGCAGACCAAAAAGATGTGTGCAAGTGAATGAGCATGAAATGAAGCAATTCAAGTATTTAGACTTTTTTCCACAAAATGCTGAGTTAAGAAAGTTCATTACCAGCAGTTGAGAATAAATAGCTCCATTGATTTGGGCAAATGAATGAGAGGATCTAAACATTATCAGGTCTCTTGAAGTTAGTGTCATGATAAAAGTTGAGATGTGCTAGGTACCAAGAAAGATGGCATAAATGGGTCATTTGTGCTCCTATATAAATGGAGGTTTTTTATGATCAGGAAACTGCATGATACTATAAAATAGACTTTGGACTCTTGCAGACCTGGCTCAAATTTTACCTCATTTGCTTATCAGCATTTGGTTTGACCTTGGATACATTTTATAACTTAAGCCCCAGTTTTCTTTATTCTCAAAATTGAAAAAAGGTCTGTTAATGACAACTAATTTGTTAATATTTGTGAAAATATTTAGCACCTGGGTGGGTGTTCAGCAGATACTAGCCCTTCTCTCTCCGTTCCCCCTCCCCCCCACATTTTTGAGACAATAGAAGATAATTGCCAACCAGTCTTCTGACTTGGGTGCTTAGCTTTGCCCCTATTCTGAGAACATGGAAGATGATGAAGGGGACATGTGGCAGCAGCTGACATTTGAGGATCAAAGATCAAGTCTACTGATTGGGAGTGAGAATCAGTATATTGAGGATCACAATACTGAAGATGGTCTCTGCTGAAATGAAAATTCTGACAGAACAGAATAACCAGAGGGATGATACTAGGTTCCATCATGCTTCTGATGTATTGCTCACTTCCGTCAATTCTGAATCCTGTACACCCCACCCCAAATCCTCTAATTGTTGCATTTAGTTAGCTTTGTGCCTCAAATGTCCTTTTTCTTTTTTATCTTGCAGCCACTCAGATGACATTTTTAGAGATGTTTCTTCGGTTAACATAAGATGAGATTTTTTTAAAAAAGCTGACCCTTTTGCGTGAGCCCGAAGAGCAGTTAAAGATAAGCAGTGCCTTGCTTCCTGTGAAAAAGGCTTGGCAGTTAGCCTTTGTAATTATGAAGCAATCATGTTAATAGATGTTTAAGAATAATGCAACTGGAGCTGTACTGAGCCAAAGATGGAATGAACACATGAGACCATTTTTTCTTCATCCGTTGGTACTCTTTAGTGTCCGAGGAGGGGATTTAATCCAATGAGATCCAGAAGCTTTGCACACTTTGGTTTGCTTCCTAGGGACACAAACCAGAGCTTAGTCCCCCGGAGCAGGACTCAGAATGTAGCATGGTTACTGCTGACTGATACTGTGCCAGTTTTATTCAGTTCTCCCATCTTTTGGCTTATACTTACTTCCGTGGCTGTTCAAACTTCTGCATTACATACGAAGGTGGCTAATCCCATTACTTCTCAACATATGTTACAGGAAAACACTAGTCTTGAAAAACATGCTCCATGGTCAAATAAGGTTGAGGAACACAGTGAATTATTCCCGTTTTGCAGAAACATAGTGCATTGTTAGTTAATTAAAGGTTCTGAGAACTCCTGCTGGAAAAAAAAAAACCATGTTTAACTCAGCATTTCCCAAATTCTTTGACCATAGAACTTTTTTGTTTCTGTTTTTAAATAAGACATCTTAGGGAACTAACTGCAGAACACGGTTTGGGAAACAATATCTTTGCCAGAGCGTTTGAACTTTGATTTCCCCCTTGGAAAATTAAGGGGATTATAATATGGCACCCTGAAATGTGCCATTTCGGCATAAGGGTTATTTTGAGCTAAAGGCCATTGAGAAGCAGCAGATGCAGGAAGAACTGTCTGTCCTCTGCTTCTGCCAAAACTCAGGGCATAAATATCCCTTCATAAAAGAGACATAAACTTTCATTTGTCAAGGTGTCGCCTCTCTTCTGTACTAGGAAGAAGACAGTAACCTTTATTACTGGAAACAGATGGCACTCAGCTGAGTCCGCATAAACAAACCTTACTAAAATCACCCTTCTCTTCATCCATTTCCACATTTTTTACTTGCCCCCAGTTGGCCACTTCTAAAAGCCCCAAGCCCCTTTTTGTTTGCCTATTTGCTTCAGCATTTATCCCTCTTTGTTAAGATGGTATATAAACTTCTAAGCCTAACAGCTTCTTTGGGGTTTTTACCCAAAATGGATGTAAAGTTGAAAGTATTAGTTACGTTTTTATGCCTCTTCTATTAACCTGTCTTTTGTTGGTTTAATTCACAGGCCCCAGCCACCAACCCTAAAAAGGTCAAGGTAAAATTTTTCCTCCCCTACAAAAACAACAACAACAAAAAAAGGCTCTTAACTTTTTTTTCTAATTAACCAGAGGCTGAAGTAACAGAGCTGAAGAAAAAACTAGAGGTGAAGTGATTTGTACAAAATGTCATATTGTGTAATTTGTTGAGTGTCATGTATTAATAGCAACATCCTGAAAATGCAAATGAATACAAATCTGATCAGTGTACCATGACATTCTTTCATGTAAGCCTCCTAAGAAAAGGTCACTGAGCATTCTCTGTTTAGATTTTAATTTTAGACTCCAGTATTTCACACTAGACCTTTCTCATTTCTTACCAAGCAGTGAAAGAACAGTTCTTATTTCCAATATGTCTTGTTTTCTCAGCCCTTTAAATGCGTGTTTCTTCAAAAAGTTTAAGTTTCGAGAAAGGAAAAGAATGGGCAAGAAGGGTAGGCCAGAAATAATACAAGAAAATAAAGGCAAATACAGGAAATGACAAAACTCCTCCTTCCTGAGAACATTTAACATAAAGGACCCCAAAAGTTAACCTTGCGTTAGACATGTTGAATTCTCTCACTTGATCTCCAGAGATGACTGTGCCCACCATCCCGCTCCTCTCCATCTTTGACTTACAGAATACACTCACGAAACACTTCTTCTTGAAGTACATTTAAATTCAAGAGCCTCAGTGGTAGCTGCTGCTTCTTGGGAGATGCCTGGTTTAGTATAAACAACTGTTTTGAGAAACTGCTTTTACTGACATTTTGAAAAAATTAAAAGTTCTGGATAAGAATTGATTGTATCAAATACTATCTTTTTCTACTTTTGTTCATTAGTTCATTTTGGCCATTTGGGAAGGTCTTTTTTTTTTTTTTTTCTTTTTAGTTCAGTTGTTCATGAATAAGTGTGCTTACTGTACTACTGTATTCTCATTACCCCTTTGCTTCCGGAGTACCTTCTGGTGTGCGTTTCTAATCCCAGACTGTCCCAAGAATAATAGTGGAATAGGAGTAGGCCTAGTTAATTTGCATTTTGTTTTGCTGGTTTACTACTTTTCACAGAAATTAATTGGGTTAAATATACAAAAAAGCTGGAAGATGTCTTTGAAAGAATTTAATTCTTGTGCATTACTGTTGAGAGCCTATTGTGTGATAGGCACCAATGCCAGAAGGAACCTCGTTAATTTGTAGGTAAGAACATAAAGGCATTGGTGATTTGCCTAGGACACCATAGTTAATTGAACTGGGGCTAGAACCACCTTCCCACTTTCTGGAAAATCCCGTGCCATGCTGTTCTTTAAACTTATTTGCTTGAGGATCACCTAACTAGCTCAGTCGGTTAAGTGTCTGACTCTTGGTTTTAGCTCAGGTCATGATGTCCTGTCTCCCTTCTCTCTCTGCCTCTCTCTCTCAAAAATAAACAAACAAACAAACTTATTTGCTTGAGACAAAGTAGAAAGAGCAATACCTACACCCCGCACATAAGTAAAGCAGGCTTATTAAAGAATTCCTCTCGTGTTAGAACTCCAGAGAGGATATGAGGTTGCCAAAAATCAGGCTAGAAGATGAGAGATCTATAGAAAACATGCTTTGATGTTTATAAGTTTATATTTATGGGTAAAAGCCAAATTAATACTTGTTTTGTTCTGAAAAAGGTATAAGAAACATAAAATGGGAAGGAACTCTAGTACATAGTCTGTGCCTCTGAAATGCTAAAGCTTTTTTATTTTTAAGCACAGCCAGAAGAGGTAAAATAACAGTTTTAAAGTGTAACATACAATAAAGGGAAAGATAAGATTTACCAAAACCTGCACTTTCAATTACCATTATACACCAGCTGGCTCAGCCTCCCAATTTAACTGTACCTACTACACCCAGTCTTAGAGCACTTGGGAGCTGTAAGAAAATCTATGTGAATTAAAGTTCCCAGGAGTAAAATTCTCTTAAATAATTCAAAGCAAGACGCTCTCATACAATTACAAAATCAATTGTGATAAGTTTTTAGAAGCGACCATTGCAACTCTTGATCTAGTTTTATTTATTTTTGAGAGAGCATAAGCAGGGGAAGAGCAGAGAGGGACAGAGGATCCAAAGCTGGTTTTGCACTGGCAGCCGAGTCTGATGTGGGGCTTGAACTCACGAACTGTGAGATCATGACCTGAGCCTACTCAGATGCCCCACCAACTGAGCCACCCAAGTGCCCTTCTACTTGGACTCTTAGTAGATGAATAGGCTCATCTGAGCAAGTAGAGAATGTGTCTCCTCTGTAGAAATATAGCCCTCGCTTTGAAGTCATGAATGTCAGCTGTCATCAATACTTAAGGAATTAAATTGGTCACATAGTTCTCTTAAATTGCCATAGTACTATTAATATTGGGCATGTGAAGTGAAACTATTGGTCCTTGTCTAGAATTAAGTTACAAGAATCACCTGACCTTGACTTGGCTAGTCTGAAATGTCAAATGCAGGTCAAATGGATGCAAAGATCTCTGACATCACATTTGGCACTCTCACAACAGATTGAAAGTATCAGTTATGAGGAGTTCCTAAGTTAGTGGGACCTTGCAGAAAGTGCTACATACCAGTAGGCATTTGGGGATCCTAAGGGATACATTTAGAAACGTCGTGTGAAATACTGACATTTATTTTTAGGAAAAAATGACAATTGAAGGAGGGTATTTTGTTTGTGAAATGCATAAGCTTCTTTGGCTCTGATGCCAGCCATGTACAGACCACTTTTTTCTGTTTAAGTAAACTTTTTAGTGAGGTATATTACACATATGGAAAAGTACACAAGTCAGGTGAACAAACTCAATACATTTTCTTTCATAAAGTGAATATATCTTGTAATCATCACCCAAATCAAGAAACAGAACATTACCAGCTCCAGAAATTCCCTAGCAAGCCCCCTACCAGTCATTATTCCCTATCCAAAGAAATATTTTGTCTTCTGCCATGATTAGTTTTGGTTTTGAGCTTTATATAAATGGAATCATACAGAATGTACTTTATGTGTCTGCCCTCTCAAATAGGTTTGTCTGTATGATACAACGTAGGGATCAGTTGAGCACTATTTATTAGAAGACCATCTTTTCCCTTGCTACACACTAATGTCATCTTTGTTATTAATCAAAAGATAGTTTATGTGTGGGTCTATTTCTAAAATTTCATTTTTACAGTTTTCTTGTGCCAGCATTCTACTGTGTTAATTACTGTAACTTTATTATCTTGATATTTGGTTGTGTATATCCAGCAGCTATATTCTTCTTCAAGATACTGGCCTTTCTTAATCTTTGTATAAATTTTAGAAGCATCTTGTCAATTCTACAAAAAAACAAACAAACAAAACTTGATGGGATTTTTACTGAGATTACATTGAATCCATAAGTCAATGTGGGGAAAAATTGACATCTTTACAATCTAGGAATGTGGTACTACTTTACATTTACTTAAGCTTTTTAATCTCAATAATGTTTTATAATTTTTTATAGAGGGTCTTGGCCATCTTTTATTAAATTTATTCCTAGGTATTTGATTTTTGTATGTTCTTATAAATGGTACTTTTTGATGACATTTTATTACAGTTTTTAATTGTTTGTTACTAATATATAGAAATACAATATAATTTTGTATGTTGACCTAGTATGTAGTGAAGTTGTTTAATTCACTGATTATTTCTTAGAGTTTGACTATAGATTCTTTTGGATTTTTTACATACATAATTATGTCACCTCTGAAAATGGTAGTCTGGCTTCTGTTTATAATCTTAAGGCTTTCTTTCCTTTTTAATTATATGCTTTTTATCCCTTTTCTGCCTCATTGGCCTGTTGAAGACCTTCAGCACAATGTTGAATAGAGGTTGTCAGAATGAGTATTTTTGTTTCTTCCCAATCTTAGGAGCCAAGCTTTCAATATTTCACTATTCAGTGTTTGCTATAGGTTTTGTGATACTCTATATCAGATTTCAAGAGTTTCCTTCTATTCCTAGTTTGCCAAGTGTTTTTTTTCAACATGTATGAGTGTTGAATTCTAACAAATTTTTTTTCTGTATTCATCCAAATGATTATAAGCTTTTCTCCTTTATTCTGTTAATGAGGTGAATTGCATTGATGCATTTTTCTGTTGATTGTTTTTTTTCTCCTGGTTATGGGCCAAAATTGCTACTGTTTACATTCCTGGTAAATTTTTATTGGATCTTGGAAGTTACAAATGTTATATTGTTGAATATTTGAATTTTGTTGTCTTCCTTTATTTTTTTAATTAAAAAAATGTTTTAATGTTTATTTTTCAGAGAGAGAGAGAGAGAGAGAGCAAGCATGAGCGGGGGAGGGGCAGAGAGAGAGAAAGAATCCTAAGCAGGCTCCATGCTCAGCATGGAACCGGATGTGGGGCTCAGTCTCACAAACGCAAGATCATGACCTGAGCCAATATCAAGAGTCGGACACTTAACCACCCAGGTGCCCCAACAAATTCCATTGCTTTGGTGGAACTCTCTGTCTTGTATTTTTCTGGAACATATAAATCATAGTTATCTTAATGTATCTGAGACACTAAATTCTTAGTGGTACACACAACTCTCTAATGAGTGCCTGACATTATATTTGAAACATTGCATTGGCTCTGGTTGGTGTTTTCTCCCCCCAGAGAGGGCTTACCCTCTTCTCTCACAGCCAGGGGACAGATGGCCTCAATCTAGTTGGGGCCACACCTCTCCCAGACTGGCTTGCTGTCTCTGGGAATATCAGAGTAGCTCTGTCTCACCCTCAGTATTAGGATGTAGTGCTCTAGAAGTGAAGGCCTGGGATATTTTTTCAGTCAGTCTTCCCTGGCTAGTTCTGAACTCCATTTTTGTCTCCGTAGCATTATGAAACAACCCCAAACTCTGCTTTGCTATTTTACCCAATTTGTTTGGCTTCCAAGCCTCTTGTCCTGCACGACTTAATCAGTAAATAGCCTGAGGAAAACTGATGCTGGTGGTGGGCTCACATTTTTGCATTCCACTTTTGTCTAGGATCTTGATTCTACAATTGCCTTGGCAGCTTCAGACTTCAGTATTTATCTTCCCAGTCCCATCAAGTTCCTGCTGACTTCTTAGCTGTTTGCCCTGCACCAAGAATTGCCAAATGCCCTATCTTACTGCATTTGGGCTGCTATGACAAAAATAAGATGAATTGAGTGGCTCAAACAGCACACATTTCTTTCTCACAGTTCTGGGGGCCAGAGAGTCGAAGATCTGTGTGCCAGCACATTGGGGTCTGGTGAAGACCCAGTCTTTTCACTGTGACCTTACATGTTGGAAGGAGGGCAAGAATGCTTTCTGTGGTCCCTTTTGTAAGAGCACTAATCTCATTCATGAGGGCTCCACCCTCATGACCTAATCACCCCCACCTCCAAACACCATGGCACTGGGGCTTCAGATTTCACCATATGAATTTGGGAAGGACACATTCAGTCCACTGCATGTCCCTAGGAGTAAAATAATGTGCCAAAAGTTGGGATGACCTCAGTAAGCTCTCCTTCCCTCAAATCCTGGGTATCTCAGCAGGTTTCTAATAACCGCTAGCAGATTTTTCTTTAATCTAGCTTTTTCTGTATTGGTCAAGCTGTTGAATCAGAGTCAGCCTGGATCACATTCGAGAAACATTGATTTAAGGCCTTATTGTACCTATTTTTGTAATATCTTATTTCTTTTACTAAACTTTAAGTCTCTGCTGAAAAATTATCCTTAATCCTCAGCTTGGTCACACCCTGCCTCATTCCTGATACTGATGTGGTTTGAAATGTTGGGTTCAGAGCTGATGGCCAAGAAAGAATATTTGAGACATCTTTAGTGCAACAAGGTAGTTTTATTAAAGCACGGGGACAGAACCCGTGGACAGAAAGAGCTGCACTGGGGTTGTGACAGGTGACTGATTATATACCTTCAGGTTGGGAGGGAATTAGGGATAGAGTAAGTTTCTAAGGAATTTGGAGACAAGGTTTCCAGGACCTTGAGGGGCTAGCTGCTGTTAGGAAATGGCCATGAATTACCATTTAACAAAAACTCAGTCATGAGACCCTTCAGATTGGGGGGCATAAGCTTGGAGTATGATTGTCAACATATATCTTGTGAGGGTAGACATAAAATTTCCACAGGAATTTTTGTATGTTTAAAGTAGACTCACAGTATCCTGGAGAGTTGGGCTAAGATTCCCGTTTGTTCTTACCAGAGTGTCAACATCAAGGTAGCTGAGCTCCCAGAGGAAGATCACTCTGCCTGTTTCAAGGCCTTATCAATGGGATGTAGGCAGTAAGGAAATTTAATTTTTCATTTGCCTTTGTTTCCCACATCAATCTCCCTTGGCTTTTCTCTTCATCAAGGAACCTCTAGACCCCGCCTGCAAGTGTGGCCTTATCCCTGATCTCTGACCAATCCTGGGATTCATTAGCAGAAAGTGAAAGTAGAACACCCAGGGCCAGCCCTGTGATCCACAGCTTTGGGTCAGACCTGCTGCCAGCTGGGCTTAGAGCTTATGCAATAGACAGGAGCACTTCTGAGTTTTGGTGGGCCCAAAGCATATACAATTTTAAGGGCATATTTAAGAAAAAAGATACAAATTTATGAGTACAAAATTAGGTATAAAGTCTTAGAAGGGGCCATCCAAGAGAGGAGTCTTAAAACCTAACCTTTATTTACTTCACACTAACTCTGCCTCTTTTCCTAAATTTGTATCTTGATGAGAAAAACTACTCTAGCTAGATCTGTTTCTTTCACACAAGGTTCTCCAAGAAGAGAGACCATGGAGCCAGGAAGAGGAGGCCCACAAATCAATGAGAGACACTGAAGGTAGACTTCTAGACAAAATATTAAAGATGTTTACTGGGTATTTACCACATGCCAGATACTGTGCTTTTACATGCTTTCTAATTTGATTTTCTCAATAGCCCTAAGACATAGGTATTTAAGATCCCCATGTACATTTGAGAAAACTTCTCTAACCATTATTTATCCAAAGTCAGAAATATTTATTTTAAAAAAAATTTTTTAATGTTTATTTTTGAGAGAGAGAGACAGATTATGAGCAGGGGAGGGGCAGAGAGACAGGGAGACACAGAATCTGAAGCAGGCCCAGGTTCCAAGCTCTCAGCACAGAGCCCGACGTGGGGCTTGAACTCAAGAACCATGAGATCATGACCTGAGCCAAAGTCGGACACTTAACTGACTGAGCTGCCCAGGTGTCCCCGAAGTCAGAAAATATATAAGTGAGAGAACTGGGATTTGAATTTTGACTCCAAAGTGCATCATTCTCTAAACTGCTTCAAAATCTAATCATTTTGTTGTATCTATCTACAAGGGCCTGGCTCAGAGGTAGGTTGTACTGTCTGTGGTGATATTAGAAAAGTTGCTTCATGGTGTTGAGATCACCATGGACCATAATTATACTGTTCTCCCTATTAGATGGAGATAATAAAATCTACTCAGTGTTTTGCCTATAACAGCCGTAGAGTTTGTTGCTTTCAGGCACTTGATTTTTGGTTCAGTCCCCATGGTTATGAATTTATTTACATCATTCTTATTGAAACATTTTTTAGTTACTTGTGAATGCAGTGTCAGAGAGATCTCCATTGGCATTTATTCCTAATTTGTACCATAGTATATTCAGTTTAGAATATCATAGGGATAAGTGCTCATGATCATTTCATGATTTATTATCAGATGAGTTGGTATTCCTCTAGCATAAGAAGAGAAACCAAACAAACACTATCTCATTTTAGCAGGCTCTGGGGTTGTACTGTTGCCTTTTGTCAGCTCTGCTTATGTAATCCAGAAGAAGAGCACTTACCACTATTTAACAGACTTTTTCAGGAGGGCCTGGCTGTACAGCACCCTGCCAAGTTTCCCATTAGCTATGGAGAAAAGCCATTTGTATTCTGAAATTGCAAATCAGCCAGGCAATCACCACACAGAAATAGCCCCCATGAAAATAAAGCAGTGCTATATTTGAAGCCTTAATCATGTGTATTTATAGACCTGAGTTTAGTTCTATTTGGAAATTTTTGCATTATACAGTAACATTGTGCTTACCAACATGCTCAGAGGGTGAGGGGATGGGACTTCTGATCCATTTACATTTTCTGAGTAATGGAGAGTTAGTCACAAAGAATTTGTCTGTCCACCCTTTGCTAAATGCCCTTCACAAACTGCTTTAGTCAGCTCATAAGGAAGGCCACCTATGAGGTATCAGGAGTAGAAGGCGTAGGGGAAATGTGTTCTCACTAGATTTGACAGCAATGCATAAAAATCCACCATTAGAGATTCAGTCTTAGAGCTTAGAACCCTTTCCCACATTCAAATGAAAAACATTTGAGTTGGCTAACATACTGTACACATTAGTGTTTTAGTACTTAGTATTGCTGAATTTATCAGGACATTTCCTGAGAGAAGATTGAGATGATGGTGAATACTTGAGGACCTTGGGTACCTGGGGTGAGAGAGCAATTTTACCCGTTTCCAGATGCTGCCCTGGTAGTGACTTGTCTGCCCTTCTTCAGTGAATATTTGGCACTGGTCTGTGATGACTCAGCATTTTACTGGCCCCTTCAGACTCACATCAGCAGAATGACTCATCAGCTTTTTCACCCTCACACCTGCTTCTGTGACAGTCACTGTCTCCCCATCTCCTAGTCACTCATGCTGGTAAGGGAAGAAGACATTTGGATTCCTGGAGGAAGAATATTCTAGGCAGAGAAGATGGTGAGGTGAGGGTCTGGACCCAGGACATGGCCCAGGGTATTAAGGAGGACGAAGGGGCAGTAGAAGGAGAGGGAGGCCAGAGAGGAACCTGTGTGGGCATTTTCCAAATTAGAAAGCTTAGAGTTGGCTTTGACTTCTTTCTCTGCCTCTATCCTCCTTCCAGACCTTCCCCAAGTACTCAGACACATTACTCACACTTGTAACCTCCTCTCCATTACTCACACTTGTAACCTACTGTATGAGATCCATTCCTCCCAGAGCCTCCCTGACTAATGGCTTTACCCTTCCCCGATCTCTCCTCCATTTGCTGTTAGCTAGCTTTTTACACCACATGTGGTTCCCCTCTTTACCACCCTCAGTGGCACCTCATTATCTAGGCCAGTACTGTCCAATAGGACTTTCCACAATGACGGAAATGTCCTATAATCTGCACTAACGTCCACATGTGCATTTGAAATGTGGTTAGTGAGACTGAGAAATTGAATTTCTAATTTTATTTAATTTTAGGTAATTTAAATAGTCATGGGTAGCTACTGGCTACATTATTGAACAGTGCATGATCTTTGGTCTCTGATCTTTTGAGAAAGTATTCCCTTTGGGAATCTAATGAAACCGTCAATTCCCTTTAATATTTCAGTGACGGTATTTTTCCTAGAATTCTAGTGGTTCATGATTCCATGGATCTGGTCCATGTATCCCACATTAAGAATTCTTGACCTACAGGGTAAAGTCTAAGCCCAGTTCTGGGAGTAGGGGGCAGATAGCACATGGATAATGTCCTTCGTCTCAAGCTAGATTGGATGGGTCAATTGTCTGGAATTTCTGGAAGTAGACTTGTTGGAGGGATAATGATGATCAGGAAGGGAAGCTGGGGGGTTCTCAGAAGGGCAGTATTAAGTGTCAGGTGGCACAGCATCAGGAGTTGAGGAAAGCAGAAACAGACTGGAAATGCAGTGTCAGATGGGGCAAGGCAGCATGGTCCACAGTGGAGGTCATGAGTGAAGTGAGGCAGTCATACCAGTGCTGGGACACACTAATCCACTTACAAGGACTGTAGCCCCATTCCATATGCTCAGTGCCACCATCACACTGTGCCAGTCTGTCACAGTTTCCCAAATCCAACATGCTTCCATATCTTTGCTTATATGGCCTCTTGCTAAAATGCTTTCTTTGTTTTTGTTTTTAATGTTTATTTATTTAACTTGAGAGACAAAGAGGGAACAAAGCACGCAAGAGCAAGGGTGGGGCAGAGAGAGAATCCCAGGCAGGCTCTGCACCGTCAGTGCAAAGCCCAACTGGGGGGTGGCAGGGGGATCCATCTCACAAATCTTGAAATCATGACCTAAGCCAAAATCAAGAGTCAGATCCTTAACCAACTGAGCCACCCAGGCACCCCTAAAATGTTCTTTCTTTCCTGTTCACCTGACTAACTCATTCTAGAAGGCCAAATTCATCTCCTTTGTGATGCTTCACCTCTCTTCCTTGTGAAATCAATCAGTCACTCTTCAGCTACCCTCTTAACAGCTTACCAGCTCTTACTAGCTTACCTTTACCTTCTTACCTCTCCCAGCCTCCTAGCCACCCAGTGTGGATTAGTAGTTTTAAAGTCAGGCAGACCTAAATTAAAAGTTGATAAAACAGCTGTGCCACTTGCTAACTGGGTGACCCTGAACCACACTGCATTAGCTTTCTCATCTACATAATTGGGGTAACAACACCTTTCCTAAAGAGTTGTTATAACGATTAAATGTGTTGAGTTATGGTAACTGACTAGTATAATGCCAGACACACAGTGGGAACCCCATAAACAGTAGCTGTCACTACCATTATTATCATCTATCCAAATGTGGCTTTACCACATGATGTTACCATTACTTGCCTATGGATGTTCTCTTCTCTCCTACATTAGATGGATTCCAGAGGGCCCCTCCTATTTCCAGCAGTTTAGAAGCCCCCTGATATGAAGAAGGGGCATATGACTTGATTTGCTAGTCAAAAAAGTTAAGGAATCATTTAGCTAAAAATTTTTAGGACACCCTGATTGTATATCACACCCTTCCATTAGACAGACTGATAGTATAATAAATATGTACCATCCAAACCTGCTTTATTGCGTGGTTTAAAATGTTAAAAAAGATCCGGTCAAGGGACACCTTGACCCGTGGCTATTGGTTAAATGTCGGACTCTTGGTTTCTGCTCAGGTCATAATCTCACAGTTCGTCTGTGGGATGGAGTCCTATGTTAGCCTCAGCGCTGACAGCACAGAGTCTGCTTGGGATTCTCTCTCTCCCTCTCTCTCTGCCCCATTCCCACTCTCCCTCTCCTCCTCCTCCTCCTCCTCCTCTTCCTCCTCCTCTTCTTCCTCCTCCTCCTCTTCCTCCTCCTCCTCCTCCTCCTTTCTTCTTCTTCTTCTTCTTCTTCTTCTTCTTCTTCTTCTTCTTTCTCTCTCTCTCTCTCTCTCTCTCTCTCCCCTCTCCCCCACTTGTGCTCTCTCTCTCTCTAAACAAAACAAAAGTCCCTTTCTAGCTCTGGTATTGTTGGAATGCTGTTCTTTGGGTATACCTCGGTTTAGCAGACCAGTATCAGCACATGAGATAGGGCTGCTGTTCCCCAGCTCTGTCCCTGCGAGTTGAGGGAGAAAAATACAGAGCAGGCGTAATCTCAGTGGGGAAAAGACCTTAGACCATGATGACGATGACGATGGTGATGATGATGATGATGATATTTATTGAGCACTTATGCCTCAGATACTGTTTTATGTGTTTTACATAAATGATTAAGTTTGATTCTTACAATGACCTTATGGTACCATAGTTTCTGTTTTGTAAGTGAAGAAGTTGAAGCTGAAATTAAGAAGCACATCCAAAGTTTATACAGCCTGTAAATGATGCAGCCATGATTTGAAACAGGATATTTGAGTACAGAGCATATGCCTGTGACTGGCTCATACATGGAGGTGCTACCCAGAAGGGTGGACCCAGATTTTGCAAAAGGGGAGGGGCTGGCTGGTGTGTGCAGTTCTTTGCCACCAAAAACAAGATGGAGGTGCTGGGGGCGTGGAGAGGGGCCTGCCAAGAAATCCATTTTTATCTACTCCCAAAACATGTGTATTGTGTAAACTGGCTCCCTCTGGCCTCTTAAATGAGTGAAAGCGCCACTCAGCTTTCTGAAATGTATTTCTGCGGGTAGTGATGCCTTGACAATTGTTTACATGTTGCTGGTGGACCAACCTTACCTATCCTTTGCCAATATTGTCAGCAGCATCACAGATGGACAAAATGTGTTAAAGTAGCGTTCATCCCTCAGCCCCACACTGGCTGCTCTTAGACTGTGTTTCCTTTTATTAGTGCAACACATAATGGGGTCATTCGTATCAGTTCTGAAGGAAAAAACACAGCTCCTCCTCATTTTTTTTCTTTTTTCAGAAATGACTAAAGATCTGGCTTCAAAACAGGATGAATGACTGCCCAATGCTGACCCCTTCCTCAGCTGCCACAGCCCTGGCCAAGAGGGAGGCCTCTGGCATCTGCACAGTAGCCACCTCCTGTTAAGGTGGTGCCCGCTGGGGTAAGTCTGCTCAGAGACCTCTCTTCTGCTTCTGGCTCATGGCCCACACCCTTCCCTGGGTCCTGTTCTGCTCCTTCTTACCACTGTTCACTGTAATCTCCCAGTGTCCGAGGCCTTGAACTTCTCACTGCCTTCCCCACATCTGTCCCAGTCCCCTGTCCTGACTGGCCTGTTTTCTCCTCGCCCTGAGCCTTGATGCCTCCATTCCTGCATGGGTCAGGAGCCATTGCTCACCTTTCTTTTCCTTCCCACTCCCACCTTGGCCCAACTGAAATGTCTTCTCTGTCCTTCATCTGCTGTGATAGAGAAGGTGTCCAGTGTCATTTTAGATTAAGATGTCACCTAGCATAAGCCTGAATCCCAGCAGTCTTTATTTAACCAGACCTTTAAGGCCATTCTAGCCCTGAGCAACCATGATTGAATCCTGCCTGCAGCTTCAAACAAGGAAGACCCTTGCCATTGCAGACTAACTAAAACATCTAAAATTTGACCGCTGGGAGAAAAGAGGTGCATATATTGACAGGTGTTCACATGGGGAGAGGAGCTGAGAGAGAGCTCATCAGCCAAGGTCACCTGCTTGGTATGTGGGCCAAGCTTTGCTAGGATGTTATTGCCTGCATTTCTTTTCAAGCCTGGGAAGCTAGCACAGCCCCATTTAACAACTCAGCAGGGGCAGCTTACCAATCCTGTGCTCATTTGTTTGGAGCATCTGAAGGATGCCAGCTGTCCCACAGCTTTATATGTTGCTCGGGGTAGGCATCAATCATTACCTAGTAAGCTCCAAATACTCACTCACCTGAATGAAGTGATATGCAAAACAAAATCTCGAAGGTGGGGAATTCACAGTTGGATATCTTAGCTTCTCTACAGGCATCTTTTTAAAAAGATTCACTAACTCCCATATCCAGAGAGCCTAAGAGATGCCGTAACATTTCTAGGCCACTGTTATCACCACCATCTTTAGAAGGGGTGAGAGGAAACCAGTCTTGGGTCCCTCTCACAACCTCCTGCTACTTGAGGCTGCTTGCAGTGTATGTAACCCTCATAATTTTGAAAGAAAATTAATTAAATGGAAGTTCTGTGCAGTAGTTGATTGGAGGAAGCATAAAGGTGTTGCCAAAAGCTTCATCAAGCAGAAAGATATTTTATAAGGAAACTAGATATCCAAGCCGTTCCATATCTGTCCCAGGAAAACAGAATGAAGCCTACCTGGTCGTCAGCTCCAAAGGAGAAGGTCCAGCAAACCTGTGTGAGAAACATCAAGCTGCAGGATTTCTCAGGTTAGCAAAATAATAAAGGCTCTATGCTTGAAGGCGATCTATAAATAAAGTACCTCCCGTGAAGACCAAATCTTGAAGCTATGATCTTTGAAGAGAAAGTCAATATCTGCACACAGATCCATACCTGTGTGACAGAAATTACTTGCACCATAAAGATGAGACCGATATGGAGGCCATTCTCCATCCACACTGGTTAAAGTGGATCCAACAGCTTATTAATGAGAGAGAACATGAGATTGATACTGGAATCCTCTGTATTCCTTTTATGATATAGTAGGGTGTAGATTGCCATTCTCAAGAATATCCTTTGTCGGGGTGCCTGGGTGGTTCAGTCAGTTAAGTGTCCAGCTTCAGCTCAGGTCATGATCTCATAGTTGGTGAGTTCGAGCCCCACATCAGGCTCTGTGCTGCTGACAGCTCAGAGCCTGGAGCCTGCTTCGGATTCTGTGTCTCCCCCTCTCTCTGTCCTTTCCCCACTCACGCTCTGTCATTCTGTCTCTCTCAAAAATAAATAAACATTAAAAAAAAAAACACCCTTTGTCATTATTAAGTTTTGTCAGGTTTAAGCAGCCCCTTTAGGCATAGTTATGTGTAGATATCTGGATCTTTCTGTGTCATTTTTGAAAGAAGATATTCATAAAAGAATGCATACATTATGATTCCATTTATATAAAATTCAAGAACATGGTGATAGGAATCTGTTGTCTGTGGATGTAGAGACTGTCTGGAAGGGGGCCTAAGGGAACATTCTGGGGTGGAGATGTTCTATATCTTGATCGGTTACATGGATATATACATTTTTTAAACTCATCAAGTTACACACTTAAAATATGTGCACATCAGATTTGTAATTCTAAGATAAGATTTATAGAAATTTAATTCAACATAAAAGGAAAAAATTACTCAAGCTCTCAGGTTACTGCAATGGATAGCTATTTTCTAGAATAGCCCTTTTATCAGAGCATATTCTTTATATATATATATATATATATATATATATATACACACACACATACATACACACACATATATACACATATGTACGTACATATATATGTACATATATACATACATGTGTATAACATATATATGTATATACATATACACACACACACACACATATATATATAACATATACAACATACAGTGTTCTTTTCATTTCAGGTGTACAATATAGTGATTCAACACTTCCATACATTACTCCATGCTCATCAAGATAGTGTACTCTGAATCCGCTTCACCTATTTCACCCATCCCCCCACCCACCTCCCCTCTGGTAACCATCTATTTTGCTTAGTATTACATTCTCTAGATCCACCCATGTTGTTGCTAATGGCAGGATTTCATTCTTTTTTTTCTTATGGCTGAGTGATCATCCTTGTATATGTACACCACATCTTCTGTATCCATTTATCTATCAGTGGACACTTAGGTTGCTTCCATTTCTTGGCTACTGTAAATAATACTGCCATAAACATAGGAGTGTATGTACCCCTTTGAATTAGTATTTTTGTATTCTTTGGGTAAATGTCCAGTAGTGTGATTACTGGATCATAGGGTATTTCTATTTTTAATTTTGAGGAACCTCCATACTGTTTTCCAGAGTAACTGCACCAGTTTGCATTCCCACTAACAGTGCACCAGGGTTCCTTTTCCTCTACATCCTCACTAACACTTATTGTTTCTTGTGGCTTTGATTTTAGCCGTTCTGACAGGTGTGAGGTGATATCTCATTGTGGTTTTGATCTGTGTTTCCCTGATGATGAGTGATGTTAAGCATCTTTTCATGTGTCTGGTGGCCATCTGGATATTTTCTTTGGAGAAATGTCTGTTCATGTCTTCTGCCCATTTTAATAAGATTATTTGTATCAGAGCATATTCTTATCTGTCAGGGTTTCAGTTCTCTTTTCATCTTTAGCATCTAAGGATTTCTGTTTCTTACAGAGGCTTCTACACACTTATAAAAAATTACTGCTCTACCTTATCTGGCATTTCTAGCTGCTTTTCATGGGATAGTTTAAGCTTATTCTGGTACATTATCTGCTGGAACCTGAATTCTTTGCTTTCCCTAATTTCGTCTAAACCACCTTTTGCCTTATATGTGAAATATATGTAACTATATGTACATATATGTAAGAAGTCTATCTTGGGTAGCTTTGAGATTCTTATCTGGGGTTAAACCTGTGCTTTAAAGGTTTAACTGTTGTCCCAAATCTGTTAGGACAAACCAGCTTATATATTAGGTATACCTAAAGGCAGTTATCAGTAGTGTCTGTCTGAATCCTATACCTGACAGTTGCTAACTGAGCAGCATGCTGCCCAGTAAAGCATTGAAAAAGAAAACAGAAAAAAGCATCCTGAAAACCAACATGTCCTTTGGGAGGCTGACAGATGGCTATGTCATCTTCTGTGCGTGTTTATCTTTTATCCTTTGCCTTATATTTTTCTCCTGTGGTTAGGAGCCATGTTTAACTTTCCCCTCAAAATGTCACATATAACCTCTTTATTGAGTTTTAGAAAATGATTGGCCTTAAATAATTAAAGTTATATAAATCAACATAAAAGTAATGCAGTTTCATTTGTGGTATGATTTAAGTGCCTCTAAACACAATAAAAATCAACGTTAGGATCACCGCTACTGTTTATACCTAGGCATTGTGCATACGTGTGATATTTAGAAGTTCTTCACTGTTCCATTGAGAATGTCCTGACTGTTGTAAATTCCCCATGATATTGTCACACTGAAATTATCGTTTGCACTGTAATATTTAAAGAATGGAAAATGGCACCCAGTCTGTGAGGTTGTATCACTTATGTGAGAAGTGTGCTTCTCCTGATGGCATGAATGTGAGATCGAAACATATTTACTGTGATGTTGGAGGTTTCCCCACATAGGTGATGTGTGTGTTCATGTGTGTGCGAAAGAGAAAGAGGTTAAAATATATATACGTATGCTTATGAGAAAAAAATATGTATGTATGTACATGCATGTTTATGAGAATATTATATTACCTGGATTATAAGGTGTGCCCTTCTCTCTATTGTAACATATAACCATTATACGTTTTCTAGAGTGGTTTCTTGTTTCCCAAATACCTGTCGCTGAATCAATGGTGTATTTTTCATGGTCATTAGCCTCCTAGACACGGAAGTACTGTGTACATGGAGAACTGAGACTTTTGGTGGAAAGGGTAACATCCTAGTGAGCATTTCATCAGATACCAGATGCTGGTATATACTAACAAGTTGAGAACTTCAAGTTGTCAGGTTGTGCTTTCTGGAGGCTGCTTCAAACTTGTTTTTCAGATATCTTAACACCCCCCCCCCAAAAAAAAACACATTGGAGAAATTTTTTGTGTGTTTATTTATTTTTGAGACAGAGACAGAGTGCGAGCCAGGGAGGAGCAGAGAAAGAGGGAGACACAGAATCCGAAGCAGGCTCCAGGCTCTGAACTGTCAGCACAGAGCCCGACGCGGGCTCGAACCCACGAACTGTGAGATCTTGACCTAAACCGAAGTCAGACGCTTAACCGACTGAGCTACCCAGCTGCCCCTGGAGAAATACTTACTTTAATTTAAAAAAAAGTTTAATTGGTTTGGCCAAAGTTTCAAAGAACTTGTGCTAAATGAACAAAAATGTAGCCATTTTTATGGCATTCTAAAATACATAGATTGGATGCCTCTAAGAAACATTTATAGGTAGAAACAGGAAATATATTTAAAAACTTGGGGGCTTTGGAGAATCAACTTTCCATCTTTCCTTCAGCCTGTTTTATTGTAGCAAGCAGTCTCTTACACATAGTTGATATCCAGGTATTTAGTCAATGATTGCAAATATTTATTAATAAAACTGCAGTTACCTATTAAAAAAAATAGAATAATTTCCATCTTTCAGTGAACAAAAATCAATCTGCAATGCTAATAATTTGCTTGGTGCAGATGTGATCTGAGATACTTCTTATAATATCTTCTGTTCATATCAGTGACTGTTACATTAAAGTGCAGATACAGCTGAAATTCTGGAATGGATGCATGCTGAGTGATGCTTTTGGGTGACCTAAGACTTAGCCCCTTATCTCAAGATTCATTTCTTTCCATCCAGTTAAAGAGGACAGATTACTGAGCTGCTGAAATCGGGAGCAACGATGTTTTTTTCCTTTTTTCTTTCTTTCTTTCTTTCTTTTTTTTTTTTTTAAATACAAGCTTCCTAGGTTGATTCAGTAAAGTGATAAATAGGACAACAGAAAATAAAAGTTGATTGCAATGAAGTGTGGGCAATTTGAAAACACTAACTCTAAGTGGGAAATATAACTCTTGTAGAATGTAGGTGATGGCTTTTCTTGTTTCAACTTTAGCACTAACTGCCTAAAATATCTACCAAAATTAGCATTTCAGAAATAGGACCATATGCTAAAATGACATAACTTTAGACCTCTGTGCTTTTATATGTAAATGTAAGGACATTTTAAGCTATAATGCTCAATAGAAGGGAAAAAAGATGGGCTGTTAAATCTCCAACAGTGATCCAACTGACTTTTATAAGACTATTATAGGAAAACTCTGCCTAGATCCAGCCGTCTTTGCTAGTCTGTTGCTTGCAAAGCTGTGCATTCTCCAATTCAGTTCAATTCAATTCAATTCATTTAGTCCCTCCCATATTTTCAAAACTTTCTAATAAGAATATAACTATTGGGGCACCTGGGTGGCTCAGTCGGTTGAGCGTCGGACTTGGGCTCAGGTCATGATCTCTCAGTTCGTGAGTTCGAGCCCAGCGTCGGGCTCTCTGCTGTCAGTGCAGAGCCTGGAGCCTGCTTCTCATTCTGCCTCCCTCTCTCTCTGCCCCTTCCCCACTTGTGCTTTGTCTCTCTTCCTCTCTCAAAACTAAATAAACATTAAAAAATTAAAAAAAAAAGAATATAACTATTAACTTTGATTCCTCCCCCCTTCCACACAATCTTTGGGTTTTGTGGTTTTGTTTTATTCCTGAAATATTAGCAAAGCAAAGAGGAAATGCATCTGTTCTCTACTTTGAAGAGAATTTAATTTCTACTAGATATTTCATAGTTACATCTTTTACTAGAATTTGTCTTTTTGCCAGTTTTATAACCTATATTATGAAAATACTGTTTAACCTGGCTTGATGGTCTATAGCATATCTTGCAGAAACAGCATGTGTCTTTCCCTTTCCTTTTATTCCTAGACAGATTTTCCTTGCTGTATGGTTATTCACATTGCCATGAATTTCCATACAATTTAAATATTTTTTAAATGCAGTTCTATGCAAATCAATAGCAAAACAAACAAACAACAACAACCACAAAAACAAATCCGATAAAAAAAAATAGGCAGAGGAACTGAATCGTCAGTTCCCAAAGAATATATACAAATGTCCGATAGGTACATGGAAATGTGCTCAACATCAATAATTATCAAGGAAATACAAATCAAAATCACAGTGAGATATCACTTCACACCTGTGAGAATGGCTATGCTCCAAAAGAAAAGAGATAACAAGTGTTGGAGAGATTGTAGAGGAAAGGGAACCCTCATGCACTGTGGATGGGAATGTATATTGGTGCAACCATTGTGGAACAGTATGAACATTCCTCAAAAAAATTAAAGATAGAACTACATTATGATTCAGCAGTTCTACTCCTGGGTATATATCTAAAGGAAATGAAATCACTATCTTGAAAAGATATCTGCACCCTCATGTTCATGGAAGCATTATTCACAATAGTCAAGACATGGAAATAACTTAAGTGTCCACCGATAGGTGAATGGATAAAGAAAATGTAGTATAATTATACAATGAAATATTATTCAGCCACAAAAAAACAGAAATTCTGTCATTTGCAAAACACGATGGACCCTGAGGGCATTATGCTAAGTAAAATAAATCCGAGAAAGACAAGTACTGTATAATCTCACTTATATGTGGAATTTTAAAAAACTGAACTCAGAAAGAGAACAGATTGGTAGTTCAGAAGCAGGGTGTGGTAGGGGAAATGGGGTCAAAAGGTACAAATTTCTAGTTAAATGATAAATTCTGTGGATATAATGGACAGCATGTACATATGCAATATTTATTATACATAGCCATTTTGCAATATATACATATATTAAATCATTATGTTGTAAATCTGTAAGGCAATGTTTTATGTTAATTATGACTCAATGAAACTGGGAAAAAATATAAAAATGTACTTCTATTCCCTTCAGACTACTTTTAACATGTTCTAGTTATAAGTTTCATTTCGCCAAGTCCTTGAAACCTACGAGATGATTCCAAGTTCATCCAACTAGCTGTCCATTAGTGTATGGAAATAAATGAAGACCACCAAAATGAGAACAAACAGAGGCTATTTATTCACAGCTAGCTATAGCAAGGGAGTCAGCCACCTTCACTGGCATTTGGCAGGACTCAAAGCAGGTAGGGGAGTGGAAAAGCTTTACAGTGTAAAAAAGAGAAGGCTTCAGGTGTGCTCTGAATGGAGGGTTTCGGCATGGAAAAGCTAGAGGCTGGCTAACTAGAAGTGGGGCATCTTATGTAATTGGTTTGGAAAACATATTTAGCAAACTCTGCTTGGTCCTGAATTGGAAGCAGGGATGAAAACTAGCAAAGTTGGCAGTCACTGACCAAGACCCGATCATTCTGGACTGATTGAGACATAGGCTGAGGTTTAGTACCTGGATTGGTTGCTGCAGAATTTGTGGGTTAGAGTCCTATTGTCATATATGGTCTTACTGTTGTCTGTCTGCATGTTCAGTCTCTCTCGTGTCAGAATTTCAGCCTACTAGCTGTTTTCACCAGACCCAAGGGTGGCTGGTAACTGGGTTGATTCACTGAGACATGGCATAGGAACTGGGGTGGCTACTGGAGCATCTTCCTGATGCCTGGCAGCCAAATTTTACATAGTAGATGATGGGCAAAGTGGTATGGATGGGGAAGTGGATGGAATGACCCCAAAGACCTCCTTCAACTTTCTGGAAGATAGTCATTGACAAAGTCATTCATGGGCATGCAGTCTTTCAACTCCTCCATGGTCGTGTAAGAATGGGCTTTGCCCCTGGAAGACTTCCTCACCAAGAGATAAACCCACAGCTTGTGCTGGGCTTATCACATTGTGTGGGAATATCTTTTCTTGTTTTAGACTAAATGTGTGCTCCTTTGTTCTGATTAAGTCTGTGTGTCATATGGCACCTGGTCAATACTGTATCTCTTCCTGGCGGGGAGGGAATCAGGTCCTTCTCTTGCAGTATGACAAGGATGCTTGCAGACCATCACCCTGCATCAGCCGCAGGACAAGATCTGCTGGCCACGGGGGACCAGTACACACGACTGAAGCTGATCTTGCTCTGCCTCTTCTCTATGTGACTAAAGCATTGTTCCATCCAGTGCCTGAGTGAGTTGTGTCTCTCTGGGAGACCCTCAGCCATGGAGTGTGTTGATATCCGCACTGTTGCTCCTGGCACTGTGGGACTTCTCCCCTGGAAATGATAAGAGGTGTCATTTGCTCAACAGTTGTCATTAGGGAACTCTGACTGCAGAAAGAGGGGACCCAGGCTCGAGGCTAGGACTCAAATGGAGAATTTAAACCTTTGTTTCTAGAGTACTATCAGATACACAGTAGGTAAATAAATGAATGGGAGGACTCAGAAGAAGAAAGTACACTGGCTAGCAACTTATGAGGATAAAAACCAGTGTTGGATCTGGGTAATAATGGTAACAAAGATCAAGCCAGAACCCAGGCACTATGAATAGAACAAGGACATGAGGTCCTGTTTGATGCTTGGCTACTCTAAATTCTTCATAATTAGAAAATAAATGGGCCCTAAACCACTTTATCTGAGGCTGTGGCTGCCTGGCAAGCAATGTCACAAGCCACAAAGTCTCCACTAGGGGCAGTGCCAACCTGCCTGTAGGAGACTGTTGGGATTGGCTTGTTCATGCTGTTCATCCTCCAGGGCTCCACCCTCTCTCTCCTCCATACACACCCTTTCTGTCTCCAGAGTCTTCCTGTCCCTCTGGGGCATCTGCCAGCTCCCCATTTCCCTCAAACTTCTTAAAAGGGCTTCTCCCTCCACTTCCCCTCATTTCTCCCCAAGACCTCTGCTGCCAGCCCCTCCTCCTGCACTTGTCACCATTGCTGTCTTTCCTCTTATAACAAATCCTCTAAACCTGTCTTTTCACTGTTTAAATCCTTTGCTATCTTCTAATATTTTGTAACGATGCTGACCTTTGTCAACGGCATCAACTGAGGATAAATAAAAATTCCTACTACACATATAGATTTATGTAGTAGAGTTTATCTGTAGCTTAAATGAACATGCTCCCTACCTCCAGGTATAGAGATCTCCACCTCACACTCTTGGGCCATGTACTCATTACTCATTCATCCAAGAAATATTTTTCAAGGGCTCTCAGTGTCTCTCACAAGACACTGAGGCAAACACTGAGGATGGAGTAGTAAAAAAAAAAAAGAAAAAAAAAAAAAAAGAAAGAAAAGCAGACTAGATCTTTACCCCCTCAAGGAGTTAAGACTCCAGCTCAGTGTTTCTCAAACTTCAGTGTACATCAGAATCACTCTGGGGGCTGGTTAAATCCCAGAATGCCAGGCCCAACCCCCAGAGTTTCAGATTCAGTAGGTCTGGAGTGGGGCTGGAGAGTGAGCATGCCTAACAAATTCCCAGGGGATACTGATGCTTTTGGCCTATGGAGCACACTTTGAGAACTCCTGTTCTAGCAAGGCACACAGGTTAAACACAATTACACAATACATTATTTGTGGGGAGAAGCACAGGGTAAGACAGGCTAGGTTAGCAAGGGCTTTCTTGAAAAGTCATCGAGCTGAGCCTGGGGAATGAGCTAGAATAGGATAGATGAAAAAATAGAGGAAGGAAGGGCCTTTGTGAAGGTTTGATGCAATTGGGGAATTGAATGAAGGCCTACTTGGGGAACAGAACAAGATTGAGAGAGACATATCCTTGGATAAAGTTAGACTCTTTTCTCTTCCTTTACCAATCTACTTAACAGGTGATGCTTACCCTTGGTCAACTAACATAGTGTTTTGTTCACCCTGAATGCACACTGGAATCACCTGGAGAGCTTATAAAAGTACTAATTCCCAGAAATTCTGATTTGATTGGTCAGAGATGGAATCTGAATTGTGGTCATTTTAAAACTCTCCCCGAGTTGTTCTATGTAGCCAGGGTTGAGAATCTAAGAATACTGCATCCTTTATCCAAAGGACTTCTTAGTATTTTCTCTTTTCCCAGTTGGTTGATATTTCCTCATAGTAATTCTTCAGTGCCACCCACCTCCACCTTTTTTAATATATCCTCTGAAGTTAATTGTAAGATGAGGGGAAGCAAGACAAAATTCACTAGTAGTATTTTCTTTTTTTTTTTTTTAAGTTTTATTTACTGAAGTAATATCTACACCCCACATGGGGCTCAAACTCATGACTCTGAGATCAAGAGTCACACGCTTTTCTGACTGAGCCAGCCAGGTGCCCCAGTAGTGTTTTCTTTTAAGCAAATATCAGAGTCAAGCAACAGTATCAACAATAGCCAAACTATGGAAAGAGCCCAAGTGTCCATCAATTGATGAATGGATAAAGAAGATGTGGTGTATATATAATCAATGGAATATTACTCAGCCATCAAAAAGAACAAAATCTTGCCATTTGCAATGATGTGGATGGAGCTAGAGTGTATTATGCTAAGCAAAATAAGTCAGGCAGAGAAAGAAAAATGCCATTTAATTTCACTCATATGTGGAATTTAAGAAACAAGACAGATGAACATATGGGAGGAAGGAAAAGAGAAAGGGAAATAAACCACAAGAGACCCTTAACAATGGATGGAGGTGGGTGGGAGATAGGCTATATTAAGGAGGGCACTTGTTATGATGAACACTAGGTGCTGTGTGTAAGTGATGAATCACTGAAGTCTACTCCTGAAACCAATATTGCACTGTATGTCATCTAACTAGAATTTAAATAAAAATTTAAAAAGAAAAATAAAGCAACCATCAAAGTAAAAATTGAAGCAACAGAGGAGAAAGGCAAAGGCTTATTATAGTCAGCAGGGGAGTACCCCCAGGAAATCATTCTTATTTTATGTTAGGGCCATTACCTTTCAGACCATAGAATTTCTATTTGAGGTTGAATTTTTCACAATGTAGTCTTACTTAAAGTAAGGTTTGTTCAGATGTGTGGAATCATAAGCATCTAAAGAGAAAGACTATGTCTTATATAACCAGATATTTCCCACGAAGCCTGGTATTTAATGACTGGATGAAGAGCTAATGTAGAACTGGTCATGGTTTTGCATTTTCATCCCCTTTTACCTGTAATTTCATGGTCTTTTCCATCATTCTTTTAAGGGAGACCAACAATATTATTCCATTCTCCCCTCACATTGCCATTTGAATCAATACTTATAATTAATACTTACAAAGGGAAAGGAGAGAAGGAAGGAAGCCTGAGAGGGAGGGAGCAGTGGAGAATGAAGGAGCGAAAAAGCATCAAGAACAAGCTTGGCCTAAGGGTTCCTGCCCATATGGGAGAAAAAGAGAACCAAGGGGAGACAGCTGTGGGTTGAGTGTTGATGTACTCCACCCACCTCATTTCCTTCTATTTTCACAAATACCCTGTATGATGGGTACTATTTTTCCTATTTTACCCATGAGGAACAAAGACTCGGAGAGTTTACATAACTTTCTTAAGGTCATACATTTTACTTTATGCTCAACACCATAGGAAGCACTTTCATAGACTTATTTTATCACCCCTCACAATTGCTTGAATTTTGCACCCATATTCCAAACAGTCTTAGACAGGCAAAATCACTTACCTAAACCTGCATACCTAATAAAAGGTGAAAGTGCAATTTGAGCTCAGGCAGGACCTACTCTATGCTCTGTCATATGACGAAGCTGAGATGGACTTAGGTCTATATGATATCACAGTGCAGAGGAAGAGGGAGACATTTGCAGCATGGAGAAAGGAGCATCACTTAGGGAAGGGCTTAGAGAGGAACAGAGAAGATGAGACACCAGAAGACATTGGTTGGCACTTATGAATGTCATTGCCCTGGAGCAACCTATATGGAGCAACCAGCTCCATGCCTGGCTCAGAGAAGTGGGGAAAAGGGGCAAAAAGTCATGACTTCTATTCTTAAAGATTTGAGAATATAAATAGACACTGTGTGCATGAGAACACAAATGGAAAAGTGACACCTTATAAAGAGAAGCGATTAAAAATGCCCACGTGCTAAGAACACTGCTGAAACTGGACTACGGACTAGACAGGGAGTGTTAGCCTGGGAATTGAGGATGAGCTGGAAAGGAAGGTGGGTTGGTGGGAAAGAAGGGATGGGCAGGAGAGATGCTTTGAAGATGACTGTGTAAGGAGCAGAGGATGTTGACTTTGCTAGGATGGGATGTAGTTGAGAACTGACTCAAGATATGGCAAAAGATGAGGGCAGTGGGGTCGCAGAGGTGAAAGACTGAGAGACACCACCCGAGTCCTGAGAACCATTGAGAGCAGATGAAATGCCCTGCCCAAAAGGCAGAGAGAGGATCAGGATTCCACCTGGGCTGAGTAACTGCATTCTCCAACCAGAGTTGGGGATGGCCTTACAGAGTATGGAGTCTGATGTTACTCAAAGTGTAGTCATTGGACCAGCCGCACATACATAGTCTCTGAACTTGTTAAAAATTCAGTCTCTCATCTTGAAATCATTGTTGCGCTATATGCTAACTAACTTGGATGTAAATTTTTAAAAATTAATTAATTAAAAAAATTCAATCTCTCAGAGCCCACCTCACCCCTGAATTAGGATTTGCATTTTAACAAGATACCCAGGTATTTGCATACACATTGATATTTATCAAGCACTGAAGAGGAGTGCATAAGAGATAAGAGTTGCCTCTTGTCAAATGTGGGAAAGACCTAAAACCAGAATGGAACCAAAATTTTGTCAAAGAGGGAAGAGGCTTTTTGCTGCTTGTTGTGCTTCCCTAACATTACTCAGTCCTGCTAGAATATGGAACTTCATGAAAGAGGAAAGGTGAGTTCAAACGTGGAACAGTAGAATACACAGGTTAGCAGCCCACAGGTTTAACATGAGTGACTTAAGGATGCTCAGCTGATCCTGGCTGCTGTCATCCTATTATCAAGCACAAAATCTCTACAAAGACCAGAGAATAGAGGCCTATGGGAAGAGCTGTCTAAGGAATGAGAGGGGAACATGGTGCAATGCAGATAGCCCAGAGAACTAGAACGGGCTCCCAGCCTCTAGAGTTGGTTGTTAAGTATTTCAAAATGGTGGTAGCTTGAAATTGGCTGTGGTGGGAGTATTTCTACCACAGAAGTCAATAAAAACTACAAATCCAGACTTTGTATTTTTCAGAGAGTCAGTTTATCAGCACGCCACTGTGGGAGAGTAGACAAGTCAAAGGAGAAAGCCCTGGAGTTGGTATGTGTAAAGTATGGAAAGAGAAATTCAGGAAGGGAAAAGACAAGGGACATCCCAAACATTGATGCTAGAAAATGTTGCTAGAGATACCTTATTCTAAACTCATGGTAGGGGCTGGGATTCACCCAATGCCTTCATTTTTTTTTTTTTTTAACGTTTTTTTTTTTTTTTTTAATTTATTTTTGAGACAGAGAGAGACAGAGCATGAACAGGGGAGGGGCAGAGAGAGAGGGAGACACAGAATCTGAAACAGGCTCCAGGCTCTGAGCTGTCAGCACAGAGCCCGACGCGAGGCTCAAACTCACGGACCGTGAGATCATGACCTGAGCCGAAGTCGGACGCTTAACCGACCAAGCCACCCAGGCGCCCCCCAATGCCTTCATTTTTAAAACTTCTTTCCACAGGCCTGTCTCAAGAGTGGGAGTTCACTGAAGGTTCAAAGAGGATGGAGAAGATGTAAAATAATGTGGAGAATAAAATTCTGAACTGACCAAAGAAACGTATAAATGTGACTGGGCAGCCATTGCCCCATGGGGTAAAATGTCCCTGTAAGTTTTTATCTGCTGGGATATAAGCCTAGAGAAAGTAGACAGGGGTTCATCTAGGGTGGAGGCTTTTTCTCAATTCATGGATATTGTATTTAATAATAATAAAGTTACTTCTGGTGGCTTAGTTTACCTTTATGTTTCTGATATTATCATTATCATTTTGGTTGAAAAATAAGTTTCTTTTCTTTTTTTAATGTTTATTTTAGAGAGAGAGAGCGCGTGCACATGAGCATGCACGTGAGAGAGAGAGAGAGGAACAGAGGATCTGAAGCAGGCTCTGCACTGACAGCAGAAAGCCCAATGTGGGGCTCAAACTCACAAACCATGAGATCATGACCTGAGCCAAAGTCACATGCTTAACTGACTGAGCCACCCAGGCACCCCTGAAAAACAAGTTTCTGATAAAGAAGTGTACCATTGGAAGGTATCTCTCTCTTTTTATTTAAACTGTTAAATGTATTTAATAAGCTTCATCCCTAAACGTCTCTGATTCAGCCAGGCCACTCTCATTAGTTTCCACTGAAAGCATCTTGCACTTCCCCAACTTTGTGGCTTTGCTTTTTCTGTACCTCTTATCTGCGACACCATTCTCTTTCCTGTCCTCCTGTTGCACTCTACCCAGACCTTCAGACCAAATACTACCTCTTCCAGGAAGTCTTCCCTGACCGCTCCACCTGTAGTAAACTCTTTCTCCATTCAACACAGATAGTCTGGACAAAATCCTTGGGAATTGTGTCTTATACCTTTTTCAAATGAATATTAGGAGCTGTGGTCTATCCATTGCAGAATTCCAGCTATGGAGACTTAGGACAGTCACGTACATAAAAGCACTTGATAAAAATAATACATATTTTTCCCTTTATAAATATTCTCTCTACTGTCAAATTCCTCAGTAGCCCTCTAAGTATGCTTCCAATGTGTCAGTTAGCATTCTTCTTTGTTCTAAAACAGACCTTAAGAAATAGCAATGGCACCAGTGCCCCTCCCTTTCATCATGGCACCAGTTCAAGACAGCAGAAGGGATCAGCTGATTTGGGTTCCAATCTAAATCTTTGCTTTAGATGATCAAATTGCGTAAAACCTAATTTAACTAACGAAGAATAATGTGCATTTATAATACAATAAGCTTACCCTTAAAAAAAAATAAGCTTACCCTTACAGGGCTAAAGGGAAAAATAAATATCTTGATAATCCCAAATGAGTCTCTCAGTCTCTCATTAGCTCAAGAGGACTGGGAAGAAGAGAACAAAACAAATATTCACGGAGACCTGCCCTGCCCACCCCTCCCCGCCCCCGCCTGCCACTTCAGGACACTCTAGGACCTTGGGCAGCACAGTTGAGTAGCAGAGTAAGCAGACATTTTTCTCATGTATGGGGCTTTTTCTTTAAAGAGAGGATTTTTTTTTTTTAACCTCCTGGGGCCTCACGAAATGCTCACACTCTATTCTTTCACACATGGACGTGACCAGATCTCTGGAAGAGCTTCTAATTATAAACATGGTGTTTATTTTCCTGGCCCTGTGTCATTTGACTTTCTTTTCATTTGTATGAAATAGGAGACATCAGTTTTGAAGACTTGCTGACACTTTAATGAAAAGAAGTTTGGTTGTGAGTGGGTTGCTCTTTATCTCTGTTTCCATGTATTTTCTAAATCAAGTATCTCAAATTCACTTTGGAGGTGACTGGCATCCTACTTTCCACTAGAAAACATCCATAAGTCAGCACAGGATGGGAATCTGACCCTTACCATGAAGGCAGGGCAGAGGGACAAGTCCAGCATAGGTCTCCGGGATACCGGTGATTTTCCCTTCCTTTGTTTGGTCAAGGTTAAATTGTTTTCCATTGTATTGACACAATGTTTACGTAAGCACCCTAAGCCCAAGGCAGAAGCTATGTATCCCTTGCTGTCCTTTCCTCAGTTTATAGGTACCTTAATTTTTTTTTTCAACCCAACAACAGAATTTGTTACAAGATAATTCTTTCTCAGTTCATGGCTCAGAAAATATGTAATCCTTTGTTTTTCAAGGGCAAATTCTTAACTTTTTTTTTTCTTTGCATGCAAGCATTCTTAATAATCAAAATACAGAATAAACATTCCTTTTTAAGATGGATAAGAATGAAGTTCTTCAGGACATTTCATTTTTCTTAGCTTTACTCAGTCAAAATTGGCACTCATTAGTAGGCTGTGGGGGAGATACACACTATGGTTCCTGCCCTTTGGAAACCAAAATTTCATAAGGAGAGAAAGGATGACCACAACAAGGATATTAAAGGCACTTGACCGAAGCTCATGTGTTTGTCATCTCTAGAATACATAGAACAAGCCACCTGTATCTGCCTAGAAGATGGGAGTTGGGGAGAGCAGGAACTGGCTAGGGATGAAGGTACAGGAAGGACTTTATTCTTGCTTTGGAAGTCAAGTTGGCGTGGTGTTGTGCTGGAAAGATTTTTTAACAGGGAATGCCAACAGAGATCAGAAGAAAAGGAGAAACATGATTTGGCAGGAAAGATTAGAGATGATATTCTGGGCAGAGGGCTAAGTGTGTGACGGGGGTGAGAGAGACAGACAGGGAGAGACAGAGAGACAGAGAAAGGGAGAGAGAGTCTTGAAGATTAAATTGGTAGGGCTATCTGGCCAAAGAGGTAAAATCCTGAAGTCGAGAGATGGAGAACAGCAAGGCAAATGCTACGTTAATATAACACTTCCTTGACTTTATTTGGTATTGTCAGTCTTAAATTTTAGTCATTCCACTGTTGTGTGATGGCTGTTCATCGTAATTTTAATTTGTACTTCCCTGTTGCTATTGAGATTGACTCCACTTTAAAATGTTGATTGGCCACTGGGATACCTCTTTTGTGTAGTGCCTATCTAAGTCTTTTGCCCATTTTTATGTTGGCTTGTCTATCTTTTTTTCATTGATTTATAGGAATTCTTTATATAGCCTGAATCTAAGCCCTTTGTAGGGTGTATGTATTGCAGGTATTTTCTCCCCAGGGTTCTTTCCCCTGATAGATTCTTTGCTGAAACAAAGTTGTTGTTATTTCTTTATGGTTAGTGTTTTCTGTTTAAGAAATCTTTGCCTAGGAGTGCCTGAGTGGCTCAGTTAGTTGAGCATCAGACTCTTGGTCTCAGCTAAGGTCTTGATCTCACAGTTGTGAGTTTGAGCCCCGAATCTGGCTCTACGCTGATGGCACAGAGCCTGCTGGAGATTCTGTGTCTCCTTCTCTCTGCCCCTTACTTGCTTGTGCGCTCTCTCTCTCTCTCACTCTCTCTCTCAAATAAAATAAAAAACATATATACATGTATATATGAGAGAAAGGAATCCTTGCCTATCCAAAAGTAATCAATATAGTATCCTGTTATATTCTAAGAACTCAATCCTGTAAACTCACCCACTTAGACCTACAATTTGCCTAGAAGTGAATTTTGTATATGGTGTGAGATGGAGTCAAGATTCATTGTTTTCTCCATATGGCTATGCTACTGACTCAACACCATTTATTAAAAAGATCCTCACTTTCTCAATATTGTTCAAGTTGGCATTTGTCAAAATCAAGTATATATTTATTTATGGGTCACTTTCTGAACTATTTGTCTACACTTGCACAAATACAACATGCTATATTCATGGCTTTGTCGTAACTCTTGCTATCCAGTAGGGCAGGTCTTTCAGCTTTGTTGCTCTTTAAGGTAAGAATCTTACCCATTCTTAGCCCTTTGCATGTCTATATAATTTTAGAATTAGTGTTCCCATACACACAGACACACACACTACTAGTAACTGGATGCATTGCCTTGAATCTAAAAATCAATTTAGGTTGAATTGACAGTGTTATAACATTGGATCTTCTGACTCATAAATGTGACATGTCTCCATTTAGTTAGGTCTTCTTTAACTTATTGCACTAATATTTTGTAATGTTATCAGTAGCATTTTTATATATCTTTAGTTGGATCTAATCCTAGCTATAGATGTTTCCTGATGCTATTTTAAGTGGTCTATTTCAAATATTATCTTTCCATTTGTTTATTGTTGGCATGTAGAGATAAAGTTAACTTTTGTATTTTGTCCCTTAATGCACTTTGCTATTCACTTACTAAATTAAATAGTTCTACCATAAATCCTTTTGTATTTTTTATAGTTATTATTAATGACAGCTTTGTTTCTTCTTTTCCAATTCTTATGCCTTTTATACATATTTCTTGCCTTACTTCACTGTTTAGGAGCACTGGTATAATGTAAAATAGAAGTGATGATAGCAGACATCTGTGTCTTATTCACAATCTCAGGGAACAAGCGATAAAATATAATGTTGTAGATTTATTGTAGGTACTCTTTATTAGATTAAGGATTTTCTTTCTATTTCTAGTTTGCTAAGAGTTTTTACTATGAATAGATGTTAACTTTCATCAAATGTATTTTCTGCATATATCAGAGAGATCATACGATTATTTTGCTATATTCCATTAATGTGCTGAATTACATGAACTGAATTTTAAGTGTTAAACCAGCCAGGCATTCTTTTATTCTCTTTGCTTTAATCTGAATATATTTTACTGGCCTACCCTAAAATTCACTAATCCTTTAACTGTGTCAGTCTGTTCTTAAAGTCATCTATTGCGTTATTAATTTGTTGTATGTTTAATTTTAGAATTTCATGTGATTGTTTTTAATAGATTCCAGTTCTTTGATGAAATTTTCTATTTTGCCATTTATTTTCCTGAGTATATTACTCAGTGTTTTAAAACCTATCACGTATGTCCGATAACTTCAGTATCTGGATCTCCTGATGGTCTCCTTCCATTGTCCTTTTTTGTTTTATGGGTTTTCAGTTATATGGTCTTGCCAAGTACTGCTTTATATATTTTATATACCCGGCATTATGTATGAAAACTGTACAGATAACATCTGTAAGAGGTTACATTCCTCCAGTGGGTATTTACTTTTGGTTTTGACAGACAAGGCCAATCACTTTAAACTATCCTGGGACTGAGCTGACTCAATGCCTGTTTACTGTCCATCTGTCTTAACCCCTAAGGTGTAGCCTATTGTGGGTCTCAGCTGAAGGCCTGGACTGTTTACCAAGGCCACTCTTCCTTGGCAGACCCTATGCTCCAACTCTGTCTCTCTCCACCACCCCACCCGCCCCCAACTCCGCCCCCAGCCCCATGTGTGGCCAAGGTTGAGAACAACTGGCCTAGATTTTTGTTTGCTTGATAACCCCTATCTGTAAAACTATCAGTGTTCCCTTCCCTGCTTTCACATACTCCTGCCTTTTTTAGGTTCCCATCTCTTTTGCATTTCCAAGAGCCACTGGGGATGGATACTCAGGGTAAAGTACGGACTGTGCTACTGTGGCCAACGCCAGCCCCATCCACTCTGGCCATCATTTGCACAGCCTTTGTCACTTGCTCCTGACTGCCAACATCCAGGCTTCACAGATGTCTTTTGGTGCTGCATCTCAGGCTACGCATCAGTCACTGTTCAGTTGTGGATCTGGACCAGAGCAGGAAGGTAACTTCCCACCCTTTAAGTTCTGTTCTGTTACTGTGTGCTCCCAGCTGAGGCCCTCAGCTCCTGAGTGTTGGGAGACAGCTCTGTTTGTTTGCAAAATATGCCTTCTGGTTCCAAGTGTTCACTTGCTCCTGGAGTAGTTCACTTGGGATGTTGTAAACAGCTACCACGCTGTTAATTGGAAACATCACTCCTCTCCAATCTTCGGGTCTGTTGCTGAGTCCATTCATTGTGCCAGGTTCCACCTTAAGTAGGTATCAGTTCTCCTTTGAGGCTCTTTCATCACCCTGTGGTTTGCCTACTGTCATCAGCACCTGATTCATCAGACATTCCCATGGACATTGGAACCTCTTCAGCCCCAATGGCGCCTAACTCCACATGCCAGACCTATATTGGGTCAGCCAGTACTTCTGCTATAAATATAGGAAATGTGATATACTTAGTGCAGCTATTTAAATTTCATAATCTATGATCACCTGAATATAGGAACTAATTCATTCAGAATCAAACTGTTTGGAAAACTAAAACAACTGAATTTTTGTACCACTTAAACTTGGCTTTTAATACTTTTACATTTTGAGATAATTATAGACTGTACAAAATAATCCAGAGATCCCATATACCTTTATCCAGTGTTCCCCCAATGGCAACAACTTGTATAACATAGTACAATATCACAACTAGCAAATTGATATTGATATAATCCAGCAACGCGTTCAGATATCACCAGTTTTAGTTTTCCATGCACTCACGTATATGCCTGTGTGTCTATTTAGTGCTAGGCAATTTTATCGCATACACGGGTTCACACGGCCACCAAAATATAGGACAGTTCCACCTGTTCTGTAGGAACCTTCATGCCACCCTGCTGACACCACCCTGGTGGGAGATGAGGAACTCTGCCTGCTTCCAACTGGCAGGAAATGGAGAATCAGTCCCACCAATATGACTGGGCGGGAGAACTGGAGCCCCACCACCTGCCTCTGCAGGGATAGGGGGTGAGGAGGAAGATCAGCTCCCTATTCTGCCCCACTGAACCTAGGGAGAGGGGGATACAATTCTCTATGAATGTTTGGCCAAAGTAGGGCAAGATTGCCAAAAAGCCTTTCTATGGTTGAGGCCGCTCCTTCGTTGGTTCGTTGAGTAGGAGGAACAGATGTTTCTCGTGGCTTACTTTATCCATGCCTACTGACAGTTCCAGGATGGAAGCTACTATAGTACCCAGCCTGGGCTATATGGGAGGCAGTAAGGAAACCTAGATTCATCACCATGTTATTTCTCAAGTCCCAGAGCCCCTAGGCGGTCCATCTTCTTCTTTCTTCCTTTGAGTCTTCCTATGTTTGTTTGATATATTATGTCCACAGTTGTAATAAGGAGCACCTGGAAGGAAAAGGGTGCTCCATCCTAGCTAGAACCAGAGGTCTTATCTATACTTGATTTTTAAGGGAAATAAATAGATAACAGGTATGTTGATACCAACAGTTAACTCATGGAAGCAACTTTTCAGGATGTTACCATTTTCGTCTGGCTCAGTATTCTGTATCTGTCAATACTCCATGTCTCATAGATGTGTGTGTGTTACATACCTTGGCATGTGACAAGAATTTGTGTTCAAAATGAGAATATTCTGTGAATAGCTTCTGAAGCATCAAAGAAAATGAAAGTATCTTCTCTGCAGTTTTGTGTGAGTGTATTTAGACGAGTTTAATTCTGTAAACAATGGTTGTTTTCCACTGTGTCAGAAACCCAATACCCCAGCCAATCTGGCTAGAAGAGATTGTATTGCACGTAGACGTCTTGGAGCAGAATTAGATGACTGACCAAATATGAGGACGGTTTTAAAAACAGCACCACTGGTGAACAAGGTCCAAAACATCTCTCAGAGAGGCAGTATCTTTCTTCAAGTAGGTGGAGGTTATTATGTGGAAACCTCCATTGGGTAAGCAAGACAAAAACATGCTGGATTTTAAGCAAGAAGATGTTAAATTACATTATTTTCCTCCTTTCTGAAATTTATAAAAATTAATACATGTTTCTGGAAAAATATTAAACAATACGTAAATGGAAAATGTGATAGGTTCCTTCTTCTCTTGCCTTTCAACACCCTCTCCTCTGATGATAGTTTTGGTGTGTTTGGTTAGATTTTTTAGAAACAGGCTTCAGCAGTCAAAGTTTTCTTTCATTTTCTTTTTTTAAGGTCTTATTTATCTTTGAGAGAGAGAGAGCACATGCGTGCAAATGGGGGAGGGACAGAGAGAAGGGTACAGAGGATCCAAAGCAAGGTCTTTGCTAACAGCAGTGAGCCCGATGTGGGGCTCAAATTCATGAACTGCGAGATCATGACCTGAGCTGAAGTTGGATGCTCAACTGACTGAGCCCCGCAGGTGCCCCAGCAGTCAAAGGTGTCTGTGTACAAGCAAACTTAAAACTTCTCAGTCCTGGGAAATTTTTTACAATTGGTCATGGGAGGTGATTTGGGGTAAGTGGGAAAGAACTGTCTCTCAAATCTGTTCAAGCTTTCAGTTAAGATGGGGCTACCCTTTAAAACACATGCATATGCATGCAAACACACGCACACATATGCACACACACTCATATGCATGCACACATATACACATGTATGCACATTTCTCACTTGAAAAGGCCATTTCACGGGTCACCTGGGGGGCTCAGTCAAGCGTCTGACTTCCACTCATGCCATGATCTTGCAGTTCATGAGTTCAAGCCCCACATCTGCTCACTGCTGTCAGCCTGTCAGCACAGAGTCCCTTTCAGATCCTCTGTTCCCCTCTCTCTGTCCCTCCCACACTTGTGCTCTCCCCAAAATAAATAAATACAAAAAAAAAAAAAAAGAGAGAGAGAGAGAGACAGAGAATGCCATTTCAGTGGCATCTTCAGTAGTGTGCGTATTTCTGAGTTCACATGGAACCTGGAAGGTTGTCTTCTCAGAAGTGTAGCATGTGGTGTGCAGTGGGCATTCAGTGGGTGCCTGTTGAACAAACTGTAATTATTCCAGGAGGAAACAAACATATCTTCATCTGTACTCTTCATTTTTTAAAAAACGATTAGGACAGAAAATAATTGCACAAATACAGCCCAATATACTAAAATTTGTCAGCTTTATACTAAATCTCCAGTTGTTGTTGTTTTTCAATCTTTGAATCCTGGCCTTGAGTAGTCCTGACCCCCTCTCAAACTCATTTGCTAAATTATGCCAGATTGGTGTGGGTTAGGGTAGGAGGAAACCACTGAATTAGTTCTTATAGGCTCTGTTCAAAATCCACAGACTATGAAGTCGTGCTCAAGTGCCATGAGAAGGACTCTCTCCCTCTCCCCAACCCCCCTGCCTTGATTCAGTACTTTTTTATGCTGCTTAGCACAGGTGTTTGTGGCGGATGGTCAGGTTTATATACTACCTAGAAGAGTGTTAAGTGTTTTCTTGGTGCGCAGAGAAAGGCATTTAATACATATTGATTAAATGGACAGATTAAAAAGCCACGTCTTGATTTCAAGGGAACCCCACTTAGCTACAAAACTGTATGTTTCCTCCTGTTCATATCTACATTTGCACAATAAGCATCACTATTTTCTATTTAGTTAAAAATAAGGCTTTTTCAGAGGTGCCTGGGTGGCTCAGTTGATGGAGCGTCTGACTCTGGATTTTAGCTCAGGTCATCATCTCCTCATTTGTGGGATCGAGCCCCGAGTTGGGCTCCGTACTGACAGTGTTGAGTCTGCTTGGGATTCTCTCCCTCCCTCCCTCTCTCTCTCTGTCCCTCCCCTGCTGTCTCTCTCTCAAAATAAATAAATAAACTTAAAAAAAAAATAATAATGCTTTTTCCGGGCACCTGGGTGGCTCAATCGGTTAAGTATCTGACTTTGGCTCAGGTCATGATTTCATGGTTCGTGAGTTCAAGCCCCAAGTGGGATCTGCACTGACAGCTTGGAGCCTGCTTAGTTTGGATTCTCTTGTCTCCCTCTCTCTCTGTCTCCCTCTCCCCTCCCCCACTCGTGTTCTGGGAATCTATCTCTAAAATAAATAAATAAACATTTTTTAAAAAATAATGCTTTTTTGGGGTGCCTGGGTGGCTCAGTCGGTTGAGCGTCTAACTTCAGCTCAGGTCATGATCTCATAGTCTGTGAGTTCGAGCCCTGTGTCGGGCTCTGTGCGGACAGCTCAGAGCCTGGAGCCTGCTTCAGATTCTGTGTCTCCCTCTCTCTCTGACCCTCCCCTACTCATGCTCTGTCTCTCTCTCTGTCAAAAATATTAAAAATAAAATTTAAAAAAATAATGCTTTTGCAAATCAAAGGTTTATTCATCTGAAAAATTTTGCTCAGTGATTTGTAAAATGAGAGAGTAAGAACATTCTTAAGCTTCTGCATAGGTGAAAGCAAGCTGGAATTTCCCAGGGAAATTATTTGAAATCTTTTGTTCAAAACCAGTTACTGAGAATGGGATGCTCTTTTGGTTGCTGCTGAGAATTGAAATACTGTTCAGAGAGACAGGGAGGGTAAGAGATACTTTACTGGAAATGACACAGGTTCTGACAATCAGGTACCATGTTTTTTCTACCTTGAACATTGAAAAAAAATTTTTTTTAATGTGTTTATTTTTGAGACAGAGAGAGACAAAGCATGAGCAGGGAAGGGGCAGAGAGAGAGGAAGACACAGAATCTGAAGCAGGCTCCAGGTTCTGAGCTGTCAGCACAGAGCCTGATGCGGGGCTCAAACTCACAGACTGCAAGATCATGACCTGAGCTGAAGTCAGACACTTAACTGACTGAGCCACCCAGGTGCCCCTCTACCATGCACATTTTTGAGGAAAAGGTATATTCATATGTATCACAGTCTCAGTGTGGCAACATTATAAAATGTTATCTAGAGCTTCTATACCCACTATTATCTGAAGAAACAAAGAACATCTGTTCATTCTTAGCCACTGCTCAACACCAACTTTGAAGTTTTTGAAAACCTGTTTGTGTGATTATGACTGAATCAGATGCTTTGGAAAGGTGTACTCTATGAAATGTAGGAAATAGAAGCAAGAATATTTTTATTATTTTTTTTTTATTTTGAGAGAGAGACAGTGCCAGTAGGCAAGGGGCAGAAGGAGAGGGAGAGGGAAAATCCCAAGCAGGCTCCATGCTGCCAGCACAGGGCCAATACGGGACTCAAATTCACAAAACTGTGAGATCATGACCTGAGCTGAAACCAAGAGTCAGATAGATGCTTAACCCACTGAGCCACAAAGGAGTCCCAAAGCAATAAATCTTTTACTCATGACTGATTCTCTCAGATTCACACAAATCTATTCCAGGTGAGAAAGTAGGCAAGCTTAACATTTAACCTCTCATATGTAGTCAGAATAAAGGTTAGTTTCTAGATCACAGAAAAATCTGACTACATAAAGTTATAGGATACAGAACGATATTTTAGGGTTTAATATTTAAGCCTGAGGTGTGGGCACTTCTAGAACACTGGAGCTGTTCTAATAAACAAGGGATCTGTTTTGACTTTCCTATTACCATTTTGGGGCCCACATCCCTCAGTTGGACAAAACGAGCCCATGTTTACCCTAGATTTTCTACTGCCCAGTGTAAAAGCAAAGCCTCAGCCCTTGCACCAGTATCTGTATGTCAGGTTTCATGGGAAGGGTAGAGGGGTTGTAGGTCACTCCCCCATCACCATCCCCCTGCCCCCTTCCTCATCCCCACTCACCACCTTGAGCCAACAGCATAATAATGTGATCTTCGGCTGGACACCAGAAATGACCCGTTACGCCAATCTGAAGGGTCAGCTTGGTGTAGGGTTTTAGGGCTCCCTTCCTGCACCCTCAGGAAAAAAGCTCTGGACTCTCTTCTCACTGGGCAGAGGACCCAGGAAGAAGATGGCTTTATACCCACTGGTGGGGAGATGGGCCCAGCATGAACCTTTTGTGGCAGTTATAAACACTGAGCTATAATGTTAAACAGCAGTTAGAATCTCTCCCCAGAAAACTGCATTATCTGAATAGAATTTAGAGGACACCCTTCCTGTTCTTCCATAAAGAATGTTCTCACCTGAGATCTATCCAGTTCTTGCAGGTATTTCTTTGGTGATGTAATACTTTACTCTGTTACATTCTTTCGATCATGCTCGAGATTTTTCTCATCATTTGTCAAAGCCACATCATGGTTTAATGGCTGATTCATTTCCATTCTCAGTTATTGAAGGTTGGGTCTTCTCTCTGAAATGCCAGAAGCACCTAGCCCTAGTTATTTATGTGAGGGCCAGCATCCACACTCAACTGCTTGAGAAGGCTTTTCAGTTGTTCTTATTTTGGAGAAACCATCTCTGTTCCCTTCCCCTAGTTAATACAGATCACTGGTTTTAGGCAAAGCCTTTATCTTTATTATTTTTCTAATTTTTGAAATTAAATTAGAGGCTCTGGGGCTTGGGGGGAGATGAATTGGTTATCTGTAGCCCTAACCAAGAGGAACTGGGAAATACTGATCATATAATTACTGTAGACCTGTTCCCTCAAACAACTACTTTCCAACTCCCCACATACAGACAAAGCCTCCAGCAACATATTTATATGGCCGAGTTTTATGTTAGTAATAGATCTCTGTTTTTAGACTGCAATTTTGAAAGAGTTCAACAGCTGAATTGGAAACTAACACCTGCCCTCTAAAATATATAAGTGAGATATAGATGGTACAATCTTAAGAGCAGACCCTGCTCCCAACTTGGCATTCTTTGGTTCCAGCTGTTGACTAGAGATAATTTAGATTATAATAGTAAAGCCAAGAAATACTTTAAATGTAAATTCCTTGCATTGCGTGTCTCTCTTTGAAGAACAAGTGGACATTCTTGCAGACTACCAGAATAGGAGGCTGTCTTTCCTCAGTCCCGCGCCTGTTAAGTAGATATGGAAGCCAAGGCCTCATGAATTTCATATCACATTTAGTTTTATTTTAGGGATGCTAAAATATAGGGCTAAAAAAACTCAACCAGACATGTCTTTTTCTTTGTACTTTTCTGGCCAGTGTTTTCCGGTTCACCACAATAAGCACATATTATTTTGTGCTGGGGGAGATGTTATTCTATGTTTCCAGTTATACTTATCATGATATTAAGAGGGAAATCAAAGCAATACAACACTTGCACAGGGATGAAAGGAACCTACAGACGTATGCCAGTCATCTGGACTCCTGGCTGCCTATTCTCTCCACTGTCCCCAGAGTTCAGTCTTCTCTATTTATTCATCCATCCTTTGTTTTGTCCCACAAAAGTTTTACAGCAGCTTACAAAGAGAGACAAAGGTTAACAGTGGAAGACAAAGAAAAACGAGAAGTTGAAGTGGGCATGTAAAATGGACCATAATGATTTGTAATCATGTTAACAAATGGGCCACATGGGTGGCTTTCTAAGATTTTTTTTAGCCCCTCCCAAAAGAAATACCTGGTGAGTCACTGGATTCAGGATCTACAAGATCAAAACAAACCAGTTACTTGACAGAATGCTACTGTCTTTTGGGTTTTTTTTTTTTTAAGTTTATTTATTTTTGGGAGAGAAAGAGAGAGAGTGAGCATGGGGGAAGGGCAGGGAGAGAGGGAGAGAGACAGAATCCCAAGCAGGCTCTTCTCTGTCAGCTCAGAGCCCAATGTGGTGTTCGAACTTACAAATCTTGAGATTATGACCTGAGCCGAAACCGAGTCAGATACTTAACTAACTGAGCCAGCCAGACACCGCTAAAGTGCTATTGTTGTTGGTACTAGAGCCAGCAAGGAAATTTTTCTAAAAGGCTCATAGAGACGGCAGTGTCCTTTGGTGAATGCTGGTGACAACATTTTTGCAATCGAGGCCGTGGTACCTCAGTTTGTGACAGAGGCGGTCTACTTCTTACACATCCCCTCAGTATAAGCCGGTGACATCACATCAAAGGGCAGTTCTGCAGATTGTGCAGCCAGTCTCGCTTCATCTAGAAAGCTTCTAGTGGACCATGCACCCACGTATAGTCTCCAGTTAGTGCATGGCCCCCAGCAAGTGCTCAGGAAATGTTAGCGAGTAGTATTCCTACTACTATTATTGTGTGTCGAATGAATGAATGCCCAACCTTTCATGGGGAAGAGATGGGCTCCATGGTGTGCAGGTGAATGAAAAGTGGCTGTCATCTCTGAGCTCACAGATCTCACCTACGCAGTCTCTCTGGCACGTGTATGAGCATGAAACACGGTCAGGCTTAGGTTGGGCAATAGCACACCTGGGCTCTCCAGGAAAGCCAGGCTTGTTCCAGGTAACACTTGAGAAACTGAAACTCCATAAATAGACTTATTGCCGGTGTGGGGAGCAAGCCAAATCTGAGCTAAGAGAAACACCTTCCAAACAGAAACCTGTGAGCATCAGCATTTCATTCTTGGAGGGCAAAAGTCCTTTTAAGGAATTAAAAAAGCTTATTAGAGATCCTTTGTGATTTCCTGGACTTACATCAGGATAGAGGGAATGAAAATGTAGCTTTTAGATTGTTAGACCCATGTGGCTCCAAGATCCAGAAGAAATCCCCCCTTTCTACCTCCTGCTTCCTCTTCTCCCTTCCTCCTTGCTTTGTCCTCCTTTTCAAAATCTCATTAAATGGTTCATCACCATTCGGACCTCTCATGTCAGAAGGCAGCCACTGCCAGAATCTGCCAAGAGCAGAATCCGTGGAGAGTTGAAATACCCTCCCCCTGGGTTAATCTCTTTGGTGGTTGCGTGTGAAACATGGGAAAGCATGTGGTGGAGATTAGGCATGCCTCGGTATTGAATTCTGAGCGCCAGGATGTGTGGGGGCCCTGCAACCCTCACAGTCACGTCACTTTCTTCTTTTCATGAAAACTGAAACCCAGCCCCAGCCAGAGGGCAGTGGGAGTGAACAAATGTGTAGGGGAAGAAAATAGAAATGTTTCAGAAAGCTGGCTCCCCCCACCCACCCTTAGTGTGGTCTAGAAAGAGCCTCTCCCTCCCTCCTTGCCGGAGGAATGCAGGAGGGGCCACAGGGGAGGTGGGGAGGGCTCATGGGGAGGAATTAAGTGTGGCTAAGTCTGTTTCTGGCTTCTCTGTAAATACTGCGACACCTCCAATGGAGGAACAGCTGAGATAAGTGACTGCTAATCCCCCAGTGCCCGGAGGAGGAGGCCGGCCGCTCCCTTCCAGATCCCAGCAGATGGTGGACCAAACAGGCTTCCCTCGAGGCAAGGGCAGCGGGAACTGTCCCACCTTCTGTTCCTTTAGCCTGCCCTGCACGTCTGCCTCATGGCCTATCCCTGCCCAGAAGGGCCTCAAGGGCCCTTAAGAGCCCTGGGGACATACCCCGGCTTTCCCTCCCGCCCTGGATGCTCAAGGTCAGCCAAGCTGGACTCTGGCCAGGGCTGGCAGCTTGGGCAGCATTGAGCATAGCTCCGTGAGGAGGGGCAGAAACATCCAGGCAGTGCGGCCAGGTTTCTCCCTCCATGAATCACCTGGGAAAGAGAGGCAGTGACTTATTTAAAAATGCAGACTCAATCTCCCAGGGTGGAACCTGGACTACTAGACAGTCCCGGGAATTTGGCTGCAAGTGGTTCTAACGTTCCACTCTGAGAAACAGCAGCCCAGGTAGAGTCTGGGAAGGCATTTCAGGTGGTGGTCGGAACAGGGCACAGCCAGGTGTCTGGAGGTGAATCCTCACTCTTCCCTTTGCTCATCTCAGTGACCTCTGGCGAAACAGGCGCAATGGCTCCCTGCCTCAGAGGGTTTAGACCAGTCTTTCTCACACTGTAGGACACAGCCACTCCTGGCTTCTGAAGTCACTTTAACCCAAATTCGCATGGAAAAATGAAATTGGGAGAGTGGTTGCACAACAATGTGAATATACTTAACACTGCTGAGCTGTACAAGCTTAAATGGTTAAGATGGGAAATGATAGGTTATGTATATTTTGCCACAATTAAAAAGGAAACGGAATATCGAGGCTGCACCACAGAGGAGAGGTTATTTGTACATAAGTAAATGTGACAGAAGCCAATCTTAATTTTCAAATTAAATGGATCCCTCAAAAATTGTATCAAATGAAAATCAGGGGGTGCCTGGGTGGCTTAGTCGTTAAGCAACTAACTTTGGCTCAGGTCATGATCTCACAGTTTGTGAGTTCAAGTCCCACATCAGGTGAGCACGAGTCCCGCTTCAGGCAAAAACACAAGCCCTGGGTCAGCCCCTGCTTCTCCCTCTCTCTCTCTCTTCCCCTCCCCGCTCTCTGCCCCTCACTCACTTGCATGCTATCCTGTGAGTGTGCACTTAAAAAAAAAAAAAAAATCAGTCATTGAATCTTACTTTCCCATTGACTTATATTTTAAAATATATAAAATAGGGTCCAGAGTTGTAAAATGTGGAAATTGAGTAGTATTACAATTAATAAATATTGAACTATCAACATCTTCGAAGGAAAAAAGTGTTCTTTCTTGCCATAATATAATGCATATGAAAATATGTTCTGTTTTATTTATTTAATGTTTATTCCTTCTTGAGAGAGAGCACAAGTGGGGCAGGGGCAGAGAGAGGGGGACGGAGGATCCAAAGCAGGCTCCTCGCTGACAGCACCAAGCCCGACGTGGGGCTCAAACTCAAGAACTGTGAGATCGTGACCTGGCGAGAAGTTGAATGCTCAACCCGCGGAGCCACCTAGGTACCCCTGCGTTTTGTTTTGAATGGGAAAGAAATGAAACTGTTTTAAAAAACATTTTAAGCGTTAGATTGTCTTAAGAAACTGGTCTCGGGGCTCCACCCACCTACCCACTCCCACCAGAGCAGACTGATCTCAAGGTGGGTGGGCTGGAATTGGCCTCCTGAGCCCTGGAAGTATTGACAAAGGCTTCGGGTCAATGGCCTTGGTGCTCAGTGATAAACTGGACTTTCCAGGAATTCCCTTTGCACATATGGCAGTGAACGTGGAAATCTGCCATCCGCCACTCCAGGTCGAAACTTGCTTTCACACAAATGTCCACGGATTTCAGTCCTACTCTACTTTGAAGACAATGAAGTGATACTTCTTCAAGAAGGCTTTGGGGTGCCTGGGTGGCTCAGTTGGTTAAGCGTCCAACTTCAGCTCAGGTCATGGTCTCGCAGTTCATGAGTTCAAGCCCTGTGCCGGGCTCTGTGCTGACAAACAGCTCAGAGCCTGGAGCCTGCTTCAGATTCTGTATCTCCCCCTCCCCTGTTCATGCTCTGTCTCTTCTCTGTGTCTCAAAAATAAATAAATGTTAAAAAAAAATAAGTCTTTCTCTGACCCCTCTTTTGGATCCCTCTTTTCATGACTATCACAGTGATTCCCTCCTTTTTCACCCCAACATGCTCCATCAGTGGCTCTGACTTTGCTGTAATTGCCCTGGAGTATGAGCTGCTCTGTTTCACTTATCACTGCATCCCTGTGACTAACACAGTTCCTATCCCATAAATATTTGCTGAATCAATAAATGAATGAAATTGACCCAATTCTTCAAAAGAGCAAGCTACTGCTGCCTCCAAGAGTATCACTGTTCCTGAACTGTAACGGTGACCATTTGCTTTGTATCTCCTATGTGGATTCTATCACTTGTCCCTAATTATTTTGATAATAACCCCTGGCAGAAAAGAGTTATCATTATTGTGTCCTTTTTCAGAGGGGAAAATTGAGGCTCAGGAAAGTGAAGTGACTTGCCCAAGACCAAATGCACCAGAAGTGAGGGAGGCCAGGATTTGAACCCAGGGCCGTCTGGCTATAACACCAGTCCCATTTCTCCTTTTTCTTCTGCAAATGCTTGAGCTGAGGCAGCTCCACTGTTTGCATCCTGTCCACCAGCATGTTCATTGTAAAAGGCGTATTGTGTGGCAGGGCATGACCCCAGCCAGACCCCTCACCCGGCTCCATCACCCAGCTGCCCACACAGTTTCTTCTCCAGACCAACCCAAACATGGTTGGGGAGCTCAGCAGGGAGGGCCCAACATTCCCTAGTCTGGACAAGTATCTAATCAGTAGACCTCCTCAGCATATCAATCCAAGACCACTCTAGAGATGAATGCCTTGTGCCCAGTTTTCTATTTTTAACTGGTGTGAGCGGGAGGGAGAACACAAGCATTAAAAATCAAAGTGCCAGTCAAGAACCGAGAACACAGGGCACCCCACAGCGAATCAGTGATGCGTGTGTGTCCTTCTTAGGTCTCTCTGTTCCTTTCTCCTCTCCCCGGTTCATGTCATCTCTCTGTTCCCTTCTCCAACGTCCCAAGATGTAGTCCTTCTACATCTGTTTGCATGAAGGAGCCGCTGTCATTTATACCACTGCTTCTCACACTCTTATGTACGTAGAAATCAACTGGGCATCTTGCCAATTCTGATTCAGTAGTTCAAAGGGTGGGGGTGGCATGGAGGCAAGGCTCTGCTTTTCTAACTCTGCTGTCCTGTGATGTGTGCATTTGGTTGAAGCTGCGGTTATCTTCTTGACAAGAATATTTGCTCTTTCAGTCTCATCTCCACCTGGCATAAAGGCCTTTGCCCCCAGTTTACAGATGTTCATCTATCCACCAGCCAAGTGCACACACCACTTCTGGCATTCCCTCCTTCTTTCACTTTGGCAGTAGGGGATCCTTTTCTAGCCTGAAGACAGGAGTCTGAATTTGAGCAGAACCTTGGCAGTAGGGGGAGAGCCACCAGCTCTCTGTGCTGGGGGAAACCTGGCCCCTTCTCCAGCAAGACTTGGCCAGGATCTTACTGCAGTTCTGAGCCTCTTCCCTAGCCACACCCGAAGCCACGCATGAGCCGGGGGTCAGGGTGGCCTTGGTTAACCTCCGCTTTCTGACCTAGAGGAGCGTGACACCAGCAACCTGAATCAAGTCACCCAGGCCGGTGGGGACTAGACCAGAAGGGTGACCTGTCCCAGGTGCCCCTTTTCTGGCCACCCAAATGTGCTGGTGTGGTGCCTTGAGCGCCCACGAGGACTGCCAGGGCTTCCAGTCCTGGAAGATGAGAAGCTGCTGTCGCTCCTTTGCTGTCCCGGTCCAGCTGTCAGGACCCCTCAGCAGAGGGAAGAGAGCCAAGCCTTCCGGCTTGTATGTGGCTTATTGTCTCAGGCTGGCGGGGCCGCGGAGGAACAAACCCACAGCACACCCAGGGTGCACCTCCATCCAAGAAGGGGGAGGAGGTGGGCTGGCGTCATTCAGTCTTCCCCTGCCCCCTACCCTTCGCCGCCCGCCCCTCCCTCGCTCCCTATTTGGCCATCCCCCTGGTTGCCCCCTCCCCTTCCTTACATGGTCTGGGAGCCCCCTGGCTGATCCTCTCCCCTGCCCTTGGCTCCATGAATGGCCTGGGCGCTCCTCAGTGGTGCGAAGGCGACCAAATAAGGCAAGGTGGCCGGCCAGGCCCCCCACCCCTGCCCCCGGCCGCTCCAACTGACCCCGTCCGTCAGCGCACTATAAAGCGGCGCGCCCCGCGCCGGCCTCCCAGCGCCTGACGCCCGAGCCGAGCCGAGCCCGACCCGCGGACGGTGAGTCAGCGCCCGCCCGCCCCGAGCCGGCGGGCCCCGCTACTGCCGCGCCGCCACTTTTTTTTTTTTTTTTTTTTTTTAAAGACCAAACTTCTGGATTTGGTTCTAACTTCTGTTGTCCCGGGTCGTCACAACAAGAGAGGGGCGCGCAGAACGCGAACCCTGCGGCCCCCGCCCCCACGGGGCGTTTGGGGTCCCTGCTGTCGTGCGCGTTTTCCTCCAGCGGGGGCTTGGGCGTGGGGGTGTGGTTGGGACCCAGGTGGGCTCTCAGTTCGCCGAAGGGCAAACATGTGAAGAGCTGGGGAGGGCTTGCTACGGGGTGACGGTACCTCCTTGCCCCCGGGACAGAGCGTGACTCCTGGCCGGGGAGCCTGGGTGGCCTCCGCTCCCCTGCTCTATGCACTTCCCCCTCAACCTCCGCAGCCTCCTCCCACCCTTCCTCTCCCGCCCCGACGGGAAGGGAGACGGCAGGCGTTCCCCCCGTCGCCCCCAACCCTCCTCTGCTCTGTCCTTTCCTCCGGGTGGGAGGAGGCCAGCGCCACCGCAGGCAGTGAGGGCGGGCCACCCGGTTCTCCACCTGCAGACCCCGCCGAAGCTGTGCCAGGATGTGCGACGACGAGGAGACCACCGCTCTTGTGTGCGACAACGGCTCCGGGCTGGTGAAGGCGGGCTTCGCTGGGGATGACGCGCCCCGTGCCGTCTTCCCGTCCATCGTGGGCCGCCCGCGCCACCAGGTAAACCTCCCGCCCCGACTGGCCTGCTCTTACCTGGGGCGGTCTCCAGCCCCACTCCACACCCCTTCCTGCCACTTCCTCAGGCCAGCAATCCAGGAACTGTCTCACCTGACGCCCCTGTGTCATGAACTGCTCGGGTCAAATAAGGAAAAGATGGATTAGCCTCAGATCCAAGCCAGGACAAACAATACTCACACCGCCCAGTGCGCACGGGTCCCCCTTCCACCTTTCAGGGACAGAGCTCTCCAAGGGGCCCACTCCTTGTGTGAAAAGTCAGCGGCTTCGCCCCTCCACTCCCCACCTTCATGTTCAGTACTCCGCCTTTTCCCTGCCCCTTCCACACTCCAGTCTTTCCCTCGGCCTCCCTTTTCAGTCCTGCTCAAAACTTGCAACGATACAACTTCTCTCCACCAACCGGGACCCAGCCCACATTCCTCCTTCACAGCCAGCTTTCTGGGCTCTCAGAGGATGTAATCTGTCTGCTTCCTGGCTGCTGCATTTTTAGAAGCCAGGCGTGACAGAGGCAGCAAGTGCCATGGGGATAGTGACATACCACCTTGCTTATTAAAAGAAATGCCACACTCTCTGGCTTTGCCACATGCCTGGCCAGACAGGCTGCCAGGGCTACAGCTGTATGCCTCAGTGGTGGTGACTGATGGGTACTTCAGGCCAGCTCTGGGCAGGCTGGATTTCGCTTGTGGAGTGATAATGGCATATCAGCCCATCTTTTTATGTTCACTTGATAAATGTCAAAATCTTTTCTTAGGAGAAATGCAATGTGTCATTAATTCAGTCATTTATATTCTAGTTGACATGGGTGATGGACTTAATAATTTAATGAAGGCATTATGGTATTTTTAAAATGAGGTGAGGCTGTACTTCTTTGGTGAAGTAGCTTCATTCCTCTTTCCCTAGTTATATTTTAAAGAATAGAATTATACCTGGGGATTGGCGGGGGGTAGATAAGGGGAAGGTACTAGATTGATTTTAAATGATATTTCTAAATTGAGGTAAAATTCTATTTTTTGTTATTTTTGGTATTTATAAGATGTTCCTTGGCCAGTTAGATGTAAATTTATGAGGCATCTGTTATATTCCTGAAATAGTGGAAGCTTGACTTTCCCATCTTTTTCTTCTTCTAGGGAGTCATGGTGGGTATGGGTCAGAAGGACTCCTACGTGGGTGATGAGGCCCAGAGCAAGCGAGGTATCCTAACTCTCAAGTACCCCATTGAGCACGGCATCATCACCAACTGGGATGACATGGAGAAGATCTGGCACCATACCTTCTACAACGAGCTCCGCGTGGCCCCTGAGGAGCACCCCACCCTGCTGACTGAGGCACCACTGAACCCTAAGGCCAACCGTGAGAAGATGACTCAGATCATGTTTGAGACCTTCAATGTCCCTGCCATGTACGTAGCCATCCAGGCGGTGCTGTCCCTGTATGCTTCTGGCCGTACCACAGGTATGTTTGGGCTGTGGAGACAGTCACTGATTAAGCACATTCCTAAGGCACTGACCTTGCTATGAATCAGCTTCCCCAGTTGCAAAAGGAATGATCCCTGCCCTCACACTTCCTGGGAAGGTGTCCGAGATAAGAGAGAGAGGTAACAACAGTTTCAGATCACATGCATTTCTAACGATTGAAAGCACATGGGGTTAGATCCTTACCTTTCCTAAAGCATGTGAGATCATGTATTAAGGCTCTTCACAATGTGTTCCATACCATCAGAGTCCCTGGGCAAACATCCCCAAGGAGAACCAACGTTTCCTATAGGGTCTGAGTCAAAAAAGAGAGAACACATATTTGTTGGATGGGAGGAAAGTATCCATGCCTGGATACTTACATAATGTGCTAATGGCTGGTAGAAGGGATGGTCATTTGAAAGTGTCCTGGGGAAATTTTTCTACTACAATATTTAAAAGGGTGAGCTGTTGCTGGCTTCAGATTTAGCACTCGTTATGCTCATTTTTATTCTTTGTGTGTAAGGGATCTAATTTTATCTGGACCCATGCCCAGTGCTAGTATCTTTTAGCCAAGATTGGAAGTAGGCTTTGACACAGCTAGAGCAGTGGTGTCCTTGGAGATTTACTTTGTTCTTGTCTGTTTCTCCTGACAGGCATTGTTCTGGACTCTGGGGATGGTGTAACTCACAACGTTCCCATCTATGAGGGCTACGCTTTGCCCCATGCCATCATGCGTCTGGATCTGGCTGGTCGGGATCTCACTGACTACCTCATGAAGATCCTCACTGAGCGTGGCTACTCCTTTGTCACCACTGGTGAGTGTGTGTGTGTGTATGTGTCTCCTCTGCCACAGCATTGTGTCTGCTTTTTTCCTCCACCAGAGAATCTACCTACTTCATTCTTCAGAACTTGACCGTCATAACCTTTATTTCTGCAGCTGAACGGGAAATTGTCCGTGACATTAAAGAGAAGCTGTGCTATGTTGCCCTGGATTTTGAGAATGAAATGGCTACGGCTGCCTCTTCCTCCTCCCTGGAGAAGAGTTATGAGCTGCCTGATGGCCAAGTCATCACTATTGGCAATGAGCGCTTCCGCTGCCCTGAGACACTATTCCAGCCCTCCTTCATTGGTGAGTTGTAGCATCTGGTGCACATGTACAGCTTTTCTCTAGAAATCTGGGGGTGTCCCAGAGTAAAGTCTATTATAATCAAGAAGGATTAAGAGGCTCTTGAGTTAAAAGAAGTCATAGCTCAGAGTCCCACACAGCTCAGCCTCAGATCCCAACGGCCCATTACAAGGATGGCCATACTGTGATGTTGCAGTGATATGATAAAGGATGACACAATGACTTCATGTCCGAATAGAGGCTCTGACAGAATAGTAGTTGAATAATCAGAATCGGCAGGAAAGGAATGATTACTCAGAAGTGCTGACTTACTCCAGTAAGTTCCATTACCATGTAGCTGGACTTCCCTCTGAAGTTACTTATCATGAAATCTAACAATGATCATACTCTTTGTAATAACTGGACCCTTGTATTTCACCACACGTCTTTCCTCGGGAATGATTTCTAAGAGGAAGCTTGTCGGGATCTTATCTTGGTCCATAAATAAAAACTGCATTAATTTTAATGTATGTCTCACCCTTTCCAAATATATCTCCATACATCTGATGGATACAGCACGTGTTCACTCCAAACAGGTGCTAAACACAGTTGTTTGTGTCTTGGCAGAATCTGTTGTGGATTAACTGTCAGCACTTTTAGACACACCTGTTCCACAAATGCCTTGCAGTGTGGAACATCTTATAGAGGAACATATGTTTCAGAGACAAATGGGAGACAAATGTGTTTATCAACACAAAGGAGTCCTCTTTTCTTCCCTCCACCCTGGGCCCCTGGCCTGAATGCACTTTGATTTTTTTTTTAAACATATTTCTAGGTATGGAATCTGCTGGCATCCATGAAACAACTTATAACAGTATCATGAAGTGTGACATTGATATCCGCAAGGACCTGTATGCCAACAATGTCTTATCTGGAGGTACCACCATGTACCCTGGTATTGCTGATCGCATGCAGAAGGAAATCACTGCCCTGGCTCCCAGCACCATGAAGATTAAGGTAAAGAACTCCTGTGGTGTGAGAGCCAAGGCAGGACTTAGTATTCCAAGTAGAACTCACATTTTGCTTCCCACCTACTATAAACTTTACTAGCTTTTCTAGCACTTTTCCTGAGATAGGAGACTTTAAAAACATTTTCAAGCAGCAGATAATAATAAATCTTGGAAGGAAAAAAAAAATCTAAATCTTCGGACATGTTTTAAAAGTCCCCAACTTTTGGGCTGTCCTCTATCATGCATATAGCTTGTTGCCACATTATACTCTAGTTCAGGGCAGTGGGGCAATTCTATTTTGTAGAGCCTTTGATAATGGAAATAATGAAATAGAGGACAGTGTGTAAAACTCGATTCAGTCATATTAGTTTCTGGTATGAAGCATCTCACGTTACAATGAATTAACATCTAATATTTTTTTCGGCGAATCTCTCTCTCTGGCATGTTGCTTGATCTGTTGCCTGGAATGTGAGAGTTCACTGGAAGTTTTTCTTTCCTTCCTGCAGATTATTGCTCCCCCTGAGCGTAAGTACTCTGTCTGGATCGGGGGCTCCATCCTGGCTTCCCTGTCCACCTTCCAGCAGATGTGGATTAGCAAGCAAGAGTATGATGAGGCAGGCCCGTCCATCGTCCACCGCAAATGCTTCTAAGGTGCCTTCTCTCTTAGTCTACCTTACATTCAGGATGACAGTATTATGCTTCTTGGAATCTTCCGAACCACCCTCCCTTATCTCTCATCAATCATTGTACAGTTTGTTTACACATGTGCAATTTATTTGTGCTTCTAATATTTATTGCTTTATAAATAAACCAGACCCGGACTTGCAACATACGAAAGTCTCTCATCTTTCTTTTTCTGGTAGGCATGGGGAGGAACCAATGTCTGCTCACTTCAGTCTGTGAATTCATATATTGGTGGCTTTGACCCCATGAGCACTGTAATATTACAGTAGCACAAAGTTGAGCCGATGAATTAGTGTGACATTTAGCGGGGGCTTAACAATACTAAATATCAGTTTTCCACTTTGGGACAGAATCATGAATATATTTCACATGTGAAAAGTAGATTAACTTTAGCTCCACTTAAGCGAGAAATGAAATCGGATTTCACAATACTTTAAGATTAGTTACTATGGATGACAGTGAAAGTTGTTTTCATATAGGCTCCAGTTGTTTTCGTAACTTTGTAGAAACCACATACACATTGGTAATGAGGAAGTTTTAAGTAAGTTAGCTTAAATTCTCAATGCTGGATTCCTCAGTTGTCTTTCCAAGGGCTATGCATGTTAATGGTGAAACACTGAGGCTGGCTCACGGTTAAGCCCAGCCACATCTAGTTCTAAACACTCCCTAAACAAATCAAGATCATTGTGCATATTCAAACTAAACATGAGGAAACAGGTACCAGATCCTTTTGCCTCATCAGTAACTAATTTGTGGGACATAAGTCGTCAGTCTCTTCATGTCTTTGAAATCTTGGAATTTTGGGTTGAGTGTAGTGAAGGCCAGGAAGTCTGAAGGATCAAGGGGAGTGGACAGCCACAATATTCCTTTTATTTCATGCTGGACTCTGCAACGTATGCTGTGGGGGCTGCTGGGAGCAGCATCCAAAGCAATCAGTCTTGCTCTGTCCTTGAGGAGCTCACCTACACTATGTGTAAACTCCCAATGTGTGTGGTCTGGGAGACTTCAAGGAGATGGACACGGGTCTGAGTCTTGAAGACTGGTTAAGAAGTACAGAGGTGAGGGGTGCCTGGGTAACTCGGTTAAGCATCTGACTTCAGCTCAGGTCATGATCTCACAGTTCATGAGTTGAAACCCCACATGGGCTCCACGCTGACGGCATGGAGCCTGCTTGGGCTTCTCTCTCTCTCTTCATCTCTCTCTGCCCCTCTCGCATTCATCTCTCTCTCAAAAACATAAATAAGGGGACAGAAGCCAGCAAACAAGGCACAGGGCAGGCTGGTGGGAGCTGATGGCTTAGGAAATCACTTTGGAAAGGTAGATTTCCACCTACTTGCAAAAGCTCTAAAATTTTTCATTTTCAAGTTAATTGTTCATGAACTGTTGGAGCATTTGAATGGATGTATTTAAACTTAAATATTGATGAGGGAATCAAGACAGAAAGATTAAGCAGCTAGTGCAGTGTTAACACAGTTTGTGGAATACCCAAGCAAGGAAGCCAGATTTTCTGACATCTTATCTAATGGTCTTCCTCAAAGCATCTTTAGTCATAAATCTTTAGTTTTAAACTATACTCATAATGTTATAAACATACATAAACCTTCAGTCATGCATTAATTCTATCACCTAGCCTTTTGGGAGTCTGGATTCAAAATTTTGCGTGTTTGGGGCTCATCAGACATCTTATTTTTTTAATTTTTTTTTTTTAATTTACATCCAAATTAGTTAGCACATAGTGCAACAATGATTTCCGGAGTAGATTCCTTAATGCCCCTTATCCATTTAGCCCACCCCCCCCCCACAACCCTTCCAGTAACCCTCTGTTTGTTCTCCATATTTGTCTCTTATGTCTTGTCCCCCTCCCTGTTTTTATATTATTTTTGTTTCCCTTCCCTTGTGTTCATCTGTTTTGTCTCTTAAAGTCCTCATATGAGTGAAGTCATATGATATTTGTCTTTCTCTGACTAATTTCGTTTTGCATAATCCCCTTTAGTTCCATCCAGGTTGTTGCAAATGGCAAAATTTCATTCTTTTTGGTTTCTGAGTAATACTCCATTGTTTATATATACCACTTCTTCTTTATCCATTCATCCATCGATGGACATTTGGGCTCTTTCCATACTTTAGCTATTATTGATAGTGCTGCTATAAACATTGGGGAGCATGTGCCCCTTTGAAACAACATACCTGTAGCCCTTGGATAAATACCTAGTAGTGCAGTTGCTGGGTCATAGGGTAGTTCTATTTTTAATTTTTTGAGGAACCTCCATACCATTTTCCAGAGTGGCTGAACCAGCTTGCATTCCCACCAGCAATGCAAAAGAGATCTTCTTTCTCCGCATCCTCACAACATCTGTTGTTGCCTGAGTTGCTAATGTTAGCCATTCTGACAGATGTCAGGTGGTATCTCATTGTGATTTGATTTGTATTTCCCTGATGATGAGTGATGTTGAGCATTTTTTCATGTGTCAGTTGGCCATCTGGATGTCTTCCTTGGACAAGTGTCTATTCATGTCTTTCGCCCAGGTCTTCACTGGATTATTTATTTTTTGGGTGTTGAGTTTGATAAGTTCTTGATAGATTTTGGATGTTAACGCTTTATCTGATATGTCATTTGCAAATATCTTCTCCCACTCTGTCAGTTGCCTTTTAGTTTCGCTGATTGTTCCCTTCGCTATGCAGAAGCTTTTTATTTTGATAAGGTCCCAATAGTTCATTTTTGCTTTTGTTTCCCTTGCCTCTGGAGACGTGTTGAGTAGGAAGTTGCTGTGGCCAAGATCAAAGAGGTTTTTGCCTGCTTTCTTCCCAAGGATTGTGATGGCATCCTGTCTTACATTGAGGTCTTTCATCCATTTTGAGTTTATTTTTGTGGTTGGTGTAAGAAAATGGTCCAGGTTCATTCTTCTGCATGTCACTGCCCAGTTTCCCAGCACCACTTGCTGAAGAGACTGTCTTGATTCCGTTGGATATTCTTTCCTGCTTTGTCAAAGATAAGTTGGCCATATGTTTGTGGGTCCATTTCTGGGTTCTCTATTCTGTTCCACTGATCTGAGTGTCTGTTTTTGTGCCAGTACCATACTGTCTTGATGATTACAGGTTTGTAGTATTGCTTGAAGTCTGGGGTTGTGATGCCTCCTGCTTTGGTTTTCTTTTTCAAGTTTGCTTTGGCTATTCGGGGTCTTTTCTGGTTCCATACAAATTTTAGGATTATTTGTTCTAGCTCTGTGAAAAATGCTGGTGTTATTTTGATAGGGATTGCACTGAATATGTAGATAGATTGCTTTGGGTAGTATCGACATTTTAACAATATTTGTTCTTCCTATCCAGGAGCATGGAATCTTTTTCCATTTTTTTGCGTCTTCTTCAATTTATTTCATAAGCTTTCTGTAGCTTTCAGTGTATAGATTTTTCACCTCTTTGGTTAGATTTATTCCTAGGTGTTTTATGGGTTTTGGTGCAATTGTAAATGGGATCAATTTCTTGATTTCTCTTTCTGTTGCTTCATTGTTGGTGTATAGGAATGCAACCAATTTCTGTGCATTGATTTTATCTCCTGCTACTTTGCTGAATTCTTGAATCAGTTCTAGCAGTTTTTTGGTGGAATCTTTTGGGTTTTCCGTATAGAGTATCATGTCATCTGCGAAGAGTGAAAGTTTGATCTCCTCCTGGCAGATTTGGATGACTTTTATTTCTTTGTGTTGTCTGATGGCAGAGGCTAAGACTTCCAATACTATGTTGAATAACAGTGGTGAGAATGGACACTTCTGTCGCATTCCTGACCTTAGGGGGAAAGCTCTCAGTTTTTCCCCATTGAGGATGATATTAGCATTGGGTTTTTCATATATGGCTTTTATGATCTCGAGGTATGATCCTTCTATCCCTACTTTCTTGAAGGTTTTTATCAAGAAAGATGCTGTATTTTGTCAAATGCTTTCTATCTATTGAGAGGATCATATGGTTCTTGTTCTTTTATTGATGTGATTAATCACATTGATTGTTTTGTGGATATTGAACCAGACCTGCATCCCAGGTATAAATCCCACTTGGTCATGGTGAATAATTTTTTTAATGTATTGTTGGATCTGATTGGCTAATATCTTGTTGAGGATTTTTGCATCCATGTTCATCAGGGAAATTGGTCTATAGTCTCCTTTTTTAGTGGAGTCTCTGTCTGGTTTTGGAATCAGGGTAATGCTGGCTTCATAGAAAGAGTTTGGAAGTTTTCCTTCCATTTCTATTTTTTGGAACAGCTTCAAGAGAATTGGTGTTAACTCTTCCTTAAATGTTTGGTAGAATTCCCCTGGAAAACCATCTGGCCCTGGACTCTGGTTTTTGGGAGATTTTTGATTACTAATTTGATTTCCTTACTGGTTATGGGTCTGTTCAAATTTTCTGTTTCTTCCTGTTTCAGTTTTGGTAGTGTATATGTTTCTAGGAATTTGTTCATTTCTTCCAGATTGCCCATTTTATTGGCATATAATTGCTCATAATATTCTCTTATTATTGTTTTTATTTCTGCTGTGTTGGTTGTGATCTCTCCTCTTTCATTCTTGATTTTATTTATGTGGGTCCTTTCCTTTTTCTTTTTGATCCAACTGGCTACTGGTTTATCAATTTTGTTAATTCTTTCAAAGAACAAGCTTCTGGTTTCATTGATCTGTTCTACTGGTTTTTGTTGTTGTTGTTGTTGTTGTTGTTGTTGTTGTTGTTGTTGTTTGGTTTTGATAGCATTAATTTCTGCTCTAATCTTTATTTTTTTCTGTCTTCTGATGGTTTTGGGTTTTATTTGCTATTCTTTTTCCTGCTCTTAAGGCATAAGGTTAGGTTGTATATCTGAGATCTTTCTTCCTTCTTTAGGAAGGCCTGGATTGCTATATACTTTCCTCTTATGACTACCTTTCCTGCATCCCAGAGGTTTTGGGTTGTGGTGTTATCATTTTCATTGACTTCCATGAACTTTTTAATTTCCTCTTTAACTTCTTGGTTAACCCATTCATTCTTTAGTAGGATGTTCTTTAGTCTCCAAGTATTTGTTACCTTTCCAAATTTTTTCTTGTGGTTGATTTTGAGTTTCATAGAGTTGTGGTCTGAAAATATGCACAGTATGATCTCGATCTTTTCATACTTACTTAGGGCTGATTTGTGTCCCAGTATGTGGTCTATTCTGGAGAATGTTCCATGTGCATTGGAGAAGAATGTATATTCTGCTGCTTTAGGATGAAATGTTCTGAATATATCTGTTAAGTCCATCTGGTCCAGTGTGTCATTCAAAGCCATTGTTTCCTTGTTGATTTTTTGATTAGATGATCTGTCTATTGCTGTGAGTGGGGTGTTGAAGTCCCCTACAATTTGGTACTACTATCAATGAGTTTCTTTATGTTTATGATTAATTGATTTTTATATTTGGGTGCTTCCACATTTGGCACATTAATGTTTACAATTGTTACATCTTCTTGGTGGATAGACCCCTTAATTATGATATAATGCCCTTCTTCATTTCTTGATATAGTCTTTATTTTAAAGTCTAGATTGTCTGAATTAAGCCAGTATTCTGGTTTTCTTTTGTTGACCATTAGCATGATAGATGGTTCTCTATCCCCTTACTTTCAATATGTCTTTAGGTCTAAAGTGGGTCTCTTGTAAATAGCATATAGATGGATCTTGTTTTCTTATCCAATCTGTTACCCTATGTCTTTTGATTGGAGCATTGAGTCTATTGACATTTAGAGTGAGTACTGAAAGATATGAATTTATTGCTAAATTTATGTTGCTTATAGAGTTGGAGTTTCTGGTGGTGTTCTCTGGTCCTTTCTAGTCTTTGTTGCTTTTGGTCTTTATTTGTTTGTTTTTGTTTTTGTTTTTGGTTTTTCCATCTTTTCTCCCCTCAGAGAGTCTCCATTAAAATTTCTTGCAGGGCTGGTTTAATGGTCACAAACTCCTTTAATTTTTGTTTGTCTGGGAAACTTTTTATCTTTTCTTCTATTTTGAATGACAGCCTTGCTGGATAAAGAATTCTTGGCTGTATATTTTTCTGATTCAACACATTGAATATATCCTGCCACTCCTTTCTGGCCTGCCAAGTTTCTGTGGATAGATCTGATGCAAACCTGATCTGTCCTCCCTTGTAGGTTAAGGACTTTTTTCCCTTGCTGCTTTCATGATTCTCTCCTTGCCTGAGTATTTTGTGAATTTGACTATGATATGCCTTGTTGATGGTCGGTTTTTGTTGAATCTAATGTGGGTCCTCTGTGCTTCCTGGATTTTCATGTCTGTGTCTTTCCCCAGGTTAGAAAAGTTCTCCACTATGATTTGCTCACAAAACCCTTATTTCTCTCTCTTCCTCTTCTGGGACCCCTATGATTCTGATGTTGTTCCTTTTTAATGAGTCACTGATTTCTCTAATTCTTAAATCGTGCTCTTTTGCCTTAATCTCCCCCTTTTTTCTGCTTCATTATTCTCCATAAGTTTGTCCTCTATATCACTGATTCTCTGTTCTGCCTCATCCATCCTTGCCACTGCAGCATCCATTCGAGATTGCAGTTCAGTTATAGCATTTTTTATTTCATCTTGACTACCTTTCACTTCTTTTATATCCACAGAAAGCAATTCTAATCTATTTTTTACTCCAGCTCGTATTCTTATTACCATGATTATAAATTCTGGTTCAGACACCTTGCTTGTATCTGTGTTGGTTAAGTCCCTGGCTGTCGTTTCCTCCTGCTCTTTCTTTTGGGGTGAAGTCCTTCATTTCATCATATTGAAGGGAGAAAAGGAATTAATGAGGTAAGAAAATTAAAATTAAAAAAGTATTAAAATTAAAAAATTAAACACACACACACACAAAAAAAATCAAATAAATGATGCTAGATCCTAGGTGTGTTTTGGTCTGGGTGTTGAAAGGGGCTTGACAGATTAGAGAAAAAATGGGAAAGAAAAAAAAGGAAATCGTTTGAAAATTTGAAAAAATGAATACACTGAAGTAGACTAAAATTAAATGATGTAAGGAAAATAGAATTTGAAAAAATTTACACAAAAGTAAAAAATATAGTAGAAAAAAATTAAAGAAAAATATTTTTAAAGAAATTTAAAATAAAAATGAATTTTTTCTCTTTATGTATTCAAGAAAAGGAACAAAAAAAAAAAGAAGAAAGAGAGAAAGAAGGAAAGAAAATTGAATAAATGGACCAGCGAACAGACTGAAATACAATTGAAATTACTTCATTCTCCCCTAGGAGTCAAACTATGAAGTGCTTTATAGTCCATAAACTAAGCAGGCAGAGAGACTTGTGTTCCTGAAGAGTGACGTTGGCCCAGTTGGGCAGGGTTTAGTGTAATGGCTCCGTTCTCCACTAGATGGCGCTGCTTAGCTTACTGGGGTGGATTCTTGAGGCGCTTGTAGGTGCGTATGCGCATGCGCGGAAGCATTGCCCGTGGCATCACCCTGTTACCCACTGTCTTGTATCAGATCTGATCTCCGCGAGCAATCGCGCACCTGTCCTTTGTCTTCAGCTTCAATCCACTCCCTGCTTTTACACAGTCCGTGACCAAGCCCCACGCAACACCTCCCTCCTGAGTTTCGTCTCAGATGCGGCTGTTTTTCCCCGACCCTTACTTCTGAGGGACTGCAGCTTTGACCCGTTTAGGCCGCTCTGCAGGAGGGTCTCACCAAGCAATGGCCAGGTGCTGGCCGCACCCAGGAACATTTGCTGGACCGGGCTGCTGCCGATGCCCAGAGACTGCGCCGGGTGCCAGCCCGCCCCAGAAAAAGTTTGCAAGATGGTGTAGCATCAGAATTTCAGGGATTATGGAAAATCACAACACACATCTGGCACCAGTCTTCACCCTTAATGACCTTGTTCCAGCACCAGCGAATGTGGTTGTTCTCCTGGGTCCACTGGGGCCTTATCTTTGGGGGACCACACAGCCTCTACCAGGTGTCCTCCCAGCAGGGCAACCGCCTCTCCCGTGTGGCCTGAAGAACCCTGGACTCCACTCTGCTCCTGGGGATTCGCCTTTCTCACCAGAGCACTGCCAGGTATTAAGCTGTGGAGTTAAGACTCTATGCTCCCCCTGTTTATAGTCTTAATGGAATTTAAACCCTCTCCTTTCTCCTTTCTCGTTCAGTCCCTACGGCTGTTTCCACTTTTCCACTTTTCCACTTTCTCTCCAGCTGCTTTTTTGGGGATGTTGTTTTTCCCGTATCCCCTCCCCCTCCCCCCCACCGTCCTCTCTCCACACACAAAAATACCTCCTGCCCTCCGCAGCTTCTCCCCCAGTTCACCTCTCTGCGCCGCGTACCTGCTGAATTCTGTGGTTCAGGTTGTGCAGATTGTTGCGTTAATCCTCAAATCAGTTTTGTAGGTGTGCAGGATGGTTTACTGTTGGTCTGGCTGTATCTCATGGACGTGAGACACACAAAAAACTTCCACACTGTTCCGCCATCTTGGCTCCTCCTCCCCCCATCAGATATCTTTAGTAAAGTTGCCAATGTCATTATTCAAGGTCATAATTGTGTCTTTATAATATTCACTCCCAAAGTATCTCTTGATTCCTGACTCTGGGCAGTAGTAGTTCCAGGGGACACAAAGGTGAATCAAAGCACATTTTCTGTGCTTAAGGAGTCAGAGTTTAGAGCTCCATGTTTAGCATAGAGGAATGGAAGTCCTTCTTTGCATTAAGCGTTAAATAATAAGTAAAATGGCAGCATTTCAAACCCCCCACCCCCAGCTGTGTCCCATAGCATAGATAGATTGGCTTAAAAGCTAGGTATTAACCAAGAAGATGGAATTGGGGCATATATGAGGAGATGACTTAACCAGTCTCTGTGTCCTTTTTTTTTCATTTCCTAAATTGAATACATAAGTATTATGAATTTTATCCTCAGACTATAGAATGAATACTTCAACTTTAGGCAACTGGCTGGGCTATCGCCTAGGTGCTTTCCATGTATGAATGGAAAGGGAATAGGTATTGTTTTTTCTCCTTAAAAGTAGAAGTTTTTGGAATCAACATCTGATATATGCATAAGTGATAAGCACATAGATCTTGTTGAATTCTTAGGTTTTCTCATCTTTGCTTGGTGATATGTATAAGATACTAGAACAGCTAATTATTCTCATAATTGTGCTGCAGGAAGACAGTGAGGCAACAAAGTTTTTTTTAGTGTTTTATTTATTTTTGAGAGAGAGAGAGATAGAGCGAGCAGGGGAAGGGCAAAGAGAGAGGGAGACACAGAATCCGAAGACAGGCTCCAGGCTCTAAGCTGTCAGCACAGAGCCCGATGCAAGGTTTGAACTCATGAACTGTGAGATCATACCCTGAGCTAGGGCCAAACGCTTAAATAACTGAGCCACCCAGGTGCCCCAAGTTTGTTTTTTTAAGGCTATCGTCACATGTGTAAAATATTTGAGAGGTCTATAGTGAATGTGTCTTTGGTTAAGATGCAATGTAAATAACCTATAGAGATCATGATATTTCTTCTCAATTTACAATGAAAAGACTATTTTGTTAATTTCTAACATCCCCAACACCATTTCTTCATTTTTCCTAACAACGGTCATCTCTTAGCAATGGTCATTATGTAAATGAGATTAAATAATCAAAAGAATATGGAGCACTTGGGTGGCTCAGTCGGTTAAGCGGTTAAGCGTCTGATTTGATTTCAGATCAGGTCATGCTCTCGGTTTGTGAGTTTGAGTGCTGCATCGGGCTCTGCCCTGGCAGTGCAGAGCCTGTTTGGGATTCTCTCTCCCTCTCACTTTGACCCTCCCCTGCTCTCTCTCTCTCTCTCAAAAATAAACTAAGAAAAATAATTTTTTAAAATAATCAAAAGAATAGAGTTACAGAGAAAAGGAAAATTACTGAAGAAAATGGAATAGAGAAGCGGCATCAGTTGACTATAACAATGTCAGTTTTCTCTCCATTTCTTCTATGGAATCTGTTATGGACTGAATTGTTTCCCCCCAAATTCGTATGCTGAAACCCCAACCCCTAATGGGACTGTGTTTGGAGATAGAGCCTTTAAGGAGGTAATTAAAATTAAATGAGGTGATAAGGGTAGAACCCTAATACAATAGGACATGTGTTCTTATAAGAAGAGAAAGTACAAGGAGTGTGCATGTACAGATGAAAGGGCAGGTGAGGTCACAGCAAGGAGGCAGCCGTCTGCAAGCCAGGTAAAGACGTCTTACCGGAAACCAACCTGCTGGCACCTAGATCTTGAACTTCCAGACTTCAGAACTGTGAGAAAACTAATTTCTATTGTTTAAGCCTCCCAGTGAGTGCTATTATGTTAGAGTAGCCTGAGCAGACTAATACAAGATTTTCCCACATGTTTGACCTGATGGCCCAAGATTCATGGTTTACCAACTTATAGGCCTCTGAAAGAAAAGAGTGTCTTCCTATCTGTTTCTGACAAAACTTCCAGGGAAGTCTCAGTCTGGTCAGGCTTAAAGACTGAGTCATACAATCTTCATCATACGGACTGGCCAATATTAAGTAAGGGAGGGGTAATTCTCCAACAGAGGGCAACAAAATGGCATACACACAATACTGGATGAGCTAGAGCAGAAGGGAAAAATGGTAGTTTGTGGGCGAGGGCTCCAACTTCCAGTTTGGGAGTTTTATATGATATAGCAGGTCCTGAGAAGGGCTTGAGAAGAGCAATGACTTCACTTAAAAAACTGGGGGGTAAAACTGAGAAACTTTGGATGGTGGTATGTGTGACTGACCAGACTTTTTCCAGACTCCAGTATAGCCCAGGACCCAGGAACCCAGTGATCTCTCTATGACCAGATTTGCCAGGTATTTTAAAAAGAAATAAGTCAGATTCACTTTATGATTAACAAGACACAAATGCTATAAATATCTCCTAGTAACTGATAGGTAGTGAAGAAATTTTGAGTCTTTTAGGCCAAAACTGGCAAGGGTTGTTGATAGTCGACTTAAGATTGTTAACTTTAAACAGAGCAAAGAGTAATTTTATTTAAGCAAAGAAAACCCGACTTTATTCAGAAATAACAGAAGAATTACAATTTGGGACAAGCAGGCCATGGTGATCCATTAGCAAGTCCAAAGGGACAAAGGGAAGGTCAGCTTTTATTGGGTTTTAGGAGGATATTGTAGGAGCGTGGCTTAGAACAAAAGTTTATGGGAGAAGAAGAAGAATTCAAGGTTGTGGTTTCTTATTGGCTACAAGTGGGGGTTACTGCAATGTTGCTGGGGCAGGGAGGGATCTTCTTTCCTTTTCTTAAATGCAGGAGACAAAATTCCTATGTGAAAAATGTCCTCCTTTGCCAGAATAATTCTGATCCTCCTTCCCGCTGGTTACACTGGCTTCAAAGAGTGGTACATGCACGAGAGCTCCCCCTTCAGGGCTTCCCCGCTCCATTTTAGATGAGATTTCCTTTATTTTCACAAGGTCTGGGCTCATTATACAAGGAATTTCTCCTTCTGGCGGAACTTGGCTGTTGCCATGGCAACCAAACTCTCATTTGGAAGCTACAGGATAAAAGCATTGGAGAGATTGTAGAAGTATACTTTTGGCCACCAGTGAGCCTGATGGTAGAAGAAGTTCAGTTGATGTGCAATCGACACTGACCAGGCAGATAAAGAGTTCAAGACTGGCTCTCTTCAGTTGTTGGGGTTCTGGGCTCTCTTCCCTGCTTGGCAAAGGAGAGCTGAGTCAGGTGAGAAGTAAGCAGGGTGGCCTGCAGCAGTCTTAGCAATGTTGTTTGCTTATTGTCCTGCATTGTTTTACTGCAGCTTCCATGGGAATCAGGGTTGGGGAGGGGAAGCAGAAAGAAACAGACCCAAGAGAAGGTTTCAGTAAAGCTGAATTAAAATATGGCATTAGTAGTAGATGAGCAATGGACTCTGCAGGCAAGTGTCAGCAAGGACTTGGGTTAACAGGTTCACTTGAAGAGCTTTGGAAATACTACTGGATAGTGACAGGGCATGCATCATGTAGGGTAGGAGATGAGAGTGCAGGTACCATGTAGGAGTTTTAAAAGCAATTTTAAAAAATAACGAAATTTACCAAGACATCTTTAACTTTAGGATCTACACTTTGAACTTCTTTTCCAGTGTCTTCTACCCAATGCTGGCTACCCAGGACATTCTCCCTACCCCTCACTTTTTTTTTTTTTTTTTTTTGAGAGAGACAAAGCAGGGGAGGGGCAGAGATAGAGGGAGACACAGAATCCGAAGCAGGCTCCAGGCTCTGAGCTGTCAACACAGAGTCCAATGCGGGGCTCGAACTTACCACAAAATCATGACCTGAGCTGAAGTCAGATGCTTAACTGACCGAGCCACCTAGGCGCACCCCCCCCCTTTTGTTTTTAAAATATTTATTTATTTTTGAAAGAGAGACAGACCTACCACTCACATCTTGATGAACTTCCCTTTTCTTCACTTGCATTTCCCTAGAGAACAGACCACGTTAGCTAGCATGTCAGTTACCTAATCTATATGCCTGGGGGAAAGTTAGAGAACATATTTTCCCACTAGAGAACACACTTATAATTTGACGATAGTTTTCTGTATGACATTGTTTGTTATTTTTATTATACTAATCTGAAGGAATGATGTTGCAGAGGGCTTTCAGTCAAAAAGATTGAAGTTCAAATCCTGGTTCTGCCTTTAAGTAAATAACTTAGACTCTCTGAACGTCAGAACAGAGGGGCTCACTAAAATCATGCTCCCAGAGTTGCCATGAGGCTGTAGTGATATCATGTACTAAGACACCAAGCAGAGTGCCCAGTACAAGGACACCTGTGCTTCAATTGAACTTCAACCCAGTTGACTTCCCTTCCCCAACTGCTTTTTTTCTTTCTTTCTAGCATGGATTATGAAGATTCGGTCTTGAGGGGTGGATAGAGGAGGAAATGAGTTGTAAAGTTCCCTTCAAATCACATTGCAATGAGTTCTCCATAGATCTTGAACTTTTCTTGAGCCAAAGAATCAGAATAGGACAAATGAAGGAATAGAAAGCTTGAGAGAAAGAAAAAAGGCAAAGAGGAAACCAAGGCTCTTGCTTGGAGACCTAGAAGACAAATTAAAGGAAGTTGTGGTGGGGAGGCTACATTATGAGCACATGTGTGTGCATGTGTGTTTGTACTCCCACACAGAACACAGGTGAGAGCAATCAACAGAGAGTAGAGCTGTTGGCCATGTGGAGAGGATTTCCTTTCTGTTCTTCTGTGCTCTTTGACTCCCACCATCCTCCCTTACCTTCTTCTGGCCCCCAGTCAAGAGCCTTGGTTTCCCCTCTTTTCACTTTACATCCATGAAATTAGCATAGATGGGCAAACAGATGTTCAATTGTTTCAAGTAACATTGACAGGAGAGAATTTGGTTCCACAAATCAAGTCTCCCAGCTAACCCCTTTCTTACCAACTGGGCCCTTGCGGGAGAGCCACTTTGGGAGACAGATTATTCCTGCCCCACTGCCCCTCAGCTTCCTGGTTCCATGCCATACACGTGCCTCACTGGACTTCTCTCATCTTCTCTGGGGTCTTGAGTTCTATGTTCCTCGGCCCCAGTTTCTGGTCAGTGCTCTTCTAGCCTTAAGGACAGAACCTTCCTCAAACTATTTCAGGTTAGGAAGAGAGTTTATTAAAACCATATAGAGGAACTCTCAGAACCTGAAAACAGAAAGTAAGGGATAATAGTAGACCCTACTTCCTTGTTTTGTTAGATTAGATAATATATCTGAAGGGTTTAGTGCAGTGTGGGCACAGAGGATGCACTCAATCATTGTTAAATAATATTCTTAATATCATAATCATTAACATCTTAGGCATCCAGCCCATTGGCTACTATACCCATTTTATTTTTGAAAATTGAGACCTTAAGTGGCTATTTGCCTTACATTATGCTGTTAATAAATGGCAGAGCCCAGAGTCGGGATTCTTGAGGCTGCTGCCCATCCTAGTCAGCAGCCCGTCGATCTCATCTCTGAGGCTAGCTGGAAAGCAGAGAACATGCTCTCAGCACGTATTCAACCCACTAGTAAGAAGTTGAGTTCCGGGGCGCCTGGGTGGCGCAGTCGGTTAGGCGTCCGACTTCAGCCAGGTCACGATCTCGCGGTCCGTGAGTTCGAGCCCTGCGTCAGGCTCTGGGCTGATGGCTCAGAGCCTGGAGCCTGTTTCCGATTCTGTGTCTCCCCCGTTCATGCTCTGTCTCTCTCTGTCCCAAAAATAAATAAAAACGTTGGGAAAAAAAAATTAAAAAAAAAAAAGTTGAGTTGCTGTCATATTCTCAGTGTTCAGAAAGGAGCTTTAAGGAGAAAAAGAAAATTATCCTGTCAAATAGTTTAAATCTAGTTGGAAGAATTGATTGTTTGTTTGACTGATTGATTAAGCCACTTATTGGGATCTTTGTACTGAGCGCTGGGGACAAAGCAGACATGGCCAGAATACTCATGTGGCTTACATTTCAGTGGTCCAGTGTGTTTATGTGTTGGGGTGGCACTGGGGGAAGAACAAATGTCCAAATCTACATATACATAGATAGAACTTGATCTCAGCCCAAGGAGGAAATAGCAGAGTGCAGTGAATGGAGATTCTAGTAGAGAGGAAGATTCCAGTTAGGTAAGACTGTCAGGGAAAGCCTCTTTGTAAAGGCAACATTAAATCTGAGTTCTGAAGAATGGGAAAAGTCAGCAGTAGAAATAGCATCTGTAAAGACCCAGATGTGGAAGAGTTTACTGTGTTGAAAGAAGTGAGAGGAGCCTAGTGGATGAAAGTGTTGAGGGATGAAGGGGTTGGTAGATTAAGTGCCACTGGAGAGGTGGTCATAACACCCATTATACAGGGCCTCTGGACCATGATAAAGTTTGGCTTCTATTCTAAAGGTAACAGAATGATGTTAAAGGGTTTTAAGCTTACAAATATAAAACATATTTTAAAACCTTATTCTAGGTACCTTGTGGGGACTGGACTGGAGAAACAAGAGTGAAGGCACATAAATCACTAGGAGCTCTTACATTGATGCGGGCAGGAGATGCTAGGTCTTGGATCTGAAGGAATCTGTGAAGATGGGGAGAAGTGTAGATAGGGTCAAGATGGGTTTCATAAGCAGCAATGACAGGGTGTGCGGTGGGCTGGATGAGGCAGGCAAGAAGAGGGAGTGGCCATTGAGGCTACCCAGACTGCTGGCTTGGCTGGGCTAGGTGTTTTCAAGGAAATTAAAATTTCAAGGTAATTTAAATGCAGCTCCAGTCCTACATGGGAGAGAGGGCATTACCCAAAGATGGGATTTGCCCTGAGTCTTGAAAAGTGGTAAGGGTTTGGGAGAATGGGAGGGAGACTTGAATGGGCAGAGAGTGGTTTGAGGGACATGAAAGTGGTAGGGAGACCTGACTCAGAGTGTGTGTGGTGGGGAGGCAACAATCCGCTTGATTGGGACCCAGTAGGATGAGGACTAGGGCATGGGTTTTGGAGACACAGGAGAGCAGTGCCCTTGCCTATAAAACACAGATGACGCTAGAACCGCCCTTCAAAGTTGCTGTGAAGATTAAATGGAATAAAGTTGATACCATGCTCAGACCTTGACACATAGTAGGACCTTAGTTAATGCTCTATAATCATTATCATTAATATTTTTACATTTACATATATTTATTTATATACAGTGTATGTGATATATATTACACATTATACGCACACACACGTGTTTGTATGTATGTGCATAAGAATTGAAAGACAGGTGTGGGAATTTGGATTTGATATGACAGCATGTGTGTTTTCTGCTGGTGTGTTTTCTGAGAGGTGAAGTGATCCACTGAATGATATTTAAAGAAGGTGAATTCTGGCATTTGGATCCAGAATGGCCTAGTGAGCAGAGATCCTTACTGAATAACTCAATAGTCCAAGAGCAGCTAGACAATTTAGGCAGCACATACTCCAAAGGCTGAGAATGTAAAGCTTCACATGCCAAAGGAGAGAGGGACCTAAATAACGTCATGACTTCGGGATATAGGGTTCAAAGAGTTCAATTAATAATCACCATGGCCTTACATTACAGGGCCTTTTCATAAAATCTAAACTGGCTTCCTGAATTCTCAGTGTAGGAAGCACTTTTCATACCACATTGAGCCTCCTCTCAAGTTAAAGCAACTTATTTTAAATGTGTTTAAATCTTACAGTAAAGGGTAGCCATAGTCTCCTTTATACCCGCTACTCTAGTGTCAATTCCATTGTGTTATAATAACTGGTTTGATGTTAATACATAAAAGGGAGCTCCGTCACTGAAATAGAGTATGAGGATTCCAGTTTTTAAAAAGAAAACCGTAGGTTGGTAGGGATGAGCGTTTCAGCAGGAAGAACTTGATGAGTGTTTACTCCAAATATAAATCTTAATAGGGAGGACATAAAATATAAAATATATATTCAAACTCTTAAGAGAAAGAAGCATGATACAAGGAATTGAAAATCTATTACAATAGTCACATGACGAATTGAAGCCTCCATCAGCTTGGGTCCCCACAGGATTAGAATGAGCAGTGCCTCCTGCAGACACAAAGCATAAATGAGAAATAAACTGTTATGTTAACCTGAGCCTGTTTGTTACCTCTGCAAAACCCATCCTGTTCTGGCTGTTCTCACCAGCTCTGGACACGGAACTCCCCAGGATTTCACTTTGCCTTAGGGCTCTGAGGCAATTTTATGCCAGCTGAATAATACATTTAAAATAATAAATATAATACAGGATTTTTGTTATTTCAGGTGGGATGATTGTTCAGGGTGTCCAAAGTACCACACTATCTGAAATGGATGTCTAGTATATCTAGTTTGGGATAATTTTTTTGTGTTTGCAGGGGGGCCGGGGTAGGGATGGGTTTTATTTGGCCTACGAATGAAGTAGAAGATCTATCTGAAGTTCCATCTTGTTGGTTCAACATGTAAGCAGAATGCTAAGGAAGTAGAAATGAAGGGTTTCATCCAGGTTACTTTGCTTTAGTCTGTGTCCAAAGTTTGCATCCAAATCTGCCTCATCATAGAATTATCTTTTTTTTTCCATTTTAGGTTATAATTCATATACCATACAATTCAGTCATTTAAAGTGCACAGCTTAATTGTTTTTTAGTATATTCACAGACAAGTGCAACCATTACCACAATTTTAGAACATTTTCATCACCTTAAAAAGAAACCTCATACCATTTAGCTCTTGTTCCTGTGTACCCACATGTAGAAGGACTCTCCAGTCAAGAGTAAAATTATAACCTTGTCTTTATATAAGTCCTCGATTGCAAGAAAAATAAGGAAAACAGTCAGGGCCTTTGTTCATGGGATTCCTTCCACATGGGCCTCTTTCTCACTCATGGCCAAGAACCTTGACAGCACAGAGAAGCCTTCTTGAGACTTTCATTGCAGTTAGACTCCTCCTTTGCCTCCACCCTTGGTTCATTTCTTTCATATCACATATTATTTTTTGTTTTCACTTTATTGAAGTGTAGTGTATGTACAATAAAACATGCCCATTTTAACCAAGCAATTCATCGACAAATGTGTATAACCAGTGACAACTACCCCAATCAAAATATGGCACACATTCCATCATGCCCCCAATTCCCTCCTGTTCCTCCAGATTCAGTCCTCTCCACCTCAATCCAAGGCAGCCCTTTCTATTATTACAGATTAGTGTTTTTTTTTCAACGTTTATTTATTTTTGGGACAGAGAGAGACAGAGCATGAACGGGGGAGGGGCAGAGAGAGAGGGAGACACAGAATCGGAAACAGGCTCCAGGCTCTGAGCCATCAACCCAGAGCCCGACGCGGGGCTCGAACTCACGGACCGTGAGATCGTGACCTGGCTGAAGTCGGACGCTTAACCGACTGCGCCACCCAGGCGCCCCTATTACAGATTAGTTTTATCCGTTCTTGAATTTCATACTAATCATAACTTAAATTGTTAGCTCACCTCTTTGCTGTCTCTACTACTAGACTTTTTTTTAAACCATCATTTCCTAGTACAGCATGTCTAGCACAGAGCTAGACAGTGTCAGAACGGATGAATCCCAAATCATTCTATTTATCAAGTTTAATTTTTTAAAAAAAGTGAAGCATCTAAACATTTGACAGTAACAGTGAGGACTTTATTGTGAGGTCTAACAAATAGGAGTCTCTTGTTCATCTCTTTTGCTCTCCCGCCCTACCCTTTTTCATCACAACAATGTCAAAAGTAGCCAGGTAGGGGAGAAAGCTGGGTAGAAGTCACATTCTTTTGCCTTTAGGCAAAATGTATTATTGTTTTTAATGAAAGGGTAGGAATGGTCTTATTCATTTGTAATGTTTTGTAACTTTCAACTTTGAGCTTTCAACTTTGTCAATGAAGACATTTCTTTTTACTTGTTTATTTAATTTTTTTAAAAATATGAAATGTATTGTCAAATTGGTTTCCATACAACACCCAGTGCTCATCCCAAAAGGTGCCCTCCTCAGTACCTATCACACACCCTCCCCTCCCTCCCACCCCCCATCATCCCTCAGTTTGTTCTCAGTTTTTAAGAGTCTGTTATGCTTTGGCTCTGAAGACATTTCTTAAGGGCATCTTGCAAATCCATCCATGACCTTGACAACAGGATATGAGATCAACTCAAACTACATCTCCATTTCTGAAAATACACTCAAGATTGGTGTCTTACCAGTAATGTCATGGCAACTCTGACAAAACATTGTTACTATGATATAATCAAACCTTGAGTCACATACCTTTGAACTGGAACTTCTCATTCATGCACAGGGGAGGATGGGGTCACATTCAGCATCTCTGCCTTGTAGATGGAAGAGCTGAGGTATAGAGATCCTTCTACAGAGTGTTCTTTGCTTCTTTGCATGCATTCACTGCAGGCGGTGTGTGCATCTCCCTTCAGCCAAAGTTCTAAATCTCTTTCTCTCTCAACTATCTAGGACACATGAGAATTAACCTACTCATGTAGATTACAGGGCCCCAGCCCTCATTAACCTTAATATTGAAAGAAATACAGCTTTTGTGGTAGGAGAAGTGGAAATGCCCTTCCACTCCGCACAAATAGCAACATTTGCATGAACAGAGGAAATGGACTTTTTAGGAGGTAGTTTATCCAATGTAAACATTTGTTTCCGGTTAGTAAACATTTCACATATATAACACTCGTGGATTGGTGGACCTGTTTATAAAGCATTATAAAATTGCATCCCTAAAGTTATTTTTTTAAATAGTAGATCAGGATGATGTCTACTCTATTTTCTTGATGTCCTTTGAATTAATGATTCTGTCCTAAAATTCTTTCCTTCCTCTACAGGAGGTATTTGAGTTTATTTGTTGAAGAACTGAACAGCTGGGCACTTGGTTTTTAAATATTGAAGTCAAATGTGCCCTAAACCTTCTCTTTTCCAGATTCAGGCTGTCTGTCCCCTGCTTGCCAGGCCTGACCTGGGTACTTCAATGGGATTTAAGTACTGAGCGAATCTCAGTCATGTCCTCATCCCTTCTCTTTGAAGATGTTGCTTTTGTTAATGACCCTGGGCTTGGGGGGACAGTCACCATTTGGGGGGAAGAGAAGAGGAAAGAGAGGACAGGATATAAATTCATAATCCCCAGCAAATTGGAAAAATGCCTGAGGACTGGTTTGTGCCTCTGAGAAGGCAGAAATGGGAGGCGGGTGGGGAAGAAGCAGCAGACCATGGCTGCTGGTTGGCAGGACAGATTCTAGAAGCAAATAAGCCCGTGTAAGAAAAGTTGGGCAAGTGGGCCATGTACACAGAAATGGTAGCTTATGAAACGCTCTCATTTTGCTAAGCCCTGATGATGCCCCCATCACCAGACCAGGGTCAGGCTTTTCCAAGAAGGCTGGGCAAATATCCATAACTGCTCATTCTGTTTCAATCCCTCTCCAAATAGTCATTACTCTCCTGCTGGCCCAGGCCAGCAGGCAAGTATTCAATTGCCCACCAGAATGAGTTGATACTGTTTAGAACTGTGTTTTTCAAACTGTAGGTCACGAGCCATTAAATGATTCTTGAAATGAGTTGAGTAGGTTCCAACCAACATTTTTTTTAAAGAAGCAGGGCAGAAAATAGAAAACATCAGAGTATGTTGTGTATGGTGTGGTGCATGGTGAGGGTGAATAATGTTTTGTGGAACTTGGTTTTAGTCCATATGTACTGGGTTGCAACATAAATGTGTGTGTGGGGGGGGGGGCATAGTGAAAAAACAGCATTTGAAAATTACTGGTTTACAACTACCGATTTTCAGATATTCTTTCAAGAAACCATTTTATTAGGAGGCTTTTCAAATATCCATATAGGTAGTGACAATAGTAAAACAGACCCCTTGTATCTTCATCTAGTTTCCAAATTGTCTTTTATAGATAATACTATCCTATTCATTTCCTTCAATAATTTATTTTTCTTTCTTTGCTCTGTCTTACCAAATGCAGGGAAGATTTCAGACAGAATCAAAGTAATCCTTCCTGATGGTTCAAGTTGTGAATATTTCAGGTCAGTTTTGAGAGCCTTCCTGAGAGGCCTCAGGAAACCCCTGGGAAAAACAAGTTTGGAAGGAGAACTGAGGCATACCTCACAGATGCTGCTTGCGCAGCACTGTGCCTTTTCTGGAAGAGACAGTTCTGTCATCCGGTTTAGTTCAAAGTTCTCTTCCCCCATTCCCTTTTTACCTCCTCCCCCTGAGAGAGTACAGAAGGAGAGAGCTGGGCGGAACCTGAGAACTTCTAGTCCAATGCTTTGTTTTACAGATGAAGAAACTGAACTCTAAGGGTGGGGACTGAAGTATCCGAGAGAGAGCCTCTCTTGTAATGCGGTCTGTCACAGTACCCACAGGAACCTGGCATTAGGGTCACCCTTTCACAGGCAGCAAACCAGGAGACAGAGAAATTAAATATCTCACCCAGAGCCTTTGACAACATCATTAGTGAATCAGGAAAAAACATGAAGTCTCTTCCTTCCCTCTCAGTACTTTCCTTCTTAAGATTGGACCAAGTAAGTCAGGGTTTGGATGGGGTGTGTGTGGAGGGAGGGATGGACCAGGACGGGGGAGTCACCAACTTGCATCGTGGTCCTGTCCCTTTCTCCAAGGCCACTTCAATCAGACAGAAGTGGCCCTGGTGCATTATCAAGATTGTCCCATGCACTTCTGCACACTCAGGACTTTACTTGCTCCCCAGACCACACAGCCCAACATGTTCCCAAGAATGCTTTAGGTGGTTTCAGAAGTTACATCCAGGATTTGGCCATCCCTTCATAAGCTCCAGCTCTGTGTGCAGTGTGGAATTTGAACTAGGAACTCCTACAGAAACTCCTACAGAAAAAGAAAAAAAAATAAGCTGAATTAAACAAAGACCTTACAACGTAGGAGAGATCAGTTGTGCCCCTATGTAAGGAGATAACACGTATAAGGCTAAAGACTAGTGTAGTGCCTACCTAGCCCATATTTAGTAACTGGTAGCCACTTTAAACCTTCTTTCCTAAGCTTTCAAACAATTACTTCTACTTCTCTCCCCTTCTCCTCTTTGTATTTCGTGACTTGCCCCTGCCAACCTCAAAAAGAAAAGATAAGCCAGAAACTGAAACTCCCTCAACTTCCTAATAGCAAACACACAAATTCAGGTCTTTCTTTGCATTAGAAATCACTCTGCCTCAACCCAACATTCCACTGCAGTCACTGTTCTCTTTCTCTTTTTCAGAGTCAGACCCCTCAAAGGGACTGCCTCCTTTTCCTTACTGCTCACTTCTCAGTCCACTCCAGTTTGTCACTTCACTCCACCAACACAGCTCTTGTGAATATTTCTGATGACCTCCATGGTGCCTAATCCAAAGAGCCATTTTTCCAACCCTTATCACAGCTGACAACTGCCTCTTGGTGAAATATCTTCTTTCCTGGCTGTACTCTTGGTTTGCCTCCAACGTGTAGCTTTTCCATATTCTTTGCAGGTTCATCTTCCACCTGCCAGCTGTAACAGAACTTGTCAGGACAATGACTTAGGCCACCTTCCCATGCCACAGTGTCTCCATAAGTGAATTTACCCATGTCCCCAAGGATTGATTCCCACCTTTATATTTCAAACATTTATATTCAACTACCTCCTTGAATCGCTACTTGGGTCTCAGAGGCACTTTAAATTCAATTGGTCCAAAAGCAAACTCAAAATCTTCACCTCCAAGCCTGGTCTTATTCTCATCTCTTTGAAGTGGCAAGAGTCCATACAGTGATGCCAGGGACTCATCTTTTCACCTCTTTCTGCCTCACTAATCATGGCCAATCTATCAGACTGTCCTTTCGAATGTTCTTCTAAAAATCTTCTGACTCTGATGAAATGAATTTCACCTCCTCTGCTTCCTTTTCCTCACACTCACAATCTCACCCGATGCTACAATAACTCCCACACATCTCTTCTCGCCCCTCCAATTGAGATCAAGAGCAATCTTTTTTAAAAAAACACTTTTTTGAGAGAGAGAGAAAGAGAGTGTGTGCACGAGTGGGGGGTGGAGAGAGAGAGGAAGAGAGAGAATCTTAAGCAGGTTTCACATCCAACGTGGAACCCCACCTTGGGGCTTGATCTCACAACTGCAAGATCATGACATGAGCCAAAATCAAGAGTCTAATTGCTTAACCAGCTGAGCCACCCAGGGGCCCCAACTGCAATCTTTTAATACTGCAAGTCTGATTAATATCCCCTACCAAATGAAACCTGTCAATGGCTTTCTGCTACTTTACAGATAAGATCCAAGCCCTAAAGCAGCCTGCAAGACCTAAATGGTCTGGCCCCACCTCACAAACCCCTACCCCTTCCCCAGCCTCAGCCCTACTGCCTTATATATGTCTACTCCCACTGCCAGGGTTTTGCACATGGTGGCTTCTCCATTTAGCGTGCTACCTTCCTCCCTACTCCTGCACTTCCCCACTGCCCTCCTTAAACTTACCATAGTTATAATTTATATTTTTGTAATTCTTTGATTAACATCTGCCTTCCCTTCAGACCATTAGGTCTGGGAGAACAGGAAACCTGTTCCTGGTCATTGTATTATTTTCAATGCTTAACATTAGGCCTGCCATACAGGTGTTTAAAATTTTTTTCAGGTAAACCAAAAGTTCTTTTGTACTCCTCCTCAACCCCCTTCTCCGGTTTTGGTTTCTGTTTTGTTTTGTTTTCAGTCTTCTGAAATTGGGAACTGTTCTTCTAATCCATGACTCTGTATTTTTTTGTACAGTTCCCAGATATTCATATATCTCCTAAATATCCCTGTAGAAAACATAGGCTATGGTTTCCTGTATTTAACATTTATACAAATGAAGCCATCTTATACTTATCAACCAGCATCTTCCTTTTTTTTTTGTTTATGAGATCTATTTTTATTGATATCTGTGGATATGAATGTAGATCAAGTTCTTTCATTTTTTGCTACTAGATACTACGCCATAAAATAAATAAGTCACATTTTGATACTTCTATCCCTGAATTATGTGTTTTGTTTTTCAATTTACTGTGATTTTGGTTTATTTATTTAGTGTCCTTGTCTTCCTTTGCTGACAATTATAGACTAAATGTTTGTGTCCTCCCAAAATTTGTATGTTGAAGTCCTAATCCTCAGTGTGATGGTATTTGGGGGTGGGGGCCTTTAGGAGTAATTAGATTTAGATGAGGTCATGAGGATGGGGCCCTCATGATGGGATTCGTGCCTTTATAAGAAGAAACACCAGGGAGCTTGCTTTCTCTCTTTCTTCTCTGTCTGAGGAGTTAGCAGGAAGGTGACCATTTTCAGTCCAGCAAGAGAGCCCTTGCCAGGAACTGAATAGGCTGGCAGCTTGATCTTGGATTTCCAAGAACTAGGAGAAAATAAATTTCTGTTGTTTAAGCCATCCAGTCTGGTATTTTGTGATGGCAGCTGGAGCAGACTAAGACACTGACTTCTAGTGAACTGATGTTTTTTCTACTAGTCTGGAAAGTTTACATCCCATTTCCATTTATTTGTGTTTGCTCTTAAGCCTTTAATACACATTTAACTTAACACAATCTAGAGTTATTTTCTATGGCCCTCGTGTTATGTTGCTGTTTTTAAATTTGTTTTTATCCCCACTTTGCCCACATTAAGTATTTACAGTTGATACTTACCTTTATGAACAAGACTACCTTTTTTTTCATAATATTTTCCCCCTAACATTCCACTCTGGGCTTAATTTTTTTTTCTTGATTGACAGTTCTTCATTATTCTTTCAGTGAAGGCCTATGATGAGGAAACTCTTTAATTCTTTGTCTCAAAAAAATATTTTGCTCTCCCTCTCTAATATAGTTGGGTATATAGGCATAGAAAAATCACCGTAAGGCAGTGCTTGTATCTGAATGGAATAGTTTTCTTTAGCTGCTTATATATTCTAATTTTTCTAAGCTGAATGTTATTTGTGCAATTTCTCAAAAGTCAAAAAGTACACAACGAAACACAGTAAGACATGAAATACTTTGACCACTGGCTCATCAAATCAATGCCAAATCTTCACGTGTTGGGATCGTGTTTCTGCAAGATTTTCTTCAGGAGAACCGTTGAAGGTGATGCTGTTGCCATGGCATTATACAAGTAGTTCCCTTAGATATTAAAATGGAAGAGTCACGTCACTCTAGGCTCAGGTTTCAGTTACTTTGGGCTGCATTTATTTGCACAACTTTAATGCAAATGTGCCTTTACTCCTGCTTTCTACTTGATATTAGAAATTCTCCTCAGTCACGGAATGGAATGTCTGCCTTCATGCAGACAATAGTCTTAGGGCTGAAGTGTGAAAGAATCATCTCGGGCACCCATTGTACCTGGGAAGCATGACTATATCCCCACTCTGCTTCCAAAGCAGATTTTTTTTAATGGCCTTGAGAGCAGCATCTGTGCATGGGATGGAGAGCCAGAGCACAATCCAGGTCCCCTCCGGAGTCACTGGATTTCAGAGAATTTCACAACAGTGAAAATTAGATTTCTAGGGAGAGACCACAGCCAGTGACACTGAGTTAACATCATTTTTCCAGCTGCTTGAGGGACCTGGTCAGCTGGAGAAATCTGAATTTTGTTCACACAGAATTTCAGTTAGTCAATTTGTCCACACTGCTATTTTATTTTTAGTAGATTATGTTTAGATTCTTGTTTTCTTTTGGGTTTAGGTTTAAATTTTTTTTTTCTGGCTCCTATCATACTGCATCCTGCAGATTATGTGGGCTCCAAATCAGCTCCTCATATTTGTAGCCATAGATTTTTTAAAAGAAAAAACCCCAGCCAAACCACTCCTGACATCAAAACTCATTTGGTAACATGCACTTGCAAACTAGAAAAAGCCAGCAGAATGTCTACATTTTGGGGGCACCTGGGTGGGTCAGTCAGTTGAGCGTCCAGATGGGGCCACAGTTGATGATGGGGAAACAATATGACCAAGGGAGTGATTAAGTGACCTCTGCACTCTGTTAAAACCACCAGTTCACTACTGCCGCCTGACTCCCAGAATGTTGGGAATCAGATCTGAATTCCCCAGGCAGGACACTGATGGATTCTTTTTAGCAGAATCTGACCAGCCCAAGAGAAAGATAAAAAAAAAAAAAAAAAACCCAAATCAGAGGTTTTTAAATAAATGGCCCAGAGACATAACTCAGGATTTTTCAACCAAAACTACTGACGTTTTGGGCAGTATAACTCTTTTTATATGTGTGGGTTGGGGGCGCCTGGGTGGCGCAGTCGGTTAAGCGTCCGACTTCAGCCAGGTCACGATCTTGCGGTCCGTGAGTTCGAGCCCCGCGTCGGGCTCTGGGCTGATGGCTCAGAGCCTGGAGCCTGTTTCCGATTCTGTGTCTCCCTCTCTCTCTGCCCCTCCCCCATTCATGCTCTGTCTCTCTCTGTCCCAAAAATAAATAAACGTTGAAAAAAAAAAAATTTTATATGTGTGGGTTGTCTCATGCTTGTGGGATGTGTAGCAGCGCTCCTAGGATCCATCTACCAGATGCCAGTAGCACTGCTCTACCCTGAAGCCAGTAGTCAACAGGCCCCACCCACCCACTTGGAGTTTCCAATCAGTTTCATAGTATTCCATTCATTCTTAAGCATGAGCTGACAACCAGGGAGCCTGGGAGGCGTAGTGGGGTAAACATCCTACTTCGGCCCAGGTCATGATCTCACAGTTGGAGGGCTCAAGCCCCATATCAGGCTCTGCGCTGACAGCATGAGCCTGCTTTGGATTCTCTGTCTCCCTCTCTCTCTGCCCCTCTCCCCTCCTAAAAATAAATAAATATTTTTAAAAAACAAATATATGAGCTGACAACCAAAAGTCAGAAGATACCTGAGAAGGAAAGCCTACAACGTGAAATATGGAGAGAGAAACAATTTTTTTCAATATATGAAATTTATTGTCAAATTGGTTTCCATACAACACCCAGTGCTCATCCCAAAAGGTGCCCTCCTCAATACCCATCACCCACCCTCCCCTCCCTCCCACCCCCCATCAACCCTCAGTTTGTTCTCAGTTTTTAAGAGTCTCTTATGCTTTGGCTAGAAACAATTTTTTGTAATTTTTTTCAATGTTTATTTATTTTTTGAGAGAAAGAGAGACTGAGCATGAGCGGTGGAGAGGCAGAGAGAGAGGGAGACACAGAATCCAAAGCAGGCTCCAGGCTCTGAGCTGTCAGGACAGAGCCAGAGGCAGGGCTCGAACCCATGAGCCATGAGATCGTGACCTGAGCTGAAGTCAGATGCTTAACCAACTCAGCCACCCTGCCCCAAGACAGAAACACACTTTAAAAATAAAGAGTAAACACACACCATGCAGGAAGAAGAAAACCTCAAAAATTATATTATTATTCTGAGAGAGAGACAAGACAGTGCAAAAGAACTATTGCAAATTAAAATTATGATTATAGAAATTTTAAAAAATGAAATAAAAGGAATGCAAGAAAAAGTTTAGGAAATCTCCCGGAAAGCAGAACAAAGAAATAAAAGAATTAAAGAGGAAGATAAAAATTAGACAACAGGTCCAGAAGGATGAATATCCAAGTGATCAATTCTAATAGAAGAGAACAGAGAAAATAGAGGTGAAGGTCTGAAGGAAATCATCAACGAAATAATCTAGGAACCTGTCCCACAACTGAGATGTATGAGTTTGTAGCCTGAAAGGGCCTCCTGAGTATCTAGCACAGTAGATGAAGAAAAGATCTACATTAAGGCAAACTATTGTGAAATATGAGAATACAATCGTCAAAGAGAATATCTGAAAAATCTTCTATAGAAAAAGTTGCACACTTTTGCAACAATGTGAACATCTTTGTACTTCTCAGGGGAAATACTGGAAGCTATAAGACAATGGAGAAGGACTATACATTCGGAAGGAAATGGTTACGCAACAGGAGATGGAAGTCAATTGCAGATGTGAGATGCCTCTAACATTTTCCTCCCGTGGGCTATTTGTCAGAAAATTAGTAGAGGAGGTACTTTATCAAAACAAGGGAGGACCCCACAAAAGAAAAAACCTGGGGCAAACCAATGCACACAGAAGAGAGGGAAAGGGAACTCCCAGGATGATGGTGATGGTACATCCCAGTGTATCAGTTGCTCGCTTCTCTAATTAGTCCATATTGGAGAAGTCAGAATGTTGTGGAAGAAGTTTCTCTAAGAAAATGTAATGGACAGAACATGGCATATTCAAATATTTTGAGGGATAACTGGGACAGAGAATTTGGGGTTGAAGAAATGATAAGACTTTAGAAAATCAAAACAACCAACAAAAATGCTCAGATCAAGGAGAATAAAATTTTACACAAAAGAGAAATTATGGGATTCTACAAAACTAAGCTGGGAATAGGACTTACATAACACAATATACACTCTGACTATCCATTCAACAAAAGTATGATACAGTTATTTCAGGAAGATGGTAGAATAAGAAGAGTGAAATATGTGCTGTGTTGAGTTGGTAGTGATGGATGTAAATACTGAATCCTCTTCTTCCATGAAGGGAAGTTACATTGTGCCTAATACTTGATCAGTCTTTGTGAAGATATGCCTGTGTAGATATGCACAGATCATATTTCATAGATACATGTATACATTGATCTCATGGTTTTGTGCAGTTGGACCAAATAAGTATTGGCTTAAGCATTCAATTTGTGTTGTGGTTCTTGGCTTAGCCATCTCTTAGCTGTATGAGTTGAGCAGGTCATTTTAATGTCTCTACGCTTTTAAAATGGGAGATTTTATTCAATGAACAAGCAACTATTGAGCAATTCCCATGTCCTAGAGTAGGGAGATAAAAGATACAGTCCTTGACTTGAAGTCCAACAAGGGAAGCAGACAAGGATAGGATTTGTAAAGAATGCTAAGGAAGCACAAAGGGCGAATGCAGACTGACATTATATTAAGCACTTACTATGTGCCAGGTTATATGTCATGTAATGTTCCCAGCAACCCAGTGATACTTTCCGCAATTTTACAGTAAAGGAAATCAATACTCAGAAAGGCTAAATAATTGAACCTGTAGCTAGCTAGAAACTAGCTACAGATCAGAATTTAGGCCCAAATCTCTCATGCTCTCATGTCATTCTCTCTTTAGAAACATATGCCCCCTAAGGGGCACCAAGCCTAGATAAGAAAAATGTTGAGATCAGAAAGAATTCCTGAGAAGGTGGTGCTGGAGATCAGAATTGATGGACTCTGGCCATGGAAAAACCCGGACACTAAATCTCTCTCTCCTGGACCAGTGTCCTATTGCTGCTCTATTTACGAAGCTTTACTTAGTAAATATTTGAGTGACTATTACATCCCATGGATCATGCTAGGTACTGAAGGGTGTAAAGGTAAAAGCACAACAGAACAAAAATAAAACAGTTCCTGCTCTGGATAAGTTTATGGTCTATTGGTGAGGATGATTATTATACAGCATGGAAAATTATATGCTGGGAGCACCTAATACAACTGTGCAGGAGATGTGGTGGAGAAGGAAGGGATCTTCCTAGGGGGCATAGCTGGACTGAGTCTGGAGGAACAAATGGAAGTCGAGAGAAGGCAGAGGAGCAAGGTCACCCATGTGCACATCATAGCGCCCTGTCAGTGTGCAGAATATTTTGGGAACTCACTGCTTGTTGTATTTATTCTGGGCCTGGAAAGTAGGTTTATGAATATCTTCAGTGATAGCAAACCCATTCTCTGAAGGGGAATTTGATATTGTAAAAAACCAAAAGTTACTGGATATTCATGGACAACAGAAGGAAACTTTCCAACTTGTATCCTGGAGAAGCAGAAGGGACCCGAATCCCAGCTCACAGTTGCCAAGAAACCCTATATGAGGCAGGTGCAAAACATTTTTCCCCCTCTTTTAAATTCAGACTCATTAAAATATGTATTTTCAGAAGCCACTAATGAAAATAAATTGGGCAATCAGGCTGGCTCACACAACTTATAGTAAAACACGAGGTGTGATTTTTTTCAAGTAATGAGGATCTTCTTACATGCTAACAAGGGGTTCTGGAGACAATTCTAAAAGAGGATTCTCAGAAATAGTTTGAGCTATGGCACCAAATTTGGAGTATATTTATATTCTCCTAGGAAAACAACTTTCATCTGTGTGCTACTCCCCAGGATCTATTTATTAACAGCAGTGTTGATCTCTTCAGTTTCATTTGATAGTTGGGCCATCTTTAAACAATGTTATTCAAAAAAATTAGTCAAAATCTCAGGAAATTCTAAAATATTAGTGTCCTCTTCCTCCGTCAAAGAACGCTACCGTCTACCTGAACCTTTCCCTGGCCCCTGCTGAACTGAATAACTGAGGCAAAACATGGGTTTCCAGGGCAAAATAGGTTCACAGGAGCCCTGGCTCTTTAATTGGGGGGCCTGCTCTTACCATTTCTTTGAAATTGCTTGGTGCTAAGGGGCTGCCTTCCACAATTTGTTTACTGTATTCAGAGATAAACATGTTTGAAAAAGGCATCATAATTAGTAATACTCTTTAGATTCAACTAATCACGGAGGTATTTATGTTGACCATTACAATCAGGGCCTATTTGTTTCTTACATAATTAAAACAGATTATGAGTTTGGGATGGTTTCTGAGAAACCATCTAGCTCATTAACCTGAGAGCAGACAGGGTTAAATACTGGAGGTGTTTCCTTGGGATAGCCACATAGTCCCTGAGGGAAGGAAGGTAATGGGAATGGGTGTGACTTGAGTATAACCTTTCACCAGTGGCTTGTCATCCCTAATTTACCTGCCTCTGCTCTTGCCCACCCCCTCCAGTCTAGTCTCTCCATAATGTAAATGGATTGAGCTCTAAAAAACAAACCTAATCATGTCACTTGCCTCTTTAGAAGCCCTCAAAAGCAGCACATTACTCTTAGGAAAATACCAATGTCTTTACCCTACCCTATAGAGTTCTGCCTGATGAGACCCTTGGCTGCCTCTCCAGCCATGTTGCAACCCAACTCCCTTACCCCTACTCCCATGAACCAACACTGGAGACTTCACAATTCTTGTAATGTGTTCTCTCCTACTCCAGGGTCTGTTTAGTGCTGTTCCCTGAGCTCAGAATGCTCCCTTTCCACCCCTTTCACCTGCTTTGCTATTAATATTACTGGCCTATTATATACTCACAGATGCATAGTTCAGAGCCATCCAATGGTAGCACTTATCACAATTTTAAAAGGACACATTACTATGGAGTAATTTATATACATCTCTCCTACTAGATTTTAAACCCCATGAGGTCAGGGATAATATTGTTTTACTCATTACTGTATCCCCCTGGCACACACTAGACAATGAGTAAATTTTTTAATGCTTATTTATTTATTTTGAGAGAGAGAATGAGTGGAGGAGGGGCAGAGAGAGAGGGAGAGAGAATCTCAAGTTGGCTCCGTGCTCACCAGGGAAGCCTGATGCCCACCACCCTGGGATCATGACCTGAATTGAAATCAAGGGTTGGACGCTCAACCAATTGAGCCATTCAGGCACCCTAACAATGGCTAAATCTTCATTGAGTAAGCAAATTAATGCGAGGGCCAATAATCTATGTGTGCAAAAATAAAATACTATTGGGTTGATATAACTTGGTTGTAGCAATGTACATATATTTATATTTATATGTATATACATTTGTCAACTTTTTAACATTTACTCTAGTAAAGTAAAAGGGTAGGAGAGAATGTAGCTAGTTAATAAAAAGTGAGCACCATGCTATTTATTGGTTCATCCATTCTTCATTTATTTTTGTTCATTCAGGTGTCACAGGATAGAAAAACTTCCTTTTTATTTGAACAATTGTCACTATAAAATTTCCTGAGAAGAACAGTCTTGGTTGCAACAACAACAGAAAAGACTGTGGTAAATATTTAGGCTAAGAAGTGGGTCCCCTTCCCCCTGACCCTTCATACTCCACCAAGCAATGGCATAAAAATACAGTCTAGGTATATGGCTTTCTGACCATCTGACCTGTTGCAGAGAAACTAGAGAAAAAAGTGACAACTCAGCCTTTTGGTGCTCTTAGGTGATCTCTCTTGTATACTAATTGTCACCACTTGGTTATTAACCTGAATTATATGACAGACATTTTATTTTGTTTTATTTTATTTTTTAAGTGTTTATTTATTTATGGGGGGAGGGGCAGAGAGAGAGAGGGAGAGAGAGAATCCCAAGCAGGCTCTGCAGTGTCAGCCCTGAGCCCGGCATGGGGCTTGATCCCGCAAACTGCGAGGTCATGACCCAAGCCAAAATCAAGAGTGGGATGCTTAAGAGACTGTTAAAAACTGAGAACAAACTGAGGGTTGATGGGGGGTGGGTATTGAGGAGGGCACCTTTTGGGATGAGCACTGGGTGTTGTATGGAAACCAATTTGTCAATAAATTTCATATATAAAAATAAATAAATAAATAAATAAATAAATAAATAAATAAATAAATAAATAAAGAGTGGGATGCTTAATGGACTGAGCCACCCAGGTGTCCCCCATATGACAGATATTTTAAAATGGAGACTACTGCAAATGAGGGGCGCCTGGGTGGCTCAGTCGGTTAAGCGTCAGACTTCGGCTCAGGTCGGGATCTTGTGGTTCCTGGGCTCGAGCCCCTCATTTGGCTCTGTGCTGACAGCTCAGAGCCTGGAGCCTGCTTTGGATTCTGTCTTCCTCTCTCTCTGCCCCTCCCCTGCTCACACTCTGTCTGTCTGTCTCTCCCTCTCTCAAAATAAATATTAAAAAGATAATAATAATAAAAAATAAATAAAATGGAGACTACTAACAAGTATCTGATCTGGGGAAGTCTATGCTTTTGAGTGAAATGTCTACATTATAGGTAACAGGCAGCAAAACTGAAAATTATATTGTAAGCAATAACATATTTGATATACACTCTTACCTTAATAGAAGACCATCCCACCTCTGCATGAAATAGAATAACTTAATTATTGACTTCATGAGAGAAACAGTCATGCTGGAGAATAAAATACATAGACTGTTCTTCTTGTGCTCTGAATAAAAGATGTAATCGGATGCAATCATTTCATTAATACACACATGGCCCTGTAATGGAAATACAGAGGACCAGATGGCCAGGAGTGGACTGAGATGAAATGAGATGGGTGTTTGCAGTTTAGCAACTAACTACTTAGCCTGTACGGATTATACTAAGTACTTACAGAACCACAGGAACACATTTTCAGAATGAAATTCTGGCTTTGTGTCCAGAAGCACCATTCCCAGCACTAGGAGAAAGCCTATTTTACTGGGCTCTCACAGAGCTATTTTGCCTAAGTAGTTGGTAGTGGGTATTATTGCACTAGTGCACAAATATGACTGCATGTTGGAATCACCTGGAGAGTTTTTTAAAAATATATATCAACGCATTGGGCTCACCTCCAGAAATGTTGCTTTAATTAGTCTGGGATACAGGCTGGGCAATGGGATTTTCCAAAGCTCTCCAGGTGATTCTAATGTACAGTAAAGTTTAAGAACCACAGTGCTCATGTAATTCTGTATTTCCACAAGTAGGACCACTTTATAGATCAATAAAAGAGGCAAATACCTGTGTGGTGTGATTTGAGGAAGCTCAGAACATTCCCTATCCCCAAACAGCTATTCTCTTCTTCTGTGTGGTGTTTGGAAAACTACCTAGAAAAATTCATGTCTTTGAATGAAGGCTTTCCAAGTTAAATGAGGATAATGCCTCTGAGAAGGATAATACATTAAGTGGTTATCAGTTATTAACACCCCGGTATGCTCATTTATCGGATTACTTTCCTTTATGGTGGTGGCGTAAGGGGTGGGGAGTGGTGAAGTACAACTGTAGGAGGCTCAAGGGTCACTAGGTGTGGATTCAAGATGAGTTCCAGGGATGGGAGGTATGACCAAAGGCAGTCTATAGTCAAGGTGGAATGATGATATGATAACAAAAAGAAAAATTTGGTGTGGGATTTTGTGGATCAGAGAAGACTGTGAAAGGGATCAAATGCACAAGTCGGAGTTCATGGTCTTGACAAACCCTTGGCTGACTTAGCAAAATACTGCAGCGAGAGAGCTGAACATATGGTCAATAATAAGTGAGTGACAGTTTCTTTCCAGTCTCACCCCAGCTCCAGAAACAAGAGGTCTCCATACCAGACTTGGATTTGGTGCCCAAAAGTGATCAGAGGGCAGCTAGGTAGACAAGAGCTAGAAAATCACAAAAGCCTCTGGGCTGAGTAATGCCTGAGCCCCCAGAGTCTTGGCAAAAAGAGAAACTGACTGATTTTTGAAGGTCAAGATACCAGGCAACCAGGAGAATCCATGTATGGTTATGAAAGCAAGAAACAACCTTGAAATTAAGCTGCAGATCTTAAAGAAGGTTCCTTTTGGGATGAATATCAATTCCACACAATTATCTTGGCTGTAGATATGAAGCAACCGGATGAATCCAACTTTCAGCAGTATGCTCTGATGTGGAAGACCTGAAGGAAGAGCACACGTGGGAACTAACATCTATTCTCCCAGTTTAACAAACCTGCCAGAGGCAGGTCCAACCCACGTGCATTTCCCCTGCAATTTCCTCATTTCTTTTATACAGCCTGGAAATTCGCTCAGCTGGAAGCCCAGCTATGTCCTGCATGGCCAGGACTCTGGCTGGACAGCGACAATGAGAGTGTGAAGAGGGGGGGTGCCCAGACTCCAGGCAGGTTCTTCTGCACTGTCGCTGAATGACTTCTGAATAGGGTTGACTTAAAAGAAATCTCTTCCTGCGGGTTTAATAAGCCCCCGCTGGGATGCTCCTGATGTGAATGGAAATCACGACTTGACATAGATGTGAAAGATTATGTGTCAGCGGGGCTGATTTGATTCTTAATGGAGTGTTAATTTATTTGCTGTGATTTCACGCATCTGCTTTGACCACAATGTCATATTACGTTAATCTCTGAGATATCACTACACATAGGTATGTCCTCTATATACATGGTGGCTGAGGAATGGGGAATTTGTGCATATGATTTTTTAAAAGGGATATGTATACCTGGGCTGCCCGGGTGGCTCAGTTGGTTAAGCATCTGACTCTTGATCTCAGCTCAGGTCATGATCTCACAGTTAGAGGGATTGAGTCCCGTGTCAGGGTGTCAGGCTCTGCACTGACAGAATGGAACCTGCTTCGGATTCTGTCTCTCGTTCTCTCTCTCTGCCCCTCCTGTGTTCTCTCTCTCTCTCTCTCTCTCTCTCTCTCTCTCTCTCTCTTCTCAAAATTAATAAACTTTAAAAAAGGGATATATATATATATATATATATATATATATATATATGTTCAAAGAAGTAGCAAGCAGAAGATTTTGGATTTTCTCACTATTTGGATACATGGTCTCCTGGGATGAGGACATGACTTGGTATTTGGAACCACTAGATTGAGGAATAGTTTTGAAGGTAATAGGCTCTGGGAAGTCCTAAGCCACACAGAAGTCACCATATTCAGGGCTACTTATAATTGTGGGTTGGAAAGCTTTACTTCTTTTTTATTTAATGTTTATTTATTTATTTTTGAGAAAGAGAGAGAGAGTGCACAAGTGAAGGAGGGGCAGCAGAGAGAGAGAGAGGGAGGCACAGAATCTGAAGCAGGTTCCAGGCTCTGAGCTATCAGCATAGAGACTGACCCGGGGCTCAGACCCACAAACTGTAAGGTCATGACCTGAGCTGAAGTTGGATGCTTTACCAGCTGAGCCACCCAGGTGTCCCTGGACAGCTTTACTTCTGTAGGAAATATTACTCTGTAAACTTTGAACAGCAAAAACAAGTGTTTCCATAAACAGTTGGGCTGGGGCTTAAATATAGGTAAGGGAGCACAGAAGAAAGAAAGAGAAAAATCACTTTGCAGCAAAGAGGAGTAGACTTCACGTGCCACTTATGTTCTTTTAAGTCACACAAGACAGGTTGGGCTTGCCCCCTCAGAAGACAGCTTGATGGTTTCATTAGGAAATAGATGTATGTAGGCCACTGGGGGAGATATAACTCAGTTAATCCTAACTGTTTGTGAATGAAATGTGGAGGACTTTAACACAGAGACCAATCCCAAACAGAAGGTAGTCCCTCCCGAGCCGCACAAATCCCAGAGGCTACAGATGCTGGCACATCGGAATCTATGTATCCAGGCCCAGCTCCCTGGGCTCCCTGCCTCTCTGATGCTGCAGCATAAGGCTGGCAAAGCTGAGCAGGGGGTTGGGGCCACTGTGAGTGAGAGCAGCACCAAGTGAGAGCAGAGGGCTGGAGGTTTACAAAAAATGCTTTCTGTTGAGGGGCTCAGGCTGTCCCAAGTGTGTAGGGACTTTCACTTGGCAAAAGGGACCCCCTCTCACTTTGAATGTAACCTATGGTCCCAGAGGAGCCGAGACCCACTTCTACCTGGGGAATGTGCAGCTTTCCCAGGTTGAGGGGAATAGAGCCAGAGAGCCACCCTGCTCCTTCAATGAACTTAAGTCTCCACAATGCTAAAGACACTATGGAAAGTATCATGACCTATAAGTATCATGCCTTCTGCTCCCCAAGAATTCACAGTCCAGTAAAGGAGGGGTCAATAGATTCACTTTCATTCTTACATGTTACACAAAGTTCCTAGCGGGCTTTCGTTTACCAAATGTTTGAAGCTGCAAAGCTAATAAGTTCACCTGGGAATCTGTGGCTGAGAAGAAAGTGAAGTTCTAAGCACATGTAAGGATAAGAGTGTATCCAGGTAACCCATGTAGTAAATTGGATCAGTGTTAGTAACTCTCTATTCTCTCCTTGTATTAGTATATACACACCCTTTGCTATGTGCCTTTATAGTTTTCATCACTCAATGTGGAGACTATTTTCCTGTTCCATTAATGGAAATTACTGTTTAGTAAGACATGGCTTTGCAAAGACAATGATCCAGGTATTACTTTCCTTTAGATGCGTATAGGTAGCTATGTCCCCATGATCCAAACCACCTTTAATTCTCTTTTCCTTCTTCAAAGTTCTTATCTTCCATCCTTTAAAATTATTTGGTCTTCTTCTCTGGGATTCTTAAATAGCACGTTCTTCATAGCTTTTTCCTTACTAGTATAACTGTAGGCAATTCACCCAATTTGGGGATCAATTTTAACACCTGTGAAACAAGGAGATGGGGTTTCCTGATTTTAGGACCCCTCTCTGCCTTAATACTCACAGAAACAAAAGTTTTCAACTTTTTATTGTTATCAGGGCCACGGGTGAGAATTAAATGAAAATTCAGGTACTTAAACTTTGCTTCCATAGATTTTAATTTAGCAGATTTGGGGTGGGACCCCAGCAAATAGTCTAATGTACAACAAAAGGTTATTCTATGAGCTCCATTGGTTTTCATCCAAAACCATTACTATCATAGAGTAAAATGAGGTTTAAATAAGCATAAAACAGGGGCACTTAGGTGGCTCAGTTGGTTAAGTGTCAGACTTCAGCTCAGGTCATGATCTCATGGGTTTGTGAGTTTGAGCCCCTCACTGGGGCTTTCTGCTGTCAGCACAGAGCCTGCTTCAGATGCTCTGTCTCTCTCTCCCTCTACCCCTCCTTCTTGCACTCTCTCTCTCTCTCTAAAAAAATAACCAAACATTTAAAAAAAAGTGCAAAAGGAATGAACTTCCCAGTTGACTTAAATGATGATCTTCAATTAGAGGGGAATTGAGACAGCAAAAATCTAGCTGGATGAGATAGTGCTCTGAGGAAATTCAGAAGTGTGCAGCTCTACATAGAAACTTTCCATATTTGGGGCACCCGGGTGGCTGTTAAACATCCGGCTGTTGATCTCAGCTCAGTTCATGATCTCACGGTTCGTGGAATCAAGCCCTGCATCGGGCTCTGTGCTGACAGTGCAGATTCCCTCTCTCCTTCTCTGTCTGCTCCTCCTCCACTCGCACTCACAAGCTCTCTCCCTCAATAAATAAACTTAAAAATTAAAAAAAAACCAGTTCATTGTTTTCAAGGTGTGGGGATGAGAAGGTTTTCATCTAAAAACAGGCTACCAAATCTAACATAGGAGTCTTAAAATATAGGTCCTATGTATAGACGTTTTTGTGTTTATATGCATGTTACATATATTCAACATGTGCTCACATGTTGAATCTATATGACAGACTAAACTGTATTTCAAAATAATAAACTAATGATTGACACTGTAGTCATAATTTAGTGCTTGAAAATTGCATTGTATGAACATTTAAAATGTATTTCTGGCCATCTCTGGCCTTAGGACCATCATCTTTAAGGGTTTGGTAAAGCCACATGTATAGACTATAATGATTTTGAGTTTTTTAGGACATTTGAAGATGTTAAGCAGATTTACCAGGGGACCATCTCACTCATTCACCCCTTGTCTAAGATACTTTACTGCAAAAGTGTCTGCCAAAGGAGAGAATATAGGGAGCCAGAGCCCTTTCTCATTTTTAGTAGACTCTATTACTTCTTTGCAGTGAAAAACTGCTTCCTTGGGGTAAAGGTATCAGGCCTAGGAGAAATATCACTGATCCCTCCTACACCAAATATTGAGTTGTGCCTTAAAAGTCATCTTATACAAAAGTGCAGTGTGAGTAGACTTAAGCCCATGCCTGTTACCCTTCCTCCCAGGGCCAGGGCCACCAGCTACCCAACCACCCTGGTTGCTTTAGAGCTGAAAGCTTATCACGGTGGTTTAAGTAATACACATATGTGCTTCGATCTTTATGGATAATTAAGGCTGCAGTGTATACCTAGGATGAGTTAGCAACCTTTTTACAGCTGTATTTTCAAAAGGGTGACAACTACTTACCCATTGTGCTTTGGGTACATTTGTATGAACCACTCCCAACTACTGTGTCTCCTAATACTGACCCCTGAGCTAATTAGCAGCCTGGTGTGATGGTTTCTATTTTGTAGCAACCAATTAGGCAGTTGCTCTGGACAGAACTGACAACAAGATGTAAATTTAAAGACAGAAACCAGGGTCTGTTGGTTGAGAGGAGAAAGCCAAGGCCAGATAAGTGAAGATGGGGTGAGATTGTGAACGGGTTTTGTTTCCGGTAGTAGAATACTGGGCCTCCTTAAATTCAGATTCAGACCAAGGTACCCCATTAGCAAATAAATAAATAAACAGGCACAGAAATATATATACACATAAGCAAACAAGCAAATAGATAATTTAAAAAAATAGCGGAGCATTTGTGTTTGTGCTGGGAGAAGCGAGACTATAAGTCATGGCCACCCACCTGCTCTCGGGAGGCACTTCCTAGGTATAGACTTGTGCCCAGACCCCTTCCTCTGAAGCAGCTTCACATCTGCCTTTAAGCTTCAGCCTAAACGGACTCTCATCAAGCCTTCCTCACCCCAGCATCTGACCCACGGAGGCACCGAATCGCAGGCTCCCTCTCAGCCACTCAATCCTCTCCAAGGGAGATTTAAAAGTGTCCTACTGTCGTTCTCACTCCCCTCCCCCCAACTAGCATCTCCATTTAGAGAGGGAATTTCCGTTATCGCCCCAAAGACAAAGAGCAAAAAGGTGAGGGACGCACGTAGAGAAGCCACACGACCGACTCGCGTCCGTTCCCACTCACCCACGCGTCTGCTCCCGGCTCCCCCTCCTCTCGCCGGGGACTGGCGGTCAGGTGAGGATACCTGTGCGCCTAGAGAAGCCCCGAGGGGCACTGCGATCCTTCCTCCCGAAGTCACCCTACTCCCTGCGGGGGCCCCAGGACTCTTGCCCCCCTCTCCCGGTGCGCGCGTCCCCTGCCCCTCGGGCTCCGGCGCGCAGCGACAGCCACACGCCGCGCTCGGCTCCCCTCCGCCGACCTGGCGTGACGCAGGCAGAGACTACTTAAGGGCGGATTAGAGGCGGCGGCCGCGGATTCCCGAGCCCGTCAGCCAGCTCCGCGCGCTGCGCCCAGGCCTCGCAGGAGGCAGCACAGGGGCGCCCGGTGCCTGCAGAAGTGCCTGGCGCGGGGGGTGGTGCCCAGACCTTTCCCTGGCCCCCAACCCAGGGGGTGAGACCTCTCTCGGGCCGCCAAGAGCTCACGGACCTGCACGCTGCCACCCCCGCCCCGCCCCTCTCTCGGGCATCCGTGGGCTCCAGACCTGATCCCCGGACGGCGCGGGAGGTTAGTGCCCGCTCTCCCAACCGCGCCAGCTGCCCCATCAGTCGGGGTGCGCTACGATTTCTTTCCTCATTTCCCTCTTTTAAGTGCAATAAAAGGGAGAGGGGATTCCTGGATTTTTTTTTTTAATTTGTTTGCTTCCTTAATTGGGGGGCAAGCGCTCCCAGTCGGGAGGTGCGGCCCAGGGAGGGGCCAGGAGCGGGAACGTGCCCGGTGCTGCCCAGTCTTTGTCTGCTGCCTCCGGATGCACAGCGATGGGGGAATGGACCATCTTGGAGAGGCTGCTGGAAGCCGCGGTGCAGCAGCACTCCACTATGATCGGGAGGTAAGGGCGCCGAGCCGACTGTCAGCGGGCCCCGTCGGGCGACCCCCGGGAGCCCCTTCTCACGTCCAGACCGAGCCCCAACAGCCCCCAGCCCATCCACTGCCCCTTCCCATCGTCCTCGGCCCGTGTGCCTGTGCCCCCGGTAATTGTGCACCCGATGCTGATGCCCGGTGATGTCCCCTTCCCCCAGCCGCTCCTGATCAGCTCTCCATCCCTTCCCCCTGAAGCACCACTGGGGGGTTGACTCTTCTCCCATTAGAAAAAGAGTTGTTGGCTCAGTCGTGGTACCCCCACCACTCTCTGGAGTCAGAGCCAATCTCCATCCGGTTCCCTAAATAGAATCTACAAGGAAGGCAGGATTGTGTTTGGACAGAGAAGGGCAAATGGGGAGATGGATCTGCTCTTTGGAACAGATGTATCTTTTCCCAAGAAATACTTATCAAGCTAAACTGATTTGGCTGTTAAAACTTACAGTATCAGACACCCACACTCCCAATTGATATTTTGTGTCATCATATGTATATATATATATTCATATGTATATACACTATAAAAAGCCGTGTATATATGTGGATATACATTAAGTTCAGTATTTATACTGAGGGTAAATTAAATATCCACTTGAAATAATTACATGCACACTCTGTGTGTAGACTTTGAAACAGGTTCTCTCTGTTCAGATATTCCATGTGCATTTGCCATATCCAGAGTGAAGGTGTGTTTTTTGCCTCTGTGCATTCCATGTAGCAGATGAAATCTATTTGTTGCAAATACACCGTGCCCAATACATGGATGGATATATATATATATATATATATATATATATATATATATATATATATATATTTGAGATCCTTGTAATATGAAGTGTTCCCAGTCTACCAGCAACCAGCAGAAAGGGAAGAGCCAAAAAAGATTTCCTAGTTTCCCAGGTCAGAACCATGAGGGATGGACAGCTCTTCAGTCAAAGGCCTGGCAAACACCGACCAGAGCAGGGAAAGGAGGAGCAGGGGTTTCCTAAGTCAGTGACTCAACCCTTGAGAACCTCTCTCCCTCCCTCTTTCCCTGCTCAGGATCCTGTTGACTGTGGTGGTGATCTTCCGGATCCTCATTGTGGCCATTGTGGGGGAGACGGTGTACGATGATGAGCAGACCATGTTTGTGTGCAACACCCTGCAGCCCGGCTGTAACCAGGCCTGCTATGACCGCGCCTTCCCCATCTCCCACATTCGTTACTGGGTCTTCCAGATCATAATGGTGTGTACCCCGAGTCTCTGCTTCATCACCTACTCTGTGCACCAGTCTGCCAAACAGCGAGAACGCCGCTACTCTACTGTCTTCCTAACCCTGGACAGGGAGCCCCCTGAGTCCATGGGGGGTCCTGGAGGAACTGGGGGTGGAGGCAGTGGTGGCAAACGAGATGATAAGAAGTTGCAAAATGCCATTGTCAATGGCGTGCTGCAGAACACAGAGAACACCAGCAAGGAGACAGAGCCAGATTGTTTAGAGGTTAAGGAGCTGACCCCACACCCATCAGGGCTGCGCACTGCTGCACGATCCAAGCTCCGAAGGCAGGAAGGCATCTCCCGCTTCTACATTATCCAAGTGGTGTTCAGAAATGCCCTGGAGATTGGGTTTCTGGTAGGCCAATACTTTCTCTATGGCTTCAGTGTCCCAGGGTTGTATGAGTGTGACCGCTACCCCTGCATCAAGGAGGTGGAATGTTATGTGTCCCGGCCTACTGAGAAGACTGTCTTTTTAGTGTTCATGTTTGCTGTGAGTGGTATCTGTGTTGTGCTCAACCTGGCTGAACTCAACCACCTGGGATGGCGCAAGATCAAGTTGGCCGTGCGAGGGGCCCAGGCCAAGAGGAAGTCAGTCTATGAGATCCGCAACAAGGACCTGCCCCGGGTCAGTGTTCCCAATTTTGGCAGGACTCAGTCCAGTGACTCTGCCTATGTGTGAAGGGGCAGCTTCACACATAGGGCCTGGGGAATGAAATCTGCCCCAAGGCAGATGACTACTCAGAGAGAGTGGCTGTATCTGCCCTCATTTGCCATTGAGCTATAGGACAAGACTAGTTAAGAGAAGACCCTGCATCAATGGGAGAGGAGAGAAAGTAGAGCCATTACCACAGGTCACACCATTGGTTCCTACAGAGACCACTGCGCAGAGTGATGAGATGGATGAGTCGGACTTCTTTGGGCCTTTTCGCTGATGGCCCAGTCTGATCCTGCCAACAGTGTGCTTGCACAGCTACCAAGTAGGACTTAGCTCCACTGAGCTCAATATCCTGGTGAATGACATTAACAAATACTTCATCGGTCCAAAATTTGTGACCTATCTCAACACGTCCCTTCATCCTGGGCTGCAGGACAAACATCCTTGAGGCATCTTTCGTGTACCTCCCCCATCAGCATGCTCCTCTCCTTCAACCCAGGATAGCATGCCAGCTTTTTTCTGAATCTAGCCTTACAGTAGACCTAATACGGTTTATCTGCAAGCTAGAGGGAATTACATGGGGTGCTTTTTGGAGATTGGCCATGGCAGAGATTCGCATTCAAGCCCCATCTGACAAGCCCTTAGTCACTATGAAAACCTTAGGAATGTCTCAGTATCTCCAATTTTCTAACTCAAACTGCACTGGTGCTGTTTATTAGGGGCAGGGTTTGGGTGGGAGGGAGGGAATTGCAATATGCAAGTATAACACTTCTGTGAGATGGTCGTTGCACTGTTAGGCATGTGGCTATGAGCTTTGGGATATTTCTGCCTTCCGGCTTGTGGACTTTGGCTAGCATTAAAAATATTTTGTTGTTGTTGTTGATATCAAGGGTGTCTACTTGAGCCACAGAATTTCTAACTGGTGTATTCCATTCATTTTCTTGTACTTCATTTTGCCATGGTTTGAATTTACCTGTGTGCTCACACCAGAGACCTTAATCAGCCCATGTCAATCCCAATTTATTATTTTATCAGTTATTTTTGAAACACACACTTAATCACTAGCTTAAGAAACCTGGAAACACTATTGGCTAACATGTGTTTACGGATGTGTATTTGAGACATATACCAAAGGTTCAAAAACCTGTTTCTTTGGACTGTGAATATGTTTCCTTCTCTTTGCTCTTATATATTTAAGTGCCATATTATACCTTTTACATCCACTGTGTATTTAGTTAAAGCACTGGCTGAGAATAATATTTGAATAATTGCTTTGTGAAGCCCCCAATTTCCTTTGCATTATCATTTATGATTTTTGATTTAGGTATGGACATGGTGTAACACACAACTGAGGATTTGTTTAAAATAAAGTTCTTGCCTTTTTTTTTTCGTAAATTGGGGAAGAATCTTTATTTTTCTATTTTGATTGGGGTTCTATTTATTTATATGTATGTTCGAAAGTGTTTTGTTTCATGTTCGAAAGAGCACAACATTGGGGGCAGGAACTGAAAAATGGATGACCAATAAAGTCCAATCAGCTGCTAACGGATGAGAAGAGGCTGGTACATTTTGGAATGCTGAGAAGACTGTGATGAAGTATTCAAATAGTAGGATTTACTAACTACTTTCCATTTTAGCCCAAGATTTCTCTGCTTGTCTAAGGATATTTCTTGTAATAAAATGCCAACACTATATCATATTGGGTCAATTCCACGAGTTAAATATTTTTCCTTTCTGCCATACTTTTCTGCCATGGACCGTCACATCTAGCAGGTGTGCTGTGCTCCCCATCATCTCTTTAAGGCCTGATGTATAAAATGATGCTAACCCATGTTACCTGGGTCGCTCAGTCGGTTAAGTGTCAGACTCTTGATCTTAGCTCAGGTCTTGATCTCAGAGTTGTAAGTTAAAGCCCCACACTGGACTCCATGCTAGGTATGGAGCCCACTTGATAAATAATACAATGAAAAAATAAGAAAAATGAAAATAAAATGATGCTAACCCAATAGTCAAACAGAACCCTCCAAAGCACCACTGTCCAATACAACTTTGTGTAATGATGGAAATTTCTACTATCTATGTTGCTCGGGATGGGAACAACTGGCTACATGTGGCCATTGAGCTCTTAAAATGTGGGTAGTGCAACTGATGAACTGAATTTCTAGCTTTGTTTAATCTTAATTAATTTAAATAGCCATGTATGGTTAGTTGCTACTGTATTATACAGCACAGTTGTACACTGTTAATCAGTCGTTGCCTATTGGGGTCTTTCAAAGGAGACTGATCCTTTGCTTATAGGTCATAAGGTCTTACTTTTTAGTCACACATTTCACTATTGTTTTTGGCATTTTCTGTCTACATGTGGTCCTATTCGCTCAGTAGGCTAATATTCTTCCTTCAGTTCTTTATTGCTATTCACCTGATTCCAGAAGCACTTGGTGGTCTGAGCATTGTGAGGCAATGTGGCATTTCCTGGATGATTGTTTTTCAAATACAATTGTGCCACCCTTTAACTATAGCAGAGCAGATGCCAATTTTAGAATGAAAATATGTTTATTTCCATCTATAGGTTTCCATCTGTAGTATAAATAGGCAATTGAAAATTATTATCCTTGAGTAAAGAAACAGATCCTCCTCTATTTTCTGTTTGGTGAGCTAAAAATGTTTTAAAACACCTCCCAGAGATGGAGGAAGAGTGTTGTTTGAGAGCTCTTAGCATATGCTTGGGTGTGAAAGAAGTAGGAATCTGTGTGGAAAACAAGGGCTGTTGTATTTATGCCATGATGTAAGATTAGAAGAACGGTAGTGTTTCCTGGCGGAAGTGCATCCCCTACCAGTGGGGCTGATCTATTTCAGGTCCTTGATGTTTCCAAATACCCGCAAATGGAAAAAGGATTAATTCACTTGTCAGAAATGGAGGCGGGAACATACCTTCCTCTGGGCATGTAGAGTCATCCCTCAGAATGACTGATGTGTGTCAGTCTGATTCTGTTGCTTTCTACTTAATGAAGAAAATATACCAATGATTTGATGTTTCACGTAGCTATGTGACGGATGTGACCTTAATCTGTACTTTGTGAGAGGACAACACCAATATATTTTTTTAGATTTAAGAGTCTTTTGGTGACTGAAGACCCTTTTGGCCTACGTGTGAGTGTTTGTGTACGTGCGTGTGCACACATGTGCATTGGGAGGGGTAGTGGGCGCCAATGTACAAATTGGGTTTAAAAGTTTAAAAAGTGGGCACCAATGTATGAACCCTGGACAGGCTGAAGTTATGTAGTCTGTGGAAAGAAAATTTGTACTTTTTAAGTCCTCAAATATTTAAAGGGTTAAAAAAAAAATGAAGGATAACAGCTGTGCTCTCTAACCTCTGAGGAAAGAGGCAAAGGAATGCATTTAAAATTGAGGGTGCAGGGGTGCCCGGGTGGCTCAGTCAATTAAGCTTCTGACTTGATTTTAGCTCAGGTCATGATCTCACAGTTCATGGGATGGAGTCCTGTGTTGGGCTCTACACTGACAGGACGGGGCCTGCTTGGGATTCTCTGTCTCTTCTCTCTGCCACCACCCTCCCTCCCCGCCCCTGCATGAGTGCTCTCTCTCTCTCAAAATAAATAAGTAAACATTAAAAAAAAAATAAGTTTGGGTGTCCACTCACACAGGAACCTGTACTAAAACTCTTCTCCTGGTTGGCTCAGTGACCTTGCACTGAGCCTTCACGAAAGTCACTCTGTCTGCTACTTGTTGCATGGAGATGAGTTGTTTCTAGATCAGCTCCTTGAGAGTAGGAACTATGCCTTACTCATGGTAACATTATATAACATGTGTTGTCACCTGTTACTACCTCTCAGTTACTACCCCAGAGATGGGTACCTCAGTCTTCCACATGGGAACAGTCTTATAGACTTATAACAGTCTTATTATATGGTTGAAGAACCCCAAAAATCTAAACTCAAGACAGTGGGTTTCTGGGAAACTGCTATAAGCATTCGTCTTGGAGGATTGGAATATTTAGGAAACAGTATTTACACTGTTTTTACTTTCTTTATATTCTACCAAGTGTGTTTGCTTGCTTGTTCTTTTGGTGAGACTTTTTGTTTGTTCATTGTTTGCGACTGCTACCATAACAAAATATCATAGACTAGATGGCTTGAATAACAAAAACTTATTTGCTCACACTTCTGGAGTCCACGATCAGGGTGTGAACAGGTTTGGTTTCTGCTGAGGCCTCTCTCCTTGGCTTGCAGTTGGCCACCTTCTTGTGTCTTGTTGTGTCACACAACACAATCTTTCCTCGATGCACACGTGTGCATCCCTGATGTCTCTCTGTGTGTCTAAATTTTCTCTTCTTAGGAGAACACTAGTCAGATTAGATTAGGGCCCACCCCCAATGGCCTCATTTTAACTTAATCACCTCTTTAAAGGCCCTGTCTCTAAATATAGTCACATCCTAACCTGCGGGAACACAATCCAGCTCATAACACTAAGTGTTTTCAAACCTTCAGGTACTCTTATGCTTAGAGGGGCTGTATAAATTTATTGTACAAAAAGAGATACCTTATAGAATGAAAGGGGCAGGATTGCTAATTGACCGTGCCACAAGAACAATGGGTATAAATTGGATCTGTCCTGAGCAAACCAAGATGTGTGGAGACCTTATGTAAGACAATGAACCTGGGCTCCTGCTCCAAGGCCTGGAACCCTGGAGATAATAATAATACCAAGTCTCGACTTTTGGCAAGCGTGCTGTCAAAGCTACATCTCCAACACAAAGATGAAAGTTTGTCAGCAATCAGGGGAAAATAGTATTTAAAAAATTCCAGTGCCCTTAACTCACTCCAGACCACCTAAATTAGAATCTCGGATGCGGTAGCCTAGCCATCAGTATTTTTTAATTTTCCATTCCTAGGGGATTCTAATCTGTAGTCAGGATTGAAATCAACGGAGTCAGAGACATTAGCATAAAATAATGAGAATCAGATATTTGGAGGAGAAACTAGGAAGGGAGGAGAAGGGAAGTATGAGGTTCTCACAACAGAGCTCCCCTTGTTTATATCGTAGGTAAAGTTAGTGATGAAGAGTTACGGATGGAAGACTAACAACAACTCTCAAGGCTTCTAGAGCGGAAGCAGTGGCCATGGCAGTGAGGGGGACTGACCAAGGTTAAAAGCTGGAGTCAACAGAGGAGGAGGAGCCTACGATGGAGGCTGAAAAGAGCTGGCTAGCAAAGGATAGTTGAAAAGTGATATCGTAAAGTTAAGGGAGGCAGAATCTTAAGGAAGAAGATCTGCTAATAGTTCAATTTATAAAAAAGCTAAATAACAGCCAGATAAAAGCCTCAAGAACATCTACTAGATTTGGTGAGTGGGATGTGAGAAAGCAGAAACAGCACAAACTATCCTTTGCCTGAGATACCTCCAGACCTCCTGCAGGTTCCATGGAAGCAATTAAAATTAGAACAGGCAAAGGGTAAATCATTAGTCTGGTCTCAGCCAGGGCTCTGATATTCAGACAGGCATGGCTAGTTGGCTTTGTGACTACCCAAAGCCTACGTTCATTTAGAAGATTATTACACACCAGATAGAATTGTACCTTAGCTGAAACCGACCGGGTTGAACCAAGCCCAGATGAGTAGCTGCAGCTACAATGTACTCAGCTTTGGGCCTTGAGGGCTATAGGCAAGATCAGTGCATAAATCTAGGGATCCCTGAGGGACACTGGTGCCAAGTATCAATGCATGAGTTTCTGTTGTGAATCAGATCCATTATTCACCCAGGCCAGTGTTCTAAGTCTCTGACAGCTATGGCAAATGGAGTTGTGAGGAATGGACCAGTTCTTTTCCCCGGCTCCAAAGACCAGGGATGCCTTCTCAAACATGTTTATTTAACTTAATAAATAAAGTATCTGTCATCTATAATTACACCCCAAGTCCCCAGTTCCCAACCCCTTCCTTGAAAGTCCCAATCTCCAAAATCAACAAACAAAAGAAAGTCGTTCAATTCAAGTCAGTGCTTCCTTGAACATTGATGGTATGCAAGGGCCCGGACTGGATGTTAAAGGAAATATAGACAGGTGTGATGCACTTTCTACCCTCACAGTGCCTACAGACTACCTGAGAAAAATGAGACAACTTCATAAGGCAGGATGTGAACTGTGCCACACTCAAGGCTCAAAATATTTGGGGTTCCAAAGAGGCAGCCATCACATCTGGGCTGTATGTGTGCATGTGTGTGTGTGTGTGCGTGTGTGTGTGTGCGTGTGTGTGTGTGTTTGGGTAGGAGGGTGTGGAGCAGGTATAGAAAAATTTCACCAACAAGGTGGCATTGAAATGGGTCTCCTTGAAGAAAAGAGAAGTAGGATGGGGCCAATATAAATGTTCTCCTCTGGCAGAGAAGTCTGGGGCATATGTGGAAGACTGGGGGATTTTGATTTGCTCAGACATCACAGAGTAGTGGGAAGTGGGTTTGGAAAATGAGCAAACTGTATTGTGCATCCGGCAAAGGAAGCCACAGTGAATTGGGTAGACAATGTGAAGACACACCTTTCAACAAAGCTCATTCATACCCTCATTTCAAGTGCTGTGGGTCCCTGGGTATCAGCCACACTGTTCCTGTCTGACAATGCAGTGATTCCATCTCAGGATCAGTTTTGATTGGGAAAACACATTTCAATCTCAACAGTAAGGGATTGGAACAAATATCCAGGGTGATGGTTGGGGATTTGGCAGCATGGCCCCATTAACATTAGTGGGAGTTAGTCTGCTAAATCCCAGACACAGAACAGAATCCTTATGTTTATTCACCAGTGGTGACCTTTCTGCTGTAAAGTGATACAATATTTCAGAATCACTTAGAACCGATTAAGCTTTATAGCATCTCCCTCTCCTAAAAGGGAAACCTTTGTGAAAATTGCTGCTGTACGCACTGAAATGTCTGCATTTTTGGGCAACTCTGGCCAGAAGGAACATATGGGCACCTAAATATAGATTTGGTAAATTTTCATACCTCTGAGACATTTGATCTGGGGCATTTTTATCTGTTATACCTGTCTCCGAGTAGCAGTCAAGTTTTTTTTGCAAATGATGGATGGCTTTAAATTTTTTTTCCTTTTTCCTAATTTTATTTTACCTACCCTCCATATTTTTATTTTCCCAAAGATAATAAGAGAAAAAAAACACTGAATTTTTTTTAAATGAAATCCGAATGGTCTAAAGATTTCTATGCATGATCTCATTGTAGCAAATATGTGTTAAACATATCCCCCCTTAATCCTTACAACAGTCCTGGAAGGAGAATGCTAAGTATGATTATACCCATTTTTCAGACGAGGGAACCAAATGTCAATGGCAAATCAGCGTGCCTAGGTTGTAAAGGCAGTCTATGATATGTCTAGCTTCCATCCCAGGCAGTGCGATGTTGAAGCCAAGTTTTAATACTTCATGACACTACTTCCAAGAAAGCTCTGCTAAATGAGGTTTCAAGAAACCTGGCGTATTGGTCTGCTAGTTCCCTCTCAGTACATTCTTCACTGGAACATTTCTTCCTCCCCCTCCTCCCCACCAAAACTTCTTTTCACGTGTGTCTCAGTACAGCACGAGACTGTCAGGCTTTCTAAGGCATTGCCGTGCCAGAGTTATCTTTGTATCTGCAGTTCCTGGCACAGAACAAGGCTTCACAAATGTTATTGATGGAATGAGTAAATGACAATATTGAATCACAGGACCTTAAGGTGGATGGGAGAGCTGAACCCATTCACTCCGTCATTCGGTAGATACCACTTAGATCCAGAAGGTAAGCTTCAATGAAGAGTTCTAGATTAGGTGAAAGTTGAGGGAGGGTGGAATTAAGACAGTAGCTTCTCAAATTGTCAGGAAAGGATGGCCTAGGCTGAACAAAGTTTACTTAGTGGTGGCTGGCAAAGTCAGAGGTCCTCTGACTCCTGGTCCAGATCTTTCTAATCATGGGTGATGAGAGTCATGAGTTGGCACAGTGTTGGAGAGAAGGAGATCTTGAACTGGTTAAGCACGTGGCCCATCCAGTTCCAAGCCATCATATTCCTGGACTTAGTCCGGGTTACAGAATTAACTCAAGAGCACAAACCTACGGCCTTGTCCTCAAGTTGTGTGTGTACATGTGGGTGTGGGTATCTATCTTTGGGAATAACTTGGACATCTCCACACAACCCCACCCTGAGAAACCATGTTTTTGACTCTTCTTCCAGAATCCCTGGCGAGTATGGTGGGTCCCAAATGGAGCTCAGGCTCTCCTAAGCCATGAAGAAGACCTCTGACTCTCACCCGTCTTGACTGCAGCTTCTCTGCAGGCTTTTCTCTCTCTCCTCCAGGAGCCTATGGTTGCCCTGTGCATACTCATTGGTCAGTGTTTCCCACTGCTGTTTACAAGATTCCCTCCCACCTCCATTTTCCCCATCACTGACTAACACTACTCAGAAAAATCATTTATTCTGTTAATACATATACACTGAACATAGTATTTGTACATCCTGAATTTAAGCCAAGCACTAAAGGTACAAAAGACATGTAGGAGAAAAACAAAGGAAGCAGCTTGGGGCTGATCATTTTTTATAGAGAAAAGAGGCAGAGGTGAGGGACAGCCAATCACAGATGGAAAAGAGCATAAGCAATAGAGTCCTAGGGCCTTCCTCCAGAGAAGCAAGCAGAAACTATATGCACCTGACATCATAAAAGCAAGTCTTCTATTTTATGAAAATGTATAAGAACATAATCTCAATTGGTGCTATCAGCCAAGCATAACTTGGTCACCCGGACATCAGGGATATTCTTTCTCCCTTAGAAACTAAAGTCAAATGACAATATTCACTAGTTTCTTCAGTTACAAGAGCAGGTAATAGTAATAATCATGATCATAACAAAAATCGTGATAGTGATAGTAAACATTTGAATAGATGCTTTTTTTGACCTCTTCCCTATGTATTATCTTATTTAATCTTTGTAACCTCTGTCTGTGGTGGGTACAGTACAGAATTAGTGGCACCTCTTTTTCCTTAGGACAGCAGAGCCTCAGAGCCTCAGTTTGGTGATTCATCTAAAACCATGGTTAGTTTTTTTTTAATTTTTTAAAAGTTTTTATTTATTTTTGAGAGAAAGAGAGAGACAAAGCACAAGTGGGGGAGGGGCAGAGAGAGAGAGAGAGGGAGACACAGAATCTGAAGCAGGCTCCAGGCTCCGAGCTGTCAGCACAGAGCCTGATGCTGCAGTCAAAACCACAAACCATGAGATCATGACCTAAGCTGAAGTCAGGCGCTTAACCAGCTGAGCCACCCAGATGCCCCCAAAACCATGGTTAGTTTTAACACAGATGGGACAGAACCCAGTTCTCTGACTTAAAGTCTGGTGCACTTTCCAGCCTATGTGGCTTCTTGACTCAACACATGTTATGCTCTAGATTGTCAGGAAAGAAATCTAGAAATATTAGGAGAGAAATGAATGTATTCTCAAAAAGTGGTTTCCAGTACTTCTAACGCGGTCGCAAAGAAATGTGGCAGGCCAATCTTTAGGGAAGGATGTTGGTCTGGTCTCTCGGGAACTGAGGTTTGTTCCGTGCAGTTAACAGAATGCTTTCACTTGGACCACAAACCAAGTAGAAGCTAAGTGAACATTCTGGAAGGGCAGCCAGACTTCCATGTGATCCTCCTCTTAGCTGTTTTCCATGCTTTCAGAGATGAGGAAATACAAAGCAGCACTTTTCCTTTTTTAAAAAAGCTAGCGTTTATTTCCCCCAAATACAGAAGTAACACCTACTCAGAGAAAAGCACAGTGAAAAAAATTCTGCCGCTCAGAGAATCACCGTTAACCATGTTTGTCCTTTGATGTATACCTGTGTGGGACTCCTACTCCATAGATACAAAGATGGTAATACATAGGACCACAGATGTGGGTTTCCTAGAGGTAACATCCCAGTGTCCGTATTATTTTGTAACCTTTCTCCATTTAGATATAGATGGTTAATATTTTCCACACCAACAAATAAGATGACGACATGTTTTTGATTAGTGGATAAATATTCTATGATACAATGGTGCCACAATTTACTTGAACGGTTCCCTGGCTTGGGGTATTTAGGTTGTTTCCAGTTGTCACTGTTATATATGAAAGTGGAGTAAGCATCAATGTACATTACCACACTGTTTCTACAGGACCGCTGGATTACAGAGCAGACCCCTAAGATTTATTGCTACATTGCCAAATTTTCTAGAGTCAATTTGAGAAGGTTAGCTGTTGTTGGCAGTTAACAAGAATGTTCGAGAAGAAGATAACTTCTGGGATTCTAGAAAAACTAGCTTACTAAGATAATAACACACAGTAAATCTTCTCAACTTTGGTTTTGGGGGAAAGGGTGGAGGGAAAAGTATTTGGAGGTTCAATAATTTTTGTATTTTACTCTGTGTGTGTGTGTGTGTGTGTGTGTGTGTGTGTGTGTGTGTGATGGGAGCTAACTTTCTAAATAAAAGCTCTGAGCATAGAGACTGCGTGGCTGTGTGTTTGAGAAAACAAATCTTGGTTCAAGGGCTAAGGATGAGCATGATCACAGCCAGGTCAAGGAAGCATCCTGGGGTATCCATAAAATGATGGCAAAGTTTTGAGCGAGAAAACTAGTGGATATAATTAAATTCTGAAGTCCTGCTCGTGCACTGGGTCCTGAACCAGCCTTTGCTATAGAAGTGAGATGGCTGGAAGCACACTGAGTGATCCAAACCCAGCTGGTGCTTCACAAGGAAGAGATGGTCACAGAGGTGGTGCTTCACCTCAGTGATAAAGCTTTTATATGCTGGTATTGGGCCTATGCCCAGTTAGAAACCAAAGACAAGTGGCAGAGATGGAAATTTTATAAGGGAACAAATGTAAAAACGTACATATTACACACCTGTGGGTTGAAGACCAGGCTTAAAAGGGCACATAAGATAGCCAGTCCTTATTAGAAGGATCAAAAATTTCCAAAGGAACCTTGTTTCTACCAAGTTACTCTGAAATTTATTTAAATGAAGGTACATTTGATAAAAATAGCAGTTTCCTTCTCTGTGCCTGGGTGCTAATGAGCTCGACAGGCATTTATTCCTCACTTTGATATATTTGTTCTCCTTACCACACCTTTCTCTGGCGCTCTCAGGGTCCTCGGGTGTTGAAATGAGGGTGGCTAGTACTTGAAAAGACTTTCCTAGGTGAGGAAGTACAATGACATAATGATTTCCTTTTTTAAGGAACGAAGGGAGAATGGGGGCAAGTGGTTGGCCGAAAAAGTAATGTTTTAAGAAAACCGGAAGGCGAACTCTAATGTCACTTGTCTGCATACTTTGTGGGGATAGATTTCACATCTAACATGTGCTTGGGGGCTTTCTGGGGTCAAAGAATTAAATGAGGAAAATAGGAGGATGACAAATAGCTGGTGAGTAGTTACAATCACAGGCTTTATAGTCAAATTGCCCTAGGAAAGTAAGAGTGACCCATAATATAGTGTCCCATGATCACCTCTGATTAATGCATTTGATGCATTCACTGTGCAAGCGTTTACCAAGCCTCCATGTGGGTCAGACTCTGCATTAGCTTCTTGACTCTTTGATTTTGTAGCTGTGGGATCTGGGCAGTTATGTAACATCACTAAACCTCAGTTTCCAGATCTGTGAAATGGGAATAATAAAACCATCTATCTTACTGTGTTGGAAGTTTTAAATTTGGTTATGTCTGTAAAAAGAACTCTTCACAATTGCCTGATACCTACTAAGTGCTTAACAAATATTATTCATTTATTATAATAATAATTATTACTGTTAATGAGACTCCGAGTATTGGATATGGCCATTGGTACATTGAGTTCATCACAATGTTTTCTGCAAGAAAACTGAAAAAGGAGAAAAGAACATAGGAAGGCAGATCTGGGTAGGGACATCAGCTTTTTCCCATTCCCTGGTTTGTCTCAGGCCATCACAATGACTCCCAGGGAAGTCAGTAATGGAAGTAATGGAAGGAGCAGTACATATAGGGAACACATGATCTAATCCAGCTTTGACACCAAAGAAGGTGGATGGGACCACCAGGACATCAGATTCCTTGCTGAAGGAACAATGGTTAGGAAAGAAATCCTTTTTTTATTTACCTAGACTTTGGCTCTGTTGAGATCTAAATACATTACTTCCACTTGTGTAGACCTTCATATTGTCTAAGAAGTGTTATCCACATTTTCAAATGATCCTCTCTCAGAACCTTTGTAAGACAAATAGAAAATAACCCCATCTTACAGATGAGAAAATGAGGTTTAGAGATACCTATTTTTCAAACAACCAGTTTCAGAGTCAGAGTTGAAACCAAAGCCTGATCTAAACCCAAACTTCTAGTTACTAGAATGTTCTGCCGCTCCTAATACTGACCCCTTTACAGTTTATGTGAATATCTGCTCTTCAGAGGGCTTTTCTGGGCAGAGAGAAACTTATTTTCACCTTAGTCAGATAAGATCGTGTTTAAACAAACAAAATTCTTGGAGATATTGCAAAGCTGGTATAACAAATTCTAAATCAAAGAGACATTTGGAAAATATTACTGTTATTTATTATCTGTCACCCTGATCTTGGCTCTTGATGAAGATCAAGAGGAACTGACCACCGTTTTATTTTATTTGTGGACTCCCTGAGCATTACTAACGGACTCATTTATTGAATTAATAGATGTGAAGCTCTCAAGGACAGTGTCTCGCACATAGTTATGTCCTCAATGAACTTGTGTATTGTTGAATGAAAAACAAATAATCTTACTTATTGAGTGCTTATTAAGGGTTTTGTGTGTAATAATTTGATAAACACAACAGCACTAAAGGCACATATTAGAGAAGAGGAAGCTGAGACCCAAAGAGGTTATAGAGTGCTAAGTGTGGTATAAATTCATTTTTAACTATAGGTATTTGCATGTGGGAAAGGCTGCAAGGAATATGCCCCTCTCTAAATGGTAAAGAAATTGGATGATTTTAAATTTAACTTATGGATTTCCCACAAATACAATATTATAATACTTAGATATGATATTATTGTGATATATTTAATTTTGCAACCTTATAATAATTTTTACTTACTGCATGTAGAGAAACTTTTGGAGTTTAACAATGGTCTTCTGTGAACTTAACGTTTGTCAGTTGTTTATTCATGAAAGTTTTCCTAAACAGTCAGATTAGATACACCATTAGTTTCCAGACTGGGCCCTGATTGACACAAGATAAGAAAGCAGCAGGAGGTGAAAGGGCAGAGGTAAGAGCTCAAGTCACTGACGATTAAAGAGAGAAAGAATCTTGGTTGAATGTACCCTCTGTACTGATGATTCTAGAATCCTAACACTTTGTGTGGTGGGAGTTGGATACAGTGAGGGTAGAACTGGGAGGCAGTGGGTAGCTGTGAAGGTGGACTGTCCACTGAGATTGGTCACAGTGGGAGGTGATTGGGATTTGGGGGAGGATAGATTTTTAAGATGTACCCCACAAGTAATTGAGAAATTCCAAGGGGGCCCTTGTCAAACTTGGTCCCAAATAACTGTGGTGTGGCCCAAATTTCTCATAGGTCTTCCTTTCCTTCCTTTCTTCCTTCGTTCCTTCGTTCGTTCCTTCCTTCCTTCTTCTTCCTGTTCATGCTTTTATTGGGTTTCCATTTTTTCCCTTGAGGGGATGAACAAGTAGTTTATCAGTTATTTCCCCCCCCCCCACCCCAAGGATGAACTTTTAACATTACTACCCCTTTAAAAAAATTTTTAAGAAAATTAAAATGTTTGGCACAAAAGAAGAAATGACGAACGGTGGACTTTCCGGTGTCAATGCAAGGGATTTTTTAAAGCAGGTTCTTACTAGCTTGTTCAAACTATACAGAGAGGGGCCTGGTACTTATTATGAACCATGCAGCTGTTTTAGACTCACAGGCTCCTGGGGTTGTTGGAGGCATTGTGTACAGTTAGTCCAGCCTCTTACTGGGTGTTTGAATTCCCTAAAGCTTCTTTTCCCAGTGGTGCCTACATCCAGCTGATGAGAAGCTGGTTCCCTTCAAGAGGCTCCACTCTATCTCTGGCACCTCTGACTGCTCGAAAGTTCTCTCTCATGTCGACCTCGACAACTCCTCCCAGAAACTGAGGCACCTTTCAGACAAGAGCCCAACAGACAAGGTGTTTTTGTCTTCTGGATTCTTCCCATTGAAATTCCCCCACAGGGTTTGCTGCCTGGGATGGAGTTATGGCCACTGGCTTTCTTCTAGACAAATCGTTACTGCTGTGATGCCTGATACAATGTTTCCGGTAGGAAGGAAATAACTTTGAAATTCAAGGGTTTTGGAATTGGAAAAGACAAGGCATGGAGAAGTGAGTTAGAATGTCAGGGGCCGTACACACTAGACTCAATGACGCTCTCCTTGCCAGGGATATAAATTTCATTCTGAAAAAATAGAAATAAAACTCTAGTAGGAAGAGCATTATTTGTCCTACACACACACACAATGATCATTGTACAGGTTCACATTTGGAAAAACAGGCAAATTTGTTCATTCAGATCAAACTGGTCTCAAATAACCACAAATCCATATGTTGCCTTTTCTGTTTTCGTTGCTAGGCACAAGGAATTCACAGGAAGCTTGCTAAATATGTTTGACACATTTTCGCATGTGAATCATAAATATTAGTGGATTCTTTTCAGGAGTGGCTGTCACTCAGAAATAGGTATTGAACAAAGCTTTCTTCTTTAGGGAAAAAAGACCCGGGTTTCAGGCTGAAAGAAGGCCTGACGGGGCGTGACAACAGGTCCCCAGGTATGAGGTAAAAAAACTGTGGTGAAAATGACAGTCCTTTACGATTGCCTGGCATTATGCAGTTAACAAAATACCTCCCCATTCACAATTTCATTTGATCCTCACAACTCTCCTACAAGATAGATATTAGGGCTGGCAGCTGCCTCTGTCCCAGGAGTAACGTCATGGGCACCTAAAAGCCATAATGAGAAGAGAAACCCTGGGGATGAGAATCTCCTGAGAATGACTCTAGCTCATTCTGGCAGTTCTGGGGCTGTGTTTCTTCACTGTGGGAAAGCACACTGTACTACCGTGCTGAGTCCAGACATTTCATTTTTTGTCTTGGTTTACTCAGTTCCCAGCCAGTGGCGCTTGCATAAATGTCCTTCTGGCATGAGGGAGGGAGGGAGAGAGAAAGACAGAGAGAGAGAAAAGGGAAACAGCAGCTGTCAGCAGAGTGTCAGGCTGGGGACCTGCCATCTCATTGAACAAAGCTCCGGCCAGCTCCAACAGTGTCCCTGGTGCAGCTCTAATCATGGCTGATGGGACTGTCCCCAGGTTCAGGATTACTTCCTGCCCTTAAAGGGAACAGGGAAAGAGGATCCCTTAGCTGTTACCAAGGTGTCACTTGTAAATCATTAGCCAGGAGCAGAGAGAGGAACCAGAAAGAGATGAAAATAAATGAACCCTGATGCCGAGGCCTCCCAACATCGCATCTCAGATGGCAATATGTGAGCATTAATCTTACCTGGTTATCACAAACATGCAGTATGTTTGCAGGGGGCTGGGCTGCGTTTTGAATTTTGTTTAACTCTGTTGGGTCCTCCAACATTTAGTACTTTCCTCTGGTGCTGGAAAAGCCCTTTCTGTCTCTTGGGTGATCTAATCAATCCTCCTCCCTCCAATGGCACAGTAGATGGCTGGGATCCCAGCAGCCACTCTTCCTGAGCTCCTGTCTCTTCCTTTTCTGCAGTTTTCCACGGAGGACCACTGCACAGCCACACTGTAGACCCCACTCCAAGGACTCAACAAGACTTACTGAGTATTCTCTTTTCTCTCAGGGTTCGCTGGTTAAAAGGGCATCAAGAAATAAGACTGGTTTGGGGCATCTGTGTGGCTCACTTGGTTAAGGGTCCGACTTCAACTCAGGTCATGATCTCACAATTCGTGAGTTTGAGCCTTGCGTCGGGCTGTATGCTGACAGCTCAGAGCCTGAGGTCTGTTTTGGATTCTGTGTCTTCCTCTCTCTGTCTGCCCCTCCCCTGCTGGTGCTCTTTCTCGGTCTCTCAAAAATAAACAAAAGAAGAAATAAGACTGGTGAATGTGATAATGGTGGAAGTTGGTTGATCATCAGTACATAGGAAATCATTATGCTATTTTACTTTATATGTGTAAAGTGTCCATAATAAAGTGTTTAAAAAATTTTTTAATGTTTATTTATTCTTGAGAGAGAGACACAAAGCATGAGTGGGGAAGGGGATGAACATAGGGGAAGGGAAGGTAAAATACGGTAAAAACCAAGAGGGAAGTAAACCGTAACAGGCTCTTAAATACAGAAAACAAATTGAGGGTTGCTGGAGGGGAGGCAGTTGGGGGATGGGCTAGATGAGTGATGGTCATTAAGGTGGGCGCTTGTTAGGATGAGCCCTGGGTGTTGTGTGTAAGTGATGAATCACTAAATTCTACTCCTGGAACCATTAATACACTAGATGTTAACTAACTTGGATTTAAATAAGTAAATAATTATGTACATACATACATACGTAAAGTGAATTGAAATCAGGGATTCCAGGGACCATACTTTGTTTCATGTCTCTGGGTCTCTCTGCATGATCATTCTATCATTCCCTTGGCCTCAGACCCATTTTCTTTATTTGCCAGCCTGCACAAATGAAAATTTGGCTGTCAACAGCAGCTCCCAGGTTTACCTTTTCTCATTTCAATCACATAACCGGCTGAGTTTGGATCTCTTGGTCTGGATTCCAAGTTTTCAGGAGCACGTCTCTTGTCTAGCTTGAATAAGACAGAGGTCTACCCCTGTGCCCAACAATGAAGGCCACGAGCTGAGGTCATACTGTGTTAACATGGAGGGTCCCGTGGTGGCCATATGAATGGAGTTGGTGAGAAGTTCCCAAAGGCAGGGAGAGCAGTCTCCAAAACATGATCAGGGTGAGGTGGTGGTGGTGCTGGGCAGAGAGAATGATGAGTCAAAACACAAAATACTTAGAACATAGTAGTTTATAGTTGAGTATTGGCTTCTACTCATTTGAATTGACTCATCTTCATGCCCTCTGGGCAAAGTCTTAGTTTAGCTTATCCAGTAAGACGAGGAGGAAAACAATTACAACGATTCCTTCATTCCTTCGTTCCAGTGTGCCTGCTCTATGCCAGGCAAAAGGGAAACAGCAACAGAGACAAAAATCCCTGCCCTCGTGGACCTGAGGATGCAGCGATACAATAACGAAAGCCGAAATATATAAGGTGGAGCACCCTGGAGAAAAATTAAGCAAATGGAACAGGAAGTGCAGGGCCTTATAATTCCAAACAGGGTGGCTGACAAGAAAGTGCATTTGAACATAGACTCCACTCAAAGAAAGTGGAGGAGTGAGTCCAGTGGCTCTGGGAGAAGAGTATTCCAAGTAGAAGGAACAGCAGACACCAAAGCCCTGAGCCTGAGGGGCCCACAGCTGGAGTGAAGTGAGAGAAAGGAAGTGCATGAGACAGAGAAAACCAATGACCTTTACCCGGATCTTTAGGAGTTTTCTACCCGAGGAAGAGAAGAGGTGTGGTAAATATGAACGCTGGTGGCCAGAGCACCAGTCTCATCCATTCTTTAGTGATCTCTAAATAACCCCCCTTTTTCTTTTTAAATTTACATCCAAGTTAGTTAGCATATGGTGCAACAATGATTTCAAGAGTAGATTCCTTAGTGCCCCTTACCCATTTAACCCACCTCTCCTCCCACAACCCCTCCAGTAACCCTCAGTTTGTTCTCCATACTTATGAGTCTCTTCTGTTTTGTCCCCCTCCCTGTTTTATATTATTTTTGTTTCCCTTCCCTTATGTTCATCTGTTTTGTCTCTTAAAGTCCTCATATGAGTGAAGTCATATGATTTTTGTCTTTCTCTGACTAATTTTGCTTAGCATAATACCCTCCAGTTCCATCCATGTAGTTGCAAATGGCAAGATTTCATTCTTTTTGATTGCCGAGTAATACTCCATTGTGTGTGTGTGTGTGTATATATATATATATATATATATATATATATATATATACCACATCTTCTTTATCCATTCATCTGTCAGTAGACATTTGGGCTCTTTCCATACTTTGGCTATTGTTGATAGTGCTGCTATAAACACTGGGGTGCATGTGCCCCTTCGAAACAGCACACCTGTATCCCTTAGATAAATACCTAGTAGTGCAATTGCTAGGTCTTAGGTTAGTTCTATTTTTAATTTTTTGAGGAACCTCCATACTGTTTTCCAGAGTGGCTGCACCAGTTTGCATTCCCACCAGCAATACAAAAGAGATCCTCTTTCTCTGCATCCTCACCAACATCTATTGTTGCCTGAGTTGTTAATGTTAGCCATTCTGACAGGTGTGAGGTGGTATCTCATTGTGACTTTGATTTGTATAAATAAACAACATCTAATGGAATCAGCCTGTTATAAGTCAACTTCTCACACTGTAAGAATAACAAGAAATTATACACGGCTTGCAAACCGAAGGCCTACCTGCATGGAAACGTCAGGACAACCCTCACCTCCACAAACAACTAAAGCAACTAAAAATAGGTGCACAGTGCTGGTGGGACAAGCAAGGCTTCCATGAAAGCTGCATGGTTTTTTGCATACAGATGGCCCACTGAAGAAAGAAATTGAAAGTCCAGGATTTCTTGTAATAAAGAAAACTAATAACCACTTCTTTAAAAAAAAATAGTTTTTTTCCAGTGTCCTTAATTCCACATATTTAAAAAAAATTTTTTTTAATGTTCATTTATTTCTGAGACAGAGAGAAACAGAGCATGAGTGGGGAAGGGGAAGAGAGAGAGGGAGGCACAGAATCCAAAGCAGGCTCCAGGCTCCTAGCTGTCAGCACAGAGCCCGACACGGGGCTCGAACTCACAAACCATGAGATCATGACCTGAGCCAAGTTGGTCGCTCAACCGACTGAGCCACCCAGGCACCCCTAATTCTGCATATTAATCAAGAGATGATGCATGTAGTACCAGAAAATAAAAAGCATGTTATGTAACCGTGTCCCACAGCCCTTTTTGCAATGGTCACAGCTAAGTATTTTGAGCAAGGATATTAGCTAATCAAGGACCAGGAGAAAATGGAAAGGAAGAGCCAGAGAGAAGAATTTCATGGTCCCAGAAAATCAGCACCAATCCAAAGCCCACACTAATATCCCACTCTTCTCCAGAAGCCATGATTCGTTTAGTACCAGAACAGTCTATACTCTCATGCAAAACGCGGCTTGTTCTGCGCCTTGGACAACTACATGTAAGAAAGAACGTGTGGTTATTGATTGGGTGAGGGATTCCACAAGTTAAGCACCTGTCAAACATCTGGGCAGAATGAAAGAGGGAAATGTAATTTAGACAGAGGAAATGAATTACAAAGGAGAAGCACAGCAAATCCAATCCTCCTGTAGCAGGTGGTCCAGGAAAAGGGAGGGTGGGCAGAATAAGCCTCTTAACTGACCTAGATTAGTAACAATATTCTCCCCCTTTAATAACTGATTCTGATGATCAGATCAGGGAACTTCTTTCGGTAGTTTGGAATGGGTGGTGTCTCCAAGAAGTACCTTTTCTAACAAGTACTTTGCACCTATCTTTTAAACTTGTGGCAAAATGTGTAAAAATATGCAAAAATACTGGTTTCATGGAGGAATGAAATGAGACAAGGCAAAGGAAGTAAGACATTTTTCCACCTTTTTCTCACATGTGTACACTTTGGTACATTGACCCAACCTGTGAGTTTGGTTTTGTTATCATGAAATGAATTATGATAACTATCATCTCTTTCTCCTGGGCATCTTTGATTCCAAGAGGAGAGAATTTGGGGGTAAAATAAGCTAAATCACACTATATCCCAGAGCACATAATTATTAAAATGTGGGTCTATCTACCTACCTTTTCATGTCTAAATTTATCTATCATCTATCTATCAACTATCAATCATCTATTTATCTATCAATTGTCTGTCATCTATCAATCATCTATTTAATCATCTATCATTAGCTACCTAATAAACAATACAGATAAACGGCACAAAATTCAAAGATTATATATTCTTTTCCCCACTCCATCCCCAGTCACTTTCCCCAGAGAAAAGAGACATTATATGCATCCTTTGTTTTTTTATGTTAAATATAATTTATTGTCAAATTGGTTTCCATACAACATCCAGTACTCATCCCAACAGGTGCCCTCCTCAATGCCCATCACTCACTTTCCCCTCTCCCCCAGCCCCCATCAATTCTCAGTTTGTTCTCAGTATTTAAGAGTCTCTTATGATTTGGCTCCTTCCCTCTCTAACTTTATTTTTTTCCTTCCCCTCCCCCATGGTCTTCTGTTAAGTTTCTCAGGATCCACATAAGAGTGAAAACATATGGTATCTGTCTTTCTCTGCCTGACTTTATGCATCCTTGTTTAACAGTACCATATGCATTATTTCTACGATGCCTTTTTATTTCACAAAGTAACAATGAGATGGCTCCATATCACCACCATGTCTTTTTTTTCAAAGGCTGCATAGTATTCCCTTGCCTGTTGTTCCATTGCATCTTCTATTTAACCACTCTCCTCATGATGAACATTTTGGTTGTCTCCAAGGTTTTGTCACTGCAGACGATACTCTACTTCTGCATGTTAGGCATTAGTAAAGACAGCCAATGTAGACGTTGCTCAATTTGTTGAACAGAACCACAGCCATACTTGGATCTTTCCATGAGTTCCTCCTTCATGGCTCTACTCTAGCAGTCAGACATGCTTGGCTTTTCAGATTTCCCTGGAAGGTCTGACATGTCCATCCATGTCAGTACTTCAACTGGACCGGCTGATGATTCTTTCTTTGATCCTCTGACTCTTTCTTGTAGACCTTTCCCATCCTAGAGTACTCATATTCTTACTGTAATGATTTTGGCTCTGCTTTTCTGCCTGGACCCTGACTGCTACATACAGGAAAGGCTCACTTGGTTATATCCTTCCTGAAATACTTTATCCACTTTGATCCTCTGACTCTTTCTTGTAGACCTTTGTATTATGTAGAGTATTCATATTCTTACCGTAATGATTTTGGCTCTGCTTTTCTGCCTGGACTCTGACTGCTACATACAGGAAAGGCTCACTTGGTTATATCCTTCCTGAAATACTTTATCCATTTCCAGGCTCTGTGTTACGAAATGCAGATGAGAAACTTGAAGGTAACAGCAAGATGATGGTTCTTTCTCTACTTCTAATTAGACAGCAAAAAAAAAAAAGAGCAGTTTAAGCTTTCTTTAGGAGTTTAAGCTTTCTTTAACTGAGTTAAACATCCAATGCATGATTTTGGAAGTCTTCAGAAAAAGTATAAGTTCTCAGTTTCAGATGGCTTACTTGCAGTCCTTCAAAGGGATGAATAAATGGCTCTAAGAGTCCTTTCTAGTCCTGATGTCATACCATAGCCACGTAAGACTCAAGAAATGCCACATTAAGTCAGTTCACTGGTTCCAGCTCATCATTCTTTTTCTCCCAGTGGCCCCAAGAGATGGTTGTGTGAGGATATGGCTGTACTCCAGTATATCACCTAAATGTGAAGGATGCCTTCCAGCAGGCTTTCCCAAACCCTGTTAACATCCCTTCCTTTGCCTCCTATTGAATGCCATTAGTTATTTCTTTGCTGTTGTTTGAAGGACACCCTTGTTTTCCCTACAGAATGTTTCCTGTCAAAATTAAAGTCCTGAAGTCAGATGTTTTCTATACAATTTTGTTGACCTAAATACCTGGTTAAACTTGCCTGTTGATCTCTTCTAAGCGGTGCTATTTTTCTTCTATGTGACACCTATTTTGGGGATACCAAACTCTTCTTTTTCTTATAGTGGTAGAATATGTGTAACAGCAAAGTGACCATTTTAACAATTTTTAATGGTACGATTTAATGGCATTGATGATGCTCACAATGTTGTACAACCATCACGACTATCTAGTTCCAAAACTTTTTCATCCCCCAAAACAGAAGCTCTCCAACCAAGCAATACTTCCCATTCCTCCCTCTCCCCAGGCCCTGGTAACCTTGAATCCACTTTGTATCTCTATGAATTTGCCTCTTCTAAGTATTTCATGTAAGTGAAATAATGCACTACATGCCTGATGTATTTTGTGTCTGGTTTATTTCACTTAGTATAATGTTAATCTTAAGATCCCAGACTTCTTCTGTTCAGATTGAATATAAGGTTCCCCTCCCCTCTTGTTTTGGGAATCTTTTTATGACTTCACTTTATCTTGGTTTCCTAACTGTCATTCTAGGAGGGGAAAAGAGACCTAGATATATTGGGCCTTGTTCAAATGTGATGTTTTAAAAACATGAAGAGATGAAGAAATAAATTCAACATAAAGATATTCTTTTGTAAGGCTCAATAGTCTTAAACAGAATTATTACACAGATGAAATATCAATAAAATATTTTTTCTATCTTTGTGTTGAAAGTTGAAGAGCTACTGATATAAATATTATTTCAAGGTTCCTAAGCCCCTGACTATCTAATAATGGTCTACAAATATTTAAACATATCCTAGTCCTTCAATATATGGAAGAGATAACATGTCTGTGCATCTTTAATGCATGATTAATCCCTTTTGACGTTTCTCTTCAGTGCCGAGGAAGATGGTTGAATTTGCTTGTGGCTGCATTGACAATAACTTATCTCTTCCTCTTTCATTCCTGAAGGGAAATGTCATAACAAGAACCCACCATTAAATAAAACGTGTACATCACAGCTTTTTTTTTAATTTCTGAAAAACAAAAGAGGCTGACCTCAGAGTCAGAAGGAATTTATACTGAACAAAGAAACGAGACCTAAATATAGAATCTTATTTGTTTTAGCATTTGCTATTTTTCCCGTGGCAAGAAAACTGCTCCAGAGTATAACGCACCAGGAAAATAGCTACTTTCCACCTAGGTAAGTAGATTGTAAAATTATCTATTTGTAAAAATATCAGCACTGTAACATATATAATTTATAGTTTGCTTTATTTAATCACTTTTCATCCAGCCAGCCAATAAATGTTACTGAGTGTCTACTTTGTGCAAGATATTGTGGTAGACTTTGCCTGCTCTGCCTAATATGGTAGCCAATAGACATGTTGGCCTTTGTAATATAAATTCATAAAATAAAAAAATCACTTCCTTTGTTTCTCTAGCCACATCTCAAGCAGTCAACACTTACATGGAGATAACGGCTAGCATATTGGACACCACAGATGGTAGACCATTTCCATTAACGCAGAAAGTTCTAACGGGCAGCCCTGGTGCAGGGTATAAAAAAGTAAAATATAAGGTTTTTCCTTAAAAGAGTTTGCAATCTAGTTGCATATTTGTAAGGAAAAGGAGTATGATTCTTGTTTCATTTTGCAATCTGTCATAGCAATAAAATAAAAGGACCTGCCCTTTTGGGGGCATGTACTATGTGCCAGGCTCTGCTAAATCCTTCACACATGTGGCAGAACAGAAATAATATGTCTTTTCTCTGTGCTCGTTGGCCTTTCCCTCGTTCTCATCTTCCAAGTGCGTGTGGGACAGTAGGCCCTTGCAGACCTGGCTGTATTGTTATGCAGGTTTACAAGAATGGGGAAATAGACACAGGACTAGAGTGGGGACAGGAAAGGTTGAGACCACAGGAAGATTCTGTGGTCTCAAACTGGGAGAGGAATTGAATATCATGAAAAGAAAGGTTCTGAACAGTTATGGGGTGTAAGGGAAGTATATAGGAAAAGAAAGGGGATTGTCAAGGGTTTTTTTGGCCACAAATATACATTCCTTCCAGATACTAAAAAAATGTGAGGAAAAAAAGCGGAGTTATTTTGAGGTAGATATTTTTTAACTGGACTGTATTCTTCAACCGTCACACTCAGAGACAGGACGATGAAAGTCACAGATAAAGTTATACTATCATTATTTTCATTAATTTCATTTTTACTACTACTCTGCAAGGTAGGCCATTCTTCTTTTATTAATGCACAGCCTGAAAGTCAGAGAAGTTAATACCTGCCCAGAATCATTTAGCCAGTAAGTGGTAGTGTCAGATTTGAAACTAGGGATATATGACTTCAATGTCTATGCTTCAGCTGTTCTGAGTTACTGCCTCAATGCAGGGATCAGGTAGTATGTAATAAACTGCCAATAAAGCCATATGGAAAGTAATAAAAGCTATGAAGTCCAAAGAAACACAGGGAACAGTGAGCTGGGATGGCTAGTACATGCTTCATGAACAGTGTAAAATATAAACTGGCCTTGGAGGACAGGTAGGATTTGATGGAGAATGGGGAGAGGTGAACAAAGGAGTAAACAAACAGAGCATGAACAAGGGCACTGGCTATAGCAGAGGTTTTCTCATATTGGCATTACAAGCTGGAGCAAATTAGGGGTAAATAGACTAAACAAACACTGTTTTATGAAATTGCTGGAGAGCATTTAAAGATTTAAAGACGATGGTTGAGATAATACTTAAATTTCAGCCTATTTGCAAATTGCTCAGTCCTCGCTGGTAAATGGTAGAGCTGGACCCAATTCATCTTTCTATGAGATTCAAAAAAATATTTTTTTTAAGAGAGAGGGAGAGTGCAAGCTGGGGAGAGGGGCAGAGGGAGAGAGAGAATCTTAAGCAGGCTCCACGACTAGCACGGAGCCTGATGTGGGGCTCAATCCCACGATTGTTGAGATCATGACCTGAGCTGAAATCAGGAGCTGGACGCTTAACCAACTAAGCCACTCAGGCACCCCACTATGAGATTCTATTTTATGCGTCAACCTGACTGGGCCAAGGGTGCCAAGAGATTTGGTTTAAAATGACTATAGGTGTGCCTGTGTGGGTGTTGCTAAATGAGCTTAACACTTGAATCAGTAGACTGAGTAAACCATATTGTCCTTTCCATTGTGGGTGGACCTCATCCAATCTTTTGGGGGCAAGTAGAACAAACATGTGGACTAAGGGAGAATTTGAAGACTCAGACTTGGACTGGAACTACAGCACCCTCCTGGGTCTCCAGTTTGCTGACTCCGGATCTTAGAACTTCTCAGCCTCCATAATCATGTGAACCAATATCTTATAATAAATCTTGTGTGTGTGTGTGTGTGTGTGTGTGTGTGTGTGTGTGTCCCATTGGTCCTGTTTTTCTGGAGAACCCTAATATACATGGCCCCAGCAGGTTGATCATGATGCAACAGTTAATCAGAAAGTTCAACTCTGTCTGCAGCTCCTCAGGGTGTGAATTCAGAGCCAGGACACTTCTGTCTACTCACATCTTTAGGTGTAGCCTAGAACTAGAGGGATTCCTACATAAGTCTGGGTGGACAAGAAGATCCAGAGGCCAAGGATCAGGTCTGAGTGGCCCTTCCTATGGCCAAAGACTAGTCTTCTCAGACTTCTTAGAGAAACTTTATTGAAACAGCATGACTTTCCATAACAGATAAAATCAGAAAGGGAAAGAAAAGACTATCCAAGAGACGCAAATAAGTTTTGTGACCAGATTTGCACTGGGAATGTTCTGTTCATGATTCTACCTGGTATCCCTCTGAAAATAATCTTCAAGTAGAATCCACTAATCCCCAAATAGCAAAATGACCAAGCTTCACTTCTTCAGCTAAGTAGGACAACCTGTTCTATTGAATCAGACTCTGGGGTTAGCCCTGTCCCAGCTAGAGTATGGACCTCTATGTTCACGTTTTTTTTGCACGTAATCTTTGCCACATGGAGCAATTAGACCAAGGGTTCCCAACCTGGAGAGATTTAAAACAAGGAAACAGACTTGAGCTGGGCCTCTACCTCTGGATATTAAGACTTAATTCTCCAGATGTAAATCTAGTATGGATACATTTTCATGATTCTAGTGAATGTAAAATGCAACCACTTGGGGGCACCTGGGTGGTGGCTCAATCAGTTAAGCACTTGACTCTTGATTTCGGCTCAGGTCATGATGTCACAGATTGTGAGATCAAGTCCCGCATCAAGATCTGTGCTGACAGCACGGAAGCCTGTTTGGGATTCTCTCTCTCCCTCCCTCTCTGCCCCTCCCTCACTCATGCACGTGCTTGCACTCACTCTCTCTCTCTCTCTCTCTCAAAATAAATAAATAAACCTTTAAAGAAATAACAAAAACAAAATGCTACCTTTGTGAGTTGAGAAGCACTCATCTGAACCATTCCACAGCAATAGCTCACATAGGACCAAGACACTGTTGGATTAGCCCACAGATTCTGAGGAGAATTAAATTCCTGCAATGCTCTTTCATGCAGTTTTGCCAGAATAAGGCAGAAGCCACATTGTCTCCTCTTCCACTCTCCCTGTTTGGTAGTGACTAAGGAGTGTCCTTTAGGGGGCTGCTCTCTCCTCTCTTTCCCCCTGTATTCTTCTGATCCCTATCACCTTCCTCTGACTCTGGGCCTTTGCTATTCAAAGTATAGTCTTGAGACCAGCTCCTGTGGCATTACCTAGGCTTGATAGAAATGCAGACTCCCAGCCCCCACCTAAAAAGTCAAATTCTGAATTGTAATAAGATCCCCAGGTGATTTTCATGCACTTTACAATGTGTGAATCACTGCTCTGTACAACCTCTACGTGGATACCACTGGATAAATGTCCTGACATTAGGACATTTCTTTTGCAGAGAGGATGGTGCACTCTGTTCCTTCTTTCATCTCCTAAAATTGAGGTCATTAGTGGGGTGCCTGGGTGGCTCAGTCGGTTAAGCATCCGACTCTTGATTTTGGCTCAGGTCATGCTCTCACGGTTCATGGGTATGAGCCCTGAGTAGGGCTCCATGCTGACACTGTGGAGCCTGCTTGGGATTCTCCCTGTCCCTCTGCCCCTCCCCCACTTGTGCACGCAGGCGTGTGCGCACACACGCTCTCTCTCTCCCTCCTTCTCTCTCTGAAAATAAATTAACTTAAAAAAAAATGAGGTCATTAGTTTCCTACCATAAAGCCTACTCCCCAGTGTTAGTCATTAAGTGAAATTACATATAAAGTATACTCAGAGCCATGGGGAGAGAGAGCGGGAGGGACCAGCCAGTTGTCACTGCAGCTGGCCAGACAACTGATTGATGGGTGAGGAGAAGATGTATTGGAATGCCGAAGCTCAGCCCTCAGTTATGTACTCAATGCACAACAGCTGAATGTGTGAGCCATTCAGATGCCATCCATATTTCTTAAATCTCTTGTTTTCTATTTGATTTGGCTTTGGCCTCTCTTAGCTTCTGTTGAGTGGGATCTCTTTCCAGTGTGGCTTATGGCTCCAGGGCAGGCACTGGCAGCTGGGTCTGAGCAATGCTTTAGGTATTTGACTCTTTCAATAGACATGGCAAGGGACTGATTGATCCAAAATAAATCTCTTGAGCACACACCACTCTTCAACTCCTCATTATCAGTTGAGAAAAGAGTCTCCTGGTATTGAGAGTAGAAGCCCAGAGATGTTTCAGTCCAGATGACCTTCCTCTTCTCTCATAGTCTCTCACCTTGGCCACTCCCATTTAATGAGGCCTGTGTCTGGGTTCCAAAGGGAACAGCATAACAAAATATAACATTGACATTAAGAAGATGGGTTTTGGAGTCAGGTAAATTTTGCTTGAATCCTACTTCCGCCACACCCAAGTTTTGACCTTGGGTGTATTTCTTCTTGAATTTTAACATCAGTGTTTTCTTCCGTAGAGCTAGGATGGTGAGAGAACCCATGTTATAGGAATTTTTGAAGGTTAAATATACGGTACATAGCATTGCATCTGTTACACAGAAGGGCTCCGTAAATAGTATTATGGTCATCACTATTATCATGGTCTGCATTGTATACATTAGCAAACACTGTGGATCTGGGGTGAGACTAGGATTCCCTTAGGACTGTAGTTTAATCTCACTTACTATACATAGTGTTCTGTGTGAGTGGCTTTGAAGTACTCTACATGTGAAGACCATAGGCGTCCTCCTCTTAAAAATAGCAGGTATATTACTTATACACAGGCTCCTGGGGAAATACTCTTTCTGAGGAACAAGAATAAGCTGGAGCAGTCTTGGGTGATTCTTAGGAATCCAAGAGCGTAAAGCAACAAAATTCAAGTCCTATTGCAAAAGCACTTAGCACCATGCACATGTTTGTTTAAAGAAAGCTGCTACCAAGTTTTATTCATTGTGCTCATTTTTGAGCCACACTCGAGTTTTAACCAAGTGTTTAGATTGTATTTACTGTCCCCAGTCTGCCGAACTTCTCTGTGACAGCTCCAACTCAGCCTCTACTGTAATGCCAGAGCTTAAAGACAAAGAGTTTGAATATCCTGATGCCAGGTTATTCTTGGCATTAACCCGCCTTGGCCCAGATGGAGTCATGAGGCTCTGTCCTCTTTATTCAGGGCTGGAACCAGAAGAGAGCTCCTCTGTGTAGAGGAAGGCAGGCATGAGAATCCTACCTGGGCACACCCAGGGGCATCCCTGTGGATAAAGAAAGGGTACGATGGGTTCACAGTCTTTTTCAAGTGATTTTCTTTAAATAACAGAATCCTTTTATCAAGCAAGGAAGTATCCCATTACATAAAAGAGATAAACCATCTTTTGTTCTGGTTGATAAATACATCTATGTGCATAAGGGACTTTGGGAGCCTTTCTTTTCCTAGACAATCACTGCTGCTTGTGCTTATTTGGTCACTCACACGCACATCCATGTATGCAGTGGCCTCTGTTGCTTGCCACCTAGGAATCCCAAGGCTCCTGGAACATTATTAAAAAATCACTGCAGCGGGGCGCCTGGGTGGCTCAGTCGGTTAGGCGTCCGACTTCGGCTCAGGTCACGATCTCGCGGTCCGTGAGTTCGAGCCCCGCGTCGGGCTCTGTGCTGACTGCTCAGAGCCTGGAGCCTGTTTCACATTCTATGTCTCCCTCTCTCTCTGACCCTCCCCCGTTCATGCTCTGTCTCTCTCTATCTCAAAAATAAATAAACCTTAAAAAAAAAATTTTTTTTTTTTTTAAATCACTGAAGTAACTGATGTCTGAGGCACAGTCAGCTCCTGTTTTCCGTTATACCAATGAACCAAGTATGGCTCTGGGGATAAGAAGGGATTCCGTGTGTTGGGGCAAGGTGTGAGATAGAGTCTGGAAGAGAAGCCAAAGCTCAGAGAGTGAGCCTCGTGTTAAAGCACATGAAACAGCTAAGGGTGGAGGGAAGGGCTGAGTCTTAGTGGTAGAGGTGAGCAGCTTTTTAAGAGCAAACCAGGCAGGGATTATTTCTGTGTGCTCAGGCATGAAACACGGGCCAGCAGCTCACCTGAGGCAGTGTTTGGTTATCGTCCATTCATGGCCTAGAGTGTTCGTGTACCTTTAGTCCCAGTCTGCTTTCAGTGCCCGGTTTTGGTGAGACGCTCCTCCTCTGTGGCTCAGAGGAAGTGTGGGCTGAGTAAGGAAGCCTGGGAGGCTGGCAGAGGGCAAAGGGCAATGGGTGAGCTTAAGTTTGCATGCACGGAAGTCTATAGGACTCCAAAGCTCTGGACCTTTTGAGTTACCATTTATACCTATAAAGTGTGTGCTTCAAAGCATATAGAAGCCGTTTTGTACTTACTCCCTACCCTGAGATCTATAAGATAGAAATCTGACATTTTGATCAATCAAAAATCTTAATCGACTAAATCTTTAGAAAGATTGAAACTTAAAGAATGGGTGGTTTAGGGCACTTGGGTGGCTCAGTCAGTTAAGCCTTTGACCTTGGCTCAGGTCTGATCTTACCGTTCACCAGTTCAAGCCCCATATCAGGCTCTGTGCTGACAGCTCGATCCTGGAGCCTGCTTTGGATTCTGTGTCTCACTCTTTCTCTGACCCTCCCCTACTCGCACTGTGTCTTTGTCTCTGACAAATAAAGATTTAAAAAAAATTTTAAAAATAAAAAAAGAATGGGTGGTTTAGACAGAAACAAGGAAAACATTAAGTAGTGAAAACATTAACTAGTCATTGGATTAGGCAAAACATGCTGCCAGGGTTAGAAAATTTAGGGGGAAATCATCTCAACCACTTTGAAAACCAGGCCAAAAATACCAATAAAAAACAGAGACAATGCTTCCTCTCTAAATGTCCTAACATTTAGATGTTTAGGTACTATCTATTTTTTTTAGTGTTTACTTATTTTTGAGAGAGAGACAGAGTGCGAGTGGGGGAGAGGCAGAGAGAGAGGAGACACAGAATCTGAAGCAGGCTCCAGGCTCTGAGCTGTCAGCACAGATCCTGATGTGCTGCTTGAACCCATGAGCCGTGAGATCATGACCTGAGCTGAAGTCAGTCATGACCTGAGCTGAAGTCGGAGGTTTACCCGACTAAGCCACCCAGGCACCCCAAAATGTTTAGGTACTATCTAGATATCTAATCCTTAGGTACCATGTAAATATCTAACATTTAGATGTTTAAAAACTTTAGATTTTCAAAACTCTCTCACAGTCATTAATAAAATCTGCAAAAATGTTTTCCACAATCCAAAATATGCTTCCTTCTGCTTGGGAGGGGCTGATGAGAGCGTCAAAAAAAAAAAAAAAAATGTCAGCCATCAAGATTGACTTAAAACGCAATTTCCATTCAAAATTGGGCTCTCCAACCCACAGTATTCAACTACTGTTTTATCTTTTTTTTCCTTCTCGTCCCTGACATATCTTCCGAAAGCAATCCCTGAAGGAATCACTGGGCCGCCCTGTCCAGCTCAATGTAAACAGGAGTCAAAGTGCCCAAGGTTATAGGTAGGAGGAGGCCGCATAACCTCTCTAGGGGAGCGGGAGTGCAGCTTCCCCGGGACAACTGAGGCCTTGGGGCACTGACCCTCCCTGAGCAGGGACTAAACCTGGGGGCAGCAGCAGTGAGTTGGTTTCCTTTTCATCATGCAGAGCTGGGTGGGGATACACACCAGCCCTCCTCCCGGCCTGGAGTGGGGTCTGGGGGGCTCCGGTGCGGAAAGCACATTTTGGAGAAAACCCCCATGGCCTTGGGAGTGGAAGTGCAGGAGCCTGGAGGAGGGAGAGGGTGGGTGAGAGGTGAGGGACAGGGTGGATTTGTAGAGGAAAGGGGGGAACCGAGACGGCCTCTGCAGATTCTAAACACAGTCTAGGTAAGAAAATTGGGTTTCTCAGAAGGGCCCATCTAAGAAATTCCATGGGCATCTGCAAGTCTAATTTTGATACTCCTCAGGCTTCAGCAGGGAACCGCCGGTCGCTGTCCGGTTCCTCTCCAGTCCTTAGGCAGCAAGTGGAGTGGTGGGTGCCAGTGAGCCTGTGCGGCCGCCTCCCTGGGTGCCCGGCCTGAGATGTGCCGGCATCTGCTGGAGCTGTCTGCCCAAAATAGAACGTCTCTTTGTGATAGATTAATCCTTGGCTCCGATCCTGCCCAGGTCACCAGCTCAGCCCGCACTGCGTGCTGGGGTGCCGGGGGTGAGGTGGGGGGGTGGAGGGACAAGGGGCACTTAACTCGTTCAGCACATTCCCCCTTCTCTCCTGCACAAGTGCCCTGTCCAGCTGCTCAGCCCCTGGTAGACGCAGAGATGCGGCTGGCCGGTGCCTGGGGCGGGCCTCCCATAGGAGGACTGTTCGCTTCCTTCTAAGTGGCTCACCGAACCTTGGGGACAGAGAACCAAATTAAGGGAGACGTTGCCTTCCTCTGATCTCTCTGAGCATTTATTTTCTACTTCTCACTTAGCCTGTTTCTGTCTCAATCTCCTCATCTGTGAAATGGGGATTATAATTTTACTTACCTCATAAGGCTAGTGTTATGATAACCAAAACACAGAAAGTTCCTACAACTTCCCAAAAGGACAAATACTGAATGATTCCTTTATATGAAGTACCTAGAGTAGTCAAATTCATAGAGACAGAAATCAGAACATAGAATGATAGTTGCCAGGGCTCCAGGGCAGGGGAGAATGGAGAGTTAGTACTTAATGGGTACAGAGCTTCAGTTTGGGAAGGTGGAAAAAGTTCTGGAGATGGATGGCAGTGATGGCTGCACAATAATGTGAATGTATTTAAGGCCACAAAATATTTCACTTAAAAATGGCTAAAATGGTAAATTATATATATATTTTTTTTTACCTCAACAAAACACACACACTGTGCCTGGCATATAAACTGCTATGCAATGTTGGCTATTAATATCATTCTCTCATGATCTGTATCATTTCCCACTTGATTTTATAAATGAGGCTTCTTTGTGTTTTTTTTTTAATTAAAAAAGAAGTCTCTTGCTCATACACATGTGTTTCCAACACCTCACTCAAAGACATCTTCAATTTACACACAAAGAACGTTTGAGTGAATATATGTTGAGCCAGAAAATAGAATAGCCCAGAACATAGTGAATTCTCCTGCCCTTAACCCCCTGACTTACAAAGGAGACAACAGGTAATGGCTGAAGGCAGCCCCGACAAGACACCTGGAAAGGCTATGACAGAGTGACAATGACTCGTACTGATTCTGTAGTTTCCTCAGTGAACTGGTTCTGAAGTTTAGGAATAATCGAGGTTGACCTGTGAGAGCTGCTCAGGGACCCGCCTCAGGGCCACCTTGTGTTTAGAGGACTCTTTGGAAGCTGAAGCCACATGGCAGGTACCCTTGGGTTGGACTTGAAGCTTCATTCAAGATTCTTTGCTGCCAGTCTCCTGGGATTGGCCCTTAAGTATCCAGGCTTTGGAGGAAGGAGTAGGGAGTTGTGTGTCCTACTCTTCGCTATAAAGTCCATCTTTTCAGTAGGGTGGACTCTCGACTTTTCCTGTCATCCTTTATCATCCCATCCGAAGTGAGCAGGGAGGAGAAAGCCCGTCTGTAGTTTTCAGTAAATATTCCAAACCTAACTTAAGCCATACAAGACATCATATATATATATATATACACACATATATACATATGTATGTATATATGTATATATGAATATATATATATATGAATTCTTTGGAAAGATCCAGAAATGATTGATTGTATCTTCTAAGCAAGGAGAAAAACCAGAGGGAGCAATCTGAGGCTGAGGGCATGAAAACTCTTGAGTCTCACACAGTGAGCATGAGGCTATTTTTGTGTGGAATACTTTCACAAGCTCATTGAGGGTGTGAAGCTTCATCAGAAAGCACAGTTCACCTTGCGGGAGGCTAAAGTTAATTTTCGGGGACCTTAAACAACCTTTGGCCCTGGCCGGGGAGGCCAGGGAAGGAGGAGGAGACGAGTGACACTGGGCAGCAGAAATGAAAAGCCACAGGCAGATGATTAAAATGGTGGCTGAAAAGGGCAGCAGAGAAAAGAGGAGCCAAAGGCTTGAAGGTTACAAGAGAGGATCAGTGCTGCTGGAAAAGGTTTGGGGAACAAAATGTGTGTTTAGGCCCTGGCTCCAGCCCTCCCGCTGACCTGAATGGTTTCTGCCCCCACGCTGACCTCCAGTTTCACACACTTTGGTCTTCTAAAGCAGGTTTTACTTAAATTCCCTGTTGGCTAGAGATTATAGATGAGTCACTGTGTATAAAGGATTGTACCCTTTCTGCCACCTTGGGAAGGCATATTCTGCTGAGTAGGCCTACATAGAGTGCATGACAGGTCCGTTCCTTGTCAGCCAAAGGCTCCCTTTTGAAGCCTCCCCATGGGGCATCTGGAGGGACAAGGGCAGGGCAGCATGTAGGAGCTGGGGAACATGAACCTGATCTAAGCTGCCGTGACTATTATTCCCTTGTGCAGGATCAGATGTGAAGATACTGCCCTCACAGGGGTCTTGGACCCATTAAGACTCTTAAGATTATGTTCATGTACACACATACACACACACACACACACACACAGCACCGGAGACCAGCTTCCAAGCCAGCATGGCACCTTGTTCCAGAGGAAGATGGAATGGCCTGCTAGAAAGAGCAAGCTGCTGCTTTCAGCAATGGGGCTGAGATACATCATCCGTGTACACGTTGCACGCGGAGAGAAATCTGAAATAAAAATGAATTCAGATAAAGGTATTTAACATTCACACTGAAGTGAGGAGAGGCAGATTGGCTCAGTGCCCAGAGAATCAAGAAGCAGTCATTTCTAAATCCAACTCTGCTGTTGGTGACCTTGAGCAAATCGCTTAACCTCTCCTTTTCTCAATTTCTCCGCGTGTAAATCAGGAGCTGTGGTGTTCACCAGCTAATCGGCTACACAAAGGGTAATTGAGGGGAAAAGAGGGAGGGAGAGGAAAAGAGAGAATATTAGTAGAATTCCTTGCCTATGGATACAAAGTGTTAGGACTTTGTAGTGACTTTTGAATACGTATGTTGCAATTTCATGTCTCCACCCCATACATTTGGGTTAAGCGTTCTAACTCAGGCTGACATCCACCTACTCACCAGCCTGAGTACCCCACAGATGGTGCTTGTCTCAGTCATAATGGTGTAATGAAATAGAGCACAATGCTTCGTGTGCCCCTGTGGTTCCTGACTTGCCTGCAAACTGGTCAGATAAATCTTAGCGTGGTTCGCCACGTCAATTAAGAGTCCTGGATTATCACACAGACATTTATAATTCAGGTTTCTTATTTTGCTTGGGTTTCTCTGAGATTTTGCTCTCCCCAAATCCCCCAACTGTAGTCTCCAGGTGAAAAGAAAAAATGTCATCTTTTTATTAATCTATGTTTAATTTAGCTAAGAGCTGATCACTTTGGAATCTGGATCTGGAAGTATTCAATTATTCTGCCCTTGTCAGAAGCAAAAATAATGATTTCTCTTAAGCATCAATATTCTGTTCAAGGAGATTGTGAATTACACACCAGTTTTCACTCATTCCAAGACAATCACATTCGTGGGGCCCCTGGGTGGCCCAGTTGGTTAAGCAACCCACTTCGGCTTAGGTCATGATCTCACAGTTTGTGAGTTCAAGCCCTGTATCGGGCTCTGTGCTGACAGCTCAGAACCTAGAGCCTGCTTCAGATTTTGTGTCTCCCTCTCTCTTTGTCCTTCTCCCACTTGTGCTGTCCCTCTCTCTCTCAAAAGTAAATAAACAAACATTAAAAAAAAAGAAAATCACATTGCTATGAACCTCCTTTTATGACTTATATAATTAAATGTTTGTGAAAGTAGGGTGAGAGAGGTAGGCTGAAGGAGATGAGTAATCTATATAACATTCTATCGTCAGAGGGGGGATGCAGGGTGTCATTGATGTACGTATTTCACCTGTGTTTGTTAACAGCCAGTGAGTTTAGACAATGAGATGAGATCTGGCCTTTTTGATTGTTCCTCTATGGAGAGAATAATCTGATACATTTCTATTTTACTTAGGGTCTATGCTCTAAAACTAAACAGCCAGATGCCTGGAAATGAAACAAATTAATTTCTCTTCAGCCAATGCAATTATTCTCTTTGACTTGAATATTCTGCATGTCTGTGTTATTTTCTGCAGCATTTCAATATAAATGTCTAACAAGGTGACCAGAAATAATAAGCTCTTGACATTTCCCTCCCGCTCTCAAACAGAACCTAATTATTCCCTGACATCAACTTTCCTTGTCAGGAGAGTCCCACAGAGCCTAGAAGCAGGGACATTTTAGCCTTTACAGATTAGCAGAGCTGAGGAATTTGTACGAGTAGCTTTAAAATAGCTGAGGTGTCAAACAGGGGTCAGTTTTCACATAGGACATTTATGGTGAAGAGTCTGGTTAGTAACTCACATTGCTTAGAGTATTTATTTATAGTAAATTAACTATTGCAAAGCTTGGTCCCAATTTATTTCAAGGGCTATAGGGAAGTCAAGCACACACACACACACACACACACACACACACACACACAGGGGACTCAGACATAATCTGAACACCAGTTCTTCAGGTTTATTCTACCTTCTAATAATGATTGAGAGTAATTGTCAGAATCTAATACCAGAAGACTTGATGTGAAAACAGGGCTTTGTGCTTACAAAGGGGAATTTTTGTTAGCCATTTTTGTAGATTCGTGTCTAGCTTAGTGTGGGACAGCCCTACACGGTGTAACAAAGACTGTTTGCAATGCCCTTTCTGGGCCTCTTTGTCCCCTTTGCTCACCTGTCTTCCCAAGCCATCCCAAAACCCAAAGAGAGAGCTCTTCAAAGACCCAGACCTTTCCTGTGGGACTAGGGCTGAAAGCAAGCTAAAAGGTCACGCCCAGCAACCTATCAGGGGTTAATGGGAACCCCTTTTTAAAGCACTTACATGTTAAAGGAAAAGCCTAGAAAAGGTGAAACTTGAAAGAGCCATCTCTCGAACGCTGGAATTGCAGGGGTCTTGGCAAGATGTGGATGGGGGAAGTGGGTTGTGATTGTTTTGGAGGGGGGCATTTTCCCAGTGCCCTTCAAAACACCCCAGAGACAGCACCTTCTATTGTCCTCACTTATAAAGCCACAGCATGGCCATTCAAAGGCAATATGGTGTTTTAGCAAACTAAATTCAGTTTCATATTGCTTGATTCCCACCCCCCCCCCAGGAAGCTGCTCATATGTTTATTGTAATATGTTCACTGGTAAACATTGGACATGATTTTAGCAACAAGCTGTCTGATAAAATTGTTCAAGGTTTCTGGCAGATTTGCTCCATGCACCCCATCTCTGCTCTTCTTAAACCCTTTCCTAACACAGTCCTCCAGGAAACCCACCTGGCCCTGTGTCTCCTACTGCTGCCTCTCCTAGTTGGCATGGATTTAAACAGTTACATAGTCTTTAAAGGAGAGATGTCCCCTCAGCAGAGTGACCTGCAGGCCAAAACTACTGACAAGCCCAAGTCTATGGGCTTCTTGCCTGAGGAAGAGCAGGGTCTTGTTTTGAAAGACAAGGGACAGTGTGGTCACTCAGGAGGGCTGAAGGGCAGGAAGCACCATGCGCTTTCCAGTCTCTGTCCGAGCGGTCCTGGCAGCTGGACAGGGCAGAGATGGCTGGAGGCAGAGAGGGCACGTCTGTTCACCAGCTCTGTGCTCTTGATCCACAGAAACAATTCAATCATGAAGAAACATGAGCTGGTTCACACACATGGTTTCCCTCATCCATTTACAAAAAGACATGTCCTAAGAACCAATTGTTAGGAGTTTCTAACTTTTCAAGTTAGAGCTGGTTTTTATGGTCAGTCAAACCTGGGGAGGGCGGTAGGGTGATAGAGGACAAGGCTTAAGGTGGGAATTAATTCATGTTGCTGAACACATTTTGTGCACTGTTGGTCTGAGAAAACGACGGTCAGTTGTCGGACTCTCACTGGAGGTGTTTTGGTGGATGTGGCCTCTCTGCCTTTCTGCAGCAAAGCTCAAACTCCTTTACCCCAGAGTCCTCATTCGAATGAGCTCAAACTGCTCTTGTGGATTATTACTGGTGGATTAACTCTGTCTCGTTAACCTGTTTCTCCTTCACTTTCCTTCTCCCATAATTGCAATCTCTCCAACATCACAGAGAGAGCAAAACTTGAAGAGCATAGATTGCTGTTATTATCTGTGTCTTGGTTGAAAACCATTTTCGTGAGGTCCCCTGTGACACAGCTCATGAAGCCCAGAATGCTGGTTCAGTGCCTGTCCTTCTCTGTGAGTTGAGAACCTCTTCCACTTTTCTCTCTGAGTTCCCCCATGTCTGAGATGAGGATCTTATTTGTCTCTCTCTCTCTCTCAGGGATGTTGTCAGGAGGGAGGGAAGGTAGTGAGAAGGTGCTGAGGCTACGACACAAAGAACCTCCAAGAAGGTGACATGGGTTGCAAGAGGCAAAGTCACTTTGGCTGGGAGACATGGCCATAGCTTTAATCCCACCTATGCTGCCTCTTCTAAGGCTGGACTCGGGTGAGGTGTGGAAGCGGTCCTGTTATCACACAAGCTGTATTGCTGGTGTATTTACCCCATGTTGGTTTTTTCCAGCACTGGGTTTCCAGTCCAGTGGAGGTGTTCCGCAAGCACTTAGTAAATAACTGAAGGACCGGATGAATGAAAATACCCTTTTCTGGACTTTAAGCGCAGTGTCATGTGTTCAGTTGCCCCTCAATGAGTGTTTTATGGATGATGTTCTATTTCAACTCATTTTGTGTACAGAACTTAGAGCCTGATGTCCACTGGTTTGGCATTGCATCATCCTTACAATGAATGAAGGGTGAAGCTCAGGGCCACCTACACCAGCACCTTATCAGCACTGAGGTTTCAGATACCTACGCGGTGCAGCGAAAGGCCGCGGCACTCTGTGGCTTTACTCGGGAAGCCCAAGAGGTCCAGAAAGTACCAGGAAGTCACTGTTGACTCTAAAAGACAAATAGATCCATTCTTTTTTTATTTGTTTATTTTTTAAGTTTATTTATTTATGAGAGAGAGAGACAGCATGAGTGGGGGAGGGGCAGAGAGGAGGGAGACACAGAACCTGAAGCAGGGTCCAGGCTCCGAGCTGTCAACCCAGAGCCAGATGCGGGGCCTGAACCCACAAACCGTGAGATCATGACCTGGGCCGAAGTCGGATGCGTCACTGACTGAGCCCCCCAGATGCCCCTAAATAGATCCGTTCTTTAAGCTTATCATGGAGCAAAACACCAGACACAGCCATATCTAGCTATGCCAAGCCAGCACCTTCGCTGAGGTCCAGCTCTTCAGTACTTATCCAGAAAACCCAGAAGAAGCATGTTTACATTTCTTTCTAAGTCCTTCTCTGGGTTGCACAGTGAGTGATCACATGTTAGTTACTGCACAGCTCCAGGTTCCCAGCACCTGCATGGGGCAGAAGGTGCAGGTCCACGGGTCACTCATGAGCTTTCCCCGAGTGACAACGGAGATGTGCTAATAATGTCTCTGGTCCTGTCTCATATGCAGGTTTTCATCTGTGTGTGATCAAGAGCGTACCAAGGAAGTCTTTTTACATGTACTATCTCATGTCTATGTGGGGTTGCAAGCACAGCCATGTTGTATCCTGTTTTCATTTGACCAAAATAAATTGTATGCAAATGAGTATTAAGGGGGTAATTATTCTGGTTGCTGATAAATTTATCAGTCTCAGTATCTGCCAAGGCGAGTCGATAACCGATCACAGAGTAAGGATTGGGGTGAACAGAAATGGCTCCAACTTTAGGCGTTTGTGATGAAATGGAGAAGAAGAAATAATATTGAAACAGTGACTGGGGCACCCAGAAATCAGGGCTGGATTCACGTAAAGCGGTGGGCACCCGAGTATGATGATTTTTGGAAGCTTCAAATTGTAGTTTTAACCACCAGCCATTGGAATAGATATTTTATAACCTCTTAAGAAGGCAGCATCAGGGCTGTGCCTCTTCCCAGCAAGGTGAGTACAGCCTGCCTGCATCTCCGAGGTGTGACAGATGTAAAGCCTAGCTTGAAAATGCTTCATAGGGGGGCGCCTGGGTGGCGCAGTCGGCTAAGCGTCCGACTTCAGCCAGGTCACGATCTCGCGTCCGTGAGTTCGAGCCCCGCGTCAGGCTCTGGGCTGATGGCTCGGAGCCTGGAGCCTGTTTCCGATTCTGTGTCTCCCTCTCTCTCTGCCCCTCCCCCGTTCATGCTCTGTCTCTCTCTGTCCCTAAACGTTGAAAAAAAAAAATTAAAAAAAAAAAAAAAAGAAAATGCTTCATAGGAACAAGTAGTATCAAATTACTGAAATGGTAGTGCATTTTCCAAAAGCCTCTCCCACTGCTCCATCTGCTAAATTTGCTCGGGGCATTACACAGTTCAGCATTTAGAACACTCCAATCATTTGAAGGGAAAGTGACCTTCCCCCAGGTCAGGGAACCCTGTGCTGCGACCTAATGAGGACATTCCCTTTAGATCTGAGAGCCAGGAATTGTTTCTCCTCTGGAACCTGATGTTCTCTTGATGTCTGCTGACCAGCTTAGCTATGCCACTCTTGTGCATGCCTTCACATAGAATGGGGCATCAACAATCGAATTGTATCCACTTTCCATATGTGCCTATACACTAAAGAGAATAATACTGAGGCCACGTCTGAAAATCAGCCTCACTGCTATGGTTATAGCTATACCATCGCTATGGTTGAAATTACATTCCCCTTTTCTCTTTGAGCTTATTAAGTGTCTTAGGGTAAAACAAGGCCTTTTCCTGCTGTATGTTATCATCTCCTATTTCCTTAACATTCCCTCAAGCCCTACTGGGTCATAGGCTCTAGCTCCTCTGGCCCAGGTGCTTAGAAGAACTTTCTCTCCCTGCCTTGTCTGCAGCCTCCCTTGTTAACCACTGCCTTGGTCATCTACTCCCCCAGTAGAGAAATTTCGTGACCCCCACTGACTACTGGCCCAAGTCCAAACTCCAGAGCCTGACATTTAAAAGTCTTCCTAACAAATCCCCAACTGCCCTTACTCGACTCATGTCCATTTACAGACTATTTAAGCCCCATGCTACCATCACTGAAACTTCCAATTTCCAAATACACATTATATGTTCATGGTTCATTCTCACCTAATTCCCTGCCTCCTTTTCACTTTGTGAGGTCCTCCCCAGTCCTTGAGGCTGAGTTCAAGTGTTCTTTTCCCACAAAGCCTTCTTGGTGCTCTCTTGACAGGAAAGCACTTCCTCATCCAAATTCCTTGTTGTTGTTGCTGTTTTAATTTGAGCTTTAAGACATAACTTATTCAAGTATTACACGTTTGTTGTGGAAAATTTTAAAAAGTGAAACATATTATATCTTTATCCCCGAAAGATAACTTCACCTCAGTAGAACATTCTGTTATGTCCACTTCCAGACTTTTCCCACATACATATGCACACACATGTCACATATTCTTTATCACCTAACTGGTCATTCTTGGATATTGTTTGGTTTTGGTTTGTTGTTGTTGTTGTTTTTCCTTTGGCCCCAATCCTGTCTTTTTATTTTACTTATTTTACTTAATTTATTTTTTATTTTATTTTATTTTTATTTTAGAGAGAGAGAGAGACAGCATGAGCAGGGGAGAAGGGCAGAGGGAGAGAGAGAATCTTAAACAGCCTCCACTCTCAGCGTGGAGCCAGACATGGGGCTTGATCCCATGACCCTTGGATCATGGCTTGAGCCAAAATCAAGAGTCAGATGCTTAACTGACTGAGCCACCCAGGCGCCCCATATTTCTTAAAATTTTTAGTTAAATTCTAGTTGGTTAACATACAGGGCAATATTGGTTTCAGGAGTAGAATTCATTTACACACAACATTGACAACATTAGGAATTGTTTTGAGTAGTGGATCTTATATAAGTGCAATGCAGTCTATACAACACTGTAATCTCCCCACAGACCATAATTCTTTTTATTTCCCATGGCACTGAGTACGGTTACATAAATGTTTGTTGAAAATCAGAATGAATTAATATACTTCCCTGAACACCTGGGGAACTCTCAGTAAGCATTATCCAGTGGCAATTAGGAGCTGTCCTAAAAAAATAATTTCTTTTATTTGATCAAATACTTTTATTAGTTAATTGTGATGAAATATTCAGGTTTTGAGCTCTGTAAGATCTTGGCGAGTCAATAAGCTAAGCGAAGCAATTGTCTGAGTTGATTGCTAAGTACTTAGATTCACAAACTCCCACTCGTAGGTTTTTAAAAAAAATTATTACTCTTTTAGTTTTAAATCTTTAATTGAAGTATAGTTAACATGTAACATTACACTAGTTTCAGATGTACAACATAACGATTTGACAATTATAAACATTACTCAATGCTCACCACAGTAAGTATAGTTATCAGCTGTCACCATACAATATTATTACAGTGTTATTGACCATATTCCCTATGCTGTACTTTTCTTTCCTGTGGCTTATTTATTTTATAACTGAAAGTTTGTGTCTCTTTATCTTCATCACCTATTTCACCCATTCCCCCCCGCCTCTGACAACTACCAGTTCTCTGTATTTATGAGTCTCTTTCTATTTTTAGTTGTGGTGGTTGTTTGTTTGTTTGGGTTTTTCAATTCAACATAAGTGAAGTCATATGGTATTTGTCTTTCTCCATATGCCTTATTTTAATTAGCATTATATTCTACAGGTCCATCCATCCATGTTGTCACACACCTCAAGATCTCATTATTTTTTATGGCTGAGTAATATTCCATACACACACACACACACACACACACACACACACACACTACATCTTCTTTATCCATTCATCTATCAATGGACTTGCATTGCTTCCATAACTTGGCTATTGTAAATAATGTTACAATAAACATAGTGATGCATGTCTTTCCAAATCAGTGTTTTTGTTTTATTTGGGTAAACACGAGAAGTGGAGTTACTGGATCTTGTGGCACTTCTATTTTTAGTTTTTTGAAGACCCTCCATACTGTTTTACAGAGCGGGTGCACCAATGTATATTCCCACCAACGGTGTACAAGGGTTCCTTTTTCTGCATATCCTCGCCGGCACTGGTACTGCTTGTTTTTTTTGATACTAGCCATTCTGACTGATTTGAGGTGATATCTTGTGGTTTTGATTTGCATTTCCCTGATTGTTAGTGATGTTGCCACTCTTAGCTTTTTACCGGAAGTGGAGAAGATGTAAGAGATATAGGTTCCTGAGTAGGAGTGTGTTCTGGAACCTTCTGTTCCTAGTCCAGCTCTTTTTTTTTCTTTAATTTTTGTTTAATTTATTTTTTTAAATTTACATCCAAGTTAGTTAGCATATAGTGCAACAACGATTTCAGGAATAGATTCCTTGATGCTCCTTACCCATTTAGCCCATCCCCCCCTCCCACAACCCTTCCAGTAACCCTCTATTTGTTCTCCATATTTAAGAGCCTCTTATGTTTTGTCCCCCTCCCTGTTTTTATATTATTTTTGCTTCCCTTCCCTTATGTTCATATGTTTTGTCTCTTAAAGTCCTCATATGAGTGAAGTCATATGATATTTGTCTTTCTCTGACTAATATTGCTTAGCATATTACCCTCTAGTTCCATCCACGTAGTTGCAAATGGCAAGATTTCATTCTTTGTGATTGCCAAGTAATACTCCATTGTATATATATACCACATCTTCTTTATCCATTCATCCATTGATGGCTAGTCTAGCTCTTAGTGTCTCAAATAAGGGTGCAGGCTCCCATCTCTAGACCTTCCATGACTTGCACTCAATATATGGTGGTTAGTTGAGAAAGTAAGAGTTACAAATATCTCAATGCTCACAGTTTAAAAGTACTTGTCTGGGCTTAGTTTTGCCTTCGTCCTGTGCCATCAGAAGCCAGCTCTTTATCCCAGCTCCAAAGGAAATACCCTAAGTCTGTTTCTCAAGTGAAGCTAGTGTGTTTGCTGAATGCATATTTAGAAAATATCTTCATAAGAGTGGAATGGCTATTCAAGAGCTGAGCTGCCCAGTTTGATTTTCCAGATGACTCATGTGGTAAGAGCTGAACTGACCTGCGGGCACCAGCATCCCAGAGCAAGGCTGGTAGGTGAGGCACTACCCTAGCATTGGGTTGGATGGGTGAATCAGTGCTGTCACATCCATTTTTTTAAGAGCTGTGGAAAAAGAAAGAAATGTGGCTTCCAGATCCACTGTAAACATTTCTTAGGAAGTAGGGGACAATTCTATTATTGGATCATTTAGTTCTGACAATGCAAATTGAAAAGGAAAGTCTGAGACTCGTGAACTATGAAGATGCAGATATTGTTTTGTCCCTGTTGTTATGCTTATTTACTTTGGAAATAATACCTTTTTTTTTTTTTAACCAATTCAAAGTAAAGTGCAGGGAGAAAAAAAGGAGCAATTCTGATTTATTTAGAGAATGTGTGTTTATGAAGAGGAAGAGGGGAATAAATGTCATTATTTTATACCCATATCTTATGGAGACATTATTATTTTTTAAATCCTGTATTAATCAAAGTTCAAAATAATCAAACAGGAAACACCCAGTTATTTGAGGAGGCACTCTGGTAATGGTGATTTCTTGGGCAAATTAAAATAGATCTGAGTGAATCTCAGCTACAAGGACTGGGCCATTGTTTTGTCTGAGCAATTCTGCAGAAGTCTGACATATGCTGTGGGAAATCAGAAGTGATGCATTTTCCCAGGTGAGTTAGCGCCTGTCAGGGAATGGTACTTCTTTCTCCAGGAAAGGATGATGAGAAGATGTCTGTCTCTAGGATGAGAGTTTTCTTCCTCAGAGGCATAATATTCAGGATGCTGTGTTTTATGGAAACTAGTTCACACGAGGAGACTTTCTTTTCCCATACATCAGTCTCCTAATATTAAATAGTTGCTCTCTGAAAGGCACTGTACTTAGTGTTATTTTCTGTGTCTTGATTGAAAATCATTTTCATGAGGTCCCCTGTGACGCAGCTCATGGAGCCCAGAATGCTGGTTCAGTCTTTGTCCTTCTGTGTGAGTTGAGAACCTTTTCCACTTTTCTCTCTGAGTTCCCCCATGTCTGAGATGAGGATCTTATTTGTCTCCCTCTCTCAGGAATGTTGTCAGGAGGAAGTGAGAAGGTGCTGATCCCATGACACAAAGAACCTCCAAGAAGGTAACATGAGTTGCAAGGGAAAGTCACTTTGGCTGGGACACAAGGCCTTGATTTTAATTCCACCTATACAGCCTCTTCTAAGGCAGGAGGGACCAAGCATCTCAGAGTTGGGTGAGGTGTGGAAGAGGTCTTGTTACCACACAAGACCTCTTGTTTTGCTGGTTGTACTTGCCCCATTTCCTTTTTTCTTTTTTTTTCATCACTGGGTTTCCAGTCCCATCCATGGAAGTGTTTGTCAAGTACTTAGTAAATAATTGAATGACTGGATGAATGAAAATGCCCTTTTCTGGACTTTAAATACAGTACCCTGTATGCCTGGGCATTGAATAAATGCTTCGTTGATGCTTTGCTGTTACATTTTAACCCACATTATGTACAGAATTCAGAGCCTGCTGTGGACAGCTTTGACAATTTATTGTCTTTACAATGAATGAGGGGTGGTGTTCAGGACTTTCCACATTGATGACCTACTAGCAACAAGGGTACAGATGTCCATTCAGTGAAAGGCAGTGGGATTCTGTGGGTTCACTTGGGAATAGTGAAAAGCCTCATTATGGATCCTTCTTCCAGTTTTCTCTGGTTTAAGTCTTGAGCTTTGCCATGAAGAGCTCTGTTGAAAGGTTAGTAACTAGGAGACAGTCAGACTTAATAAGTCCCGATGAAATCTGCGAGGATTGTGCATCATAATGACCATCATTGTCATCTTCATATGATGACAAAGAAGCCCCCTTAGATAAGAGCTAATGACTCTGAGCAAATGAGTTAATTACTGGGTAAGCAGCACAGTTGGAGGAGAGACGGGAAAGTCTGACGCCTAGTGGTCATCAGGGAGGGCCTGGAACTAACCACATATGATACAAGAGGGAAATGTCTCAACAGCATCCCTGAATCCTGGGACCAGAAGAGACTTAAAGAGAACCATTTCCAGCTTAAAAAAATAAAAATAAAAAAATTAAAAAAAAATCGTTCTAAGACACAAGGTTTGAGAGTCTGTCTGTACCCTGACCACTGGTCTACATAATGGGACTGGTGGAAGTCCCTTTCCTTGGTGGAAAGGACTGATTACCTGAAAACTACAGACCCATGAAAGAAAATCCAGAGTTATAAAGGAGCAGACACAGGATGGCTCCATATGAAGTTTCAGACAATATCTTCCAATTCAAGAAAGGACTGAGGAGAGAGGTCCTTGAGTTCAGAAAGCACACACATTCCTTCCTCAATTTGTAAAACTAGTGGACTTTGGATGGACTGATTTTAAGGGGTCTCTCCATGTCTAAAACATCTCAATTAACAGGTGGACATGTAGCACCTCACCGAATAAGTGAATTATCTTCACGAGGCCATTGAATATGCTGTGATCTATGGAAAAGTGGAAAGTAATTCTATTCCCTGAATTGGGGAATTCAGGGAATTCCAGAAGGAAGGCAATTCTGGAAAGTAATTTATCTATAGTTGACAAAGGAGTTTAAAAGTTCAAAAATCTTTTACTACAGTGTCTAGGAATACATCCTAAGAAAATAACAAGTATTGAAAGATGTATCAGTGAGTTGTTCATTGTTAAAAAAAGTTTAAAAACAGTCTAAATGTCTATCAGTAAGGAACTGGTTAAATAAATCAAGTAACTCCATATAATGGAATACTATGGAGGAATTTTTCTTAAGTTTAAAGTAGGTCTACATGTTTTAACATTATAAAATGTTAAGAATATCTTGATAAAAACAGGCTACAAGACATGAGCTTTTTTTTTTTTTTTTGCAATATATGTTAAAATGTACAATGAAATGTCTGAAAAATCTCAGCACTGATTGGCGGGATCACTTGTGTGATCTTTTACTTTTCATATTTTTTTTGTATTGTCTGATTTGTTTTTTGCAATGAGCATATATAACTCCACATTAAAATAATCAACAATAAATATTCATTCCTATCATTTTATCACCAAAAAAAGGAAAAGATAAGAGGAGATAAAATATATGAAAACTGTTAAGCTTTATGTTGAAGCACATGACCTCTTGTCTGATAAGACACTTTTACTTACTGATGTTGTTTGTTCTTACTACTGAAGTGTTTTAAATCTTGAAAATATTTTATGAAGGCAAGCAGGGAAAACCACCAGATTTGTCTTCCTGTGATAGATGAATAAGCACAACACTGATTTTAAGTCTGTCCACTCTTACTTTTGCTGTTCTGTCTTCAGGGGGGGAGTTGTGATCTGGTCCCAGGGTACGGTGGATGACCAGAAGTCACCTATGAATGTTCAGAAAAGGGAATAGATAAACATCACCCACTGAAAGCAAATAGACTCCATTCTTGCTTTTCTATCCATCCTGCAAGTGGATGGTACACACTAGAGATAAAGCGGTTCCTGTCGTTCCTATAGTTCTGCTCTGTCCTACAGGACCAAAGACCTCTTTTATTTACACTTTCAGTGCCGAGCAGAGGTTTGGTCCCTGAGTCCCACTCTCCAGGAGATGGCAGTTGGGTGGAGGGGGTAAGAAACGGAGAAGATCCGAGGCTCATTGTGAGGAGAGGGGTCTGTGTGTGAGTGTGCCTGGAAAGATTAGGTGAGTGTGATCATGACGTGAGAAGTAATGGCCCTGGTGGGAAGTGGGGAGTGAAGACACAGCCAAAGCCCAATATAGACCATTTCAAGGGAATAGAAAAAAGAGTATAAGAATGGCCATCTAGATCACATTTGGGGAGGATCAGGCCCAGTTAGCTCTTTGCCTAAAAAGAACTGTACAGGTGGGGGTGCATGGGTGGTTCAGTCAGTTAAGCGGCCGACTTCGGCTCAGGTCATGATCTCACAGTCCGTGAGTTTGAGCCCCGTGTCGGGCTCTGTGCTGACAGCTCAGAGCCTGGAGCCTGTTTCGGATTCTGTGTCTCCCTCTCTCTCTGCCCCTCCCCCATTCACACTCTGTCTCTCTCTGCCTTTCAAAAATGAATAAATGTTAAAAAAAATTTTTTTTTTGAAAGAGCTGTACAGGGGAGCAGAGTTGGTATTCTGTTGTTGAACAGCTCTTCCATGCTGGAAGTTTACCCCTTCCCATGGGCTGCATCCACCCTCAGTGGATGTAGGCCACCGAGGAGGGAGACCAACGTGCATTTTCCCTGACTCTGCTTCTGAAGCTCTTCCTGAGCTATTTTGCTTGCTGTTAGGAGACAGCTAATAAACAGAATCTCAGGTTGCAGGGATTTTTTTTACATACTCTTTTTTCCTTTTTCTTTTTTTGTGTAAGCATGAGGGCAAGATCTGTCCACCAAAAGAGATCACTAAGGAAAGCTAAATTCTGTGAGGATTTGTAAAATGAGCTACCTGTTTTTATAGGTGTTTCTGGGAAAAAAATATTGATGATAAAAATAATGATGATGATCCCTAGGCAGCTTGCTGAGTGCTCTTCATAATGATGTGTTTTAACATTTACTAAAACTTGGGACATATGTAAATCCATCTTACAGGTGAGGAAACCAAGGCTCAGAGAGTTTACCATAACTTCTCCAAAATAACACTTGTCTCTTCTCACCCAACTACACTCCCGGCTATGTTGTAAACTCCTCTAGAGAAGGGCCTGTGTCTCATGAATCCTTGAAACTTTGGGCCCACCTGCTTCAAAATCACTCCTTCAATCTAAGTCAACATTTGAATTTAGCCATGAGTCCATTATCAGTAGCAACAATCTTAGCAGCTAATAGTTATGAGACAAAATGAGAGGCAATTTGTAATGAGCTTGGCTTCTGAAACAAGAATTCTGGCTCCAGCACTTACTAGCTATCCAGATTTATACAAATTATTTAACCTCTCTGTCTCTCAGTTTCCTCAACTGGAAAAGGAGGAACAGAGGCTCTACACATGGAGTCGCTATGAGAAGTCAGTGAGTTAATATCCACGAAGTACCCAACACGGGCTAGTACACGTCCGTAAACATTAGCCATCCTTATTACTGTCACCATCGTGTTCTTAATTCTTAGCATTTTGCAAGCATCATCTCATTGTGCCCTTGCAATAAATCTATTCCAATAAGGAAACTAAGGCTCAGGAGGTTAAATAACCAGCCAAGGAGAAGGAACTAACCAGTGGAAGGGCTGAAATTCCAAGTCAGGTCTGACTCCAGATCCCACCCTCTGCTGCTTTCCCAAGGTTGCTTACCTGACCGAGACAATAACACAATATCATGGATTAGGGTGGACCATTGAATTTGCTCTCTGTGTTGTAACACAGATTGGTGTTTCAGAGTATGTTCTTACAAGAAAATACTCGACCTTGTTCCTGGGGCTAGCACTATGTGGTATATTTTTTTTACATGCTTGTGTAAGTCACAACTTTCAAAATCCGAGGGACAGCATCCACTTTATTGGTTCAAATAAATGAAATTAAATGGAATGTCCATGGATAGACCTCCCCTACTTTCAGGTATGACTTGATCTAAGTGTTCAAGTGATACCACCATGAATATTTCTTTCTCCATTTGCAAGCCATCTTTTCATCTCTGTTGACTTCTTTGTTATTCACGTTTTACTTTCTTAGAGGCAGGATGGCTTTCGGGAGCTCTGAGCTCATATCTTAATAGTCACATCTATTGAACAAGGGTTTTTCTCTCCCAGTTCTTCTGCCAAAAGTCCTGGATGGCATCTCATGGACCTGGAATCCTATGTACCTCCCTGAAGCAAACCTTGTCGTCAGAGTGGCTCTGGGTGCCCAGGCTTAGGTTAAGTGACACCCCCTTCATCTCCAAAAATAAAGCTGAGGCACACAGACTAAGAGTGGGGGTTGGGTGGCTCTCCAAAGGAAACGTCAATCTGCTATTACCAGAAGAAGAAGGAATGGATGCTGTTTAGGCAGAAAGGATCTATGCCCACTGCCATGCTGTTCGCTCGCAGAATATGGTGTCTTGCACGGGAGTGAAGAGACTGGATTCCACTGCCATCTAGCTGAGGAAGCTTACACAAATCCCTTAACCCCTCACAGCTTCACTTCTCCCACTTATAATAACACCTGGCATTCATGCATGGCCCTGTCGATTTCTCACAATAACCCAATATTGTGAACAGCTTCATTTTTTAGTTCAGAAAAGAAAAGTACAGACAAATAAGTCCCTTCTCCATGTGATTCCCAAGGTTATACGAGATTTGAACTCAGCCAGGCTGACTTCTGAGCCTCCACTCTTACCCACTAACCTCTACTGCCATTTATCTGTACAATGATGAGACTAGAAAAGATAAAGTCCCCTTTTTATTTTTTTGCCCCAGTATTTCATATTTAGGAAAGAAGAAGGAGAAGGGGAGAATAATTAATAACAGAATGGAAAACTCTGAAAGCTCTACATTATGATAAATGCTAATTTGGAGGAATAATGTAAACGTGGTCTCCTTGATTTCTTGCATTCCTGAGGGTGTATTCTCTCAATCTGTTAACAGGAAAAATGTTGCTCTGTGATTTCCAAATGAATTTTGAGTCTGTCTTTTATAATAGCCAATATACCAAGGCCTTCATTCATTGTCCATTTTGTTCCCGAAATATAATGATTTCTTAATGCAATTGCATAAAACATACTTAATGAAAATTAATAGCTGAATATGACTGTGAAGAAGATATTTTCTAACAGTCACTTCCTTTTCATTGTTTCCTTTTAATGAATTATTGAGCAAACATCAAGCTGACTTAAATATTCTCCTGCTTTAAGCTGCTTATATTCAAAATCTACATCTGGAACTGTGCTTTGTCACCAGATGACTTAAGGTAAAAGCAGTCTATAAATTAGTAACTTACATCAAAGTGAAAAGTAGCTGCTTAATGCTGAATAATGGATAAGGCAAAGCCTTTTCAGGTTGACAATTCACGGTTAGATAAATAAAATAGTCATGTAATGTGAAAAGTTAACTTATTTTAGATGGTTCAGTAATATAAAAGATTAAGCTATAGACTGTGGTATGAAAATACCAACATTAGGGGTGCTGGGGTGGCTCAGCTGGTTGAGCATCCAACTCTTGATTTCAGCTCAGGTCATGATCCCAAGGTTGTGGGGGTGAGCCCCCCATCAGGCTGAACGTGAAGGCTGCTTAAGATTCTCTCTCTCCCTCTGCCCCTCCCTCGCTTTTGCGTGAGCACTCTCTCTTTATCTTTCTTGCTCTCACACACTTTCTCTCTGAAATTAAAAAAAAAAAAAACAAACAACTTAGGGGCACCTGGGTGGCCCCGTGGGTTAAGCGTCCGACTTTGGCTCAGGTCATGATCTCATGGTTCTTGGGTTTGAGCCCTGCATCGGGCTCTGTGCTCACAGCTCAGAGCCTGGAGCCTGCTTTGGATTCTGTGTCTTCTTCTCTCTCTGATCCTACCCTGCTTGCACTCTGTCTCTCTCTGTCTCTCAAAAATGAATGAACGTTAAACATTTTTTTAATTAAAAAAAATTTTTTATGTCAACATTAAATGTATATTATATTCATTTTTTAACTTGTCCAGCTAAAGAATACTTAAACTTCTTGGTGTTGTGAAGAAATTTTCAAGTTTGGGATTGCGCTAGTGGAGGGGGGGTGTATTCCAAATTGTCCTCTTCTTGTTTAAGATTATTATTTTGTTGTTGATGTTCAAGCTCCTCACTAACATTACATATCAAGATTTTTGAAGAGTTTACAACTGGAGGGGCACCTGGGTGGCTCAGTCAGTTAAGCATGCGACTTCAGCTTAGGTCATGATGGCACTGTTTGTGAGTTCAAACCCTGTACCAGGCTCCATGCTAAGAGCTCAGAGTCTGGAACCTGCTTCAGAGTCTGTGTTTCCCTTTCTCTCTGTCCCTTCCCTGTTGGCACTCTGTCTGTCTCTCTCAAAAACAAATAAACATTAAAAAAAAATTAAAACAACAAAAACATGTTGTTGTTTTTTTAAAAAACAACATCTTAATTAGAAACATGATTCTAATTAACTATATGGTAGTCACGTGATTTGGTCAGTACCAAGAATTAGCAATCACACATAATAATTTTCTTCTACAGAGTTCCCTTCCTAGAAGCCAGAGGGGTATTTGTAATAACATCTACAAATATAGCAACAGCAACAACTGTTTTTTATGTAGCATTTCCATTGGACCAAGCTTTGTGCTAAGCATTTTACTGATATTTTGTCATGTAATTCTAACAAGTCTATAAAGTGGATATTACTACACTTTTTTTTTTTTTCTGACAGTAAGGGTCAGAAAGTTAACTCAAATCACACAGCTACTATGTGGTAGATTCTTTTTTTTTTTTAAGTTTATTTTATTTATTTTGAGAGAGAGAGTACCTGTGCAGGAGCACACACACAAGCTGGGGAGGAGCAGACAGAGAGGGAGGGAGAGAATCCCAAGCAGGTTCTGTGCTGTCAGCACAGAGCTTGGCATGGGGCTTGATCTCAGGAACCATGAGATCATGTCCTGAGCCGAAATCAAGAGTCAGGCATGTAACCTACTGAGCCACCCAGCCACCCTGGGTTCAGATATTCTTAAAGTCCTATTCTGAGGCTAGCAAATTCCTCTTAAGTTCAGATAAATTTGAATTCTAAACACTGACATGACACATGTATAAAGTATCCCTTTGTCACTCTGTTAAGAGCATAAGAGTTCCTGAGTAGGGAAGAATTTCTCTTATATTGCTTCCCAAGAATGAGATCTATCAACTGTTTTCTAGAAATAATCTGGAGGGTGATAAAGGTGACCATGAATCAGGGCCCACACAGATCATATGTCATATTGAAACTGAGCTGGGATCGCTGGCAAGTTTTGCTTTTTAAGCCGTTGGCATTGACTTTTTTAGCACAAAACACCACATGTATTATGCTGTCATCAGAGCCATCCTCAGTGATAATTGCAACATGCCAGCGATGAAAACACCCAGCCCTGGATCCCACGGCCTACTTCTGAAAGGAACTGCATGGCTTTACAATTATCACTCAGACTGGCAGGGAGAAGGGGAGGGTGGAAGAGCAGCAGGAGAAGAAATCTTTTCAATCTGGATGAACAGATCAGCTGCCTGGGACACCATGCTGTTCTGGCCAAGCCAGGGTTCCTGTGACATCATGCCCCGCTTTCATACTGTCAGCAAAATTCCCTGAGGATGACAGCTGCTGCTGCCTACAAACGACGGTCTCGGCTCTCTCCACTTGGGAACGCACGCCGGTTCTTCCTTTCCTCTTTTCCGTGAGGCTGCTCATGTCCTTTCTACTCACCCAAGGTGCCAAGTTCAATGAGCATGAGAATGCTGGAAGACCACGTGCTCAGGATAGCTAGGGGACAGACACCACAGGTGAAGTGGCCCCAAACCGGCCATCTCCAGAACTTCACTGCCAGGGTGCCACAGGTGGTTCTAGGTGAGCAAAGATGCAGGTCACTTTTGCCCCCAAGCCAGCAGGAAGGGACACTAGGAGGCCAGGGCCCCAGAAGCCCCCTCCATTATTCCAGGGTGCATTCACATGTTGTTGTTGCTGAGATTATTATTATTATTAATTTTTATTATTTCCCATCTGTGCCAGGATGTGAAAGGATCTGGGAACTGCAGATAATATGACTGGGAAAGACTCAAATATTATTTCATTCATCATTAATAACAAGGTAAAAGTACAAAAAACTCAAGGATAGCTACATTCTTATTTCCTGGAAAATAGGGAAAGTATGTCAGGTGTCTAAATTCTGCCTCCTCATTATTCATTTTGTGGTCTATGATAAGATTGTAATTATGTCCAAATAACCAGACAATTCAAATGTCCAGGTTTTCATGGCTTAAGGTGAAGTTTCTTAAAACTAGGGTCCTGCATAATTATTTAGGGCCTCTGCATCCCTGAAGGCTAAAGTATTCCCTGTCATTATTGGGTATTTGATTGCAGTCTAATTTATCATGAAATTGCAATCCATTGATGATGTGGGGTTAAAATGTTTTGCAGTTTTATCAACCATAGTACCGAGACTTCCTAACTTTAATTACTTTGTCAACCAGGTTAATGGAGAGACTGTCGTGGTCTTCTACTCAGCAGCCATTTCTTTTTCCCTCAAATTAAATCTGACACATTTAAAAATGCTATATTTTAAAGAATGATATGTAAGGAGAAATATTTAAAGAAATCAAGTCATACTTTCTACTAATCCTTAACTTCTATCCATTTGGGTTTAAGTCATCCATATCTCTAGACCACAGTGGATTCTTTCTTTCACTTTAAATCAGATCATTCTTGGGGCACCTGGGTGGCCCAGTTGGGTAAGCATCCAACTTTGGTTCAGGTCATCATCTCATAGTCTGTGAGTTCAAGCCCCGCATTGGGCTCTGTGCTGACAGCTCAGAGCCTGGAGCCTGCTTTGGATTCTGTGTCTCCCTCTCTCTCTGCCCCTCCCCAGATTGTGCTCACTCGCTCGTTCTCTCTCCCTCTTTCTCTCTTCTTCTCTCTTTCAAAAAATAAATAAATTAAAAAAAAAACCAAAACATAATTCCTGGGAATTTGTCCATAGATTCCTAAGACTCTAGACCAGTTTTGCATCAAAAGTCTCTAAGTTGATTTTCCCAGACAACAAAGCTGCCCACTACTGTATGCATTTGACTGCTGGTCCTGAACCAACACTCTTGCTGTCCCCTTGGCTTCCATTTTACTTATTTTTTTCTTTTACCTAACTGCAAGTGTCATGACAGACTGTCCTGTTAATGTGCTCTATATATGCAATATTCCTTAATATTATCTTTTTTCAATCAAGACTTCTTCCACTCAACTTTCAAATACAGTTTCTTCTCCTACTCTTTCTTTCTGCATTTAGGAATCTAGCTTTTAAATTGTGTTTACTGGTAGTTTGTACATGATCATGTTGTATATGATCATGTTCTAAGTAACCAACATCTTGCTTGTGATGAAACATTTGGCTAACAAAATCTTAAGTTACACTAAGAGACTATTTTCTAAAAATGCTAGTGTTTTTTTAAATAAATTATTTTTAATATTTATTTATTTATTTATGTTTGAAGAGAGAGAGAAAGAACAAATGTGGGAGGGGCAAAGAGGGAGAGGGAGACACAGAATCCAAAGCAGGCTCCAGGCTCCAAGCTGTCAGCTCAGAGCCCAATGCGGGGCTCGAACCCATGAACCACAAGATCATGACCTGAGCCAGTCTGACGCTCAACCGACTGAGTCACCCAGGTACCCCAATGCTACTATTTTTAAAAATTGCTAAGTAGGGATTGTAAAGCACCTCGCACATATGGATGCTCAATAAATATAAATCTACTGTATACAACTTATTTGACATTTCCTTGGCTATCAATCAATAAACATTTATTAAACTGCAGCATCCTGCACAGAAGTCTAAGGGAAAAGGACAAAGTATAAAATATTGACTTTACCCTCTTGAATTGGCCATGAGTTGGGATTTAAAACCAACACTTGGCCAACAGTAAAGAATACAGTACAATTTATGTTCAGCTGTTTAAATTAGGGCAAAGGCTTCACAGAATGTGGAAGCATGGTTGATTTTTGTGTGGCCTTCTGAAGACAGATTGATGGGCCTGGGAGAATTGCAAACATAGAAAATGAAGGGATAAGGACAGGAGCACACATAAAAAAACACCCCAGATATTAACCACGCTCGATAAGTATGAACTGGGTTAAATTAATTCAACTAAAAAGAAAGAGATGTGATTACTTGATTAGGAAGGTCTTTGAAAGTCTGGCTAGTGCACCTTCTCATCTCCCAACATGTCATTTCTTCACTCTTCCCCCTCCCCCAGGAAAATACAAATTGGAGCTACTTTTAAAGACCCAGAGGCAGATTTCACAGACTTCTTAGGTGATTTGGCCTGTTAACAGCCCTTGCTAGGAAGCAAGCTTACCTGGGAAGATAGCGTTATAGTCCTACTACTCTCTAAGTGATTCTTCCTTGTTCTGCTCTCTGTGATGTTATACAGAACGCTGGTTACTCTTTGGGTTAGATGCCCTTTAAATAATGAAGTCTGTCTTTGGTCTTCTCTTCTTTGTTCTCAAACTGTTTCTGTATTCAAACATTCTCATTTGCCTTCGGCATGATTTTTCCTTGTTCATTCTGGCTTTGTGGCAGGGGAGGCCCTCGTCTCCTCCATTCCCCACTGAGGAATGATGACCTACCTGGGTAAGGACAGCCCCTCCACCCACACTGTGCCAGCCCCTGTGGGCATCCGGGGAAATGCAGCAGGTGAAGAGCATACTCTAGTTCTAGCGATGGCTATGGAGTGAATAGATTTTTTTTTAATTTCTTTTTTTTACATTTATTTTTGAGAGAGAGAATGAGACAGAGCAGGGTAGGGGCAGAGAGAGAGAGGGAGACAGAATCTGAAGCAGGCTCCAGTCTCCGTGCAAGTGTTCAGCACAGAGCCCTATGTGGGGCTCGAGCCCACGAACCCACGAGATGGTGATCTGAGCCGAAGTCAGTCACTTAACTGACTGAGCCAACCAAGCGCCCCCTGGAGTGAATAGATTATAGCTGCATCTCATTAGCAGCCTTTGGAACATCGAGCAAACCACATCATTGTGATCTGAGAGATGAGGCTTACAGACAAACAAGAACTGTGAAAGGAGAGAGGACTGTCTTCTGCTCCTGTCCCTGTGCTACACATCTAGGCTTCAGGGATGTTCGTTTTCATTATGTTGTGTGTATAATGGGAGGGAAGTTTCACCTTCACTAGTGATGACCCCTGGTTTCTTACCTTAAAGACACAATGTTCTTCCTAGTATGCCCCAACTCAGGATCATGACAATGGTGTTTTCTTGCCTATAGCATCAACTTGGAATTCCTCTGCCTGATTTACAAGGCATCCAATTACCTGACCCAGTCTACCCATTCAACCACATTTTTCATGATTTTCTGGAGTGTACCCTTTGCTGTGCTAGAGAGATCTACTCATCCAGTCCTGCATAGGCCATTAATGTTCCTACCACTATCCTTCACTGACGTGAAATGGAAAGCTATCCCTCCCTGTCCCCTCTCTACAAAACCCAATGAATTCTTCTTGGCACACTTCAATTTTCTCTTAGAATTATAGATTCCCAAAATTGGAAGGGATCTTTAAGTTCACCCAATCCAGCAGCTGGCTTATAACAGAATCCTATGATTTGAATGTAGGGGAACCAGAACAATCCCTAGGTATGACAATCTGGAGGAAAAAAAATCAAACTTATTTTTATAAAGTGGTGGCCAAAAGCCTGAGGAAGAGTCTTCTCAGTGACCACTGGATTGGCCCAGAGTAAGTGCCTAACCTTCCTGAAAGTAGTACATAGAAGAGAGGGGGCAAGGGAATGTGCATTGAAGGCTAGTGAAGGAGGCATATAGTTGGGAGGCTGGGGCAACCCCAGAGGTTTAGGCACCTGAGCTATCGTATTGCTCTTCTGTTGAGGTTCAATGTTTAGAAAATGTTGTCTTAGGGAAGAAAGGGTCCCAGGGAAGGTCACTGTAAGCAGCATTTGCTCCCCTCCTTTATAGAGAGTATCCCTCCTGGAGCATGTTCTAACTGGCTCCAGGAGTTCTGAACAAGGCATATGTGCCTAAGTTGATGTTTGGTTATGCACATTCTGAAGTCAGTGACACCTATTGGTCTGTCTTTGCCTTTGAGAAAAGACTCTGCATTGCAAGTGCTGCCTGGGCTGTTCCCTGAGAAGCCAGAAGATCAACGGGTGTCAACGTTGGCTTCTTGAGAGAGGTCACTTTGCTCGGTGAGAAACTATGAGTAAAAATAGAAGCCCTACTGTAGTCTCTTGGGCAAATGACTTATTCATGGGTTCTAAATTATTGAGGTCATTGAAGAGAGTGCTATTTTAATCTTTAGGAGAAGAGAAAATGGGGTGAACTGGGCTTTAGGGAAGGCTGTATCTTCATAGGACAAAAGGTGGATGGTATAAACGGTGACTGCAGGGAAGAGAGTGGGCACATGCACTCTGTGGTGGGCATGTGCTCAGTGGTTGACCCTCAGAAGCCTTGCGTCTGTGGACGAGTCTGCCTCATCTGGACCCACTCAGCATGAGGAAGGGCCCTTTGCAGATCTGTGTTGGCATTGCAGGCAAGTGCCTTAGCTAGAGTGATTTTACAGGAAGAGCTCTCTGCCACAAAATACTGCACCTTTTGTCACTTTTCCAGAGCTTGAAGGCTTTGTTTTTCCTCCTGAAATGCACACGCTCTCTGGAAAACTTCACACATTAATGGTATATCAGTTGCCACTTCAATTGTGGGTGAATGCTTTTGCAAGAAAATGAATCGATAACTGATTGAGAGAAAAATGGGATGCAGAATAATCTTTGGGGTGAGAGCAGGGGAGGACGCATGCAGCAGATGAAGGGCCTGGGATGTAGAATCATAGAAATGAAGACTTCAAGAAAGAACAGAAAAATTAACAGGGGCAATCATATATTTGCAAACAAGGTATTTTCCCTTCCTGAGCTCCTTAAGGAATCCTGGATGGTCTTCTCTTATATCCATTTTTCATCCCCTAATAACAACTTCTCACTCAGATTTAATCAATAAGTATTTTTAGGTAGCCTATGATATGTTCAGCCTTATGTGTGGATTGCTGGTTTGTTTTTTTGTGGGGTTTTTTTGGTTTTTTTTTTTACAGTTTATTTATTTTGAGGGAGACAGAAAGAGTGCAAGTGGGGGAAGGGCAGAGAGAGAGGGATGGAGGACCCAAAGCAGGCTCTGTGCTGAGAGCAGGGAGCCCGACACGGGGCTCTAACTCACGAACCATGAGATCATGACCTGAGCTTAAGTCAGATGTTTACCCAACTGAGCCGCCCAGGCGCCCGCCCCTGTTTTGTTTTGTTTTGTTTTTCATGTACCGTTCCTTTAACTTTTATTTCTTGGTGCCCTTTGCCCATTTAGCATTCTTTTCGACTTCTCAGTGTCTTCCATTTCTAAAATTGGGAATTCTTCAAATTTGTGAGTTGCACTTACCTCTAACTTTATAAGCTCCCTTGCAGTTATGACGTGAGCCTTAATCTACCCCACCCCACACATGAGCCTTTTCTCACCCCAGACATGGAATTGGAGGCTGGCAGCCCAAGAAGGCAGGGTGCTACAGAATTCCTTCTGGGAAGAATGGCGGATGCTACTTCCATTTGCCAGTGGCAACGCCCTTTGTCCGACAACATGGCATTGGCAAATGGCAATGTCTGTGCTGCCTTACCTTCAGGCCTGTGCTGTCTTCTTGGAAGCAGCTCTGTGGACTACCCATCTATTCCTCCTAGGTATTCAGTGAGCTAACCAATATCCTCTTCTGCTTAAATTCACAAGGGTTGATAGTTGTTGGGTGCAACTTAGATTTTTGGTGTTTTAAATGTATTTAACACCTACAAGTTTTTAAATGTACCAGCACTTTACAAACATTAACTCATTTAATTCTAATAACTAAGGGTCTAAGTAGGGACTATTATTATCCCCATTTTATACATAAGGAAACCAAGTTACAGAGAAGACACATCATTTGCCTTAGATAACTCTGTGGGTCAGGGGCAGACCTGGGATTCAAACCCAGGCTGTGAATCATTAGTTGCCCCTGCCTCCCAGGCCAATCTTTCCGCATGTCTTACCCTGCAATTCTTCTCACTATTCTTACCTGCCCTCATGCTCGGACATTCCTCATCCCATAATGAACCATAAAGGCCAGCATCTAGACTGGCCTGGTTACTTCCCCAATTTACAAACCAAGTCATTAAAAAAAAGGTAGGTATTTCCTTCTGAGACCTAAAAATACTTCTTGACAATTATAAGGAACAACTGTTCTTGAAAAATTGTAGTGTTTGCCTCAACCAAGTAGCTGTGTGAATGCCTAATACTTTGTAGACATAAGGAGGAAATATTGCTGTCAGGGAACGGCAAAGCCAAAAGAAATATTGATATTAATTCAAGCCAATTTATGAGACCATTCCTGGTGTGCAATAGGCTATGTTGAAATCTTGAAGAAAGTAGGCTATTTCTATGTTGGATGTTGAGAAGAAATCTGTGATAAATATCATCGCTGGTTCTTTATGGTTTATGCTTCTGTCTTTGTCTTTCTCATTTCAAGCCCTCTGTCTTCATATTAATTGGTTCATGATCTTGAGCAAGGCAGTAAGTGGCATCCAAAAATACATGCCTCTCAGAGGGCAGGGAACCAAGCAAGGAGAACCGTGGTCCCAAAGACTCATCAGTGCTCTGTTCCCATTTATTCCTTCTGGACCTGTCACAGCCTCCTCACAACTCCTTCTGCTGGCTATTGCTAAGTGTCCAGCACCCCCTTTGAAGAGGATTTTAAAAACAATGCAATTGCCTTCCACTTAGGTCACATATATGCTTGAGAGATTTGCCAGAAGGTTTCAGTATGTGAGGAGATTTTTCTATAAGTGAAAGGCAACAGTTGAGGATTGGATAAGAGAAGAGTGGTCATATACATCGACAGTAGGGACCTGGGTGAAAAGTGGGAAAAGATTCTCAAATGGTGAGAGTAAAAAGGCATAAATACTGCAGCAGGGGAAACTATGGATTCTCCTTTTTGGCTTAAAGAGGAAAAAAAAGTACAGGTAATTGCCAGTTAGATATGAGAGAGTAGCCCGGCTGAAAGCAGGAGTGTATCCATCCCATTATGCCACCTGAGTGGGCTCTAACAGGTTGGAATATATAGGAAGCATCGAGAGGACCAGGAGGGAATAGAACAAGAGAAGAGAATGAAATTAGGCATATCTGTAATACCATACTCTTCAAAATTCCAAGGACTTTACAAAGAATGTGTCTGGACTAACAAAAATCCCCATAAAGGGTAGCCAGTGTATAAATAAACACAAATTAGAGATTCAGGTATTCTTGTCACAACACGGCTGCTGTGGGCATTCCATTGCCTGCTGCATGCCTGCAAGAGGTTCTAGATGGCATGATTCTCCAAGTTGGTCTGGGGATGTCTGTGGTTCCCAGACACTTTCAGGGCATCTATAAGGCACTGAGACATCAAAGGAGATGAGTGGCAACCCTGTCCTCCAGGTGGACACATTTTGAAAGGCTACTGCTATTTGCTCTCTGTGATCCAGAGAATAGAGAAAAAAAGAATTTCGCATTGTCCATTTCAGGGAAGTTTCTTGAAGTGAGTGAAGGAACTGTGTCCAAGGACAGTGTTCAGTGAGGCGTGGTTTTCTTCTTGTCCTTATGCAAGCTCTTTCCTGAATGTGCCACAGACAGCCTCCCATATTCTCTCCTATATTCTGACCCCATAGAGACCCCCCTCATCTGTCTCCCCATCCTTCTACACACAATTTCAGTGGCACCTCCTATGGGAAGACCTGTTTGAGCACCTCTACTACCCCCAGGCAGACTTCATTTCCTCCTCACCTGAGTCCCCAGCATTCCAAGAGTTATTATTGTGTATTGCTTGCAACTCGTTGTCTACCCCATGCTGAATGTTCTTCCTTTAGAGGGAAATGCACAGCTTCTTCTTTTTTTTTAATATAATTTATTGTCAAATTGGTTTAAAAAAAAAGTGAAGAGATATATTCTTTGACCCTAAGCATGCTTGTAGCCCACACAACTGGACTCTGGGTGGTATTCTTAGGAGTCTCTCCATTTATCTTTCCCAGGTCATCTGAAATATTATTTCCCTTTTCTCAAACCTCACTCATTCTTTATGACCTGAGCCAAACCCCAACTCCTCCATGAAGGGATCGATGGTGACTCTAATTTTGCTGGCCAAACTTTTCTCTAAAATACTGTTAAATTAAGAGTCTGTGCCACACAGTGTAAAAAACAGATATTTCTAATCTGTATTGGATTGTTTCCTTGTTTCCTGTGAATTACTCTCATCCCCTATTCAGGAGTTGAGCTTCTGAAGAGGTTAATTTATCATATACTTTTTATATTAGATGCTTCCCAAACTCCTTCCAGCTGCAAATAAAAACTCCAGCTCAAACTAGCTTCAACAAGAAGGGCATTTCTTATCTCATGTAGTTAGAGGACCAGCCATTGGGTGGGCTCTAGGCTTGGCATGTTGGGGTCTCAGCTCCACCTCTCTCTGTGATGATCCGCCTTCTTTTATGAGTTGATTTCATCTTCGGGCCAGTAGGAGAATGGCTGTGACCATTCCTGAGCCCCTTCAGTTATGACAATATCTGGAGAAAATAAATGCCTACGGGAATGTGGAAACTTATTCTATAACTTCTTCAGAAGACCACCTCACACTGGAATTAGCCAGAATTGAGTTACATGGCATTTCTTCAACTATGCGAGGAGATGGGATTGCCATGATGGGCTGCAAATTGCCCCAGAGCTGAGGACAATATCAGCTTCCTCAAGGTCATGTATGGTGATGATGAAGGAGGTGAGATATTTGAACATAAAAGAAGGAAGAATGGAGGATGAGCATCGGATAGACGATCAGTGGTGGACTGGGGCTGCCTTGTGCAGGTTTGTAAGAGCCAACTGTTAAAGTTAGGAATTTTGAGCGCTAGGGTTCAACACAATCATTATCAAAAATTAAATTATAATAAGCTTTCAATTAAAGTATATTAGGGGCACCTGGGTGGCTCACTCAGGTAAGTGTCTGACTCTTGATTTCGGCTCAGGTCATGATCTCACAGTTCATTAGATCGAGCCCCTGTTGGGCTCCATGCTAAGCCTGGAGCCTGCTTGGGATTCTCTCTCTCTCCCTCTCTCTCTGCCCCTCTCCTGCTTGTTCTCTCTCTCTCTCTCTCTCTCTCAAAAATAAACAAACATGAAAAAATAAAGTGTATTAAAGGAAAAGTAAAGTCACTACTTCGTAATTATTTTTATTACATCACACTATTATCTATGCTTTTGATGTTATTTACAGTTGTATCTGTATGGTAGAAATACTACATAATGGAGAGCTACTGTGCACTCTCAACCCTGTATTCAGTGATATCACACTGACCACTTGAAAAGAGCCATGGTATGAGTATTTACACCATGGAAACAGTGAAATGATACAAATCAGGGCTTGATTTATGGCTTGGCTGATTATCATTTAAGAAAGTGATGGAGAAAATGTTATCAATGCATATTAGAACTAAAAATGTGTTTTACCTGTAGCCATTATATTATGAATAGCACAAAATACTGAAGAAATGGTCTTACAGGTTTCAAAAGCCATTATTTGAAGCAGCAAAGTCATTTGCATCATTGATAAATGAGTGAAGTTTTGACAAAAATCTTCCTTGTTTCACTTCCATATTACTCATTAACATAAATGAGCATAGCAACCAACGTTCAGGTCAGAGTTACATTCATTTGTTAGCAGCAACCATAGAATAATCATGGGTACAGGAGTTCAGAAAAAAAAATCAACAAAAGCATTCTGTGAGAATCAATTGGTTTTATGAAATTCACAATAAAAAATACTGCAGGGGTGCCTGGGTGGCTCATCTGGTTGAACAACTGATTTGGGCTCAGGTCCTGATCTTGCGGTTTGTGAGTTCAAGCCCCACGTCTGGCTCTGTGCTGACGGCTCAGAGCCTGGAGCCTGCTTTGGTTTCTGTGTCCCCCTCTCTCTCTGCCCCTCCCCTACTCGTGCTCTGTCTCTGTCTCTGTCTCTCTCTCTCTCAAAAAAAAATATATATATATATAAATTATTAAAAATATTGTATATTTTATTATTATTTATAAGTTTTGTGTTACACGCCCTTTATATTAGTAAAATCTATCATGTAAAGTACTGATACATGTAGCACATATACTATATACAGCATGTATAATTTTATATATATATATATATATATATATATATATATATATACACCTGCCCCTGGAGAGCCCATTGGTAAACATTTATCAGCACAACACAGGGACCACCAATATATTTACTACAACATCCTCAATGACGAACTAACTATAGTTAATTTTTTTGGGGGGGTGCCATTTAGAAAATATATTGATCCGATTTTAGATCTCCTCAGTAAGTTGAAAGATTCAGAATCATTCACTAAGTTTATTTTTATGGAGATAGAAATTTGAGTGGGCACTTTCCTTTACTTTAGTTTGCTGGAGATTTCAGCAAACCAGTTATTTCCTTATTGGGTCTGTAGTGTGAATCAGTCCCAATTCCTGGTAATAATAAGCCACACTGATGAAGAGATTTACAGTGATAGGAAGGTGTTCAGTCGGGAAGGTGCTCAGCTCCGAGTTTATACCTAGGGAAATGAGGAACTCCATTCATAGAATGTTTCTGCCTCCTTTTTGACTTGCTTTTTCCTGATGAGCAGATCAACAATCACCAGCTGTTCTATATTTCTATCATGTTACCCAGCGGTAGGAAGAAAGAAAAGTTTTTGGCCCCTGGAAGTGCATGTTAAAATTTGAATCTCTTCCCAGGCCAGATGTGATTTGGAGATGTGCCCTCCTTGTGGAAGTTACTCTCTGGGCTTCATTCCCAAATGATAGTTTCTCTTTTCAGTAAATGTGATACATGTTGAAATGGAAAATGAAGGAAACCTAGTTATTATGGTTTTCTCCATAATATTATATCTCTTTATTGCTCATCTCAACTGTGCTTCTCTTTTAGATTCTCAATATGGTTAAGCAAATTTGACACCTCATCTCTGGTTGTTGTTGTTGTTGTTGTTGTTGTTATTATTATTATTATTAGCATAAGGGCAATGGCAATAATTTATTGATCCTCAATATGCATCAGGGACTAGGCCAAATATTTACCTACATCTTCTCTAATCCCCATAATGACCATAGATAGAGATAATCTTCTTTTTTCTTTTTTATAAATAAGTACACTGCAATCCAAAGAGATTTAATACCCAGGTTTTTTAAAAGTTTTTTTGTGTTTATTTATTTTTGAGAGAGACAGAGTGCAAGTGGGGGAGGGGCAGAGAGAGAGACACACACACAGAATCTGAAGTAGGCTCCAGGCTCCACACTGTTAGCACAGAGCCCGATGCAGGGCTCTAACTCACCAACTGCAAGATCCTGACCTGAGCCGCAGTCGGACGCTTAATCAACTGAGCCACCCAGGCGTCCCAATAACCAAGGTTTTAATCAGAGTCTGTCTGACACCAAAGCTTCCATTTTTTTCAGTACACCAGGATTTCTTTCCTCCCCCAATAACTCATTAGGACACAATCCTATTGGAGAAACATATTGAATGATTACAAATTTCAAAAGTTGCATTTGGATAATAGGCAGTAAGCCACACTGGACATTTTTACCTTAAGCCTGACCATTTGCTAACGGTCCATTAATAGTATTGATTTTTTTTTTTTAATTGACTTTTGATATCCTCACAAGTCTACTAAGGTCAAGTGGAGCCAGGGCAATAAGTACTCAGAGAAACTCCCTGACAACCTAGTGACAATCCAGGCACATTGGGGCACAAGGTCCTCTGTTTCATTGGTTTTATAAACCTCTTGGTATTTGGCTCTCAGAAAGCAGGCTGACTTCAGTCTCTTCAAATATAACCACGTAGAATTTTTTCATGTTTCATTGTGTAGTTGGCATGCTGCAGGGGTCCAGCAGTGCCAGAAACGAAGCGTGCCCTATCTGAAGTGGCTATTATTTTCCTGGTGGAATCCTAGCCAGAAAGGGGCTGCATTAGGTGTAAAGCCAACCAGGCAAGGAGCAAGAAGCCTTTCAGCAAAGGGATCCTTTACTATTATGGAACGTCTTCATTCTAAATCTCACATTGTGCAATCTGAAGACATAAAAAGGGGCCCAAGATAGCACAGAAACACGGCAATTCCTGGCATCCACAGCCAAGTGGCATCATGCTTAGAGAGAGAAAGGTATCACTGGTGTCCTTTTACTTCCGTGGAATGCTTCTAAATATCAGAATCAAAAGCAAACGGAGATGCTTTATATCACAATAGAGATGCGCTATGCCATTACAGGTCAGGATAGGCTTGTCCAAGTTTATAAGCTCAACCCAGTCCTCAGATACACAACTAACTTCAGCCTCCCCTAAGAAGATTCTCTCCAGCTCCCTTTATCAGATCACTGACATGAGCAATGAGAGCAGCCTTGGAATAAAGGAAGCATCACTAAAATACAACAAAGTCCGTGGCAATTTCTTCAAAATGTTTTCCTCCTGTACCTGCTTAAAGAATTATGAAAAACTATATACCTCTGACAGTTTTTAAAAAAAAATTTTTTTTAACATTTATTTATTATTGAGAGACAAAGAGAGACAGAGCATGAGCATGGGAGGGTCAGAGAGAGGGGAGACACAGAATCCAAAGCAGGCTCCAGGCTCTGAGCTGTCAGCACAGACCCCGACGCACAGACCCCAATGCAGGGCTCGATCCCACAAACTGCAAAAACAGCGAGATCATGACCTAAGCTGAAGTTGGACGCTTAACCGAATGAGCCACCCAGGCGCCCCTCTGACAGTTTAAATTTACAAATTTTACCATCCATTTTTGTAGTTGCAAAGGATGTAGTTTCTGACATACAGTATGTTGTCTATGCGCATTCAAGATCTTTTCAACAAAACCTTGAAGTTACAGATTTAGTACAATCTATTGACAGCATCTACCACATAAACTAATTGACAAAAGGAGTCCTCATTATCAAACTTATAAGGAAATCAGGAATACTTTGTATCAGAAAAAAAAAGTAATTTAAAAACTTCAGCTACCCTATTTAATATGCATTTCCCCTTGACAACCTTCTCCTAAGTGTGAGAGAGAGAATGAGAGAGAACAGAGTGTCACCTGGATGACATAAAACCACCGCACTCTTCAATATTTCTCATCCAACCCTTCTTGGCTTCCTGCCAGGGGACCCTCCCTCGGAGGGATGTGTTCTTGAGCTGACCATTTGTTTTTACTCCTAGAGCAAAGGGCTTGGTAGCATTAAAGGTGATTAGTGTGCCTTTCTGTTCACATGGGAGAGTGTCTGTCATGAAGATGGAGGTAACAGGAGACTGTGACAGCAGAGATGTTCTCAGGCAAAGTATTTAGGGAAAGGTTATAGGGAAGTTGAGCCTGAAAGATTATCTTCTCAAAGCTTTCGATACTGTGTACAGATGGCAAACTCTTCCTGACCCCAGAAGTAAGCAAACCACATTTTTGAAAAGCTAGTGTTTCGAGCCACGTGCATGGAAACGAATAGGGTTTTGTTGTTGGGATTCTGTATTTATGAGTTTCTGGATTTTCGTTCCTTCTTCCCTCCCGTTTCCCTCCCTCCCTTCATCATCTGATAGGAACAGGGAGCACCTGTTTCTCCTCCAATGTCAATGCTCTGACAGTCATTAAAATTCCCCATCCTCAAATGGGGTAGAAGTTGCTCTCTATTTGCCGTTCCTTAGGGCTGACAAAAAGGTTTCCTTCTTACATCGAGACATGACACAGAGAGAATTTCCCATTAAGTTCATGAAGCATAGTATCAGAGCCCCTTGCTTTCATAGTCCTTTCCAAGCTGTTGGGAGAGATCCTTCATTTTTTCAAAGTACTTTGGTATTCTCTTACTTAAAGAGGACCCCTCCCCCAAAATGTATAAACTTCCCACCTCATTAGGATTTCCAGACTTAGAAGATAAAAATTAAAGATGCCCTGTTAAATTTAAATTTTAGATAAAAAATTAATATGTGTTGTTACTCCAAATATTGAATCAGACATAGTTATACTAAAAAAAAAAAAAAAAGTGGTGTTGTTAATCTGAAATTTTGACTAGCAGCAACTTTTGTTTATCTGCTGCCCTACCTGCCTCCAAATTTTGATCCTCCCTTGTTTGGACACTAAACGACAAGGTAAGCTTTGCTGTTCCCAAATCAGAAAAAGATATCTTTAGCTTTGTATTCCTAAACTCTTCTCAGACTATAATACGAAACTTTGAATGTCTGTCCTGACCAATCTTATACAACATTTTTTTTTAGCACATTTTTGCTGCAGAAACACAAATCAAAATAATTTCTTAACTCTGGGAAAATGAGAAACTCTGTTTCTTCTCTAGTGACAGACAAGAGAACTAGGAAATGTCACTGTTGTTCTTCACGTTGGGATTTAGCATAGAACATTTGTGCTTGGAAAGGAAGCTCCTTAGGTGGCTACAGAGAAGAAACAGCCTGAGCAAGGGAGGGGAGAAGTAGGCTCAAGAAGGTTTTGTTGCAATAGGAAGTACTGGAAACTAGTGTTTCTCAAATGTTTTGGACCTTGACCTACAGTGAGAAATACATTTTTTGTAGTGACCCACAAACACACTTCCATATATATGTGAATGAAACAAAAATTTCATGGAACATTCATCATTACATGTACAATTATTACGTATAATGCACACTGATATTTTCTACTCTGATCTCTCTCTCTCTCTCTCTCTCTCTCTGTCTCTTAAAGAGCTGATTGCCCTCAACCAACTGATGGACCATGATCTGTAGTTTAGAAACCACTGCACAGAACTGCTCAGGGAACTGTCTGTGGTGGTCTCCGACAGAAAAGGATTTCCATTGTATCACAATGGAAATCAATGAGATGCTTCCTTCATTGAGAAGATTTTTTTTTAAGTGTTGCACTTTTTCTTAAAAATGCTTTTTTAACGTTTATTTGTTTTTGAGAAGAGAGAGACAGAGCCTGAGCTGCGGAGGAGAGAGAAAGAGGGAGACACAGAATCTGAAACAGGCTCCAGGCTCCGAGCTGTCAGCACAGAGCCCCACACGGGGCTCGGGCTCACAGACCGTGAGATCATGACCTGAGCCGAAGTCGGATGCTTAACCAACTGAGCCACCCAGGTGCCCCGATACTTTTTTTTTTTTATGTTTATTTATTTTTGAGAGAAACAGAGACCGTGAGAGGGAACTGGGCAGAGAGGGTGGGAGACAGAGGATCAGGATCTGAAATGGCCTCTGTGCTGATAGCAGATAGCCTGATGCCGGGGCTCGAACTCACAAATTGCGAGATCATGACCTAACCCACAGTAGGACGCTTAATTGACTGAGCCACCCAAGCACCCCCTTCATTGAGAAGATCTTGCACTGAAAACAATGTTAGCACACTTAGCAACAGTTCGTTCATGCTCTGGTGTGAGTTCCTTTTCCTTTCACAAGGGGGAATAAATGCTTCCCAGGTGAGCACCAATCCCTCAGATGATGCTTTGAGAAGCAGTTGCAAGCTAGAGTCTGACACAGAAGAGATGAGATAAAACCATGGAGGAGGGGTCCAGAGGAGCATAGAGTGGATGTGTGAGGAGGACAGAAGAGCGAATGGTGAGTGCCTCTTGGAAAGCCCATGAATACACATCACTGAGACCAACATACCTGATTTGGAGAAGATGTACATACTTTTCAGAGACCCCATCCAACTGGAGGAAAAAGTGCCTCTCGGACAACTGGCCCAACAACAGAAATTTAATCCCTGCATGGAGAGGAATGGGTCTGAGAAAATGTGAAGATTTACTGCAAAGAACTCTACTGCTTTTCGTTACTCTGAAAAAAATGAACTCCACCTCCCACTGTCTACAGTGTCTGTGTCAGATCCCATCCTTTCTCTTGGAATCATCAATTATTTTGTCTAGTCCCCTCCATCTAAGTTAATGACCTTGCCTTATACTTTTTAGAGAAAGTGGAAGGTCTCAGAAGGGAATTCCTTTACTTTTTCTCTACTAAACCTACCAGCCCCCTAGCACTTCCCTCAGTCTCCATCCCAAAGAATGTGATCCACGTCAACATGAGGAATTAAGAGAATCTCCATTACCTCATGACAAGCCCAGCATACAAACCCTAGATTATATTGCTGTATTCTACTGAAACAGGAAAACAGGTGAGAGACAAGTAAATAATGCTGAACAAAACAGATCCATCAGGCTGCCAAACAGCTTTATTCTAATTGCACTCTAAATCTTGGAATTTGAGAAGAAAATAATATGGATTAACAGGTTCTCATCTCTCTTTAGATAACATAAGTGGTTTAGCCACTCCTTTGGAAAACTGTCTCTAAGTCATACTGGTTGGGGGAGGGCTATCAACTGTTCATCCTTGCGTGTGTGATGGGTTCCCGCCCCACCTGACACCTTCCGGCACTCGCACCTTTGACTCTCTTCTGCCATCTTTCATCCTTCCCTCTCTTTCAGATCCTTCTCATCCTTCCCGAGCTTTCAGATATGTCACGGTATACCCATCTCAAAAAAAAAAAAAAAAAATGTGCCTCCATTTACGCCATGTCCTCCTCCAGGGTCTGCGCTCCCCCTCAGCTCCCCTTCACAGAGAAGTTTCTCTGAGGAGTTGCCATCTGCATTTATTCCCCTTTGCTAGCCTGCCTTCAGCACCTCTACCCCTCCACCAAAAATACTCGTTATGAAGGTCATCAGTGGCTTCTTTATTGCTAAAGCTAATGGAGACTTTCATTTCTCACCTTCCTCAACATTTTAGCAGCTTGAGACACAGTTCTGTCTCCCTTGTCTTTGAAAGACTGTGAGTTTGGCGTCCCTGATAACACATTTACTCTCTTGGCTTTTCCTCCTTTTTTTTTTTTTTCTTTTAGAGGACATCCGTCCTCTATTCTTTACTGGCTTATCCATCTTGAATTGATCTTTGAATGTTGGGATATCTCTCTCGCATCAAGAAAAAGACACTCCCTTAATATGCCCCACTCAGGTAAATGGCAACTCCATTCATTCGATTGCTCCCTGATCAAGTCCTGTTGACTCCACCTCCAATACCTATGTCAAGTGTGTTCACTTTACTCAGTCTCCAGTGCTACTACCCTAGGCCAAGCCACCATCACACTTCACCTCTTTTCTTGCCATAGTTTCCTTATTGGTCTCCGCATTTCTAATTTTGCCCTTACCTCCACCCTACCCACCAATCCATTTCTCATACAGCAATCATAGTAATATTTTTAAAACAGAAATCAAACTATGTCACTTCCTTGCTTGAAAATAAGAAATCATTTCCCTTTGAACTTAAAATAGAACCCAAGCTTTTGAACATGGTCTACAAGGCCCTGTGTCATCTGAGTCCTGCCCATCTGTCAAACCATCCTTCCTTCCATTCTCCCATGTAACTCTCTGTTACACAGCCCTTCTCTTACTTCCTTATATGGTCAAGATCTTTCCTGCCTCAGGCCCTCTGCACACACTGTCCCCTCTTCTGTGATTGCCCCTGTCATTCACCTGCTCATCTATCCTTCAGGTAGCAGTTCTTTATTAATTCTTTAGAGAAACCACTCCCAAATCACTCATTCCCACCTCTTATACTCTCTTAACACCCTGTATTTTCTTCATAACAGATACTACAATTTATAATTAAGTAATGATGATCTCTATGTTCTTTTGTTTGTTTGCTTAATATTTAACTGCAAGTTCTAGTGCCTGGAATAGTACCTAACACATTGTAAATGTTCAACAATTTTTAAATGAACGAATGAATGAGGAATATGATGACCACTTGTATTGAATGTACTCTAAAAATTCACAAGCCGTATCTCCTTCAACCCTAGGACTACTGACATACCCTTCACACAATGCATGTGACAGGGCCAGACATCTGTTTATCATTTACCAGTGGTGTGCTGGAATGGGCTTGTATAGGCTTAAGAGAGCCAGTTCTGGACATCTCTTCTCAATTTCACAGTTAGTGACATCATGTTAGTAGCTATGTTGGGAACACTTATACCACCAAAAAATAAGCAAATGGTGGAAATCAAGACTTTCTTTTTTCTTTAGAAAACCACTTTACCAGCACACCACTGGTGTCTCCTATACACCCAGCATCATGTTAGTAATTATGGAGCCACCATTAAAAATAGGTCATGGTCACTGTTTAGTAAGTTTCCAGTCTAGTTTAGGAACTATGACATACATCAGGAATCAAGAAGAATCAGGATACAGATGGGCAGTGTGAGAGCATCGTGATCAGAAAAGGAAGAAATCAGTATGGGTTGGTAACAATGGAGACTCAGAAGGTGGAACCAATGCTGAAATCAATGGATGGAGAGGATCTATTTAATGAATAGTACCACGAAGGGCAATCCTGACAGAGGAGCAGGGAGGATCCAGGGCTGGTCGTGAGCCAGGGAAATGGAGTTGGAATGGGAGTGGGAAGAAAGTGAGAAGATTGTCTCAGTTGGAAAGGGTTGCTCTTAAAAATTTCTTTTTAAATGTAACTTTGGTAAATTGGGTTATATATATTTTAAGTTTATTTATTCTGAGAGAGAGTGTGTGTGTGCATGTACATGCAAACAGGGGGGAGGGGCAGAGAGAGAGAGAGAGAGAGAGAGAATCCCAAACAGACTCCACACATCAGTGCAGAGCCCAACGTGAGGCTTGAACCCATGAACGCCAAGATCATGACCTGAGGCAAAACCAAGAGCGGGATGCTTAACCAACTGAGCTACCCAGGTGCCTCTGATCATATTTTTAAATGAAAACTTTAGTTAAAGAATTTTTAAGGCAAGTCTTTTTCTTTTTTCTCTAACGGTGAAGTATTTAAAGGATCAGCAATCTTCCTCTATTATTCATATTTAAGTTTTGACCAGCAACTTTCCCTTGAAACCATGGATATCCTCCAAAATCACATCTCCAACCTGCTGGATGACCTGGCAAGGTGAGGGCTTCCCCTATCTTGGCCCTCAGCTCCTTCTTGTGGAATGAAATGGTCCAACTTGATTGTCCCTAAGGTCCTTCATAGCCCAGAAGAACTGTATAGTTGTCATCTGCCTCTTGGTTTCAGCTCAGGTCATGATCTCACAGTTCGTGAGTTTAAGCCCCGCGTTGGGCTCTGCATTGACAGTTCAGAGCCTGCTTGGAATTCTCTCTCCCTTCCTCTATCTCTGCCTCTCCCCTTTTCTCTCTCTCTCAAAATAAATACATACATACATAAAAATAAATAAATAAAAACTTTAAAAAAATAAAAAATAAAATACTGCTTCCTTTTTAAAAAATGTTTTAAAAAGGAGAAAAACTGCAGAGTTCTAAATGGTTAGGCATGTGAACTACATTTCTAAGTGAGTCGAGGAAGGCCAAGAAAACATCATTCTAAAACTTCCTTTCCTGTGATTAAAGGACTCCCAGGGGTTGTATTTGGGCACAAAAGGGTGAAGTAAAACAACCCTTTGGCTACAGAGTTAGGTCAATTTTCTTTTAGCCAGAGAAGGGATTTGGCGTCTGAAGATATAGCAGGAGACCCCATGGGTTCTCCACATGAACACCATTAGGGAAGTCCAATAACCATTTGACAGGGAAATAAGGTCACTATTTTTAAATCAACAGAAAAAGAGCAGAACATCAAGAGAGAAGGGTGATTTATCCTGTGACCAGAGTGCACAGAATCGACTGGAGAAACTAATCAAATCAGACTTGGTAAAGCCGATGCTGCCTTATATCCCCTGTGCCTAGAAGCCTTGTCAAGCTGGTCTGCCATAGATCCTGATTTAAAATACAAGCTGACTCCTTCACCCCTTCTGAGTAGCAATCCAGCTGCATGGATTTCAGTAATTGGGTTTTTTTTAATCATTATTATTAACTATAACGTGAGGCTTGATGCTAAGTAATGGCAAAGGGCTGGTGTCTATCGACACACAGGCACCCATGGAATCCCCAGGTAGGGCGGGTTCTGGGCTCTCCAGGGCCCCCTTTTTTTCTCCCTTTCTGCCTCCTCCTCCCCAAAGGCAGGAACAGCTGTCACCAGGTTGGCTTGTTCAGCCCACTCATCTCAAGCTACCCTGAAGCGGCAAGACGGCAGGCAGCCAGCCTGATGTTCTTTCCCCGTTCAGCACAGCCCAGCTGTGGCTCAGTAGGCCATGTTGGCATCTGGCTCAGAGAGAGGCAAGGCTGAAATATTCTGAGTCTGGAGTTACCGGGTCCAGCTGGCTGTGGCCATGGCAGAATATGAGGGTCAGAGCTACGCTACCCCAGAGGGCAACAAGACATTTGTTTGGGGCCTGAACCTTTTGATCTTTTCAGTTGGAGGATGAAGGCAGTAAAGGTCTGGTGCTCAGAATGGTTTAATCCACCATAGATTTAATAAGTGCCGCACCAAGGGTAGAAAGGTGAGGGTGGTGGGGCGAGAGGATTAAGGACACGGTTTCTGCATTTGAAGAGTTCACAGTCAAATGTGGGAGATTTTACATGAACAAGGGAATAGAACAAATGGTAATGTAAACATACGCACAGGTTGCCATGGGAGCTGCCACCTGAGCTGTGTTGTGAAGGAGGAGGAAGAGTCAGATGAAGCAAGTTAGAGAGGGAGTTGCAGGCAGAGGGGTGTGCACAGAGCATTAACAGCTGGAAATCCCAGGGAGGCAGCATTCGGTGAAGGAGGGACTTGAGAGTCTTGGAAAGGAAACTGAGCTGTGTTTTGCAGGAGTTTGGGAGCCACAGAAGCGTGGTGAATCAGGAAATTATATGACCAATTTGCAAAGATAGATCCCTCTGGTGCAGGGATAGGGTGGGTTTAGAGAGTGAGACTGAAGGCAGACAGATCCATTAGGCTTGTGCAAAGATATCGGTGCTCCAAGGCACCTTTCTGATAAGACAGAAAGGAGGGGTGGGTCTCAGAAGAATTTGGGAGGAAATATCAGAAGAACTAGAAGTGCTTGATGATGGGCTGAACCTGTGGAGTGGGATGATGAAGGAGAGGGATCTGCCTAGGAAGGCTGCCAGGTTTCTTGCTTGGGTGCTGTGGGTAGAGCTGCATTTTGCAAAATATGTGCCTTGTAACACCAGCTCTGGGGATGTGTGAAGGTATTGTGTCAAAAGCAGCTATACCCTTAGATAAGTTTGCGAAACATCAACTTAAACAAAACTAAATCAGATCTCTCTGCTGCAGGACTTCTCAGAGCCTTAGTATGCTGTGGCTGCTGCTAACAATAAGAACTATCATTATTAGGCATATACAGGAGTTCTACTTGTTATGTGTGCTTTGAGCAATTTGGAAAGAAGGAAAGTCCCTGGGAAGACTGTTCTGAAACTTGAAAATAACCTGTGAGCAAATACACAAATGTGTACTAATAATGTAATAATATGGGTCATGAAGCAAGAAGTTCCTAGTGCAGGTGATATGAGCCAAAGGCATTGTGGGACATGGCCAGGTGCAAGACTAAATATTTGATACACATTATTTTAGGTTCCCATAACAACACTGTGGGGTATGTGTTCCGTGGCTATTTTGCACGTGGGGAAATTGGGGGTCATAAAGAAAAATTAACTAACCAAAGATTACCACACATCTAGCAAGGAGTAGAATCTCGCCCTTAACAATTCCATCATATCATTTCCATGTGCTAATGAATATAGTGAATCTGCAAGGAAGGGAGGAGATAACATATTGTGTCTCCCAAAATTCAGTGACCACAGAACCCTGTGTTTATGGAGCATCTCACAGGATTAGTGGTCCTTGGAGTGCATTTTGTGGGGAATAATGCTGTTCACTAAGATCGGGAGTACAGATTGATAAAGAGGAAATTACATTTATACAAATCATTGTGGTAGAAGGTTGAAACTTGCCATAATAGAAATACAGCTAACATGTTACAGAAATCCAAAGCGGGCAGAGATTATCTCCAATATTGGTGTCCAGGGAAAATATCAGTGAAGGTGTTATTAGCTTCAAGTAACAGAAGACCCAAGTAAACATGGCTAACCAAAGAAATTTATTAAAGCACATAACAAAACCCAGAGATAAGACAATTCCACTGTTGGTTAATTCGGTGGCTCAACATCAGCATCAAGAATGCAAGACACTTTCTGTTTCATTGCTTTGCCATTTTCAATATGTTAGATTGTCCTCTGAGGCCTTAAGGTGGCCGGCATTGTTCTAGATGTCAGCTGCAGACAGCAGCACTGACATGAGTATTAAGACTGCACATGGGCCTCTCACTGGGCTCTCAGCAAAGTGGTTGAAGAGGGGGGTATTGAGTGATGTTACTAAGAAAACATCTCTTTCTATGCCAAGAAAAAAGTGACACTTCCTGCTAAAAGCATTTCAAACATTTCTTGAGGCCATTCCCACACACAGATTGAACTGGGCCGAGTGAACACAGACACAGGGCACTTACTTTGGTGAAGAGGGATGAGCAGCCAGGAGAAAGCAGGCAGCCGGGTCTCAGCTGAGCACACTGGGGGAAAGCCAAACCTGTGTGATGGCTGTCCTGGATGCTGATTGAGTCAGCACACCATGATGACTGATAACATCAAAATAAGGGCCATCCATCCAGCACAAGGCATGTCCTCTGCAAATGGCACAGGCCAGGAGTACTGTGGGGCCAGAGACACAGAGATGATGAAGTTTATTGTCAGTTCCCTAGTGGGCTATGTGATAGACTGTCCCAGGCCTCAGCCAGGAGATGCGCTAAGAGTGTGCATTCAGCCAATTCTCAAAAACCCTACTGTTATCCTCATAACTGGGTGATCAGAACACTTTAGGCCTTTTTATTTAGAGGACTCTGCACTAGGTGAGACCTATCTTTGGCTCAGATTGATTCTAAGAATCAAAGTGAACAGAATTTAAGAATTCTGTCCTGGGGCGCCAGGGTGGCGCAGTCGGTTAAGCGTCCGACTTCAGCCAGGTCACGATCTCGCGGTCCGTGAGTTCGAGCCCCGCGTCAGGCTCTGGGCTGATGCCTCAGAGCCTGGAGCCTGTTTCTGATTCTGTGTCTCCCTCTCTCTCTGCCCCTCCCCCGTTCATGCTCTGTCTTTCTCTGTCCCCCCCCCCAAAAAAATAAATAAATAAAAAAAATAAAAGAATTCTGTCCTATGAAGGCTCATTTCTGAATTACAAAAGCACTAGGTAAGCTGTAAGCCCCCATGCAAATGGTGTCCCCTATTATTAGGAAACATATTAAATGGGTTCTTGGCATGACTTTGGAGGAAAAGAAAAGGGAGGGGAAGGGATAGGAAAGGGAAGGGAAGAAAACAGAAAAGGGAGACTGAAAATAAAGAAAATGTAGAGGTGCCTGGGTGGCTCAGTCGGTTAAGTGTCTGACTCTTGATCTCAGCTCAGGTCATGAGCTTACAGTTTGTAAATTCAGCATGGAACCTGCTTGGGATTCTCCTTCTCTCTCTGCCCCTCCCCAACTCGAGCTTTCTGTCTCTCTCAAAATAAATAAATAAACTTAAAAAAAAAAAAAAGAAAGGAAATGTAAAAGAGTAAATGTGGAATAGTTTATATAATGGAAAACAGGAAAGAGAGCATCTCTGGTATCAATTTCATTGGAGATTCATTCTGTTTTTTAATAGCAGATTAAAAAATGGGTTCTCATTTAATGATGCATGAATACAGTACAGTGTAATGGAGTATCAGGGCAAAAGCAGTCAAAAGACGTCTCACACAGCAGCCTCTGAAACAGCTCTGGAGTCTAGTAGTTTGGAGTTTCAAGTTTCACGGTGGGAGATGACAAAAAAAGGGTACTAAGTTCAGGTTTCATCTGCAAATGTTGAAAAAGACTAGTGAGGACGAAGTGTTATGTTGAAGAGCAAACTTCTCAAAATCAAGAGAGCTCAACCCACCAAATGACGTGGGAAAGAGGTGGCAGGGAGGCAGGGGAAGGCCAAGGACCCAAAAAGGAAAAGCAGCCCTGGGAGAATGGGGTTGCAGAGGCAACAAAATTTTATGGGTCTGCAACCACTCTGCCACGTGCTTGGACATGTCCGATCATTGAACAGGGAACGCTGAATTTCAAGGCCATATCAATAACATTTAGACTTATAAAACACAGTTTAGGTTGCAGGCTAAAAGCAGTATCAAGTTCTAGAAGAAGCGAGTCAGTGTCTGCTCAAGAGACAGACATGGAAAGAGGGGCCATAGCAACAGTTTGTGTGAGAATGACTCACGTGAGCCATCATTGGCCAAGGTTATCTGGAAGGCAGTGGATACGCTGTAGTTGTAAGGACAAGTTTATTGGGTCTTAAAAAGCAGGTTGTGTGGGGTCTGGGGGATTTGTTTCCCTTGGTTTCATGTTACAAATAGAGATGGCTGCATCTTATATCACCAATCCTTCCCTCTACTCTCTAATAAAGGAAGAGTAGCTTATATGATGGGTGAGCTTGCGAGAAGCTAAAGGGCCTGTCTCATCTCCTTTCTTCTTCCTCTTTGGGGATCTGCCACCCGTCAAAGAGCACACATCCCACTGCACTCCTCCACGGCACCCACAGGGGAGACCTGGAGACCCAGGGCGACCATGAACGATGGAGGAGATAAGTCAGATTCAGGGATGCATATTAGGGAACCAATTGTTGCCGCACTCCCAAACCGTGCCCTCCAAGTTCAACCAACCTTGTAGTGGAAACACAGGTGATATTTTTATTTCCACCTGCCCGACTCTTACATCTATATCTCAGTTGTTTCTAAATTCAAGGGGACTGTCAGGGGTACTATTTCTGACCCTTTCAAACCCCAACATCAGGAAGGCAGGGAGAAAAACCAGAATCAAAACTTTTCAGAATACAGTAAGAAGTAGTGGGTTTAAACTTGCTTTACCAAATAAAGTCCTGATTCTATTGCCTGGCATTCAAGGCTCTTTATGATCTGAAAACAATATATCCTTGGGTGTGATCTAACACTACTTCCCCGTGTGGGGACCACTCTCTGATGGCATCAGACAGAAACACACTCAGCACTCCACTGTCTCTGTGCTTTCGCTCAGGTATTCCCTCCAAATGGGAGGCCCTTCTTCCCATTTTTTTCATGTCCATATCTGGCCTATTCTTCAAGGATTAGCCTAAATTTCACCAAATCCATGTGTGCTTCAGCAGGTCCTATCTAGAAGTTTCCTACCCAATTCACCTCCACTTACTCCTTTTCCCTCAATTTTCTTTAATTCTTAGGTGGCCATGAACTTTAGGTGAGGCAGCACTCCTGGGAACCAAGCTCCATAGTGATATTTCCCCTTGCCAATGATTGGTTTAGGAATAAACATGTGACTAGGTTTTCCTCATTTAGAAAGAACTTCAAGGCTGGGGACACATTTTCCCCCTGACTCTTGATACTCCCCGAAAATATTACATAAAAACTCCTTCAACGCTGTAAGTTTCTCTTTTCCTAGCATTTGAACATTGCTCTTTTTTCTCTCTTTAAGCCCACTATCACCCTTTCTTCTTTCCTTTTCTTGTATTTTCAAGGACATTTTATTTCGTTCTTCCCTGCCCTTCTCATTCTTTTCTCGTAACCCTGATTTATAACTTTGTACATACAGAGGCCGCTTTTAGGCAAACAGTCTTCAGCGATGGAATGTGAAACGGGCCCACAGTCACCCCCTGGCCAAATACAGACAGCCCATCAGGCAACCCACCTCAAAATATCCATGAGCACTAACTGACCAGTGGGTTACTTACTACTAGGCACAGTTACCAAAAAAGGAAAAATTCCATACTTCACCATGCCTTTTCTTCTTCCCCCTTTAAAAACAGTCCCAACCTACTGCCTCATTGCAGACAGCCTCTCCTATGCTGTCCTGCCCACTGCTCCCTTAAGGTGTATTCAATAAACCTCTACCTCCTTTGTTCTGCCTCAGGTGAATTCTTTCACTGCCTGTGTCAACGGTCTCCATCCCATTGTTGCCCCACATTTGGGGGCCCCCATCTGATTGGGAGAGATACTCCATTTAGACACCAAAGTACCTGTTTTCTTTTTGTTTGCCTTTTTTTCCCCCCATCAATGTATTCCAGCAAATTCTTGTCCAGCCAGGACTGTCTATGTTGGTCTGTAAATCCTTTGGCTCTACCCTCTTTCGAGAGGGTAAATTTCGAGAGATTTCTATATACCCCAAATTCACTTGTTCCACCTCTTGGATACCCTTTATTTTTTGCCTGTTCTAGTAGAAAGACACTGCTGACTTCTGACAGGATTAGCTTCAGCTATTCTTGGGCAATATCTTTCTTTCACTTTGCATTTAACATCTCTAATCTATCTTACATACAAATCACATCGTGCATATCCATTCACCTAGCTCACTCCCTTCTTAATGTAAAGTACAGATGACCAAACTACAATAAATAAGTAACCTTCCATCTTTGTTGTTGACATTCTGACCCTAAATATTTGGTCCATGGATCACTTCCTTAGGTCCAGTTCTTTGACTTTTGCCCAAGGTTATTGTGTTGTCCTAAAACCACCTTCTTGATCTAAGTAGGAATGGTTCCCAAACTTCAAGTACTTGACATCACTTTCTCTTTCAGATTTCCTTGTGGGTTGTTCATAGAGATGTTTCTTCCTAATTCTCACTGCAATCTCATATTCATAGAGGTGGGGGGAAGAACTGGTTTATTAATATATGTATGTTCTCAGCTTCCCCATGCTCTTCTCCCCTCTCCTCTAGGACTAGGTAAAGGGAAACACACAAGCTTTGTTGAACTGAGATGGAGAATATTTGGAGATGGGAGCCTCTGGTAAAAGGTGGAGAAAGGGGCTGGGACATAAGAGAGAAGCTAAGTGATTCATAGAAGAGAAGGGTTGGTGAGAAGGAGAGAAGAGTTGAAGAAAAAGCAAAGGGGAGAAAGAGAGAAGGAGAGAGGGGTTTCATGTGCAAGAGGCTCTAAAACACCCTCCTTTGGATGGGGAGGAACAGCTTCTGAGAAGTTTCCAAGGAAATTGCCAGTAGCGCAAGCACGAGGAACAATGGAAAGTCAACAGTCAGGTGTCACTTAGGCCGAGTCACCAAACCAGATCTTAATACCTACCTAATTGCAGTTTCAACTTTCCCCAGAAATAGTCTCAACTGGTCGGTCAGGAATTTCCTGGTCAGCACTGATGAGGTAATGTGTCACATAGACCCTCTCTATTCCCCAAGGGAAGATGAGGTAATAGGCCCCATAAGGCCCTCAGCTCTTCTGCCGAGGGAAAGTGACCTTGCCTGGGAATTTCCTTCTCTTTTGGTAATAACTTCCTTGCCCCATCACTCTGCCTATAAAAGCCTTCCACTTTGTACAACTCCTCAGAGTTCCCCTCCCCTTGCCAGATGAGTTGCTGCCCCATTCATGAATCACTTAACAAAGCCAATTAGATCTTCACATTTACGCAGTTGAATTTTTGTTTTTAATAGATTTTTTCATCAGCTTCTTTGGAAAGTAAAAACAATGGAGATTGAATGAGAGCTGAAGCAGTTGGTCTCCCAAATCCTGAATTTTTATGAATTTGTGAGGCCTACATTCTCTATTTTTAACAGTGAACCTTGTCCTAAGTGTGTAAAGTGCCTTTGGGTATTTGCTGATGGTGATTCAAAGTCATCATGGCTATCTAGGTATTAAAAATAGTTATTTCATTTTTTTTTTTTTACTTTTGGTGGGCACATCTTTTTTTTTTAATTTTTTTAATGTTTATTTATTTTTGAGAGAGAAATACAGAGCATGAGCTGAAGAGGGGCAGAGAGAGAGAGACACACACACAATGAATCAGAAGCAGGCTCCAGGCTCTGAGCTGTCACAGCAGAGCCTGACGCAGGGCTTGAACTCATAAGCTGTGAGATGGTGACCTGAGCTGAAAGTCAGACGCTTAACTGACTGAACCATGCAGGAGCCCCTAATTATTTCAATTTAAACAAAAATAAAAATAAAAATATTTCATCTTTAACTTATCCCTTTGATGTGTTTGATTTAAAATGAGTGGAACATATTAATGCAGGAAAACATGTATATATATATGACTTATAAAGAAAATATAAATATACTTTGAGGGAAAGTGCCCCAAATTTTTATTGATGGGATGGGTTTGTTGCTAGGTGAACTGGAGAGACCCTAGGCCCTGGATCCTCAACCCAGCCTGTTCCAAAGGTGTCTCTGAAGGTTCTTGACCTTGTCTTGTGAAAGAATTCAGGGACAGGGCACCTGGGTGGCTCAGTCGGTTAAGCATCTGAATTCAGCTCATGAACTTGTGGTTCATGAGTTCAAGGTCCGCATCAGGGTCTCTGCTGTCAGTGCAGAGCCTGTTCCAGATCCTCTGTCTCCCTCTTCCTCAACCCCTGCTCCACTCGCTCGCTTGCTCTCAAAAATAAATAAACTTAAAAAAAAAAAAAAGAATTCAAAGACAGACACACAACAGAGTGGATGAGCGACACAAGTGGGAAAGTTTATTAAAGTGAAAAGTATACTCTTGAGATATAAGAGCAGGTGAGCTAGAGACACAGCTCTGCATCCTGGGGATTGAGTTTTTACCTTTTAGCTTTTAACTAGGGGGCAGAATAGTCATTGCTTGGGGTGAGAAGCAGGCTTTCCTGCTTTTTCTTCCTAATTTGGTCAGGGGCTTCCTGTCATGGCACCTGCCATCCTGGGCCAGTCTGGTTGGATCAGGATTCTTGTGGACAGGCCTCTGACTTTTCCAATTGGCGGCCATGACTTTGTTGCTGGCTTCTAAGCACCCGGTTAGAACCCAATGAACCACCTACTCTGACATTATCACCCTTGTCAGGCAGCTTCCTGGCGGCAGCCTTGACTCTCAGAGGTGTGCAGACCACCTCCTTCTGGCTGCTCCGTGGTCTCCAGGAACAGCTGAGTTGAGAAATGGGCTGATGATAATAATCCGTAGGCCTTGGATGGGCACTGCTTTCCCTCTGATGAGTCTTTGAATGAAGGGCTTGAGTCTGAGATGCAGATTTTTCCTACTCTGGGTGGTTGGTGTCAACAGAGGCAGAGAAGGAAGCTCTCACTGTGATTCCTTCTGCTCTAGTTGGTACCAAGTGTTGCAAACACTAACTGGGACAGAATATGGTGCTCCCTAGCTCGGCTTATCAGGTAAAGCATTTGAAATCTCCACATGCCTGAAAACCAGAGACTTGTTTTTCTGGCATGTGCTTGGTTTCTAAATAAAGCAACAGATGTTTTGTTTTTGCCTCTTTCTTTTCTGACTGTGTCTCCTAATGTGGGTGATATTAACCAAGTGTGACAGGTTTCAGGTTTTTATTTATAGCAGTGGAAAATGGTTTTCATGTCTTTGCAGAGTTCTGGGCATCTGAGCCTATTTTCTATACCCTCAACTCAAACTTCTAGAGGTTGAGAGTGAAAGACACTTAAAGGTGCTAGAGTTTGGGAGTTGCATCCAAAGGAGGGAAGACAGCATGAGGAATTTGATAGAACTTCCCCATCCTTTTCACTTAAGGTAAGATACATAATGGCTTAGCTGGAAATCTGGGGCTTATTACAAAAATCTCTACATCATCATGTACAGGCCTCTTATTTGACGCCATCAAAACTGCTAGCAAGGTTGAAAACTTTCTTAAATTGGGGAATCAGGGGTGCCTGGGTGGCTCAGTAGGTTGAGAGTCCGACTTCGACTTCAGCTCAGGTCATGATCTCACAGTTCATGAGTTCGAGCCCCAGGTCACGCTCTTTGCCGACAGCTCAGTCTGGAGACTGCTTTAGATTCTGTGTTTCTCTCTCTCTCTCTCTCTGCCCCTCCTCCCACTCACTCTCTCTGTCTCTCTATCAAAAATAAATAAACATTAAAATTTTTTTTTAAACTTGGGAAATCAAAATGATGCTTACCTTAAACATTTTATTTTAGGTCACATCAACATATATATTCATTTGCTAATTATTCAAAATAGAATCAAAGCTTTTTACTTTGAGATGGGTCTGCTGACTATAGTTCTGTATTACCTTTCTTAAGTAAATCACATCTGTAAGGCATTTTGTTTCATTTAAAAAAAATCTTTAATGCTTATTTATATTCGAGAGAGAGAGACAGACAGAGCGTGAGTGGGGGAGGGGCAGAGAAGAGAGCGAGAGAGAGAGAGAGAGAGAGAGAGAGAGAGAAAGAGAGAGAATTGGAAGCAGGCTCCAGGCTCTGAGCAAGCTGTCAGTACAGAGCCCGATGCGGGGCTCAAACTCATGAGCTGAGAGATCATGACCTGAGTCTAAGTCAGATACCCAACTGACTGAGCCACCCAGGCATCCCATTTTCTTTCATTTTTAATCAGTTTTTCTCAAGTGGAAAAATAATTTTAAAACACTTGCAAAGCTCTCTAAGTATATCTTTCTTCTGGAGTTTTATAAATTCTGCCCATCCACCATCATTACATACACACTGCCCAATCTTTATTTTATTTATTTATTTTTTTTTAATTTTTTTTTTTTTGGGGGGGCGCCTGGGTGGCGCAGTCGGTTAACCATCCAACTTCAGTCAGGTCACGATCTCGCGGTCCATGAGTTTGAGCCCCGCGTCAGGCTCTGGGCTGATGCCTCAGAGCCTGGAGCCTGTTTCCGATTCTGTGTCTCCCTCTCTCTCTGCTCCTTCCCCACTCGTGCTCTGTCTCTCTCTGTCTCTCTCAAAAATAAATAAACATTAAAAAATAAAATAAAATAAAATAAAATAAAATAAAATAAAATAAAATAAAATAAAATAAAATAAAAATACATTTCACTGGATTATCCCAACACAGTCAGCTACATTTTTATAAAATCAACAACCCCTTTCTTCTTAAAATTCCTTTTTAAAAATAATGAAGTATAATTGACATATAATAAACTGCACTTATTTAAATGGTACAATGTAGTAAGTTTTAATATAGGTATATAACTGTGAAACCAATATCACAATCAAGATAATGAGAATATTCATCACCTGAAAGCTTTCCTTATTCTTCTTTGTAATTTCTCCACTCTGTTCTTCCCAAACCATCACCCTCTCCCCTTTCTCAGAGACCACTTATCTGCTTTCTATCACTATCGATTAGTTTGAATTTCCTAGAGTTTTATATGAATCAAATCTACATTATGTACTTGTTTTGACTGGCTTTTTTCATTTTCTTTTTAAATTTTATTTTTTTAATGTTTATTCATTTTTCAAAGGCAAAGAGAGACAGAGCACAAGCGGGGGTGGGGCAGAGAGAGAGGGGGACACAGAATCTGAAGCAGGCCCCAAGCTCTGAGCTGTCAATACAGAGCCCGACATGGGGCTCAAACACATAGACCGTGAGATCATGACCTGAGCCGAAGTTGGACGCTTAACTGACTGAGCCACCCAAGTGCCCCAATTTTATAAAGATCTGTTTTAATTTCTCTTGGGTAAATACCTAAGAATAGAATGATTTAGTCATACCCTAAAAATATAGTCAACTTAAAAAAAAATTGCCAAAGTGTTTTCCCAAGTGGATGTATCATTTTACATTCCCGCCAGCAATGTATGAGAGTTCTATTTCTTCTGTTTCCTCATCAACACTTGGTATGGTTAGTCTTTCTAATTTGGGCTATTCTAATAGTTGTGTAGTAGTATCTTATTGGATTTTAATTTGCATTTCCCTAATAACTAAAGATGTTAAGCATCTTTGCATGCTATTTTTCCCATTTATATATGTCTGGGTGTCTGTTAAAATGTTTTGCCTATTTGTAATTGGGTTGTTTGCTTTCTTAATATTGAGTTTTGAGAACTCTTTATATATTCTGAATATGAGTCCTTTATCAGATACATGATTTGCAAATATCTTCTCTCAATCTATGGTTTGTCTTTTTTCAATTAAAATTTTTATTAAGATAATTATAGATACACAGTTGTAGAAATTGTTGTAGAAATAATGCAGAGAGCTCTCTCTTGTACACTTTACTCATTTTTCCCTGATGATAGCACTTTGCAAAACTACAATACAGTATCACAACCAGGACAGAAATCTTGATATAATCCACACACCTTATTCAGATTTCCTATTTCACTTGTACTCATTCATGTACGTATGTATTAAATTCTATACAATTTTATCATTTGTGTAAATTCCTTTAACCAACAGCATCATGATATTAAACAATTCAAACACCACAATTAATTCCTCAGGTTGCCCTTTTATAACAAAACTGACTCCCTCAAGCAACCCCATCCCCAACTCTAATCCCTGAAAATCATTAATCTGTTCTCTATTTTTAAAATTTTGTCATTTCAAAAATGTTCTATAAATGAAGTCATACACCACATAACCTTTTGAGATTTGCTTTTTATTATTCAGTGTAATTCTCTGAAGATTTGTCCAGTTGTTGTGTGTATCAATAGTTAATTTCTTTTTATTGCTTTGTAACATTGCATGGTATGTGTATACCACAATTTGTTTAACCATTCACTTGGAGGATATTTGAACTGATTCTACTTTTTGGCTATTCCAAGTAAAGCTGCTCTGACCATTCATTTATAAGTTTTTATGTATGGGGTGCCTGGGTGGCTCAGTAAGCGTCCGACTTTGGCTCAGGTCATGATCTCACGCTTCGTGGGTTCAAGCCCCGTGTCAGGCTCTGTGCTGACAGCAAGGAGCCTGGAGCTTGCTTCAGATTCTATGTCTCCCTCTCTCTGTGCCCCTCCCCTGCTTGTACTCTGTCTTTCTCTCTCTCTCAAAAATAAATAAATGTTAAAAAAAAATTTTAAAAAACAGGTTTTTATGTGAACATAAGTTTTCATTTTTCTAGGATAAACACCTTAGAGGTCAATTGCTGAGTCATATGGCAATTACATGTTCAGTTTTATAAAAAAATATATATATATACCAAATAGTTTTCCAGAGTGGCTGTACCATTGTACATTCCCATCAGCGACGTATGAGTGACCCATTTTCTCCACATTCTTACCAGTGTTTGGTGTTATCACTATATATTTTTTTTAAATCTCAGTCATTTTGATAAGAGTGTATTGATAGCTCATTGTGGTTTTAGTTTGCATTTCCATGACAGCTGATAATGTCGAATATCTTTTCATGTGTTTGTCATCTTATATCAACTTCAGCGAAATGTCTGTTCATATCTTTTGCCCATTTTCTAATTGCATTGTTTGACTTTTCTTTTTTAATGATTAAATTTTGAATGTTCTTTATATAGTCTAGATACTAGTCCTTTGTTGGATATATGGATTACAAATACTGTCTCCCAGTCTGTAGCTTGTCTCTTCATCCTCTTTGCATGGACTTCCTGAAAGCAAAAGGTTTTCATTTTGATGAGGTCCAATTTACCATATTTCTCTTGTATGGAATGTGCTTTTGGTGTCAGGTCTAATAACTCTCTGTCTAATCCTAGATCCTGAAGAGTTTCTCCTACATTTTATTCTAAAGATATTTATATTTTTACATTGTACGTTGAAGCCTATGACCCATTTTGAATTAACTTTTATATCTGGCGTGAGGTTGAGGTTGAAGTTTATATGTATCAGTGCTCCAAATATTTCCTGTGCTCTTAGTGTATAGAATTACTTACAGTTCGCTGGCAGGAGATGTTCTCCCAGGCCTCTTTCCCTGGGCCTGTGTGCATGTTTCCTCCTCTTTCTTCTCCCCAGTTGGTCCTTGTCCATTAAGACTCTACTTACCCTACCTGCATTCAGGACCCAACTCCTCTTGCTTCCTCACAAATGTTGTTTTTTCAGTTGTCCCCATCTCTCTTCCTTTGTTAACTTTCCTCTCTTTCTCCTACACTATTCCTATTACTGTACAAACATACTTTTATACTGCCCTTTAAAGTAATAATAATCATCCTTCCTTAACTTGGTATCTCCTTTCTAGCTATGTGTCCTATTTCACTGTATTTTTCACAAACTTAGTGAAAAGAATTATCTATCCCCTCACTACTCCACGTGTGATGTGTGGATGGACAGACCACACTGGCATCACTGGGGGCTCCAGTTGTTAGAAATGCAGAATCATGGGTCCCCACCCAGACCTACTGGGAAGTTAATGTGCATTTTAAAGTTTGAGAGGCATTGATCTATATTAGGGGTTCTCAAACTTGGCACATTGGAATCAGTGGAGGAGTTTTAGAAAACACTAATGCCTGGGACCTACCAACAAAGACCCTGATTTAGTTGATACTGGATACTGCCTAACACTGGGATTTTTAAAAACTTCCCAGGTGTTTTCAAATTCAACTAGGTTTGGGAACCATGAGTCTCAGTGACATATTTCCTTACTTCCTATTAGCTTTTTTTTTTTTTTTTTTTTTTTTTTTTAATTTTTTTTTTCAACGTTTATTTATTTTTGGGACAGAGAGAGACAGAGCATGAACGGGGGAGGGGCAGAGAGAGAGGGAGACACAGAATCGGAAACAGGCTCCAGGCTCCGAGCCATCAGCCCAGAGCCCGACGCGGGGCTCGAACTCACGGACCGCGAGATCGTGACCTGGCTGAAGTCGGACGCTTAACCGACTGCGCCACCCAGGCGCCCCCCTATTAGCTTTTAATACATTACAATCAGGCTTTTGCCTCCACCATCAACAGAAATGTCTCTCGTTGAGTTTACTGACAGTGGTGGTTAATTTTATATGCCAACGTGGCTTGGCTACAATACCCAGATATTTGGTCAACATTATTCTAGATGTTTCTGTGAAGGTATTTTTTTTTAATGAGATTAACATTTAAATAAGTAAACTTTAAGTTTAGTTCATTAACCTCTATAACGTGGGTGGACATCATCCAATCAGTTAAAGGCCTTAACAGAAAAAGACTGACCTCCCTAGAAGAGAGAACGCTACAGGCAGACCACTTTTTGACTCTAACTGCAACTCTCATCTGGGTCTTCAGACGGCCAAACTTCCCTGCAGATTTTGGACTTGCCAAGCCTCCACAATTGCATGAGCCTCTTCCTTAAGATAAATCTCTAGATATATAGATGATAGATAGATAGATAGATAGATAGATAGATAGATAGATAGATAGAAATATGGATATAATATATATTACACACACACACACACACACACACACACACACACACCTTATTGGTTGTTTCCCTAGAGAACCTGATTAATATACCAACACACTTCTTGTTGCCAAAACCAATGATTAATTCTCTGCTTCTCATCTTACCTAAACTCTTAGCACCTTCATTCTTAAAAAATTCTTTGTCTTAATTTCTTGTATTTCCATTTACTTTCACTGGCCACTTGTTTTCAGTTTACTTCGTTGACTTCAAAACGTGATATTGAAGTTCCTCAGGACTTAGTCAACCCTAAGTGCTTTGTTCTTCTCTTTCTTCACTTGTTCTCCTGGTGATCTCATCCAGTCCCTCTGAAGCTGCTGACACCCACATTTTCATTTCAAGCTAAGCCCTTTACTCTAAATTGATATGTGCATATTCAAATTGCCTACTCACTTCTTCCACCTGGCTGTCTCATAGGCAACTCCAACTCAGCACTTCCAAAACTAAGCTTCTGATTTCTGCTCTCTGCCCCTTACAAAGCTGTCCTCCCTCAGTCTTCTTTATGTTGGGAGCCTTCATCATCAATCCATCAATCCATCCCAGCCTTCTCTGTCTTGGTAGCTGACACTACTAATCCATGCAGCTGCTCAAGGCAAAAGTCCATCCTACGGAACATCCTCTTCCTCAACCTCACACCCAGTTTGACAGTGCTTCTGATCGTGTCTATCTCTATAGTTTATCTTAAATATGTCTACTTTTTAAAATCTCTGCAGATCTTAGTCTAAACCCCATTTGTGCCCCCAACACCACTCAATGCCTTTTGGTACATAGTCATCCATCACTTCCTCTATGATGCCTTTCCTGACTCCTCCCTCCTGCTCCAGGTTAGGGCCATGTCCCATGTATTTTTTTGGTACTTTGTTTTTGTCAGTAACTTAGTACCTATTGTACTATATTACAATTTGATGCTCCCTTTTTGTTCATCCTGATAGACTGTACATTCCCTTAGAGCAACAAAAATGGTTTTTTAAATATATTTCTGGCGTTTAGCATGGTGCCTGGCACAGAATACATATTCTATAAATGTTCGTTGAAAGTTTAGTTAATGAATAAATGAATGACTTAATGTACAGATAGCAGAATTGGAAAAACCATATTTGGAGCTAATTGCTACTTTACAAAATTATCATCTGTCTCTAAGATTTCTATTTTTCATGTCGTGCTTAAGATTCATAAAAATGAAAATTTTTTAGCACCTTTTACTGAAGACATTGTAAGTAACTATTAAACTATGATTAATACTGTGTGCAAAGCTTTTTGGTTTTTGTTCAGACTTTACTTTTCATTCCTTATTCTCTTTTTAAAAATTTTTTAAACATTTATTTATTTTTGAGAGACCGAGAGAGACAGAGCATGAGTGGGGAAGGAACAGAGAGAGAGAGAGAGGGAGATACAGAATCCAAAGCAGGCTCCAGGCTCTGAGCTGTCAGCACAGAGCCTGATGCGGGGCTTGAACCCATGAACTGTGAGATCATGACCTGAGCCGAAGTCAGATGATCAACTGACTGAACCCCTCAGGCTTTCATACCTTATTCTTATTTAAAGTTCAATCATAAGGATGTCATCCTTGCCATGTCCATGCAATTACTTCAGTGTGTTTCTCTCTTGATAAACAGACCTAGTAAATGACTCAGATTACAAGGAGAAAAGTCAGCACACAGGTTACCCACATCCATGAGATTTCCTGCTTTAGAATCATTCTATTGGTCTATTAAATATGTTCTCTTGCCTGAAGCAGTGATCCTGAGAAGGGAAAAAGTTGCCTAAAACCCCTTTAGCAAGTTGTAGAATATTGAGAAGTGAGTACCTCTTCCTGCTTGACCCACAGCATCTGCTTATATGTGCTCTATAAGTGTGTGGTTTTCATATATTTTCTTTCAAGTATTAAGACAGAGTGATTAAGCTTTTCAAAATCCCATTCAGGTTTCAGATCTCAGTCTCAATACTTGGTCATTAGTGATTTTTATCTGCTTTGAATCTATTTCATTAAGCCCCACAGAATGAGTAGAATCTAGCAGGCCGCTGCAGCGGCTGTGTGTGGAGGCAGGGACCGATGACTGAGTGAGTAGGACACCGCACAGCTGAGAGTTGAGAAAGAAGAAGGTGGGCACTGGCAAGGGTTAAAGTATAATTCCTAAAAGAGCATGTAATCATGATTCTCATACAAATACAAAATGAAGATATGTCAAATTTTCTATCCAACTCACTAACTAAGATGTTACAACTGGCTCAAATAAGGATTTGATTAACTGAAATTTATATCTTCTACCGGGAAAAAAAAGTCCATTTGCATTGCCATGTACAGGAATCACATGAATGAGAAACATTTGTATGATTACTGGTTTTCTATAATTTTTAGCTCTATACAGTTGTGAAACAGCCTTTGTCAAAGAGAACCAAAGGTGGAAACAACCCAGATGGATGGGCAAGATCAGACACCTACTGATCTGTTTTGTTGTCCAATTCAGAGTCTTTCACGGTATTTCTTTTTCTTTAAGTTTATTTATTTTGAGAGAGAGTGCATTTGCGTGCGTGCAAGTGGGGAAGGAGAAGAGAGAAAGAGAGAGAGAGAGAGAAAGAGAATTCCGCTCTGCGCGGAGGTCAGGTTGATGTGGGGCTTAATCAGGAACCGTGAGATCATGACCTGAGTCCAAATCAATAGTCCGATGCTTAACTGACTGAGCCACACTGGTGCCCCTCACAGTATTTATTTTCTTGTTTGTTTGTTTATTTATTTATTTATTTATTTATTTATTTATTTTCACAGTATTTCTTAGTAGAAGACTATAAGCTTATGGAAAGATGGTATGCTCCTAGAAAGAGATTAGAGAATGTTGGAATATTGATATTCATACACGCTTACTGAGCATTTACTACATACCAGGAAATATTCTAGGCCCTTTACATACAGTATCTCCTGTTCCTTAAATAAGTTAGTAAGGGAGGTATTACAGATAGGAAAATAGAGCCTTGTAGATAGTGGGTACCATGACCAAGGACACACAGCTGAATCAGGACTGCAACTTAAATATCTTGCCGGATTATAGCAAATCTATTATCCCTATCCCCAGTGATAGTTTTTATATCTGGAACAACAGGGAATTTGTTGTTTTCAAGGTCACAAATCTCCAAGCCCGGAACTGCTCACATTCATCATTTTGCCTATCCTGGTGATGAAAGAACTGGATCAGAGATGATTTCACTCTGTCCTTATCCAGCTGTACGATCCTGGGTAAGTCAGTTAACTGTTGGGATGTTACCTCACTTTTGAAATGGAAAATAATGAGATCCTCCCAGGTCATGAAATTCTTTTAAAATCAATTGAGGACATATATGTAAAACACTTTGAAATTATAAAATCCAAGGTGAGTGTTAGTTTTCCCTATTTTGGGTTTTGAAGGTAAAGACAAATGCTGAGCACGGGATATGTAATTGGATGGGTCATAGAAAGCATCAATACAAATATATACACATATAATGTGTATATATGTGTGTGTGTGTGTGTGTGTGTGCGTGCGTGTGTGTGTTTGCAGTAGACAGCCAGTAACTTTTGAGAAAAAAGAAGATCTGAAAACTGAAAGGCCCTTTAGGAATGCTGACATCTCAGAAGTCTTCAACCCAAATTAAAGATGAAAAAGTGAAGCTGATGCTAAGTGGAAGTAGCTCCTTTACTCGGGGCCTCCAGTGTTTAATCCACATGCTCTCTGGGGCAGCTTCTGGTTCTGATCTGTCTAATTACCTCCCCATGGAACGTGCTGGCTCAGCAATGAACTCACCCAGCAACTGCAGTAGAGCCTTCAGCCCTCCCTTCAGACGGTGGGGTTCTACCTGTGGTTCATAAGCAGATCTATGAGGTGTCTGCCCCTGCCCAAGGAGAGAGAAATCCAGTGAGAATCTTACCCACGGAAGGTTTAATCCCTTTAAGCGAGGAGAATTCTGCCCTTCTTGACCTGGCAGGAATACTGATTCTCTTTTAGTCCCCATATGTTATACATGATAATAGGAAACGAATTCTTTTTTTTTTTTTTTCTGATAAAAGAGGGTTTTATGCCTGTATAAGAGGATCATAATTTACCTTTTGTAAAAAACATAACTTCAGCCTGTTTTCATTACATTCTTTTGGATCTGTGTTACATGAAAGAAACCATGCAGAAGAGGTGAGCACAGTTCCACCACTAGCCCCCAGTCTACTTTGTGAGTTAGAAAAAAAGCACCCCCTTCGGGCAGACAAATTGTAAAGATGCACCCCCACTGGATGCGGTAATTCAACACAGGCAACCTGCACATCAGTTAGAAAACACTGCCCCTTCCCGTGGGCTGCCACGGCTTGTGGCCTGGCCTCAAGTGCAGAGGAAGAACTCAGCCCGTGCTCCTTCCTTCTTACCTACTGGAGGGATGCAAACCGCACAATGTATCCCCCTGTGCAAAACAGTTTATTTCTCAGAACCCAGCCTTCTGAGGTTAATAATGGGAGATGGAAGGCTGTGTACATAAATAATATCTTCTTCCGACTTCAACACTATGACTAGCACAACTGCAAATGGTAAATAATATTTACAATAATGATAATAATGTGCTCTGAAGAGGGGGGACAAGTGAGGGATTTTCTGGAGGCAGCTGGAGGAGGGGTAAACTTCATGGGGGGAGGGATGTTGACTTTGAAATGAGATGTTAGTGAATGGAGGTGGCAGGAAGAGAGAGGTTGTTCTATAAACAGTTTGGACCAATGCTCACAAGTGACAAGGAAGATCAAGTTCACTGGGAAGGAGCAGAGGTGGACCTAACAACAGAGGGGGAAAGCTGGGCAGTGAGAACCTCAAAACGATGGTTAGGGCTTCTTCAGTCCAATATCCCCCATTGCTTATCATGGAGCCTACTTCACCATGTCTATGTAATTGATAGACTTATTAATCAATAGATTTTTAAGCAATGTCAGATTGATCTGGAGAGTCTAATGGAATGGTCAAAGTGGCAGCAGATGAAGCCATCTCCTACTCTTTACTGATGACCCAGCCAGTCACTTCTGCATTCCCACTGCAGCAGTCACATCTGCTGGTGACTGCTGTGCTTCTAGAAATCCCCAAGTCAGAGCAGTGATTTCCATCAGCGGTTGCCCAAACTGAGCAATGGCTGACACACCCAGGGAACATCTGCCAATATAGCTCCTGGGTCTTCAGATGCCAGGTTGAGTTAACTAACACAGGGAAGGGAAGAAAACAGAACTGGAGATTGGGGCAGGGGGTGGGGGTGAGGAAGGGGCTTCCCTAAAAGGGCAGTGTGAGCTTGTTGACCTCAGGCTCTGAGAACATTCCCCTCTTTATGCCCTCCCTCTACACGTCTCAGGTTCGTGTATCACCTAACATAGATGCTACAACAACAGCATCTGGGCTACTTGAGGTTGACAACCTTCAGGATTACAGCATCATGTCAGCTGTCACTTTGGATTTGCCCTAAGTCATCAAAGTAATTATCTGTACAGAAAGGCAGCAGAATGCTCAGGACCCAGCCCCTCATGTGGTTCCAATTTCTATCCCCTCCTATTCAAATACAACTTCTGAGCTGAATCACGGTTTCTCCCCATCTCCTACCCCCACCTCCCATCCCTGTCCCCTCCCTTTTGAAAATCCTCCTCCTTCCTAAACTGAATGGCTGTTATAGGATATCTCCAGATCACAAGGAGATTAGATGCCCAAAATTTCTTTGTTAAATAGTTTTTTGGAACTCAAAGCACATTTCCCAGAGAAATAATGCTTGACAGATTCCTAGATCACCCAAAAAATTCTATTTAACTACATAATTAAATTAATTCATACCATTTCAATCTCTTTGGTTGCTCTTTTAACTGATGACTAAACCAAGACCAGCGCGAGTGAGTTGCCAGTGAAGTGACTTGCCCAACCCAAGGCACTCAAGGAGGGTGGAGGGAGGGCAGGGAGTGCTTGGTCGTTGTGTGGCACACACAAAATGTGGCTCCGACGGACTGGAGCTCAGGAAGTGGCAAACAGATTGGACACAACTCTAAGAGGCATCAGGGAGAAGGGGCAGAGTGGTCACCTGCCTTCAATATCCAGCCAGAGTGCTACTTGCACAGGGTGGGGACAGCCCCTCTTCCCCCCCCCCCTTTCCCCTCCAGATTCATCAGAACAGATCACTATAAGCTAGTTTATACTTATGCAGAGTCCCCATTGTGTAGCACTGTACATAAATACAACGCCGTGAAGTTGCTACCCCTACTTTATAGATGAGGAAAATGAGGCATAGAAAGGGTAAATAAATACCAGACTGCAGCTGGTGGATCACAGAGCCAAAATTCTTCACCACTACACAGTACTACCCCTTTGGTGCACAGCTCATCTGGATTGATCCACTGCTAAACAGCTCTCCTTAACGATCTGGAGAGCTGCTGACAAAATGCACTGTCAGAGACTTAAAAAACAAAAAACAAAACAAAACAAAACCTTTTCAATGATCCAGTAGAGGGCATTCTTCCGGGCCATGGAAACCTGGGGTTTGTCACTAATTATGTAAACCATTCCACTTCTCCGGCTGCCAGTTTCTTCACCTATTAAAGGAAGGCATTGGGTGAGACAGGGCACTGCCAGCTTTAAATGCTGTGTTTCCAATTTATATGAAAAAGTCTGTAGACAGATTTTCACGCCTGTCTGAATGTAAATACTGCATCTACCTTTTCATAACCATGAGACTTCTCTAAGCCTCGGCTTACTCTCTGGAAATGGGAATAACAATATCTACCTCTTAGGGTTACTGAGAAGATAAAATACAAAGCCTTTCCCATCTGATCTAGTTTTAGCTATGTGATTAGCACCTAGTATGCATTAAAAAAATGTTTCCTCCTCTGGGGCGCCTGGGTGGCTCAGTCAGTTGAGCGTCCAACTTCAGCTCAGGTCATGATCTCACAGTTCATGAGTTTGGGCCCCACATTGGGCTCGCTGCTGTCAGCCTGTCAGCACAGATCCGACTTTGGATCCTCTGTCCCCATCTTTCTGCCCCTCCCCCGCTTGCACTCTCCTCCAAAATGAATAAATATCTTTTTACAAAAAGAAAAAATGTTTCCTCATCATCATCACCTTATAGGTGATAGATAGGTGCTACCTATCAAGGTGCTTCAATTCTAAAACTCTGCACATTGCAAAAGCAATGAAGAGTTCGCAGATTCTCAGAGCTAGCAAATCCGAAACTAAGTGTACTGTGTCTGCCTTCTTTTTACATTAAAAAAAAATGTATTTGTTATTTGGCTTCCTTTTTTAGAATGGACATTTTGGAGACCCGGGGTAAAGTGATCACTGGCAATCAATTCCCTTGCATTACCCCACATGCACCTGTGGCACAGTCTATGGAAGAGGAAAGAATTCATTAGTATCTCTAAGAACATCCATCACTACCCTTGGCCTCCAGCACCAAACATTAGCATGCAACTCTTCAGCAATAGATTAAAGAAAGGCAGGCCCTCTTTTCTGCTTTTTGAGAAATTCTATGTTATATGGTGTTCCTATTACATGTCATCTAGAAAGATACCGAACTGGAAAAGGAGTCAAGAGACTCAAGTTTTAATCCTTTGTTTGCCACTAAGTAGCTCTCTGACCTTGGACAGGTCACTTCCCCTTTCTGTGTTCACTCTCCATCTGCAAAAATGCTGCACCTGAGCTAGATAGTTTTTCTGATCCCTTCCAAATCCAAGATTTTGTGGTTGACTTTTAATCAGGTGATTCTATTTTTCTTATGAAAAACTATTTCCTCTCTTCCTCTCTTTCCCCCAGCTCAGGGTATACCTAAATGCCTGAATCCATGCCCAGAGCCCCATTCATATAGCAACCATAGGCCATCAACAAGAGGGGTGATCTGCTAGGACAACTGGGAGCAAGGACATTGGTGTTATTGGGGGCAAAACCTCTGACCTGGAGACTCTGTAAGAATGGATAGAATTTCAGTACAGAATATCACAAGCGTTAGTCCCCATAAAGGCATAAAAAGATCCAAAGAGTGTGCATCTAATGTGTGGAAATTGTCACAGCAACTCACATCAGGGTCATAATATCACTGGAAAGGAGGCATCTGAGAATTGCATTACCCTGTCCTCTTGTTCTCTGGGAGGAAGCTGAGTGAGTACTTCAGGCGAATGAGGAGGCAGCCATCAATACAGTCACAGCAAATGTCTCCCTTCTTCACTACCACCCACACCACATCCCCATGAGTTGGAAATATCTCACAGCTGAGCCAGCGGTGACTGGACATAACATTCCTTTGAGGGAGGAGAGGGTGTTTCCTATTTTGCCCTGACTCATGCCTAGTGTGTAGGTTTCCAGAAAGCTGGGAGCCCCCTGCCTTTGTAGACACATCCCTTGTGAACCCAGGGACCACTCAAACACTGGAGGACAGGGAATGTCTTCATGTGTGCCCAGGAAGAAGCGGTGTGGTGAACACGGAGCAGTCACTGTGCCACAAATGGTCCTTTAATTTAGGTGGGTGTTCAACCTGGAATGAACACCCATCATGGGCCAAGTATTTCCACACATTGTTTCCTTCAGTCCTTGAAGTCTGCTTTAATTGGATCCTACCTATACGAAAGTAACTGAATTGTGGGGAGAGTGGAGGAAGGGTTCCCTCCCACCATTACTTTTACAACAAATGTTTATTTTACAGTTTTCATGTCATAAGTATATAGAGAAGATCCACTTTGTGCAAAACATTGTGATAAAGAGTACATTGTGGCAGGAAGCAGGAAAGGCCTGCAAATATGAAAACAGTCTTCCAAAGGAGTTTGCCATTTACATGGGGGATCAAATGTGCCTCAGTCATAAGGGGAAGTCAGGCAGAGGAATGCTGGAAGGAGTGTCCAAATGGTCAGCCTTGATATCACAACCTGGAATTCTGCACCTATGAATCCACTTTTTAGTAGTTTGTTGTTTTTGAATATGTATTGCATGCACACAATATGAACTCCAATTGGGACAAGTGATATTCAGTGGACAGCATCTCCCCTTTCATCTCCCCTTTCATCTCCCAACCTTTCAGCTCCCATCCCTAGATACAATCACATTTTCAGTTTCTTGTACAGCCTTTCAGAGTATTCTGTGTATTTACTTACGTCCTTGTACTTTTTTTCTCCTTGGTTTACTTTGCACAACGACGTATCTTAGAAATCCTTCTGTGGCAATATACACAGACTTGCCTCATTTGTTTAAATGAGGGTGGTCAAACTATAGCTCACGGGTCTGAACCTGTTTTTTTTTTTTCATTTATTTTTATTTATTTGTTTATTTTTATTTTTTATTTATTTATTTGGGGAGGGGCAGATAGACAAAGCGGGGAGAGAGAATCCCAAGCAGGCTCTGCTCTGTGAGCATAGAGCCCGATGTAGGGCTCGATCCCATGAACTGTGAGATCACAACATGAGCCTAAACCAGGAGTCGGATGTGTAACCAAGTGAGCCACCCAGGTGTCCCTGCACCTGTTTTTCAAATAAAGTTTTATTGGAACATAGTCATGTTCATTCATGTATTCATCGTCTGTGGCTAATTTTGTCCTACAATGGTAGGACAACAGAGAATGTATGATCTTCAGAACTTAAGATTTTATTATATGGCCCTTTACAGAAAACATCTGCAGACCCCTATTCTAAATGGCTGCCTAATATTCTATGTGTAAAGGGTCATAATTTAATAGTACTCTATTAAAGGATATATCAGTTATTCCAATCTTTTATTAAAAATACTACTGTAATTGGGGCACCTGGGTGGCTCAGTCAGTTAAGCACCCACCTCTTGATTTCGGCTCAGGTATTGATCTCATAGGTTCTTGAGATTGAGCCCTGCATAGGGCTTTGCACTGACAGTGTGGAGCCTGCGGGGGATTCTCTCTCTCCCTATCGCTCTGCACCTGCCCTGCTTTCTCTCTCTCTCAAGATACATACACATTAAAAAAAAACTGCCATAATTGATAATACATGTATGTCATTCTCATGTATGTGAGCATATCTGTAGAAGTACCTAGTACTGGGATTACTGGACCAGCAATGTCATGGGCTTTTCATGGGTGTATTTGTTAATCTGGTGCTATCAGCATTCATTATGTAAAGGAAGGCCAAGGCCAGAAGTTAGATCAATACCAAGAATTACTTGAGAACTCTGTGCTGTGGGAGATGAAATGAAGAGCAGTATTTCAAAGGAGGGTGAACGGTGGTTGTTTTCAGCCACAGCCCTGGAGTGGGACTCAGGAAGTTGACAGATTGAAATATGTATTACCAGTCCAATAAATCTACTGATGTATCAAGACCGTGAAAAACAATGCGAGAGCATTCACACCCATTAAGGTCACTCTTTGTCCTAGCTGCCAACTCCTCCCCACCTCCCTCCCTGTTCTCATTCTCCAAAAAGAGCTACGTCAGAGCCTTGGAGGCAAACATGTGTGACTGTTGGAGCTGCTGATTTGGGGGACAGCTGTGTGGATCCCAGAGGTCATGAAGAGTTTGCCTTTGTGTGGACAGCTTTGGGTGATTCTGACTTCACTAGACTGAACAGGTCTTGGTGATGGGACTCTGGGTTCCCTGGCCCTTAGAGGCTAGTTTGAGCTCATCTTTAGGTCGGGGGTGATCTGCAATCAACAAGCTTTGGGAAGAAAGTCACCCTTCAAAGACTCAGAAGAGTTCTGATCTTCTCTCCAGAGAATGAGAGGTAGAGCCAAAAACGAGGAACAGTTCAGACCTCTACATTCACCCACCAATGCCCTGCTGTGTGCCAGGCCCTATGCTAAAGGTGAGGGCATAGGACTGAATAAGAGAATTTGGCTGGCTGTCAAATGGCTCACAGCCTAGTGGAAGGAAACAGATAGACTTGCAGTTCCCATTCAGTAAGCACCTTTTAAATTTGCAAGAAAAGCACAGCAAGATTTGACATCTGTCAGGTATGTCACAAACAACCAACTCAAAGTAGTTCATTCACAGCTTCGACATTAGGTTGCACTTTTGATAGTGCCATGTCTTTTCAAAATGAGGTTTCTGGAAGTTGCTGTGCTAAAAAGAAGGTAACATGCAAAACTCAACATGGAATAGAAGATGAGGCTGGTGGTATCCAATTTGATTCCGAGTTCGAGAAGCCACGCATGTCATATACACCCGTCCCACTAGTAAGTGATTGTGGTTTTTAGGAATGAAGTAAAACATGTTATTTTTTTTCCCAATTTATGTGTATTGTTTTCTCAAATGACTACTAACTTGTTGGGACAGAAATATGTAGAAAGTTGTTTGCACCCAACTACATAATAAATGGAACTCCTGAGTGTTTCTTTCGGACCAGGTGCACTGTGAAAACATTCCTGAATCACTAAGGACACCATGAACCAAAAAAGTCGGGGGAGCCTCTGAGATGGAGATGTAACACTACTTACCAGCATCGTGGCCTTGGGAGGGTTAACACTTTAAGCTCAACCAGAAGTTCCTCAATTACAAAATGGGGATAATAAGGCTAACACCCCCCCAGGGCACCTGGGTGGCTCAGTCAGTTAAGGGTCTGTCTCTTGATCTCAGCTCAGGTCTTGATCTCAGGACTGTGAGTTCAAGCCCTGTGTTCGTCTCTGTGCTGGCCGTGGAGCTTAAAAAAAAAGCTTAAAAAAAAAAAAAAAAGGGTTAGTTACCCGGAGGGCTGTTGTGAAGGTTAAAAGAGACAATGCAAGTAAGGCACCTAGCACAGGGGTGGCACACAGTAAATGAATAAACACTGGCCAGTGTAGATCCACAGAATTCTGTGTACTATAATAGAAGCGGTGTTTAGTCCCTGCCCTGACTACCTCAGCCTCTATTCATTTTCAAGACTACAGCTTTTCAAATCAAGGACTGTTGCCATGGGGACTGTTGTAATATCTTTAATATCTGATGTCAATAAGTCAATCTGAAACCAGAAAATTAACAACCCCCCTGAGGTTTGTCATGGTACCACATGAATGATTCCACTCTTCTGCCAGGGCTCTCCTCCTTATACTAGTTCACAGATTCCTTCCTCTGTTTGATTAAAAAATTAGGGTGTTAGTAAATCTAGTGATATTTTAAGAAGTAAATTTAAAACAAATTCGTCAAGACTATCCTCTTGGCTCGACTAGAGTACAATTTTATTGTGGTTTGTATTTTGTAAATACTAATTTTGGATCTAAGGTCTTTTCCTCCAAAAGATACATTTATAAAAAGAAACATGACTCTACCTTAAAAAAAAAAAAAAAGCCACAAAAAACTCTTTCATTTTGGATGCTACCCTAATTTCAACACATCCATGAAGATGGCTATTTTCGTCATTGAACAGAGCTTCCCTGGCCTTTCTGCAAATCTTGTAACTTTTCTGCCAGTTCCAGATGGGTTTTAAAAACTTATTCAACTTGTTCATTTTAGGGAAGATAGAGCAGATTTAGATAAAGAAGAGGGGGAAACCCACACTGTAATTGTCTAGATCATTGGTTCTCAAATGCAGGGGCCAGGTACATACCAGGAGACATTTGGCAACACCTGGAGACATTTTTGGTTGTCACACCTGGGGAAGGGTCGGTAGTGTTCCTACTGGCATAGTAGAAGCCAGGGATGCTGCTAAACATCATACAATGCACAGAATAGTTTCCCATAACAAAGAATTATCTGACCCAAAATGTTAAGACTACTGAAAAAACCATGCTGATTTCGATATTGTTCTTTTTCTTCACTGAATCACACTTCTTTTTGATTCTTCCTTCTCATACCTCTTTCTCTTGACCTACAGGTTCTTTTGAATGATTAGCTTCTGAAATTAGCTTGCCAGCCACTGCAGAAAAATATCAAGTTTCTCTCCAAACCAGTGGTCCTCCACATTTCTACACATTAGGCTCTCCTGGGAGAGCTTGTAAAGCATGTCAATGTCTAGACTCCACCCTTGAACCAATTAAATCCAAATATCCAGGGAAGGGACCAGATCACAGCATGTTTTAGAACTTTTCCAAGCGATCTCTGTGTTCATGCAGAATTGGGCACCGTGAGTCTAAATACATAGAAAGTTTCTTTTCAATACTAACCATGTACCCGTAAACAGAGAATTTAGCTGTGGGAGGGAGAGGTAGTGGTTTTTATCAATGTAGAAATGCCTCTTTTTTCCCTTAGGGGTCATGTTGACTGTTCAAATCAAGAGCTATTTGAGGTTTTTCACTCATGTGGCTTGATCACCTGAGAGAATTCAGTTTTTGTGGCTGATTCACACATGTATAGGTACAATTTTATGTATCCATAAGTTCTCAAGGGTTTTCTTATTCTTTTTAAAAAACTACAAGGAAAAGAGAATTTGATTCTTGTGCCCTAAAGCTCGGCTTCCAGCTTTACTTACATCTAAAGAGGACAGGAATGTTTTTTCTATGTCCCTCATGCACCAATTGAATCTGGATGCCTCTCACCACCCTGAAAGACCAAAAGAAAGTTTTCTGATTTATTCTTTCTCTGTCCCTTTCACCCCTATTCCCAATCCCCCTAGCAAATACTGTTCAAGCAGATGGTTTTGGTGTGATGCCCCAGAGGTTGACAGATGTGAATTCTGATGGCATAATAACAAGAGCACAGACCTTTGCCATTGCTGCATTCAGACCCAGCACATGGTCTTCCCCCTAACAAATAAATCGTGCTTCAGATGGATGATTTTAAACATTCCAAGCCAGGGTCAAAGACTTCTGAGAATAAGAGGAGAAATAGAAGTCAGTAAGAAAGAACTGTGGTTTCAACATCACAGAAAATGGAAAAAAAATTTATGTTTATTCATTCATTTTTGAGAGAGAGTGTGAGTGGGAGAGGGGCAGAGAGAGTGGGGGACAGAGGATCTGAAGTGGGCTCTGAGCTGACAGTAGAGAACCCAATGTGGGCCTTGAACCAATGAACTGTGAGATCACGACCCGAGCCAAAGTCAGATGCTCGACCGACTGAGCCACCAGGTGCCCCCAAATGAACATTTTTGAGTAGACAGTCTGCTTCTCATTTCTCAAGTGTTAGATATTTACATAAGACTGGCAGCTCAAGGAATTAAAAGCTCAGCACTCAACCCTGCAGAATAGAGGACATTTAGTGCCACCTTCTGGCCCTGCCCAATGCCCTCCTCAAAGAGCCCCAGATGTTTGGGGAACTAGGCCTCTTTCTCTTGATAGTCTTTGATAAACTTATAAAAGTGACTTTGTCAAAATGGGGTCCAGGCCCATAGATATGTCCTCAGAGGTCCAAGGGCTTTTCTTCAGTAAATATTTTTAATATTATGCTGTTATTTTATTCTGAATGGTATGTTTAACACAATTCTAATCATCTGAATAACTGCCTTATGATTAAGATGCCACTCACTGATGGGGCGCCTGTGTGGTTCAGTTGGTTGAGCAACCAATTCCTGATTTCGGCTCAGATCATGATCTCATGGTTCATGAGTTCAAGTCCCACATTGGGCTCTGCACTGATGGCTCAGAGCCTGCTTGGGATTCTCTGTCTTCCTCTCTCTCTGCTCCTTCCCTGCTCTCTCTCTCTCTCTCTCTCAAAATAAACACATAAACACTTAAAAAAAAAAAAAAAGATGCCATTCACTGTTGGTGCCTGAATTGGCTTGTGTTTACACTCAGACTCTGTAAAGGGTCACAGATGTTGGTGTGCTCTCTTAAAGCTTTGGTTGTAGTTTGACTAGAGAAAAAGATGGGAGAAGGGAGTCATCACATGGTCCCCAGCACAGCAATCTTACAATATTCACTTTGTGAATAGATATACTGAGCACCTGATTATTGGAAGCAGTTGATTATTAGTATTAGTATTTTCTGCTTTAATGATTTTTATCCTGATATATAAAAATTTATTGTACTAGAGGCTAATTCTTTCTAGCACTAGACCCAATAGCAGCTATTCTGCTTCTGCAGATCATTAGTTACCACATTTAGTTGCTATTTTAAATTTAATTTTCATTAGTCTTCTATTTTGTTGGCACTTAATGTGCAAGTTTGTTTTGGTTTTGTATTTATAGAAGAGCCATTAGCATACTAATGTTTATACATAGATAACATAAAAAAATGTTAGTTCGTTCTGGGATTCTATGAGCACTAATTTTTTCCTTTAAAAATGATTCACCTGTTGGTCATTTGGGGAAGTGCAAGACTAGATTTCTTCTAAAACCAGGCAGGTAGAAACCTCAGATTTATACTAGATGAGGGCTTGGAGCCTGGCTGAGCTGACATATACTTATATTTTCCACCCCACTGAGAGGAGGAGAAGGCAGATTTTGCCCAACTTCCCATGCAATACAGATCATAAAGTTTACTTAATATTGGTATAATTTCAGAACCAATGCTCCTAATCCTTTGATCTAAAATCTATGGTAACTGGGGCGCCTGGATGGCTCAGTTGGTTGGGCGTCCGACTTTGGCTCGGGTCATGATCTCATGGTTCCTGAGTTCGAGCCCTGCGTAGGGCTCTGTGCTGACAGCTTGGAGCCTGGAGCCTGCTTGGGATTCTGTGTCTCTCTCTGCGCCCCATCCCCACCCATGCTCTGTCTCTCTCTGTCTCAAAAGTAAATAAAACATTACAAAAAAAAAATGTAAAATCTACTGTAACCTGTTTCACTGCATGATCTCAGCCCCCAGCAAAGTCCTCCGAACCAAATATTTTGGGGTGTATTCAGTCTCACAGGTGTTCACAAAGATGCCTGATCAGGTATCATCTGTTGTTTTCTGCTTCTTTCTCTGGGCCTCCTGGTAGGTAGCTCTAGAGAAACTGGTCCCTCCCCAGCCCTGCTACATTTGCGGGACGCTGCTCCTGATGCTCTGGGTTCTCGAGTTCAAAGCAGTGAAAAACAAGAATCACCGCCCACCCCTTTTTCATGTAACATTTTGTTAGCAAAATACCAGAAATCTCATGTGTCAGCATCTTACTGATTTCCTATAAAAAGGAAGAGATTTTTTTTTTTTTTCTACCTACACCTTCCTTTCCCTCAGATCAAAAAGTAGAATTGTGGGCACCTGGCTGGCTCAGTTAGGAGAGCATGAGTCTCCTGGTCTCGGGGTCATGAGCTCAAGCCCCACATTGAGCATAGAGATTACTTTTTTAAAAATTAAAAAAAAAAAAAAAGAAGTAGAATTGCTAGCTCAAAGGGAGAAGGGGGAAGACAATCATCTACAAACCAAGGGGAGAGGCCTCAGAAGATATTGACTCTGCTCACACCTTGATCTCAGACTTCGGGCCTTCAGAACTGTTAGAAAGTAAATTTGCATTGTTTAAGCCACACAGTCTGTGGTACTTTGTTATGGTGGCCTCAGCAAACTAATGCAGGAAGAAAGAGCTTGAGACTTTGGAAAAACAGAAGTAGCATTGAGGGTCCTGTTAGGTGGTGTCAGTCGTACATGTTTTTGAAATTCTATGTGTAGGGGCGCCTGGGTGGCTTGGTCGGTTAAGCGTCTGACTTAGGCTCAGGTCATGATCTCATGGTCCGTGAGTTCGAGCCCCACGTCAGGCTCTGTGCTGACAGCTCAGAGCCTGGAGCCTGTTTCCGATTCTGTGTCTCCCTCTCTCTCTGCCCCTCCCCTGTTCATGCTCTGTCTCTCTGTGTCTCAAAAATAAATAAACGTTAAAAAAAAAAATTAAAAAAAAAAGAAATTCTATGTGTAACCAAGTGATTCATCAATAGATTTACTTAGTATATGGTGAAACATTCATTCTAGCCATTTCCGTCCCAAGCTCTATGTGTTCTCTGAGTTCCCACAGACATGTACCTGTATTATAAACCTATGTCCACCACTAGATTATGAGCCCCTCAAAAGCAGGGGTTAGGGTGGTATTTCAGTCTTCTTTGTATGTCTGGCACCAAGCACAGAGTAGGTGCTCAACAAATGTTTACAGAGTGAAGGATTTAATAAATAAATAAGTTAATAGGAAAAGGCTACTGGGGCGCCTGGGGGGCTCAGTTGGTTAAGCGTCTTGACTCTTGATTTCAACCCAGGTCATGATCTCACGGTTGGGCTCTGTGCTGGGCATGGAACCTGCTTAAGATTCTCCATCTCTCTCTGCCCCTCCCCCCCGTTCATGCACACTCACGCTCTCCCTCTCTCTCTCTTAAAATTAAATTAAATTAAATTAAACTAAATTAAATTAAAATCTCTTCTTTATTAAAAAAAATGAAAAGCTACTTTAAGCCAAAAGATAACTTGAGGGAGTGTTTTCCTAGGGGATTTACTGTTTCCTCATCGGTTCAGTCAGAGTTGCTGTGGCACCTAGGCACTGGAGCAGAGCCACCCAGAAGCCACTGCACACCCGTCCAGCCGTAAGTGAGGTAACCTGTGTCCTGCCTGAGCAAGCATTTTGGAGGGAACATAACCCAAGGCCCACTGCCCTGGGAAATCTTTTGTGGCCTCCTATCCCTAGGATGGGCCTCCTGATTAGTGCCAGCAAGGGACGCACTAGCTGAAGTAAAAGCTTGGCCCATTCAGACACATCTGTTGTTAAAAGGTTATAATCTCTCCCCTTCTAAACTGCTTTCTTCTTGGGAGCCCTTTGCTTGCTGTGAAACAGGTTTACCCTAAAAGGGGCAGCAAGCTTTTTCTGCAGAGGGCCAGGTCGTAGATACTTCAGACTTTAGGGGCCGTGCAGTCTGCATGTTGCAACTATTGAACTTTGCCCTCAGTGCAAAAACAACCACAGTCATTGTGTAAGGAACATGGCTCTGTTCCAATAAAACTGTGGACACTGCCGTTGGAATTTCATATAACTTTCACGTCACAGACTACCCTTCTTTTGATTTCCTACCATTAAAAAAATGTAAAAATCATTGTTAGAGTGGGGGTTGTACAAAAATAGGCATCCGGCCAGATGTGGCCCACAGGCTATAGTTTGCTTCCTGCAGCACTAAACCAGTATCTTCCCCTTCAACCTTGTCTGTTTCCTTCTGTCTATTCATTTTGCTCCAGTTAAACAATGATATTCAAATGTTACAATTTCTAGAAAGCAAGGGACTCTCAGATCAGTCATTTACAGCTTGGTGGGAATGAGCAAATATCAAGGCTGCTCCTCAGAGCCTGGAGAGATAGTGAAGATTAAGAATACTCCAAAGGAAACAGGAAGACAAAACCAAGTTGAAGCCAATAAAGCCTCACCGCAACTTGCAAAACAGAACTCACTTTGGTTGCCGCTCTCGAAAAGTTAATCTTCCATTGGAAAAGAATGAGTTTATTTCTCTCATCAGAGTAAAGGCCCTCATTTCAGATAAAGGCCCTTATTTCAGATAAATCAAGGAAGTCGTTGATGTGGTCTTGACCTCACACTTCTATGTGTGCGATTAGCTGACCTCAAATTGTGAAGGGCTGGTCCCGGCCACGGTGACTCACAACTGATGCGATCTGGTGTTGTGCCAGTCTGCACAGAATTAGAAGATGGATTATTGTGGATTTGTTTTCCTTTAGGAATTAGGGCTGGCACTGGCTTAGCTTCAGTGCAGCCAAGGTATTAACTGAAATGCATTTCGATCTTAACAGCCGCATCCCATTTAGCCATGTTGACTTTGGAGTGACTTCCAAAGCAATCTCATCAGAGTGAGTCGGCAGATGAAGGCTAACTTTCCTGTCAGACCCCTAGGCAAGGAGAAATGAAATGCACCACATAGGTCTTCCTGCTCCAAAACAAAAACAAAAACAAAAACAAAAACAAAAACAAAAACCTGAAACCAAACGGTGTGAAGTTGGCTTAGGAATATTGGTTGAACTTTCAAATGGATCTCCTTTAGTCAATCAGCTTCAGGAAGATGAAAGGCAAAACATTCAAGGCAGGGGCACCTGGGTAGCTCAGTCGGTTGAGCTTCTGAATCTTGATTTCCGTTGGGGTCATGATCTCATGGTTCGTGGGTTCGAGTCCCGAATCAGGTTTCACACTGACAATGTGCAGCCTCCTTGGGGTTCTCCCTCATTCCCTCTCTCTCTGCCCCTCCTCTGCTCATGCACACGCACGCGCTCTCTCTCTCTCTCTCAAAACAAATACATAAAATTAAAAAAAAATGAGGCAGATAAAAATGCTACCCTGTTGCCGGCCATGCACCATGCTGGAGAGAAGGCTGATTTGAAGTCCTTCCCCGCCTCACGCCCCAATCCTTCCCTGTTTGCTAAGTTCACTAAGCTCTATTGGAGCATATCCATGCCCAGAGGATGGCTGCCTTTGGATGACACTCCCCTTCACTGAGCAGTCACCTAACCTCTGGGAGCCTCAGCTTCCTCATCTGCAAAATGGGGCTTAGGATCCACATCCCAGGATTGCTGTCAGGATTACACGAGATAACACATGTGAGGATGCCTTATAAACTCTACACATATTGGCTTAGAACCCACATAGGAATATGTCCTAGTCAGCTGCCAGGAAACTGAGAAACAGACAGCTGAGTCAGTTACCCAGGTGGTCTTCTTCCCTCTTGCCACATCAATAAGCACTTGTCAAAAGGATGTCTGACTGTGGCAGGAGACATCTGATTTACAGAAACATGCATTTCTTGAAGGGTCAAGACCGGAAATATTTTTTCTGATGCAATTCAATTTGTTAGGATGCCTTCATTTTTATGTGCCGCATCCCTGCCAGGCCAATTCTTAAGATAAGCTTAACAAAAGAGAAAGAAGGTGGTAATGATGAGCTAGTGGCACTGTGCTAGTTGTTTTACAGACATTATTCCATCTCATCTGTACAACAACCCTATGAGGTAGATATTATGCTGCCCATCAGAAGTGGGCTCTGTGCTGACAGCAGAGAGCCCGATATGGGGCTCGAAATCACAAACCATGAGATCACGACCTGAGCCAAAGTCAGATGCTTAACTGACTGAGCCACTCAGGTGCCCAGATGTTGAATGCTTTTTATGTCCAGAGTGTTCTGCTGTGAGACCAGGACAAACCTGAGGAAGCTAGAGTAACCATGGATCGAAGCCCTAGGAAGCACAGCGTCTTCCACGTGAAAAGCCCCCTGATCTGTAACTGCCTTGTTGACTTGCAGTGTTCGTGTTCAGGCATGTGCCTGACTCTTCTGCCTGGCACCTGTGTGATCCTCCTGGGTCAGCTATATCTGGAACTTGTCTGGTGCCTGACTAGCCCTGTACTCCACAATGTCTAGCCTGACTCTAATAGGCCATGTCTCAGTATCCTGAGCTCTTAAATTAGTCCTGAGGAATGGCTAGCTAGTCCTGACCTAAAATGAGTGTGTATGTGGGTGGGCACATGAAGAGTAGCCACTGACATTCAAAAGCTGACCTAGCACACACTCATAAGCCATGTTATTCTCCTATTAGATATTGACGACCTCACAGAATACCAGCTTCAGACAAGGTTATTCCAAGATCATGAAAAACAAGGCCACTTCATACTTTTTGTCCAAGCACTCACAACAGCAGGGTCACGGTGCCAACCACCAAGCACCAAACACCCCTCTTTACGCCAAAAAGAGTGACTTTGTTACTTTTCCCAGGGACAATTTTATACTCATTATAATTTCCCTCCTTATAGGTAAAATGTATTGAGATACTCAATCATAGAAATGCTCCACTGATAGCATCTAATCTAAAGGGAATCTCCCATCTGCTTGGACCCTTCCCTGAGTCACCCCACCAAAGTCCAAATACGTTCTCTCTAACCCCCTCTTACTGAGATGCCCCGAGGTTTTCCATGGTGTACGTTGCTCCTTGCTGCAATAAGGTATGAGCCCAATTTGTTCAACTCCAAGTATGGTCTTGGTGTTCTTTAGCTGTGGTACTGACAACTCAACATTTGTCTAGAAAAGAAGCACCAAGTCTCCCAGTGGTTATATTTTGCTTTACATTCAGAGGTGGCTTCATACAACTGTCATGACCCAGTGGACTTCAGATTGATTATATTCACTCATCCTGGTCATGACCCAGTGGAGTTCAGATCGATTATATTCACTCATCCTCGTCTCATCCAGGTGCCCATTTCCATCCCTGGCTCTTCTCTAGCCCTGATGTCTTCAAGCCACACTCATACATCTGCCAGAATGGTTCTCCTAAAGCCCCTCCCCCATCAGGATTTGTAGCCGTGGATGACACTCTCACAGAGTTATCTTTTTTTTTAAGTTTATTTATTTATTGTGAGAGAGAGAGTGAAAGTCAGGGAGGAGCAGAGGGAGAGAGAGGGAGAGAGAGGGAGAGAGAGGGAGAGAGAGGGAGAGAGAGGGAGAGAGAGGATCCCAAGCAGGCTCTGTGCTGTCAGTGCAGAGCCCAACGTGGGGCTCAAACTCATGAACTCTGAGATCATGACCTGAGCTGAAATCAAGAGTTGGACCCTTAACTGACTGAGCCACCCAGGCTCCCCTCAGAGTTATCTTTTAGTTGAGATAAAATGAACCAGAACCAAGATTTCTAAATCTTTGACTATTGTTTCATTACCTACCACTGTTTTCGCTTCACCCCCACTGACCCTCCAAACTACGACTGCTTTGGGGATTTTTTTTCCTGTCTCCCACAGGACAAAAAAAAAAAAAAAGGCTGATTAGCATGGCTTCTTAGGGTCCTGGAGTAACATAAGAAAGATGAAAACAGGTTAAGCACAAGTCTTACTGTTTCCTGTTGTTGTGGGAGCAAAGCATGAACATCTTCCTTCTTGCTCAAAGGGAGTGTTTTGACTAAGATTTATGTAACTCACCAAAGCCCTTCTCTGACTGCAAAAAATCCTGATTCCTTTCCAGTTTCAACTCTTTCTATCACCCTACCTGCCTATTTACCAAGCAAAGCAACAAGGGAAATAGCCAATGAGGATGAAAGGGTCAGCCTATCAATACAATCTTTGCCCAATTCATAGATGTTTGTGTCCACAAATCCTTCCCCTTGGGAACCCTCAACTTCTTAAGACATCTTATTTCATGGATTCCTCAGCTTAACTCACCTTCTGGCACCAAGGCTATCTCTTCTGTCCTCCCTAATGCCCAGCTTCAACATCTCAGACAAATGCAAACTTTATGGGGCGCCTGGATGGCGCAGTCGGTTAAGGGTCCGACTTCAGCCAGGTCACGATCTTGCGGTCCGTGAGTTCGAGCCCCGCGTCGGGCTCTGGGCTGATGGCTCAGAGCCTGGAGCCTGTTTCCGATTCTGTGTCTCCCTCTCTCTCTGCCCCTCGCCCGTTCATGCTCTGTCTCTCTCTGTCCCAAAAATAAATAAACGTTGAAAAAAAAAAAATTAAAAAAAAAAAAAAACAAATGCAAACTTTATATAAATGCTAAGTATTAACTAGGCAGAAGCCAAAAGCAGTGTTCTAAGAAACAAGAAACAAACCAGAACAGTTTGCTTCGTTGAGTAAGGAAATGCAGAATGATACAGGCATGTAAATGCGCTTCATGCTGGAGAACAAAAGGGAAGAAGCCTAACCCTGCAGCTTGAGTTCCAGTCTTGTCAGCCTAATTGAGGAGCCCACTGTAGACTTCCCAGCTCTATTTGAAGCGTATCCAACACAAGCAAATGCCCACTGTTTGTTGCAGACCAGCAATTTGGCTCTAAATTCCTGGGAACTCATGAAGGCTCTTTTTGTCTAAAACAGAAGAAAACTCAAGCGTCTGGTTCCTTGACTCCTTTCTTCTGGGTCTACTGTGGGTCTGTTCTCTCAATCTCTCTCTATTCCATGAGCCTCAGGTACAGAAACCAGAGCTTTCTTTTTAAGAATTGGCCACAAAAGGGGTGCCTGGGAGGCTCGGTTGGTTAAACGTCTGACCTCGGCTCAGGTCATGATCTCACAGTTCATGGGTTTGCGCCCCGTGTCAGGGTCTGCTTCGGATTCTGTGTCTTTCTGACCCAACCCCACTCACGCTCTATTTCTCTATCTCCCAAAAATAAATAAACACTTTTTAGAAATTAAAAAAAAAAAAAAAAAAAAAGAATTGGCCACAAAGGCTCCCTTTTTCTTGTATCCCACCCTGATCCTGCTAGGCCTCCCAGGATGGAGGGCAGGATCCCCCCCAAAAAGGGACACAGTTGAACTTCTGCAGTAGTTTACATTAATTGAGTACTTGTCATATGCTAGGCGCTCTTCTTGAGAGCTTTGAGATGAGGAAACTAAAGGGACCCCATGAAGAACTGCTTCTTTTCCTGCTTCTATTCTTGCTAGGACCTACACCCCCACTTTACACACACCTTATAGAACAGAAATGTACATCCTCCTTGTAAACGTCAGGATTTCACGATGTCTTTGAAGTCTTCCAGCACAATAGATACCATCTGAGGAGTGACCAGGGGCGGTCTTCATGAAAGTTTTCCAAGACCACTGACTCATCAAGACCCCTGGCGTCAGGGCATAAGTGACTTATGGAGGACAGCTAAGCACTCTTTGTTTCTGGATTACTGGGAGGACACCTGCACCAGACCACCATCCTCAGTAAAAACCCCAGGCCCCAAGCTAAGAGGAGACTCATTCTCCTTTCCTGTCTGAGTCTCCTGGATGCTCTGTCCATATCTACACTCTCTCTATGTCTTTAATAGACTGTGCTCTCATTTACTTTCAGCTCACGTTTGATTTCTGTCCTGTGCAAAGTCAAGGATCCTCTTGGCTGATCCTCTGGGTCCTCAGACCTAGCAAGCCTGCATCAGCTTTATGTGCTTGGATTCATTAAACTCTCATACCCATCCTATGCGCTGAATACTATAATAATCGGCACTTTACACATTAGTAAACTGAAGCACAAAATTAAGTCGCGTGTGCAAATTTAGAAAACTGGTAAGTGGGAAAACTGAAACTTAAGTCTTAAGAGTCTGACCTTGGAGGCCACACTCATCTGCGGCTCGGGGAAGAGAAAGAAAAGGAGGGACTGATCCCAAAATGTTTGTCTATTAGCCACATAGCCATAGAGGTGTGGCCAAGGACGCCATGGTGTCCTGGAGTAAAATCCTTAGGGTTGGAAGTGCTCCTCACACTGGAATCTTAATATTCTTAGCCATAAGCAGGGTTTTCCAAGAGTTATGTGGGTACAGTCAGTTTTGAGGGGACCAATTTCCGTGTCTTCACCCTTCACGTGAGATTTCCTAAAATGGATCTTCTTGTGACCTTACTAGTGATGACTGCAGGCTCTCTCTCCCACCTCACTTCCTCACTAGCCCTTCTTCTAATTTACAACAGAAAAGTACACCTCTCATCCTTCCCAAATGTTGATAAGGTGCATTGGCTCCAGGTTGTAAACCTCTAGTGCACACACAAAGGCCCAGTTGGAAATTCTGGAGCTGAGAAAGTAAATAACTCTAACGATTGCATAATGTGTTTTTTTGGAAATTGATGTTTCCAATTCTTTGCTTTCAACAATTCTTTGCTTTCAACAAGACAAACACTAGTAGAACTGATGGATCACTAAAAATAATTGTTGATGCTAGACCACTACATGACTTTTGACATATAATTCAGGAGTTCCAGAATTGACTGACATTGCTATAATAAAACTCTTCAGATATTTGTGTGAACAAAATTATTCAGTGCTTATATCTATTAAAATGGAAATAGTGTGGAACTTATTAAAGGCACCCTCATTTAAAATGGAGTGGGGAGGCCAGAAGAGGTTGCCCTCACACCCCCACCCATAGCAAACCCAACAGAAGCAGACCCATCAATAGCAGACCCAACAGAAGAGAAGAACCTTGCCACCTGACTCAGCAACAAGCTCAACCAATAAGAAAATATCACAACTTGGCCAATTGGAAACCATCATCATCTGAACACTGAACACTGGCCTCAGCCCCTCCCAACTTTTTTTTTTTCTCTATAAAGCAACTCTATAAAGTTCCTCTCCTTTGACATCAGGACTTACCTGTGGTTTGTCATAGTTTGCATGTCCTGAATTGCAATTACTCTGCTATTCCTGCATAAATCTATTTCACTGACAAAATAACTGGCTCTTTCACTTTTAAGGTCAACGATGGGAATATAATATTACGTTCATTTGTAATATTGTTCACCCACAGGTATATGACTAATTGAGGCCAGGGGAGCGACATTCACTAGAGATGCATTTCCAAAATTATTTGCTTTTTGTCTTTAATAATGATCACAATTAATAATATTGTTTTGATATATTATATATTAATAGTCATTATACTAATATGTCAACCCAGAAGACTGTTTCTTAACACTTAGACAGAGGTTCCCAAGCTCTTGATGAATCAGTAATATTTCCACTGGGTCCCCAAACCAAAATACCTATCCATTCCATTTAGTTCAGTGCTTAGTTTCAAACAACTTAATAAGTATTTATATCCTAACAACATTGTAGCCATGGAAGAGGACTTCAGCTACTCCATTTTGACTTGTCTGTACTTTCTAATTAAGTTCTTCTTTCCAACTTTTCTCTAATTCAGGCAAAAGACCCTGCAGGCAAAGCATCCCCAGATGGGAACCAAACTACCCCCTCAAGCAATTGGGACTGCCCTGAGCCAGCATCACCCCTTGTGATTGATTCCGAGACAGTGATCCACATGACCTTTACTGCCTACCTGCTTGTACCCACCAGCTTTTTTTCCACCTCTTCCTTATATAAACCTGGAAGTATTTTTGGCACTTTGAAGACTTTCTTTGAGATGCTAGTCTTCTGTCTACATCTTCCCGCTGTTGGTCTCACTGAAATAAATTCTTTTCTTGTTTCACCTCCACTCCCGTGTCTTTGGATCAGCGGCAAGTGACTGAACCTGGTCTGAATAGGACCCCCAGAGTCAGGTACTCTTGCACTCGTGCACCCCAGTTACAGCCATTTGCAAAGATAAAGCATAAAGAGGAGAAATCATATCTTTATGTCATTCTTAAATAACCACAATTGCCAATGACATGTGTGTGCCCATTGTATGCTGCACAACTTCGCTAACCTGGGTATCAGATCAGGCCCCACCACCCTCATTTCCTCTTCCAAGCTGGCTTTTGTGCTGACTTGCTTTTTAATCACAGCAACTGCCAGAAAACAAAAAAGAAAAAACACCACCTTTGCAAAAAATATAACATCATCAAAGGAATGTGGTTCGACCTAATGTGAACACTGTGAACTACTTCCAAACTGGTAGTCCATACTGAGTTTCCCTTGAAAATTTAAAATATCCTGCAGTACCCATGTGACTTCATGGACACTTCCCAAATAGTTTGGGAGCTGCAGACTTAGAGCCCTAGGGTCACGGGAAATGTTTCTAAATTTTTCAATGTACACGCACACACACACAAACACGCACACACACACATATAGTTGTCGCTGTAGAGAAAATGGTTGGGTAATTGTAAGATTTACAAGTATAAACTATATTACATCAGAATAATATTCCTGGGAGGAAGTGGAATGGAAGTATACTTTGTTCATGTATCCCTTCAAAAGGATGATATCAGATATCAATTTGATATCGTGCTTAAATATCACTGGATACATTTAAAATAATGATAGGACTTTTGTTTTTATTTATTTATTTTATCTTATTAAAAAAATTTTTTAAGTGTATTTATTTTGAGAGAGAGAATGAGGAGGGGCAGAGAGAGAGAGAGAGAGAGGGGAGAGAGAGAATCCCAAGCAGATTCTGCATTGTCAGTGCAGAGCCTGATGCAGGGCTTGGACTCACAAACCATGAGATCATGACCTGAGCTGAAATCAAGAGTCAGACGCTCAACCGACAGAGGCACCCAGGAGCCTTAGGACTTTTATTTTTAAATATCAGTATTTTTTTTTTAATTTTTTTTTCAACGTTTATTTATTTTTGGGACAGAGAGAGACAGAGCATGAACAGGGGAGGGTCAGAGAGAGAGGGAGACACAGAATCGGAAACAGGCTCCAGGCTCCGAGCCATCAGCCCAGAGCCTGACGCGGGGCTCGAACTCACGGACCGCGAGATCGTGACCTGGCTGAAGTCGGACGCTTAACCGACTGCGCCACCCAGGCGCCCCTTAAATATCAGTATTAATGATATACATCACATCCTTTGCTACTGTTTAAATTTGTGATGAAACATTTAAATGTCAACCTAAATATGTGTGAAGGGGTCATCAGCTTTCAAGATCCTTTCAGGGCAAGGCTTCTCAACTTTGGCACCACTGGTATTTGGGGCTGGGTTAAGTCTTTGCTGTCAGAGGCTGCACCATGCATGGTAGCATGTTCAGCAGCATCCCCGTTCTGTTCTCAATAATGCCAGTAGTCTTTTCTCCCCAGTTGTGACAACCAAAATTGTCTCCAGAGATTGCCAAATGTCCCTGGAAGGCAAAATCACCCCAAGCTGAGAACCATTGTTTTAGGGGTGTTTGAGCAAAAAAAGGTATAAAGACCACAGCTAGATTTATATGAGAAGCAATAAAGCATAATTCTTAGGAACTTGGCCTTTAGTACTTCCGGTTCTATCCTATGTGTGTGGGGGGGTGTGTGGGTGTAGTTTATTTATCTATTTTGAGAGGGAGAGAGCACAGGAGAGACAGAGAGAGACGGAGAGAGACAAAATCCCAGGTAGGCTCCACACCATCACTGCAGAGCCCAACGCAGGGATCAATCCCACAAACTGTGAGATAATGACCTGAGCCGAAATCAAGAGTTAACCAACACTTAACCAACTGAGCCACCCAGGTGCCCCTCTGATTCTACTCTTTCTTGGCTTGGGGAAGATAGCTAATTTCTCCAAGGCTATCTGTTCCCAACACTTCTGTGCGTACCTCCTTGAAGAATCTCCTTGTTTAACGCATCATCTGCCCAAACCTCTCGGGCTGATATTCAGATCTTTTATACCCTGTCCTCATGATGAGGCACCAGCAGTGCAAGCTGAGGGTGGCCAATCACAAGCTAGTTCCTTCCCGCCCTCCCCCCCCCCCCTTATGTGTAGTATTCCTCAGGCACTCTTGGCTGCCCAAGAACAAAGGAAAGGGCAGAAAACAAATGGTTAAACTGGGGAAAAAAGTCTCCATCACTTTACAAATATCTTAGTAATATTATAAGAAAAGGGCAATCTTACCACTAGCCTAATCTCCAGGAACTCCCTACTGTCTTAATGATAATGCTTTGGTAAAGGGAAAAACAACTTTAGTTTGACAATAGCTAGGCTTCCAGTAATCCGTGAGTCTTCTTTAGCATATGGAAATCCCTTTAACTTGACTTTATTTCCCCCAACTCCACAGTACTTAACCAGTCACTCCTCACAACCCTAGTGCAGCTCTTTCTGCCCATGGGTCCTGTCCCAGTGCTTTAATAAAATCACCTTTTTTGTACCAAAGACATCTTCAAGAATTCTTTCTTGGTCTTTGGCTCTGAACCCCCACCACCACTCCAAAACCCCATCACTCATACTATCTATTAACCTCATGTTCTAGGAAGAAAGACACCAGACTTGGGGAACCTGGATGGTTCAGTTGGTTGAGCATCTGACTTCGGTTCGGGTCATGATCTCATGGTTTGTGAGTTCAAGCCCCACATCGGGCTCATTCTCAGTGCAGAGCCTGCTTTGGATCCTCTGTCTGTCTCTCTCTCTCTCTCTTTGTCTCTCTGTCTCTCCCCCACTCACACTTGTGTTCTCTATCAAAAGTAAATAAACATTACCAAAAAAGAGACACACTCAAAATTATGTGATCCAATTTCTCATCTGAGCCTAGTTCCATTCTCTATCACCAAATAACTGTGTGTGGTGTGAGCCCCTCGGTCTATTGCCTGATGGACGTGTGTGTGTGTGTGTGTGTGTGTGTGTGTGTTGGGGGAGAGAGGTGTTGTGAGACTGGCGATCTCAAATTCTCTCTTAAACTTCAGAAGAAGGAGGAGAAGGAGAAAAGGACAGTGAAGAAGGAAGGATTATTCTGTAGACCTTGGCATGAAATTCTTTTCCGGGGAGACAGGACTCACACTGTCCTCATATAGACTATCTCATATAGTCTATGAGTTGTTCTCATATAGGCTATCTTCCCCTTGCCCTCACCCATGCTGCCCCCTGGTCCTCTCTGCCAATTCTGATCCCACCTCTATCCTAAACCTGGTCTACTCACCCAGCCCACACAGCTGTCTTGCTTTCCTAAACTTCTTTAGCGCTCAGGGTCTAGGCCATGCAGTTTAGCAATTATGTTGACCTTGAAAAACAGCCAGTTATTGTACCAGCAAAATATCTTCCCTGGGGGATAGTTGAGGAATTGCAATTGGGGACATGCAAGCTATGGTAAACTATTAGCAGGTCTGAAGAGACAAAGGGAAGGTCAGCTCGTACTAAGTTTTAGGAGGAAATTGGAGAGGTCCGTTTTGAATAAAAGTTTATTAGAGAACAAGTTTGAGGTTGTGGTAGTTCATCCTTGGCTACAAGTGGGGCTTAGTGCGATGTTGCTGGGGCAGGGAGGGACCTTCCTTCTTTTTCTCTCTTTCTTTCTTTTAAATTTATTTTTGAGAGAGAGCACAAGTGGGGAAGGCATAGAGAAAGAGGGAGACAGAGGATCTGAGGCAGGCTCCACGCTGACAACAGGGAGCCTGATGTGGGGCTCGAACTCACAAACCAAGAGATCATGACCTGATCAAAGTCAACCGCTCAACGACTGAGCCACCCAGGCACCCATGTTTCTTTCTTTTAAAAGTATTTTTATTTATTTAAGTAATCTCTACCCCCGATGTGGGGCTCGAACTCACAACCCCAAGAGCAAGAGTCACAGGCTTTACTGACTGAGCTAGCCAAGAGCCCTGCCTTCCTTCTCTTAAGAGGAAGAAATAAAATTTCTATATGAAAAGTGTCCTCCCTTGTCAAGATAAGAACTCTTCCTTCTTCCTGCTGGGTATGCAGGCTGCAAGGAACGGTAAGAACTTGAGAGCTCCCCCTTCAGGGCTTCCCAGCTCCATTTAAAAAAAAAAAAAATGGGTTTTTTGTGATGTTTTTATTTACTTTTGAGAGACAGAGAAAGACAGAGTTGGGGGAGGAGGGGCGGGCAGAGAGAGAGGGAGACAGAATATGAGGCAGGCTCCAGACTCTGAGCTGTCAGCACAGAGCCCGATGCAGGGCTCGAACTCAAAGACTGAGATCATGACCCGAGCCAAAGTTGGATGTGTAACCAACCGAGCCACCCAGGCGGCTCCCCCCCCACCCCCCAGCTCCATTTTAAGTTTCCTTTACTCATTTTCACAATTAGGTACTATCGGGTCACATTGGTCTCCACTTGTTTCTTGTGTCCCTCGTGTGGCCCCCTTGAGATGATGACTTCTTTAGGTCAGAGAGTACCTGACATCCTAATTTAGGGTGTTTGTGTAACAGACTGCATCACACTACACTGAAAGAATACTGGCTAAACGGTTCATTGTCCAGGTCATCATATTTTAGTGTGTGCTACACATTTGGTGTGCGCCCTAGAAAAGTCTCTCTGGAAATGATGGGGTTTGAAAATAAATAGCCACTCCAAGTTATACAAGCATAATCAGGCAGGGCCGTGTCCTGGAAACTCCCCAGTCATTTCACCTCTAATGTGCCCTTCCGTGACTGAAGAGTGACGGGAAGGGCTGGGAACATTTGATACCCAAGCTGCTCTAGTTCATGTACTTTTATAGGCTCTAAGAGCGCTCTCCTAAGTAATTCCCTCAATTGTGGTTCATTAACAGCCGTTAACAATCCCCTTCTGGCCTTAATTAATTACCTTGCCTTGGTGCTAAAGAGGGAGAATGGTTGTCAAGGGCATTATTTGCTCAATTACCCAAAAGCCATAGATGATGTGTGGTAATGAATTGGAAGACGGAACACCCAGCTCTTCTCTGATCCCACAGCTGTAAAACCTCCTCTGCCCTTTAGGGTGTATAACGTCAGCCCTTAGAAAGAGCTTGCATTCAGGGCGACCCTACTGGAATAAGAGGATGTCAGATCTTCATTTTCCTTCCAGCAGAAACACTAAAATTCCACGTTTGTGATAAGGCTCAGCTTTCTAGATAATTCAAGGGCCAAGTACTGAGGCCTCTTGCCTTTCTTTCATTGTCTGCTCCTCCTCATAGCTGGCTTCGTTCATGGACTAGTTGTACCCTATATGGTATAATTAGACTTCCAATTAGAGGGGCTTCTGTTGTAAAACTATATTTTACTTTTTTTTTTTTAATTTTTTTTAACGTGTATTTATTTTTGAGACAGAGAGAGACAGAGCATGAATGGGGGAGGGGCAGAGAGAGAGGGAGACACAGAATCTGAAACAGGCTCCAGGCTCTGAGCCGTCAGCACAGAGCCCGACACGGGGCTCGAACTCACGGACCGCGAGATCGTGACCCGAGCCGAAGTCGGCCACTTAACCGACTGAGCCACCCAGGCGCCCCAAACTATATTTTACTTTTGTTTACTTTAAAAATCATGTGCAATTAGACTTGGGTTTATAATTGTAAAAAGAATGCTTTTTTCTTTTTTTAAAGAAAGCAGTGATCTTCATCAGAAGAGATAATGTTGACCCTATTTGAGACGGTTGCTAAGGAGATACTTGGTGTCATGTTGGAAATAACACATCTTGGAGGGGTAAAGAGCTAAGGTGAAGAGAGGTCAGAGGTCAAGCACCTCTTCTCTAATAGGAAAAAGAGACCATGGCCTTTCCTGTTGTTGTGCTGGTTTATATGCCAGAGATCTTTCTATTTTTACTTAAACCAAGAGAGTAGAAAGCAAGTCTTTCTGATTAAAACAGAAGCTGTCAGTAGTTTGACTTCCTTCTACCCACGTATAACAGATTTTGAACTGACATTGGATTTGGTGTCCTAAAACTTTCAGTTCTGGTGTCAGTGGAGGTGGTGGGTAGGGTTGGCTTAAGAGGGGTTGAAACCGCTTTGAAATTCACACCACTTGAAATGTTCTGAGTACGATTTCTCAATATAATTGTAAGAAAATTACTGTTTAAAAATGTACGCTACAGGGGTGCCTGTGTAGCTCAGTCAGTTAAGCATCTTTCTCTTGATTTCAGCTCAGGTCATGATCTCATAGTTCACGAGATTGAGCCCCGCATCAGGTTCTGCACTTACAGTGCAGAACCAGCTTGAGATTCTCTCTCTCCCTCCCTCTCTGTCCCTTTCCCTCACCTCTCTCTCTCTCTCAAAATAACTAAATACATAAATATTAAAAAATGTGTGCTATATATAACACTAGAGGCATATCAACCTGCATTGCTGAGGAAAAGATCCTTAACTTTGGGTTGTATATGGCAGGGGGTCTGTGTATGCTCACAGATGTGCATTTGGGTGTGTGGTTGGTGCATGAGTGTGTGGTATGTGCAAACATATGTATGTGTATGATGTGTATCTTTGTGTTGTTTTTGTTGGGGGGGGTGGTTGTGGTGGTGTGTGTGTGTGTGTGTGTGTGTGAGGGCTTCACTTGGAAAATAACTCCTGAATCGAGTCTTGAGGAATGAGCGTTCCAGATGGACAAGAAGAGTGAGGACCGTTAGGCAGAATAAGTAGCACTTCAGCAATAGAGAGGCACAGAGGATACGGAAGCTAGAGCCTGCTGACACGGAGTACAAGCTGGGAGATGAGGCTAGATGAGTGGATAACAACCAGCTCACAAAGGTCTTGTCTGCGCATACCCGGGCAAAACAAATGAGAGCAGAGAAAAAGGCAGCTAGTTTGATCAGCAATCAGACAACTATTAAACTGGCAGTGTGGAACTTGTCCTTCTGTGCTGAGACTTGGGAAATCATCCCCGGATGTGTCTGCTCCCTGCCCATTCCTTGGTTCCCTGACCCTCAGGTGCTTACCTTAGCCAATATGTTTGGACTCAACCAGAGACAAACTTTGGTCCATTTCCTTGCTCTGCCTGTTTCCTCCTGGTTTGGCAGACACTTTAGGCTCCGACTCCAGCTTGCTGACTCTGATTCTGCTTCTTTTCAGCTGAATGGCACATCTGGGTCTCTCCTCAGAATGGAGATTTCCAGATCATTTCCTTTGTTCTTATCTCCTTTCTGTATCTTTCATATCCACCTCTCCAACCAAGTGTTTATTTTGGACATTTTTTTCAGTCCATGACACAAACTTCAAATGCCTCTGCTTATTTATCTATTTCTATAAAAGTTTTTTTGTTTATTTCCATTTTGTCTTAAAACACCATTGAATGAAAAATGATGTGCCCTCCCTTCCCCACTGTGATATATTAAGAAATATATTAAGATATATTAAGAAATTTAATTATATATATAATATATATATTATATATAATATAATTATATATTAATATATTAAATATATTAAGATATATTAAGAAATTTGGTCTCTCTCCCCGGTTCCTGGCACAAATATCCTAAAACTCTTGGGATCTCCTCAGTGATAGGCTATCCTTTTGTCATTCATAACGAGCCCTTTTTGAGCTCACCTGAGTTAATGCTAATGAGGTGACTTAGGGTGGGGTCCCTAGATAACCTCCAGACTACAAAGAGGTGTGATTATAGCTAGAACTTTTGGTCACACCCACCCACCTCTGGGAAGGGGAAGGGGGTAGTACAGATGAAGCTCTGTAAAATCTCTTGAACAACAACAGTTGATGAGTTTCCATGTTGGTGGATATACACCCCCATGCCCGGAAGGTGGTACACCCCAGTTTCCTGGGGACAGAAACTCCTGCACTTGGGGGCCCTCCAGACCTCACCCTATGTGCCTCTTCATCTGACTGCTCATCTGTATCTTTTCTAATATCCTTTATAATAAACTGGTGAAAGTAAATAAGAAGCACAGGTGATAACCTGGCTTGGTAGATGGCATTTGAAGTGGGGGGGAGGGGGGAAGCAATCTTGTGGGACCAGGCCCCGGCTATCTCTCCAAGTAAGTAGGGTCAGAATTGAGTTAAATTATGACACCCAGTCGGGGTCTGCTGAGAATTGGAGAATTGCTTGGTGATGTTGGAAAACACATGTGACCCATCAATCAATCCCATTTCGCCATTTAGGCCAAACCAAAAGGTCTCATCATGAGGGTTCTCCCCTCAGTCATGGTTTGGCACAGTCCTTCCTGAAGATCTTCCTAGATGAATTTGGAACCTATCAAAGTTCTTCCAGTTCATCCCTAGACTTAATTATCTGTAGCCCATAAATGCTACTAACAATGAAAACTAAATAATACTTTTTGCATTACTACTTTTCAAATTCCTGATCCCTGTAGATCATGTTTCTGTATCAGAGAAACCATGTTGGCATTCTCATAGAAAGAATGAAATGTCACCAGGAGCTCCCCTGCGGCCTCCCCCTGAGGATAACAAGTGCAGATACACCGGCTGGCATCATGACACCATCAGCCTGGAAGGCTTGCGTAGGGCTCCCTCATTTGAGGCTGTAATGAAAACAGACAGACTTTCTGACTTCAGTGAGCATTTGACATCCAAGCAACTTGACTATAGTATTGTGAGGTGATTTCAGTCTCCCAGTTCACATTTTATCGTATCTTGGTGCATGACTCAGTTCTGTCACATCCCCGTGTGCACCTCATCCAGATTTTCTATGTAAATCCACCAATTTGTAACTTGCAAACTGATCAGATTCTGTCTTCATCTGTCCGGGCTACTATAACAAAAATATCATAGACTGGGTGGCTTCACAACAATTTATTTCTCACAGTCTGGATGCTGGAAAGTCCAAGATCAAGATGTTGGCAGAGTAGGAACCTGGAGAGTGTAGTTCTTGGCTCATAAATGACTGCTGTCTTGCTGTGTCCTCACATAATGGAGAGCTGGATGGAGAAGTGGCAGTATTATAAACTGAACTGTTTCTCCTCAAAATTCATATGTTGAAGCCCTAACCCCTAGGACCTCAGAATGTGACTGTTTTGGGGGGTGCCTGGGTGACTCAATCGGCTAAGAGTCTGACTTCAGCTCAGGTCATGATCTCACAGTTTGTGGGTTCGAGCCCCACCTCTGGCTCTGTGCTGACAGATCAGGGCCTGGAGCCTGTTTTGGATGCCGTGTCTCCTTCCTCTCTCTGCCCCTCTCCTGCACATGCTCTGTCTCTCAAAAATAAACAATAAAGAAAAAAACTGTGACTGTTTTTGGAGGTAAGTCCTTTACGGAGATTAATTAAATTAAAATGAAGACTCTAGGGTGGGCCCTAATCCAATCAGACTGGTGTCTTTATGGGAGGTGGAGATGAGGACACAGAGAGACACTAGGGATGGGTGTGCACAGAGGATGACCCTGTCAGGAGGCAGTGAGAAGGTGGTTATCTCAGAACAAGGAGAGAGGACTCAGAGGAAACTAACCCTGCTGACAATTTGATCTTGGACTTCCTGCCTTGAGAACTGTGAGAAGATACATTTCTGTTGTTTAAGCCACCCAGTCTGTGGTACTTTGTTATGGTGGCCCTAGCAAACTAATGCAGACAGCAACAGACAATTGTTAATAAGCATTTCAACAAACAAGAGGCTTCTTTCTGAGGCTACAGTGTGAACCAGAAATAGAATGGCCTGATGATTGTGTGGATTCACCCTTGTTGCCAGGATATTTGGAAGGAAAGAGCATCCCCCCATGAGTCCCTTGAGAAACTGAAGGGGGCCGATTCCATATCTGGATTCCTGCCGCTACTCAGGGGCCTAGTGCTGAATTATTAGCCATCCATCCCAGCTTTCACCCTCTGTAGCTCAATTACTGTCTGTTAATTCTTCTCAGTGACCACTTTGACTTTGAAATGTACCTTGGTTTATGTGAGAAGTTACCCGGTCATCATTTATAGGTAAAATTGGGGTAATGCGCCTCTCTACAAGAAATCTCTTTCAGCTAGGATCAGAAAACCAAGCAACACTTTCCCAGGATGATTTGCTGATGGAGCCAAGGAGTCAAATGTCAGTGGCTCTGTGGCAGGTTCCTACCAAAAACACAAACAAGCAAGGTAACAAATAAAAAGCAAGATTTAGCATGTTATTTATTTCTTTATGTATTTATTTAGAGAGAATGAGTGCAAATGAGTGAGGGGCGCAGATGGGGCGCCTGGGTGGCTCAGTCGGTTGAGCATCCAACTTCGGCTCTAGTCATGATCTCATGGCCCGTGAGTTCGAGCCCCGTGTCGGGCTCTGTGCTGACAGCTCAGAGCCTGGAGCCTGCTTCAGATTCTGTGTCTCCCTCTCTCTCTGACCCTCCCCCGTCCATGCTCTGTTTCTCTCTGTCTCAAAAATAAATAAACATTAAAAAAAAATTTTAAAAAAAAGGAGTAAGGGGCGCAGATAGAGAGAGAGAGAGAGAGAAAGAATCCCATGAGGGGCAGAGAGAGAGACAGAGTAGTGGGGCTCACCCGAAGCAGAGCTCGAGCTCACCCGATGCCTGCAGGATTCAGAATTACAAACCATGAAATCATGACCTGAGCCGAAGTCAGATGCTTAACGACTGAGCCACCCAGGCACCCAGATTTAGCCTGTTATTATAGGCCTTTGTACCACACAACCTAGAAACCCTCCACTGCCCTCAAGTCTAGGTTACATGGGGCTACATCTGCACCTCCCATCCCTTCCTCCATATTCTTTCAAAGAGTTTCTAAAGAGTTTTAGCTTTTGTGACTTCTCCCATTAAGCCTGCTCCTTAAAGGAATTCACTTTTATGTAGTGCCTCTACATAAATACATGTGGGCCTAGGGAGGGGATCTCACAGTGTATTAGACCTGCTCCTCTGCATTTCCTGCCTCTGCACAGAGCGAAGAAGATTTCCCCTTCTCCCAAGTAAATTTTGTGACAGGCAGAGCTAGATGCAAAATGAAATTTTAAAAGAGCAGCTGTAAAGAGAGTAGACCTAAGTGTTCTTACCACACACACACCAGTTATGTGAGGTCATAGATGTGTTAACTAACCTTAGTGTTGGTAATCATTCCGCAGTATATACGTGTATCAAATCATCAGGGTGTTTACACCTTTTACAATGTTGTATGTCAATTATATCTCAATAAAGCTGGAGAAATAAAAGAGCAGCTCTAATGAGGAAGATGGCCAGCACGTGACAGTAGCTCAGGGAACAATAAAACCTTTATATGAAATCATAGGAATGTAGGGGAAGTGGGCTCCTGGATGCTATTTTGATTTTCAGCATTTCAGGTTAGCACAGATTGAGTTAATGATGTTTTTCTATAGCTCCCAGGCAACACAGCAATGGCAAGGCTCAGACTAGCAGAGAAGCACTTCCTGCAGATTTGGAAGGGATGAGAGGCCAGGAGGCCGGTTGTGCTGTGTCCCCAAGCTGCAGATGCAGAGGAAAGAAGTATTATATCAGGGAGTTTCTTGCACCCTAGGCACATGGCAAAATTCACAGGCCCCCTCCTTGTCAGTTTCACCAGTTTGAATCAACTGCTTCAATTTCAGGGGCTAAGAGTTGTGGTTTTTTTGTTTTTTTTTTTTTTGTTTTGTTTTTAATTGAAGTAACCCCAGAGGTTCAATGATGGAAAACGAGCCACATTAGAGTAGGGAATCATTTAAGAATCCTGAATTCCATTTTACCCCTGGTGTTTATGTTTTCCATGGGAAAGATAAAAAATGTATAGGCTCGGAAAAAGGAAATTTCTGAAACCCTAAAGGGAAAGTGTGAGACGTTTCCTGCTGCTAAAGGATCATTAAAGACCAAAAACGCAGCTTAAACTGGAGGTCCACTGTTGGGATGACTGGTGATTGCTATTCATAAATTTCATGTCAACCTTTTTAAGTCAGTGAAGATCAGTACAGACATTTTGAACTTTATGCTTTACTTCTTTAGAAACATTTTCTCCGCATACCTCTCCTGGAAATATTTATTTACTCAACATTACTTAATTATTCAAAAACCTGACTTATGAATGTTTCATGAGCTTCAGCAAGTGGCGTGTGTGTTTGTGCGAGTGCACAGGCTCACGTTCATGTATGTATATTTTCACGTGCACCCTGTTGTCAACTGTCCAATTGTCTGCATTGGGTCATTCAAACTATAAGCTCCAAGAGAACTACACCTAGGTGTGTTAATGCTGAACTCTATTATTACGTGGTACTCAAAACATAAGCATAACAGACATGGCGAAAGGTAGAGCACCTTTCCTGAAAAAGGAAATGGAATTTTTTTTGGTTATTCATACCATATTATAACCCATATAAACCAACTCACATTGTCATGTTTTGTTATTATATTCAAATATTATGTTCTTTGTACTATAGAATTTTTTTGCAAAGAAAAGCATTCAAGGTAAATGATATAAAGATATTCAACCTGATATGACCTATAAAAGCAGATGTCATAAATATTTAGTCTTCCTCTCAAGCCTTTGGCCTCCAGATAGTTATCTATTTTATGTTAAATGTATTGTATATTGTGTTTTTATTGTTTTTCTTTATTGTGGCAAAATACATAAATTAAAATTTACCCTGTTAACTCTTTTTAGGTAGACAGGTTAGTAGTGTTAAGTAACATTCACATTATTGTGCAATGGATCTCCAGAACTTTTTCATCTTGCAGACCGGAAACTTTATACCCGTTAAACAATTCATCTTTTCTCCTTTTCTCCTTTTCTTAGCTCCTGGTAATCACTATTCTTCTTTCTGTTTCTTTTATTTTCTTTTTTTCTTTTAATGTTTATTTATTCTTGAGACAGAGACAGAGCGTGAACAGGGGAGGGGCAGAGAGAGAGGAAGACACAGAATCTGAAACAGTCTCCAGGCTCTGAGCTGTCAGCACAGAGCCCGACGCAGCGCTCGAACCCACGAAGGGTGAGATCATGACCTGAGCCGAAGTCAGACACTTAACCGACTGAGCCACCCAGGCACCCCCTTTTTCCTGTTTCTAAGAGTTTGCCTGTGTTACTATATATATCATATTAGTGGAATCTTTATTTATCTTTTTTTAAAATATTTTTTTTTTTACATTTATTCAGTTTTGAGAGACAGAGAGAGACAGAGCACAAGCGGGGAAGGGGCAGAGAGAGAGGGAGACACAGAATTCAAAACAGGCTCCAGGCTCCGAGCTGTCAGCACAGATCCTGATGTGGGGCTGGAACTCACAAACCGCGAGATCATGACCTGAGCTGAAGTCAGACGCTTAATCGACTGAGCCACCCAGGCGCCCTTATTTATCTTTTTGTTATTGGCTTGTTTCACTTAGCATAATGTCCTCAAATTTCATCTGATATAGCATGACAGGATTTCCTTCCTTTTTTAAGGTTGGATAATATCCCACTGCATGTATACATCACGTGTTCTTTATCCATTCATCTGTTGATGAACATTTAGCCTGCTTTCACCTCTTGGCTATTGTGAATAGTGCTGTTACGAATATGGGCGTGCAGATATCTCTTCAAGACCTCACTTTCGACCTTTTTGGATATATATCCAGAAGTGGGATCGCTGGCAGTTATATTTTTAATTTTTAAAGAAACTACCACACTGTTTTCCATAGTGGTTGAGCCTTTTTACATTATCACCAATAGTGCACAAGGGCTCCAGTTTCTCCTCACCAACGCTTATTATTTTTTTCTGATAGCTATCCTAACGGGTGTGAATGTTACTGATTTTTAACTAATGGGTTACACAACGTCTAATAGGATCTGCTTCTGTGTCCTATAATGTTCACTATTGAAATAACTTGCTTTATATTTATTCATTCATTCACTCAGACTTTGTTTAGCACCTACTTTGTGCAGGGATAAGGGGATATAAAGACTGTTTAAAAAAACATCTTGCATGCCATCGGAGTTTCATCATGGACAGGCCTATAAATACATAATCAGTACATTACATTTACATCACATAAGCAAAGTGATAAGTGCCAAAATACATTCAGGTAAAATGTAACAGAGCAGTACTAAAGAGGGAGTAATAAGTACTGCTTGGGGAGAGAACCCCAAGGAGGTGATGGTTGAGCTGATTCTTAAAGCATAAAGTTCTTTTCTTTCTTTATTTGTTTAATGTTTATTTATTTTTGAGAGAGAGCAGAAGCAGAGGAGGGAAAGAGAGAGAGGAGGAGACAGAGAATCTGAAGGCTCCACTCTGACAGCAGACAGCCCAATGTGGGGCTTGACCTCATGAACCATGAAATCATGACCTGAGCCAAAAGTGGACACTTAACTGACTGAGCCACCCAGGCACCCCTTAAAGTATAAAGTTCTTAACGGGAGAAGAAGGGAGGCCCAGGGGCTTATATGTGTAAAGGTACAAAGGGATAGAAAAACATTCAAGTTTAGGAAACCACAGGTTGTTTCCCAGGGAGATGGTCCGAGCATAGGATATGCAGTGGAGTGTGACAAAGGCACAAAGGAATGTGACAAAGCAAATGGTAGAGGTGATGCTAAAATGTAAGCAAGAATAACATCTGAAGCATTGGTGGGTCATTCTATAGAAGATGTTAATTCCATGATCAGGGAAGTGAGACTGATGAGGGTGGGGGAGAAGTGGAGAGGACAAGACTGATAAGGAGGACAATTCAGAAATTTCAACTGTCCTAAATACAGGTTGAATTAAATAGGATGTTAATGTAGGACCAGATTCAAAAGATACTTAGGAGTTGAATATGAACTCTGGTGAATGTGAACTTAGGAGATGAATACGGGCTCTGATGAGTTGCTCGATGTGGTGCTTAATGGAAGGAAAGGGATATGGGAATGCTCAGATTTCTGATTTGGGAAATTGCGTGGATGTGATGGCATTAACAGAGATGAGACGGGAGGATAGAGAATAAGCAGGTTGTTGGTGCTACTGAAGTGAAGGCACTAGGAAGACAAGGAGAGAGCAGAGGGGTTCAGTATCTAGAAGATATAGAAAGAGAGATAGCTATAGGGAGCTGGAAATGAGCCTAGAGATCCAGAATGAGGTTTCAGCCAGAACAACATGGACTTGGAAGTCACCACAGATAGGTTTATGAAGCCCACAGGAGGGGATGACATCACTCAGCAGACCACACAGCACAGAAAGAGAACACTGAAGACGAAACTCTGGGAAGCTCAGCAGTTACAGGATGAGAGACATGGGAAAAGGTGAGAAGAGCCAGAAGGAAAGAGTTCTTAGGTTGGCCAGAAAAATGAGATCATGACTGAAAATCATCCAGTGAATTTGGCAACCAGATTATTGTCACTGGAGCAAGAGCGCTTTCAGGGATTTAAAGGTCCTAGAACTCAGATTGCAGTGACCTGAGGGAGGTGAGGAGTTGAAAACCATAAACATGGGATACTCTTCCAAGGTTTTTGTCAGAAGAGGAGGAGAGAGTGGGAGGGTAGCTGGCGAACTGAAAGACAGTTTTTATTTTTTACTTTTTTTTTTCTGAGATAAATATGTTTTTAGGCTGTAAGGAAAAACTGGAAATAGAAGCGGGGGGTGGGGAGGAATTGATTAAACAAGATCCTGAAGTGGAAAGCTTGTTGGGCTTAAATGTTTAAGTGTAGAGACATTAGCACTGGGGACGAGGAGGTAGGAACAGATATTCTGGGCACTTACCTCTCCTGTGTAAGGAGATTCTCTCCTTCTCACTTTATAGCAAGTGTCTTAGTTCCCAGCCAAGATAAAAAATCGATTAACGTCTTTCTCCATTATTAGAATAACAGAAACACAAATCCCACTATCTAAATTTCTAACCCAGTCTTAGTCATTTGAACGCCACTGAAATATTTTGTAAAAAAAATCACCAAAACAACAGACTCTCCTATGTATTATTGCTCCTTATGATTTCCCAGCAAACAGGAACCCTGAGTTTGTCAGTGGCAGGGTTGCTAAGTGACCACATCACTATCTAACATTAGCTATCAAAATGGCCTGACATGCAAAATAACCTTACTGTAAGTGCAAATATGGCTCCATACTTCATTTTGCTTTCCCCTTTCCCCCCCTAAGTTTGGTGGTCTTTAAGGGAACATTTGCTATAAATACAAGGGATTATTGTGTACTTAACAATGAAATTCATTTTAAGGCATTTAGCCCACAGTGCAAAAATAGTACCTATATCCATTCCAGAGGAGTAGCCAGGGAAATGCTTGAGTTGTTAGAGTGATTTCATTTAGAAACACCCCCATCCATTGTACATTTGCATCGTGTTTGTTGCTAGAGAAAAATAGAAAAGATTTGCCTTAAAGAATTATTGATAAAACTTAAGTATCAACATTTTTTTTATGAGCTACAAGGGACTATTTTCATGAGCATAGAACACAAGAGGGTGATAAAGAAATACAATATTTATTATTTATGTTTATATTTATTATTAAAATTATTGATGATAATGTGCTTTGTGTAACACTCTGAGATTTATTATATTTAATGCTTACCAACAGCCATTTTTTTTGGAGAATAGTATTTCTAGGATGGATTTTGATGACTGGGGAGTGGAAAGGAAGTTAATATTGGTAAGGTACCCCCTGGAGTCTGGAAGACTTGCAATCATTTACCTCCGAATTGTGATAATCTCATTTACCTCCCAAATTGTGAAACAGTTGCTATCCTTCGCCATTCAATACATCTACATTTATTAATTTTGGGAAAGAGAGAAACCTACTGGAGTCGCTCCCAGGTGTTATGTGTTAGATCCAGAATAATGTCCTTTCTTTTCTCCACGTGTTCAAGTAGGGCATGATCCCTTAAACTCTGGAAGACTAAAGGATCGCTACCACTTGTACTCTGTCATTACTCATCACTCCTTATAACTCAGGTTACTTTCTAATACTTATAATCATGTACTTTCTAGTATAGAACCATGTTCTTGCTAAGCACCTTCTCCTACCTAGATTGCCTTTTTACTCCCCTTTTAATGCTCATATTCTTTCCTTATCTTTGAAGCCCAGCTAACATTCCACTTTCTAATCCTTCCCCAGTAGTCCCCAAATTCCATGATTGCCTGGTGTGTTGATCTCTAAAACCCTCACTAAGACCAGGAACCAATCAAGCCTGTCTTAGCAACTGACAACTATCTTAGCGACGTTCCAGAATCATGGTGGGTTCACGGATAATATATCGAGTCTTTCTATCAACACGTGATGTGCTAGGACTGGAAAACATCAATATGAACAGAAGACCTTCAAACCTGCCAAAACGGGTAAGTAACAATGTATACAGTATATTCATTAAACCAAAGAGGATGGCATTACTCCTAGATCTTATATAAAAAGCCAATGAAGATGAAACTGATGAGTGGACATTTCGTAAAGTGAAATGTAAAGCTGACATTTTCCTTTTCTGGCCTACCAGATTGGAACTCTCGAGTATGAGCACAAGACTCTGGTTAGCACTGTTACATTAGTTAAACAGGAGACCATTGGACTGGCGTACCTCTAATGCCCTGGCAGCCTGTGTAAGCAAACCCAAATCGAAGTCTGTCAATGCCTCCATTACAAAATCAAAACTGAGGACAACCAATCTCAAACATCCAACTAGGCTTTCAGCTGTAGCCAATCAATCATTTCCTTGGTTTGCTTTCGCCTTTTTGTTATTATTATTATTTTTAATTTTTTTAATGTTTATTTATTTTTGAGAGACAGATCACAAGCAGAGGAGGGGCAGAGAGAGAGGGAGACACAGCATCCAAAGCAGGCTCCAGGCTCTGAGCTGGCAGCACAGAGCCTGACGCGGGGCTTGAACCCACAAACCATGAGATCATGACCTGAGCCGAAGTGGGACGCTTAACCGACTGAGACACCCATGTGCCCCAGCCTTTTCATTATTAAAAGTCTCTCCCTGAGTTAGTTCCTGTCAGTGGAACATACCCAACCACTTCCAGTTTGGCACTGGCAGATTCCAACAGATTTTTGTTCAAATGTTAACCTGTCTCGGTTTATCTTTTAACATTTCTCTATGAAACCTATCGATCGGGGTGCCTGGGTGGCACAGTAGGCTAAGCGTCCGACTTCAGCCAGGTCACGATCTCGCGGTCCGTGAGTTTGAGCCCCGCGTCAGGCTCTGGGCTGATGGCTCAGAGCCTGGAGCCTGTTTCCGACTTCAGCCAGGTCACGATCTCGAGGTCCGTGAGTTCAAGCCCTGCGTCAGGCTCTGGGCTGATGGCTCGGAGCCTGGAGCCTGTTTCATATTCTGTGTCTCCCTCTCTCTCTGCCCCTCCCCCGTTCATGCTCTGTCTCTCTCTGTCCCAAAAATAAATAAACGTTGAAAAAAAAATTTAAGAAAAAAAAAAGTGAAAAAAAAAAAAAAAGAAACCTATCGATCGAATAAAAGGGAACGAGAAACTTGGTGAGTCATACCTGGGTTAGATATTGGGATTCTCATTTATTGGTAATTGGCTTTCTGTTTCCTATAAGAGATATCTCGTTGCAAAATATACCCTCATTTTTCTCCTCAACTTGATTGTTCCCTCTCAAGACAATGGCCTCTTCCATATCTCTTTGTCTCTGGTGGCCGGGTAGGAATCAGCAGGCATTTCAGGTTGTAGACAGTGAATGTGCCATCTATTTCCTCTCGGTAAGGGTTTATAATTCTAATCCCCAAAGTCACCTTCTTTCAAGATCTACAGAAAGCGGTTTGGGAACACTAAGTAGCATTCATCTAGAGGTGAATAACTGGCTTCTAAAAGATTGTGTGTGTACGTGTGTGTGCACGCACACTTCTAGTATATTTTGAACAGGCATCAGATTGTGTTCCCATATCCCCTCTTCATCTAAGCAAAGACTGCATGTATCCGAGATATAGTACATGCAAGTCGTATCTCCATCCACCATGATATAGAGGTGTCTTAAAAAATGCATCTCACTGGAATTTCATTCTAAATGAATACTCAAAAGTAGGCATGCAAAATTAAGAGAAAATTTGAGTGTAGCAAAACTGACTTCGCTATAGTTTCAACACACTTGGAAAATAAAACTTTATACTTGGCAAACTTGGCCAGAAAAACGCACGAAAGTAGTCCATTCTTCTCATCTCTTACACCTTCCGGTCAAAAGTCAATGCCTTTGTGACCCAGGGATCTGTTTGCCTCCATTACAGACTGAGACGTTCATAAAATTTAATGTTGTTCTCATGGATCCACTGGCTAATAAAAAAGCATGGATTTGCGGGCATTGCTACCCTGTTTATGCACAAAAATTATCCTTAACTGAAAGGTGTTTTATGTTCCTTTACTACCCTCTGCTGGTAATTTCTAATATAGCGCTTACTTTTTAAAAAGTTTGACAGAGACACTGTTTTTAACATAAGAGAAAATAATGTTGAAAATCACCAAAAAATGTATTCCATCTTTTCCTAGAAGGCAGTTCTTTCAGTTTGAAATATTAGACCTTATTTTCTAGAACAAATCTGGTCTATATAATTTGGTCTATATAATGTGCTCCCAGTGTCCAGATATTTTTTTCCTCACTTGTATTTGATGACTGGTCAAGAGAATGGAGCCACGTGGAACAGAAAGAGTGAATTCAGCCACAAAAAGTGAATTCACTTACAAATTGAACTAGCACCACACATTATTTAGGTTGATCCATTTACATTACAAAGCATTCTCACACACATCTCTTGTCCTTCAACAATACCTTGAAATAGGTAGGTACACTCTAAAATACAGAACTTTTCCTAAAAAGCAAAAAGGATCACTGAGGTCAGCCTCAGGTAAAATTCTGAAATAGATTCATGTATTTGACCCCTCCAACTATTCCCTAGTTGCCATTTCCTCTATAAACCCCTCCGTCTCTTCCCCAGGCGACCCATGGTCTAACGCTATCAAGATCGCCCTTCAGAAAATAAAAGTATCTGAAAGATTTATTCACAGGAAGTGTCTCCTCTCTCTGGATAATTTGCATCTTAAAAGAAAACCAGAACTAAAGCCAAAGTAACCAGCAGCTTACAGGAAATTACGGAGATTAGCAAGGGAGACATACTTAGAGAGACAGGTTTTCAGTTGCCACTCCAATCAAAAGGTGGTCACTTTAGAATCAGGGCTGCTCCCAGGTTTGCAGGTGTTCCCCATGGGGAAGTTATTGCAATCAGTTTTGTGGGTGTGTGTTAGACTGGGCATGGATTTTGGAGGCAGGCAGATTCAGATTGGATCTCAGCTCTGCCAATTAACAGCTTAGGATCTCGTGCAATTTTCTTAACCTTTCTCAACCTCAGTCTTCTCATCTGGAGATAGGGATAATACCTAGTTTCATAGGGCTGCTGTGAGGATTAATTATAATAAATGCTAGTGCCTTCTCCCTTGATGGTGCCTCTCAGGTGGCAGAATAATCCAAGGTTTTCAAGAGGTTACACAGCAACACCTGATAACTTTAGTAATAAGGTTGTGCAGGTGAATAAGCTCTTTCCTAGGTAATTCTTCATAGAAACATTTCCTGGCAGTATTTCCAAATCAGGCCTGATTAGCTGCTTCATGCAGAATTCCTTCATGCAGAATTCAGGACTCTCTTCTGGATGTGAAATATCCACATAGCTTCATGTTTCTCTCCGTCCACTCTCCTCCTGAGATGTGAAGCCACTATCTTTAGTTAACAACCACTTCTGCTTGGTGTGGTGCAGAGGAACAGAATATGTGTAGGGCTGTTCCTGCTACATGGTCAATGGAAGGACAAGTTATGCATTAGAGCCGATCAACAACACTGACCCAGAGGGTCAGGTACCCAATATCCTTGAGAAACCATCAGCACTCCCTTCACCATCTGCCCGGTCTCAAATGTGTGAGGATGTCTCGGCTGCTGGTTCTATTATCACCCATGTCTTGTCTCTCCTTTTTCTTCAGGGAAGATGCCAAGGAAATAACTCCTTCCCAAAATATTGAGTTCCATAGGGACAGAATTCTCTGAACACAGAAGGTAGTTCAATGAATTTAAGGCTGCTGGCAGGGGTTAAGTGAATCCACCCTGTTTTAATTTTGGCTATAAAAATGTACTGAGGTAGTTCATTCTTCTCATCCATAAATTCTAACCAAAAGTCAAGGCATTAGGGTTTAAATGCCTCATATATTCTGTGAATTAGACTGATGTACTTTACTGCCATGACCTTTTCAATATTCTGTAAATTGCATGACTGAACCAGGAGCTCTCCTCTGTTTACAGCATTACTGACCTCCCTAAGAGGTACACAAGATACATAGATAAATATGCTAAACTCATCAAGGGAAACTTGCCAACGTGGGGTGTGTGTGTGTGTGTGTGTGTGTGTGTGTGTGTGAGGGGGGAATCCCCACACCAGTCCTCTCAATATAGCAGGGAAATGGGACCGCTTCCTTTTCTCTTATATTAAGCATTTGGAAGTGAAGTTCATCAGAGAGCCTTTGTTCTGAGAAGCAGGGAAAAAGGATCACATTCCAAAGATTCTGGAGAAGAGTTCCATACACAGTATGACACACAGGGTAAAGACTTTCTCCCACCTCTCAGCATTTCATCCAGATGTCAGAATTCCCTGAGGGCTGAGACTTATGACTTTGCGCCAGCTCTAAGTACCTGTAATAATAATAGTTAACATTTACTGAGGTCTTCATTGGACCAGGAAAAAATGCTAAGAATTTTAGAGTCATGTTATTCTCATCACAACTTTCTGAGGTGGATACTTTAATAATTTCCATTTTGCAAATGAGGAATTTGGGGGCTCAGACAAGTTAGATAACTTCCCAGAATTAAATGCTAGACCTGGAATTCAAACCCTGGTCATCTGACTTCATTCCCCTGTAGGGTCATAAACATTCACCCCTCTGCTTTCCTGCATAAAGGTGGATAGTCCCAGCTGCTTGCCCTCCAGATCCACCATGGTATTTGCATTGTGGACCACTATCAGCTAATGGCTTAGGGTTACAACTGTTGTTCTCTTCCTATGGGGTATAGGATTTCTTTCACATATGACTGTATATGAGGAATATCCTCTCAGCCAGGCCAAAATTTCTTAGAACTGCGCTGTAGTTGTTGATTCGTCCTACCCAACCCTTCCTCCCTCTCCCTGCAGGTGTGAGACATGCATCATGATGTAAAGCTGTCCCCTTATTCCTGCTTCCTCTTTTACCCTTCACAAACATTGCCCCCAGCAAATCTCTCGCACATCTAATCATGTCTTTGTGCCTGCTTCTTGGAAGGCCCAAACAACACATTATTCCTGCCTTATTCTGACATAAACCTCTCCTTGCCTGCTTACTCCAAGGGTCAAGCAAGCATTGCCAGTGACATTTTAGATTGATGGAATGTCTGTCTTTGAAAGACCTTTGGTGATTTCAAAAGATACTTCCCTCATACTCATTCTATCTTCTTTCTTTGAACAATAATTTTAAAAAATACATGATCTACAATCATGTCCAAATTTCTTCGATATGAGGGACCATAGAAACATTTGACTAAAGCTTGGAGACACAGTGTGTGTGCAGGGACAGGAAAATGAGAAGATCAGCCTTGAAGGGTATTCTCAACAGGTTTAGTTGAACATGGGGCAGAGTGCACCAAGGCTAATTCTGCAAACCAAGTGCTTTGAAATGACAGAAAACAACAACAACAATTCAGTACCACGGTGTATTAAAGACCCCTAGAGATCCCATGGCAAGGACACTGGTTTAAATCCCCACATTCATTATCAAATGGGGATCTGCTTTTTAACATTCCACAGAGCTAGGGATCTGGTGTCTATGCACATAGGTATGTAGAGCTTCAGGTTCGCCTGCCTTCTTCTCATTCCAAGTCTAAAGTCTTTTAATTTTCACCTCAAGGCCTTTTCTTGCTTTCATTTGTTAGTTTGTTCACCCTACTCTGTAAGAGTGGTGGCTGAAAGCTTTTCTTGCTAAGAGGAATTCCTCATCCATCCATCCATCCATCCATCCATTTAAAAAGCATTCATTGAGAACTTGATTCAAAGTTGTGGGCTACACTTTGTGGGAAGTAAACATGAACCTAGTCCCTGACTTCTTGAGAGATTTAGAACTAGAGGAGGAAAGGTAAGGCATGCAAATAAGTTGTCAGGAGCAGCTCTAGAGTTGCTCTAGAGGGCTCTAGAGTTGCTCCTCATAACCATCAGGAAACGTTTTGTGAGAAGTCAACTTTGTGCCTTCACGGATCATCTCCCTTCATATTGATTATAACTCCATTTAATTTTCAAAATGGAAATAACCTTAATGATTATCAAGTAACACATGTATATTAGTTTCCCGGGGCTACTGTAATGAAGTATCACAAAACAAGTGGCTTAAAACAACAGAAATTTATTCTCTCACATTTCTAGACACTAGAGGTCTGAAATCAAGGTGTTGATTTCACCTGGCCTCTTCCTAGCTTCCGGTGGGTGGGCATCAATCCTTGGTGGTTCTTAGACACAACACTTCAATCTCTTTCTCCACCATCACATGGTGTTCTCGCCTCACATAGCTGTGTCTCCTCTTCGTAGGAAGATACTAGTTATATTAGATTAAGGACCCACATTATTCTAGTATGGTTTCATCTTAACTAAGTACATCTGCCAATAGGGTCACACTTTGAGAAGCTGAGGGTTAGGACTTCAACATATATTTTGAGGGAAAAGAATTCAACCTATAACAATATACTCATTATAAAACAATTCAGATGATGATAGCAGAAAAACACAGAGAAGAATGCAAAAGTCACTGCAATGTTGCCACTGAGAAATAACCACTGTTAATATCTTTCCTTTTTTTTTGTTGCATGTATGCATATGAAGAACAGCAATCATATTATACAGACAATTTTGTCTTGCTTTTTCTCAGATTATATCCTGAATATCTTCCAAATCAATAAGTATATTGACAATTGGTAATTGGTACACAATAATTTATCTAATCAAGTACGTACTATGATTGAAAGCACTATAAGCTTCCCATTATTTAGCTTTGTAAAAGACCAAAAAATTCCTAAGTCTTTAGATACTTACACTTTTTATGTAGTCATTTAGTCATTTTGGTATATCCATCATTACCTTTTCCATTTCATTTTACCTACCTTAAAAAAAAAAAAGTTCTTGCTCCAGAACACAAATTATTTCCTAAAGAGAAATTTGTATTGGTTTCTTTCACTCACAAGTCTCAGAAGGCTATTACTCTATGTTTGACATTTTTTTTAAGGTTATACATTTTGAGAGAGAGAGAGAGAGAGAGAGAGAGAGAACCAAGCAGGCTCTACACTGTTAGCACAGAGTGCAGAGCTGACACAGCGCTCAAACTCACGAACCATGAGATCATGACCTGAGCTGAAATCAAGAGTCAGACGCTTAACCAACTGAGCCACCCAGGCATCCCTGTTTGACATTTCTTGTCCGTCATCTCAGAGTTCGGCTATGAGAGCATGGTATTATTTTCTACCTAGGTCAAGTTCAAATTTAAGACAGATGTTTCCTCAAGTGGTTCTGTTTTATTAATAGGTGGAATTGTGTCTGTGCAATGTGCCAGGCCTCAGAGGCAGTGATTTCAAGGATAATCATTTGGGCTTTTCAGAGAAAAGCTCTGGATCTGATTTGAGAAGCTACACAAGTCACCCTTTTTCCAAGCGAGGATATAGTAAGCAGGTTCAGGGAGGTACTTCAGCAGACACTTGATTTCACAGAAGAGAGAGCTAAGTGACGTAATGGATAAAGAAAATCATGTGTGCCGTGTGGTGGCACTAACCAAAAGCAAAGTCTAATGTTTTAATAAAGATGATGTCCCCTTTACCCAATGTACAGATTTTCCTCAACTTACAATGAGGTTAAATTATGGTAAAACCTTAAGTTGAAAATATTAAGTCAAAAACACATTTAATAGACCTTATTGAACATCACAGTTTAGCCTACCCTACTGTAAGCAGGCTTAGAGCATTTACATTAGCTTATGGTTGGCCAAAATAATCTAACACAAAGCCTTTTTTATAAAAAATTATAATAAATTATCCCATGTAACTTATTGTATATTGTACTGAAAGTGAAAAACAGAATGGGTGTGGGCCGCCAGGGTCGCTCAGTCGGTTGAGCATCTGACTTAGTTCAGGTCATGCTCTCACAGTTTCTGAGTTCAAGCCCAACATCGGGCTTGCTGCTGTCAGTGCAGAGTTCACTTCAGATCTTCGGTCCCCCTCTCCCTCTTCTCCTCCTCTGCTCACCCTCTCTCTCAAAAATAAACATTAAAAAAAAAAAACAGCACAGTTGTAGGAGTAAGGATGATAGTAAGTGCATGGGTTGTTTACTCTTGTCATCATGTGGCTGACTGGGAGCTGCAGCTCGCTGCCACTGTCCAGCATCATGAGAGTATCGCACGGCATATTGCTAGCCCCAGGAAAGATCAAAATTGAAAATTCAAAGAATGATTTCTACCAAATGCATATGCATTCCATACCATCATAAAATCAAAAAATCTGAAGTTGAACAATCAAATTGGGGACCGTCTGTACTCCATGGGGCTTTCAGTAGTAGAGTTTTGCTACTTTTAGAGGTAGGTGTGGGAGTCTGCTGAAGCAAGAGAAAATGAAAATGTCTAAGGTTGGATGGCCATATGGAAAAAGAGAAAATTCCATTCTTTATTCTACACTGGATAAATTGCAAATGGATCAGAGACATATTTTTTTTTTAAAAAAGAAAACCACCCAGTACTAGAAATATTAAATGAGTGAAATCCTTTATAACCTGGGAGTGGGGATAACATTTCTGATGACTCAAATTCCAAGCATTAAGGGATGACTCAGAATCTAGAGCATTAAGGGAAGAGACCGATTATAATTTAAACAAATAAAAACACAAAGCAAAAAGCCCAATAAAAGTCGTTAAAAGAGTTCAACCTGTTTTATATTGGGCTAATATGTAAAAAGTTTCCAAATTTTTTTAAAAAGGTTATCTGATAGGAAATAGGCCTTGCTCTCCCTCTATTGGTTACCATTTTTATTAGAGTTTGGTTTACCTTTCCATTGTTTATTTTTGAAAATATAAGCAAGTGTCTATTTGTCTATATATTTCTGACCTCCCTCCACCTTACACAAAAAGGAGCATACTGTACACATTCTTTTGGGCCTTGCTTGTTTCCCTTCATTTCATAGCTGTAGATCTCCAACATTCCTTAAAACTCATCATACTTCACTGTATGTACACATCATTTGAAAAGATGCTCCACCTTACTCATAAAAAGATAAATGCAAAACTGTAATGAGACACCATTTGCCATCTATCAAATTAGCCAAAATCGACTCCGTTAGAGAGGCCGTGGGGAAACAGGAACTCTCATACTTCACAAATGTGAATACAAAATTGTATATCGCCTATGATGGTGAATTTGACAATATTAAACAAAATAACATGTTTTTACCCTCTAACCTAGCAATCCCATTTGTAGGACTCTGTGCTAACGGTCGATTAGCAAAAGCATATTGTGTATGCACAGGGAACTTTTTGTAATAGCAAAAGGCTGGAAATAGTGCGTATATCTATCCATAGGGGCCTGGTTGAATAAACCATGGTACATCCATATATAACCAAAGAGAATTATGTCCAGTTGATTTAAAAGAGTATTTTTGAAGAAAAAAGAAACAAGCTTCATTCAGCAGTCTTATTTAGCAATATTGTTATTATTGTTTTACATATATGTATGTGTGTATATATGTGTACATGGACAAGGCAAATAAGTAATTATGTTAGTATCATTAAGAACCAGTAACTTTCATCTTAAACGAGACAAAAGAAACAAAATCAAAGAGCTCAGTTTGGGAAAAAAGGATTATGACATAGAAAAGGTGCTTAATGTTCAACAGCAGTGTCAGGTTTTTAAGAAAAGGAAAGCTGAGACATCCAAAATCCAAAACAATGTCAAGTTTGAGGGAGGGAGGAGGTTAAAGACAACATAAGTCATTTCTGAAGCAAGAAGAAAAGAGTAGGAATAGGTTCGGTTTAGTCTCTGATGCACCGGATCCTGTTAAAATCGATGGTTCCTCTTCAGTGCCTTTGTCTCTTGATCGCTGTTCCACTTCACCATCCCACCTTTTTGCCAATTTCTGATTCTTCACATCAGTTAACCATCGGTATGTTGCTCCTCCCCGCATCAAGGATCTTTTATTACACCCTATCATAGAATAGTATTCCCTTCCTTACTACACTTCTCTCAGTGGATAATTATGTCCTCATTAATATCATTACTTAATATTCTCCTCCCCAACGCCCCCAAAACTGCCTGTTTTTGCTCTTTATCCTACACCATATTGCATAGTAGGCGCTAAATAAACAGTTGGTACAATGCTTCACTTCCATTGTATTCCCATTTCTTCAGAGAATCTTCTTCAGGCTGGGCAAGGTGGAACGCCTAAGGACTGAACTCCGAAGGGGGCAAAATGATTCTAGCAAAATGTTCTCTACTTAATTCATTCATTCGGGAAATGCGCACTGCTAGGCGACAGGGATACAGCAACGGATAAAATAGATACAGCTCTGTCTCTGTTCTTCCCAAGTTTACGTGCGGGTGAGGAGAGGTGATCTAGTAAACGTAAGCAACATTGCCCGTATTTAACTTGAGTCCATGTGTCCTCCCCTAAATGAATTACATCCCAGAAAAAAGAGAACATCCTGATGGGACCGCTGACGTTTGAGAATGGATCAGCAGCCTAGGGACAAGAGTTGGGGGTGTGCAGTACTGTCCGTCAACAGGATAGCGTGTGGGACTGGAGCGGGCCTCCTAATTGCATATTCCAACGAATGCCGCTTCTGCAGCTGTCGCCTCCCGAAGACTTCGCTCGCCCCGCGCACTCAACTCTCCCATGACAGGTCTTCTTTGTGTATTTAACTACCTATGCGCTAAGATTTGAGCCATCAGTTCCTCAAATACGGGCCAGTTTCCAGAGCCGAAGTAACCTCTAAAGGCCCTGCTTCAGGGGTACCCAGATCAGTGTTTGTACACCCTAACTCAGGCTGCCTCACTTCGGGTCCCGTAGAATCGGTTTCTCCGTTACAGGGCCTTCAGCCTCCGCCAAGTTCTGAAAAAAAATGAGAATGGGGTGTCTATTACATTTCCCCGAATGTATTGTCTCAGTCGCAGGCCAGATATATTAAAATGAGCTTGAAACAATACTTTCCTCCAAAAATACGGCTATGGAGGAGCAAGTGGAACTCACCTTTTTTTCTCTATCTCTTTTCATATTTCTTAGTTGTGCCCACCACGCCCTTCCGCGTCTCACTAGACAGGCAGCTCCTGGCCACTCTCTGAGGTCCTGATTTTGAAATGAGAAACGGGCCAATCAGAGCGCGGAGCGCTGTTTGGCGCTGCCATTTGAGCCTGGGCTGGAAGTGAAGGTGGAAAGATTGCGGCTCCGGAGCTGCAGAGGCGGTGAGGGCGGAGGCATGAGGAGAGTTGCGTGGCTTCAGTGAGCAGACCGGGATGTGCCTGCCGGGGGCTGTAGGCAGGCTGATGGGGGAGGGAAAGAGCAGCCTGTGAAACGGGGTGACGGCGGCGACCAGCCCGGGCGGGGACCGGGACTGGAAGAGGCGCCTGAGCAGCCGGCTGGTCCGGCGGCTGGGCTGGGGTTGGGGACGGGGACTTGAGAGACGAACGTCCAGCTGAGCCTGCCAGCGCAGGAAGGCCGAGGAGAAGGGTCGTGTTTTGCCGTTGGGAAAGAGACGAGGGCGAAGAAAGGATTGGAGGAAGCTGGATCTTAGGAAGTGGCCGGAAGTGCTGAGAAGCTGGTAACAGGCGTCGGTACAAGGAACCGAAAGGATCAGGAAGAAAGAAGGGAGGTCTGTGTAAGTAGCCGAAAAGATCGAGTGACAAAAAAGAGGGCCGGTGTAAGTGAAGGAAAAGTGAGGTGTGGCTATATCAGAGGGAAGTAGGAGAAGACGGTCAGTGCAAGTGGGTTGAGGACCGAGGGAAAAGCCGTGGAAGTGGCTGGGGTCCGGGGCCGGAACAGTGCCAGACTTGGCCGGAAGGCAGCGGAGCGGAGCGCAAACCTGAGAGTGTTTGGAAATTGGAAGACTTGGTGGCGAACGAGGGTCAGAACTGAGATCCTGCCTCGGAGAGTGAGCGACGTGTCCGGGATGTGGGATCGGAGGCTGGTGAGGTTGGCCTTGTTGCAGCAGCTTCGGGCCGTCTATGGCATTAAGGTCAAGAGTGGCCGTGGGCAGTGCGATCGTAGGAGACATGAAACAGCGGCCACGGATACAGCGGTAGGTTCTGGGGAAAGAGGTTTGGGTTAAAAAAAAAAAAAAAAAAGCCCACCCTATCCATCACTTATTACAGGTCATGCTAAGATGTTCATTCTGTATGGATCCAAAGGATCCAAAAGAGAACGTGGCTAAGCGTGACTGATTGAATCCAGATGGTCAACTGCTGAAATTTAAAGAATGACATTGTTGATTCTTTACAGGGATTTTTAATCATTGAGAAAGTTGCAAGGTTTTTCAACCTCGCAACATTGACACTTGGAACTAGATAATTCATTCTTTGGGGTGGGAGGTGGGGGCTGTCCTGTGCATTATGGGATGTGTAGCAGCGTCTCTGGCCTTTACCCACTAGATACCAGTAGCATCTCCCAGTTTTGACAATTAAAAATGTCTCCAGATGTTGCCAATTTATTGTATTTTCCCAAGTAGATCTTAGGAAGGTAGACAAACAGTACCCACCCCACCCCGCGCCACCGTTTTAGAATTAAGATTTGGAAAGGGTCAAGGGGGATCAGTAAGTTTTCTAAATAAGTCAGTAGAGGAGGTGTGACAGAACATTAGAAATAGACTTCAGATAATCTCTCTATATTTACTAATTTGAAAAAAAATAAGCTTGCTGCTTTTTTTTTTGAGATACAAAGCTATTTTAAGTATTTAGAGATGAAAGCTAATAAGATTTGCACAGCTCTTAGTTTATAATTTCTGAAAAAAAAATAAGTACTTGGATAAGAAAGCTAGTAATAAAAATAATTTGTATACCTCTTAATAGCTTATAGATTCTGGAGACAGTAATTTTTGTTGTTTGCAGCTGGTGGCAACATATTTGTTTATATGTAAAAACTGGAGTGGTTTTTCTGGTTGTAAAACTGGTTTTCCAAGGTCTCAAATGTAGTTGGTTTTGAAAGTGTACGAAAGACTTTGTGTCAGAGTTTTTTTCACCCCTTAAGAAAATCAGTACCTACTTTTAGAGTCAGGTAGACCTGAGTTTGTTTGAATCCTGCTCTACCCCTACTAGATATGTGATCTTAGGCTGTTTGTTGAATTTTCCTAAGCTTCAGTTTCCTACTCTATAAAATGGGAATAATGATATCTCTCCTTGGGTCATTTAGGGGATTTAAAAATGGTAAGATCTGTAGATTGGACTAGCACAGTGCCTGTCACATGCCACATATTCAGTTAATGATGGTTGTTACGGCAGTCATTGGTCTAGATCCTAATGGGTAGTCAGGCTAGAAATTGTAATAAAAATATCCTAATAAATATTAAGGTCAAGAGTGGCCATGGGCAGTGAGACCGTAGGAAACATGAAGCAGCAGCCACAGGTATAGCGGTAAGTTCTGGGGAAAGAAATACAGAAGATCGTTGTGTTATAGGAATGGAAACAGGATAAGTAATATTTGAAAACTAGATTTCTTGTAGTTTTCTAAGCACATTCTGTTGACTTACTTAGAAAACTTACTGATCCCCCTTGACCCTTTCCAAATCTTAATTCTAAAACGGTGGCATGGGGTGGGTACTAAGTACATTGTAAGTACATTGTAAATATACTCCAATACACAAAGTTTAAAAAGCATCTTGTTAGTTTTATTTTATGAGCTTATAGCAATTACTGTGAGTCCATTATTGAGAATAATAGACTTGAGGAAAAAACCATGAATTCTGTGTATGTTAAGATATCTCTAGACTTATAATCAGCTTCAGCATCTGATTTTTGCATTTTGTTTGGTTGTCTGGTATCAAGACGATTCTGATTTACCCAAATAAGGGGTTTCCCACACTAACATTTTTTTTTAATAGCTCACCTTGAAATGGGAATTCTAACAGCAACACATATTCTGTGAATGCTTACTCAATCAATGTCAGACACGACCATAAATGTTTTACATCTTTTAATTCATTTAATTCTCTCTGTAACTCTGTGACTGAGGACCTGTGTGAAGGTGCTGAAGCATACAAAATTAATTTGATCAAGATCATTCAGCTAATAAGCAGAAGAGCCAACCTTTGAAACCTGGCAGTCCTGCCACTAGGAGCCTGCTCCCTTAAGCACTATCCTGTACTGCCTTCTGTATTCACCGGTTGAATGGAGCCAGATGCTTGAAAAGGACTGGCAAGATTTTGTTACTCTGTTGAAAAGCTGACAGAGCTGAATGATATTTGTCAACGTAAGGTTAAATAAGGTGCTCTTACCACATAAGTGCGTCGAGAGCATTCTTGGAGAGCAGATGTATCTAAGCTAAATGAATGTTTATGAGACTGGGTATACCCACTTATCCAATTCTGTATAGGCAGATATATACACGCGTGTATTTGTTTTTAAATCCAGGGCAAAACTACAACCTTCTTAATCAGTAACACGTTTTTAAGAAGTTTGAATGTATCCACAAAGATAGTGGCAGATTCTTTATTCACAAGTATGTAACATACAGATTTAGTCTTGGATCTTCAGTGTATTAAGTTTGAATATGAGTAATACATTTGAATGTGACTTTTCACAAATATTTTTCAAAGTAGTTAGATGTGAATTAAATGTTTGCAGAAGAATCCTTTTCTTGGTTACTTCAGAACATAGTTTGAATAGCACTTTTCCACAAAGTGTGGAAAAGAAGATCAGGTCTAAAAATAACCATTTCTGATGTAATTTTAGGAAGTACTCAATGAGTGACAAGAATTACCATTATCAATTTAACTTTTTGTTCATCTTATTATTTATAAGGTGACAGAAGGAAAGTATAAGGTCACTGTTTATAAGGTTACTGAAAGAACCTGTAGTATTTTTAGAAAATGTTAGTGTTTCAGCCAAATTTTGTTTTAAGCATTAACTGGATTGATTTTACATTATGGGATTGGAAACTGATGGAATGCATTACATTGCTTCAGTGCAATGACTTTCTGTATTTTTTTTTTAATTTTAATTCCAATACAGTTAACATGCAGTGTTACATTAGTTTCAGGTATACAGTGTAGTGATTGAACAATTCTATACATTATTCAGTGCTTATCATGATAAGTGTGCTCTTAATCCCCTTCACCTGTCTCACCCATCCCCTCACCCACAATGACTTTATCTTGACTATTTTTGTACTCCTAGCACCTAGCAATGTTTAGGGTATAGTAGTTACCTTTTACCAAATGTCCTCATAGTAATTGTTTTCATTGTCTTGATTGATGATTTCAATTTTTAAAGATTTTCTGAGGTTTTTAATTTGCTTAATATTTAAGAAAACTCATATTATGCCTAATATTTGTGTTAGAATAACTGAATTTGCCATTTTAGGGTAAAATATTTGGAGTACCTTTTAATGTATTGCCCCATTCTGTCGTACCAGAATATGGACATATTCCAAGGTAAGCTAAGTTTGAGATGAAGAAAAATTATTTCAAACTGGTGTTTGAGCGTTTAAAAAGAAATAGTTGATTGACTCTTACACATTTGTTTTGAACTAGCAAATGATTGAATTTCTCAACATTAACTAATGTAATGTCGAAATGTTTTTAAACTTTTACATATTTTAACTTTTTAATTTCTGTTCATTCCTAGGATTGAATTTAAGGTTCAGTAATAAATTAAATGTTTAAAAAGCAAGTTATTTTTGTTCTACTAAGAGTGTTTAGTTCTATACCAATTCTTGTGCTGCAATTCTGACTATATTCAGTAATACACTGAATTTCAAATTCAGTTACAATTTATATATTTTTTTTGTCTTAGAAATGTTGGATGAGAGTATTTTTTTTCTCCTATACAAGTTTTTAAATTTTGTTAGGTTTTCAAAATTGTGATTCCATTATAGTTAACATACAATATTATATTAGTTTCAGGTGAACAATATAGTGATTCAACAATTCTATACATTACTCAGTGCTCATAATGATAGTGTACTCTTTAATCCCTATTTCACCCATCCCCCTACCTACCTCCCCTCTAATAACCATCAGCTTGTTCTCTAGTTAAGAGCGTGTTTCTTGGTTTGTCTGTCTCGCTCTCTCTCTTTTTCTTTTGTGGATAAAAGAATATTTAAGATAACATTCAATAGTATCTGTGAATACAAATTATGTAACACTTGAGCTTTTCTATGTCACTTACTATTTATTTAAAAGTAACCTTTTAGACTAACAGCATCAGAAATTACTTGGGAAGTTTACATCTTAAATAGTTTAAAGACACATGTAAGGAAACTATCTTAGGTCTTACTAATTCATTTCCCCTCTATCCAAAGTAGGGTTTATTCTGGCTACTCTTGTTCAGTAACCTAGGTTTTTAACTGATGCATTGTACAAAAGCATTTATTGAATACTTTGCTGCTTTGGAACAGTTTTCCCTCATTCATCATATAAGTGTAGATCAACAATCTACACTTCACAATCTTTGTAAGGTGAGCACTTACTATTTTGCTTTTTAAATGACCTATGAAAGGTGTGCTTATGATTTTCTACCTTTAGAATTGCAAAATATATCCCCAGTAATGATGACTAAATCTTTTTTGTGATTTCTATGCCCGCTTTAAACAAACAAACTTTAAATTCTGTCAGGCGCCCCCTGGGACACTCAGCCATTGTGCACCAGTACAATGCTATCAGTTGCTTGCTGCTAACATCTATTCTTACTTGTTGGTATCACCTGTTAACTATTAAAGCCAACATCAATGGTTCAAATTTGTTCAGTATAAAGAAATTGAGCACACACTTCTAAGTATGAGAAGGATTGTAAGGACTAGGATATATTTGACTTTTTTTCTGAGAGGTAATGTTAGAGTGAGAAAAACATGTTGCCTTTTTTTGGGCCAGTGTAGTAGATGGTAAATATTTAAAGCTATGTATTCTCTGCAAGGTTACACATGAAGAGAGGATAAAGAAAAGAAGAAGGCCTTAGGGCCCTGGGTTATACTAGCATGAAGAGGTCTGGCAGAAAAAGAGGAGGCAGGAAAGGAGTTTGAGAAGAAGCACTTAGGGTGACAGCAGGAAAACCCGAAGTTATCATGAAAAAGAATATTTTCCAGAAAAGCAGGGAGTGGTCAAGTGTATGAGATGCTGGCAGGACAAACAAGATGAAGACAATTGACCATGGGTTGGTGACCTTGTTGAGAGCTGTTTTGTTGGAGTAATGGGGGTGAGAGTTCATTGGAGAGGGTTGAGAGAGACTGGGATATGAAGTGGGGGCAGTGAAAAAGACACACCCTGTGCTGTGAGCAGAAGCAGAGAAATGGAGTAGGATTGAGAAGGATGTAGAATTAAGCAGCTTATTGAAGTTGTCCTGGATAAAAAGATGGACCATAAACCACTTAGGAAGCAAAAAAGACAACTAGAGGTAACCTTTTTATCGCAAAGATTGAAGGGATTTCTGACACCAAAGCTTCTAAAGACAGTGCTTAGTCTGCTCATGTACTTTGGTAGGAGAATAGGATTTAGTTAGATGTGTATCTGGCCACCTGAAAACAGTTCTTTCTTTCAGTTTTCTTGTTGATGCTTGCACATCTTTAGAAGAGCATATTCACACAGAAGGGCTTTTTAGGAAATCAGGATCTGTTGTTCGTCTGAGAGCCCTAAAGGTAAGCATATTATTGAACTATTATTTTTCATTTGTGCCACTTTTTGATTTGGTTTTTAGAATTTAAATATTTAGAACTATTGCATGAATTACTAATAGAAATTGAATTTGCAAATAGCCTTTTTCATGGCAGAAGAACCTTTTTTTCTAAAAGGAATTGTGCAGCATTTATATAATGCTTTAAGTGTTATTGAGATATAATTGACAAATATTTAACGTATACAACTTAATGCTATATGTATATACTGTGAAATGATTGCCACGATCTATTTATATAATGGTTTAAAAGTTCAGAGTATGTTCAAATTCATGGTCCTTTATTGCTATAAACTATATGAAAGGAAATGTTTTTTTTTTTTTAATTTTAGCTTTCTAAAATGGCATGTTGTATAGTAAAACAAGTGTTAAGAGAAATTTATTTTTTTAATATACATATTTAATGTTTATTTTTTTGCGGGGGCGGGGGGGGAGACAGGATCCAAAGCAGGCTCTGTGTGACAGCAGAGAGCCCAATGTGGGGCTCGAACCCATGAACCATGAAGTCATGACTTTAGGTGAAGTCGGACATTTAACCGACTGAGCCACCCAGGTGCCCCAAGAGAAATTTATTAAAGAAAACTCTCTAGAGTATAAGAAAGGATATTTTTATTTGCAGTAAACTCTTAAGCCCTCAAATACTCAAGATTATTTTATTTATTGCAGAATAAACTGGATCATGGTGAAAGTTGCCTGGCTTCTGCACCACCTTGTGATGTTGCAGGACTTCTTAAGCAGTTTTTCAGGGAATTGCCGGAGCCCATTCTTCCAGTTGATTTGCATGAAGCACTTTTCAAAGCTCAACAGTTAGGAACAGAGGAGAAGAATAAAGCTACATTACTGCTCTCCTGTCTCATGACTGACCACACAACCGATGTATTAAGATACTTCTTTAACTTTCTCAAGAGTGTTTCCCTTAGGTAAGTAATAAGTCTTAGGAAATGACAGTTTGTTAATCAGCTTGATTTACCCTTATAGATAATAAGTTAAAATTACATTTGGAATGGAAATTTTTCTTAAAAAATTATTCCTTACTATAAGAAGTATATCCTGTATAATATAAGAACCAATATACTGAATGATTTAGTATTTTCTCACTGACTTAACATCATCATTATGAATGGCTTATTGGTGTCAGTAGGATTCTTTGTCCACTGAATAGCTTCAGATGACTGTGTTTAAAAAAATTTTTTTTTCTTTTCTTCTCAAATTTGTCCCCCCTCTCAGCTGTCAGTGAGCCTCCTTGTTCTGGACATGCTTGTAGCCTTCTAATACAGTTTTTCTGTGTGTGGGTTTGAAAACCAAATATACATGTTCAATTTGCATGGAAACCCAAAGTGTGGACTCCATGGTTAGCATGGTTTTTATGATATATATTTAAGCACACAGGAGCTATTTTTGGTTATGTCTTATTTCAAGCCAGTCATATAGATGGGTAGACAAAGGGTAACTATTTTGACTTGTGTTTGACTGATAAAGTAAGAAGTCTTCAAAGTGTGCCCGATATATCATTTTAACTCCCTGTCTCTGGGTCAATCTAAGAAAAACCTTGTTTCATTTAAGGTCTAGTGAGAATAAGATGGATAGCAGCAATCTCGCAGTAATATTTGCACCAAACCTTCTTCAGACAAGTGAAGGACATGAGAAGATGTCTGCTAACACAGAAAAAAAGCTCCGAATACAGGCTGCAGTGGTACAGACCCTTATTGACCATGCATCAGATATTGGTAAGATGTAGTTGCTTTATTAAGTAACAGGAGTTGTTTGAGGGAGATCCCATATTCCTCCAAGTGAACTGTGAAGACAGCTGTTAGAAAGTTGATGTATACTATCTGAACATTTTGAGTGAAAGTGGAGGAAAAAATTTTAACTCTGAACGTTTTTGTTTAGGGCATGTTCCAGATTTTATCCAGGAAAAGATACCGGCCATGTTGGGTATTGATGGTCTCTGTGCTACTCCATCATTAGAAGGTTTTGAAGAAGGTGAATGGGAAACTCCTGGTGACTATAAGAGAAAGCCAAGACAAAGTGTAGGAGGTAAGGGGTAGTGGCAGTCCTGTTTTGTGCAGGTATAGCAATATGCTTTTATCTAAAATGTGTTTAAATATAATAAAGATTAAGCTGTGGTGTATATCTTTTGGGGGCTTACAGTATAGTTGGGAAGACATGACACATGCATGTGAAAAGCAAAAATGACAATACAATTTAGTATTGAATGCTAAACCTTTACACAAACGTGAGAGGTGTTCAAAGGAAAAAGTTCCCTGGAGTCAAGGACTCCAAAGAAGAAGTCAAACTGAACGTTCTTGAAAAACGCGTAGAGACTAGGGGAATTGGGTAGAGGGTCAGAATATTTGTATCCTATTGTAGATAAGAAGGATGCTATGAAGAAAGATTTGTGTAGGGAAGTAATCTATCTGTGTCGGTGAACAGACTCACATGACTTGAGTGAGGGGTTCATTGTAAGCTGACATAAACTTAGATGCTGGAAAACCACAAATATTAATATGAATTATTGGTGACAGGTAAATGTTGAATTATAATTGATTATATATGTGCTTTGCATTTCAGATTTTGTTAGTGGAGCATTAAATAAACTTAAATCTAACAGAACACCCTCTATTACGCCTCAACAGGAAAGAAGTGGTAGGTATTATATATTTTTTGTTTAAGTGAAAATTTCTGTATATTATTTAAAAAGTAATCATAACCTAACTTATTTTGGTTTAATTAAATCCAAGTATTATTTCCAGTGGAAATACTGTACTTTAATACTAAGGTGTGACATTACTAATTACGTTGGATATAATGAACCCAAAATTGTAGTTAAGAATTTCTTTTAGTATCTAGTTATATCTTTAGTCTTCTAAATGATGCTTTTCTGTTGAATGTAAGTTGGATGCTATTGAATATGTGAAAATAGCTCCAATCTCATTTTTGTTTAGAACCAGAAGTTTATTATTTTATCTTCCAATTTTTTTTATCTTGGTTTGCTTGTGGCTGAAACTATTCGGCCCAATAACACAATAATAGACCATATGATCACTTGTTTTGTTTTTCAGATTGAAGAAAAGACTGAAGAAATTTAGTGGTTAATACTAATTTATGATGAAAAGCAGAACTAATAAGTAGATCAGTTTGTTTGAACTCCTTGATTATGATTTTTTTTTCTTTTTTCTTTTTTTTTTTTTTAACGTTTATTTATTTTTGAGACAGAGAGAGACAGAGCATGAACAGGGGAGGGTCAGAGAGAGGGAGACACAGAATTGGAAACAGGCTCCAGGCTCCGAGCTGTCAGCACAGAGCCCCACGCGGGGCTCGAACTCACAGACCGTGAGATCGTGACCTGAGCCGAAGTCGGCCGCTCAACCGACTGAGCCACCCAGGCGCCCCACCTTGATTATGATTTTATTCCATATGTTAATATTCTTTAATGTGGATTATATACGTCTTTCAGTCCGTTTGGTTTAAGTTACTATTGTTTGTTAATCTTGCCTATTTGTGACTTTCCTCTTTTCATTTTAAGTAATTGGATGGTGTTAATTTAGTTATAACATATATTTGATAATGTAAACATATTCCCTCATTCCTTGGTTAGCTCTAAGTAATGGCTTTATAAGAAGAAATTATTAGAAGCTTTTGTATTTTATCAACTCTGTGGGAGAAACAACAAATCATTGTTTTTTTTGTTTTTGTTTTTTCAGCTCAGCTACCCATATCACCCATGAATCTTACACCAAATGCTAAGCGTAAACTACCAATAGAGTCTTCTCATGGTTTCTCAAGTAAGAAAAGGAAGTCCATCAAGCACAATTTTAACTTGGAGTTGTTGCCAACTAATCTCTTCAACAATTCTACACCAGCATCAGGTAGCAAATAGAATTTGTATAATTGGGTTGTAAATGTTAACATGAATGCCTATTCTGGGCAAAGTGCTATTTCGTATTAATGCCACCCCGTTTAGGAGCTTTGGCTTTATTCTGTTTATCAAATCTCTGAATTTTTATAAATAAAGTCTCTAACTTCTAAAATAGACACTGGTTCAGTATTATTATGTGTATGTGTATATGTTTTATGACCATGCTGTTTGAAAGTTAGGATAAATAACTCAGAGTGAGAGTTTGGGCTTCTGTGTATAGCACTGGTGCTCAGATACTAGGTGACGGGACATCCTGAATTCCACTTTAGTTACTTCTTGATCTATTGCTAGGGCTGTGTTGCTATCTTCTGTTGAGATTGCCAGTTTGATTTTCTCTAAAGGCAGAGTGGTGGGGTATTGGAGGAACCATTATGGTTGCTGTTGAAGGGCGGTGGGGGGGGGGATTTTTTAGTTTTATACTCAAGTAGCTTTTATAAAAGCTTTAAAAACTTTGTTTATGCTGTTCCTTGTGGCATGGTTTCCAGATGGTTTACTGACCTGCCATTTGCTTCCAAATGACCTCTGAGTTTCTAATGTGGCCAACCAGAGCCTCCAGAGAACAACTGAGTTTTGCTAATTTGAGTATCAGATCTTTGTTAGTGTGATCTTAGATTGAGTTGGCTCCTTCAAGTTGGCTCATAGTCAGTCTTACAAGTTAACCTTATGATCAGCCCAGAAAGAAATGAAATTCTAACTAAGCCCAGAGTCTTCCATCTCAGATTTGTCTCACATTTTGTCAAAATGTGAGTGATCTCTGATTCTTTCAGGTTTTCAGTTTCAGTTAATGTTGAGAATTTTACTTTGACTTTGTTAGCTAAGTGATGAGATCTTCTTCCCAGAAACTTTTTGTTTACGTTATCCAAAAAGTTCAGATTTTCCTTGTTTGTTTTATTAGAAAGTTGAACAGAATAGCAACTTGTTTTTTATGGTCCTTCACAGGTTCTCTGTGGGTTTAAATATAATGATAAGAACTCTAAGGCTCTGTCTGTATTTCTTTGAGTATTCAGAAGTTAGAGACTTAAGTTCTTTTAAACTAACTTACTGTTTTCTTAATTAAGGTTTTTTCCACTTTGGAGTAACTGTTCCCAAATGGCCAATGTGAGCTGTAATTCTGCCTGCCTCTGCTTATAAGCATTATAACATCTGCCCCAAGAAATGAACCTTTTGATTCCTTCTCTCCAAGCTCCCCAAACATAGTTTAAACCTGCTTGTGTTACTGGAAATTCAGTACGAGCCTGCTTAATCAGTGATTTTTTTCATGGACGCGAGACACAAAAAGAACTTCCATGCTCTTCTGCCATCTTGGCTCCTCCCTTCAATGACTTTTTTTTAATAAAAAAATTAGTAAGTTCAATAACCTGTTATTTTAACACCATTTTTCTTTGACCACACTTTCTCAGCCACAATTCAATAAATTCTGTCTGTAAAATTGAAAATAGATTGGCTTCTAATTTTGGATAATAACAGCTATGATGCTTTTTTTAATGTATAAAGGCAGCTATATTAATCTATAATCCATGAATTACCTATTTATAATTTTTTTCTTATATGTGTGATGACTTTGCATTATTCCCTATATTCTGGCTGTGCTTCCTTGTGACCACTGATACATTTTCAAGATTAGACTACAGCTCTAGAATAAACTACCTATGTCACACTGGCTACATTACATTGGCCTCCAAAATTTTTGTCAGCCAAATGCACCCAAAAGTCTCTGTGATGGTTGTATTATTTTCCTTCTGTTTTTTGCAAATAAAAAAAAAACATGCTGTCTCTGTTTGGGGACCTGTGTGAATTTTTCATCAATACAGGTGAGGAGTTCAGAGGGTTCATGTTTATTGAGTATATCCTGGACTTGATTCAAATATAATTCAAATGTATATAGAGCCTTGGTTCATAACTTTTTTCCCTTAATTTTTTATTATAGTTTCATGGTATAGTGTTAAATAACTTAATCAGAATGAGCTGTTGTAACCACTTATTGTTAGCATGGAACTCGTAGGCATGTTTTATAACTGGTTTTTGTTTGCCAGAAATATTGAACAGAGGCAGGTGGACAGCAGTTGGCTAGCCAGGTACATACTAGATACTCGGACTCTAAATTGTTTTCAGTAGCTCATTTTTGGTAATAGCAATAATTAACATTGTGTAACATAGGTACTGTGCTAGACATTTCATATATAAATATATAACAGTAGTTTTTATATTTACTGTAGAAGTCCATTTTCAGAGCTATTTAGTAAGTGGTGGGACAAACTCAAGTCTGCCTGTCTGGAAAGCTTGCTCTTTCTCTAGTCTGCAATAGTGCTCACACCTCCCTTGTATTCTTAAATGAGTTTAAAATAAAACTCTGATATAAAAGTCATGTTTCATCTGACCCTTAATTGCCAACAAAAAATTAAAAGTAAGAAATTGATACTATTTTTTTTTTTTTGAGTTGAGTTGAGTTTATTTGGCTTCTGAAGTTTCTTACCAGAAATTATGTGATTTTGTTGTTGCTTAGGGTTGGATATTAAGACTTTAAACCTAATTGCTACTAATATTTTACACTTGGAAAAGAAAGTATGTGTGGTGTATTATATGTGGTTATTTTTATAGTTCACATTGATACAAGCCCCGAAGGGTCAGCTCAGAGTTCATTCTCTCCTGTAGCCATCAGTGGAAACGATTCGATCAGTACAAGTGTGCTAAGGCGAAGTAAGAGGATTGCAAGTAAAAAAATTTGCAGGTAATACATCCAGGACATTTTGTTTCCATGGATAAACATTTGGTGTATATAGTAAATAAAATGCTTTGTTTGTCTTTCTGCTGAGAAACATATTTGAATCATAATTTTCAAAAATTCTCGCTGCCTTTATTGTCTTATTAATCAGTGCCCTTTGTATATACTCCAGACAAAGAGTCTTAATTTGAGTCCACTTGCTTGCTTAAAATCCTATTGTATGTTGATGTGTGTAATTTTTTTAATTTCCTGCTAATTTAAAGGTAGTCTGTTCTAATGATTCTGGTTTATAAGTGACTAAATAACTCTTGAGATAAATAGGAGAGGCCTCTTTATACACAAATATAATGTGTTCCTATACTGTATTTCTTTTTTTTTTTTAAACGTTTGTTTATTTTTGATCAAGCACCAGTGGGGGTGGGGGGAGAGAGAGGTCAGAGGGTCCGAAGCAGGCTCTGGGCTGACAGCAGTGAGCCCAGTGTGGGACTTGAACTCAGGGACCGTGAGATTATGACCTGACCCAAAGTCAGACACTCAACGGAGTGAGCCACCGAGATGCCCCCATACATGGTATCTCAAAGCTTAACTGATTTTAGAAAATTATTAACTGTTTAATTGCTGGCAATATAATTTGCTCTGGACTTGAAAATTTCATTTTGTGAGAATGCCTCCAGTTTTTATGCTGACATTTTTTAATGCCATTCTATTTTAGGGTGGAATCGGGAAAAGCAGGCTGCTTCTCTCCTAAGATCAGTCGTAAAGAAAAGGTCCGAAGATCTCTTCGTTTGAAATTTAGTCTGGGGAAAAGTAGCAAAGACCCAGTAAGTGTCTTTCACCATTTCATTGATGTTCATATTAGCATAAAGTGTAGATGTGGTGGTGAAAGACCCTCTACCCTGCCTCTCCAGCCACAGTTGCCTTCTCTACTCCCCTTTTATACCAGACTCTTACATGTGAATCAATACTGATTGTTTCCTCCTTTTCTGTTCTGCTTAAACTGATTCATTCCAGTGAGGCTTTTATCCCCAATACTCCATGCAACTGTTCTGAAGGTCATCCATGAATTCAGTGGTGCTCAAACCAGTGATCAGTCCTTGTTAGTCTTCACCTGGCTAGTTACTTGCTCCTCTTTTGCATACTTCCCTTCCTTGCTTCAGGGACACTTTACTCAGTGATTTTCTTCCTTCTTCATGGGTTACTTTTCTAATTCCTTTACATTAGAGTGTCCAAAGCTTTGTCCTTGGACTTCTCTTTTTCTACTCAAAGTGTTCATTAGCTTTAAATGTCCTATATTTGCTTAAGACTTCCAAATGTATATCTCCAGACCAAAATGCTTTCCTGAACAACTTGACTGTTTAGCACCTGCCTACTTGACTTCTCTGCTTGGATGTCCATCCAGTAGACAACTCACCTGTAACCTGTCCCAGATAGAGCTCTCAAGATGCATTTCTTCACTGTTGCTCTTTCTCCAGTCCTCCCCCTCTCCACCAACCACACTCTTACCTGTAGTCTTCACCATCTCACATATGGCGACTCATCTGGCCACTTCGGCCAAAAACCACGTAGGCATTCTTGACTCCTCACATCCTGTGTAAACCAGTAGGGCATCTTGTGTATCTTCTGCTTTCAGAGTATATCAAGACCGACCAATTCTCACTGGCACTACATTTCCACCATTCTCTAAATTCTGTCATCTCCAGCTTGGATCACTGCAATAAGGCCCTACTAGTAGGTCTGCCTGCTTCTACCTTGCTGCAATACTAGAGCCAAAATTATTCTTTTAAAACCCAAGTGAAGTCCTGTCACTCCTCTGCTCAGAATCCTCCAATGACTCCTCATTTCACTCTGAAAAAAAGGTAAAATTCTTATGTTTACAAGTGCCTCTCCACGGGACTGGATCCAGCCTGCCTCTCTGAGCCCTCCTGACTTCAGCCTTGGAGACTGTCCTGGCCTTTCTTCTCTGTGGAATGTTCTTCTCCCTTTTATCCTCGTGGCTCTTACCCTCTCACATTTTTCTTTACTCACCAGTCATCTTCCAATCACTCCTGTTTAAAATGACAGCCCCACCTTTCGTCACTCCAGAGCCTTCTTACCCTGCTTTACTTTTTGCCATAGCACTTCTCACCTTGTGTATTGCGTAATATACAAAATAATTTACGGTTTTTCTTGTCCTGATCAAAATCACCCCATCTAAAATGTTAATTCTGGGGGCGCCTGGGTGGCGCAGTCGGTTAAGCGTCCGATTTCAGCCAGGTCACGATCTTGCGGTCCGTGAGTTCGAGCCCCGCGTCGGGCTCTGGGCTGCTGGCTCAGAGCCTGGAGCCTGTTTCCGATTCTGTGTCTCCCTCTCTCTCTGCCCCTCCCCCGTTCATGCTCTGTCTCTCTCTGTCCCAAAAATAAATAAATGTTGAAAAAAAAAAATTTTTTTTAAAAAATAAAATGTTAATTCTGTGAGATGAAGATTTTGGTCTGTTTGTTTTGTTCACTCACTGTTGTGAACATGCCCTGGCTCAGAGTCCTCACAAAAGAAAGAAATTTTTTAGTTCATGAATATGTGAGGCTGTTTTTATTTTAGATCATAAAATATCAACTAAGAGCCAAGTCAAAAGCTTACAGTTTTCATCAACATGCATGCAAGTAAATTTGTGTTAGCTACAAATTGTTTTTCAATTTTTTATATATTTTTCAATCAGCTGTAGAGGATTTTGATAAATACAAAAAATTTACTTGGTCTTAATATTCTGAATTAACTAGGTTTATTTCTTAACTAAAACATTTTCAATTTTCTTTTCTTCACAGAATGGGTGTCCTGGTGTCGATAGATACGAAAATGTCGGTCGACGACTTGCAAATCAACAAAGTTTAAAAAATAGGATTGAATCTGTAAAAACAGGTCTCCTTTTTAGCCCAGATATTGATGAAAGATTAACAAAGAAAGGTACATTTACATGGTATTGTTAGTTTTATGCAAAAAAACCTACTTTCATTGTTTTTCTGAAAAATTTGTTCCAGCTTGAGATGTAATTGACATATAACCTTCAATTATTTTTATGGTAAAATATATTAAGTAATTTACTCTTCTAGAAATTGAAAATTCATGTTTGAAAAGTAAAAATGTTTGAATTGGGATTGTATGTTTGTATGAACAATTGGAGGATGCTTATAAATACAAAAAGTTTGACGTTTTTATACTAAAAATTATTCTTTTAACACAAATCCTTAACTTAGTGAAATTAAATGCTTAATACCTTTATATGCCATGTGTTTGAATAATACTTGAAATATGTTTCAAATATAAATGATTAAAAAGACTGAACTGCTTTATTTTAGGTTCAAAAAAGATCAGTAAGTCTGAGGAGAACTTATTAACCCCAGAACGTCTAGATGGAACAAGTTACCGGATGTCTTGGACAGGACCTACTAATTCCGGTTTTCAAGAAATGGTGACAAATGAAGTTTCTCCAATCAAGGGAAATCTTGAGGTGGAAAGCTCTTCTTCGGAGCCTGATACTTCAGTTGAAAAGTTACCTGTTAGTTCATATGAACGCACCCTTTCTAATGTGCAGGATAAGCATAACAACAGTGTAACTGGAAGCTCTCTTAGTGGGGATGAAAATCACTTGACCACAGAGACTCTGGTGAAAATTCAGAAAGCATTTTCCAAATCTGGAAGTAATCTTCATGTATTGATAAATCACAGCCAGTCATCAGTAACTAATGTGGGGAAAGTAAAACTAAATGAAACATCTTCTATAGAATACAGTCCAGAGAAAAATCTGTTTGAGACTAATGATTTGACTGTGATAGAATCAAATGAACATCAAACTGGTAAAGAAGAACATAGTTTTCCAGAACAAGACATCTCACTCCATCAAACTCAAAATTTGGATAGAGAAGCAACTGTAAAATGTTATTCAACTCATGTGAAGATTGAACATGAAGAAAGCATTTGTTCAAATATACCTAAAGACTATTCAGTTAAGCAAGAGTTGCCTAGTGATGAACACGTAAAGGAACAGCAGTCTCTGGGGGATAAAGTAAATCCTGAATTAAGGGAGAGCGAGAATATGATCGAAGAGAACTTGGCGAAGCATGCAGCTAGCACTTCTTCCTCAGAGCCCATCACGTGTAACATAACAAACTTGTCCAAATGCAGGCCTGTGAGAATTGTTAAGCAGCAGTCGCTGGTGGAAACCTGCAGCGCTACGGTTTCTGAAAGCTTACAAATGACAGAGCGTGGTAATGTGTCAGACCACATACAGTGGTTTAACAAGCTTTCTTTAAATGAACCAAATAGAACAAAGGCAAAGTCACCTCTTAAGTTTCAGCGTACACCTGTTCGTCAGTCTGTCAGAAGGATTAACTCCTTGTTGGAGTATAGCAGACAACCTGTACGGCACAAATTGGCGAGTCTTGGTGATGCTGCTTCTCCTCTGGTGAAGTCAGTGAGCTGTGACAGTGCTCTTTCCTCTGGTATGGAAAGTACATCAAAAGATTCCTTGATTTCATATACCAAATCAGGTCCTAAAGAACAGAAGTTTACGGGGTGTGGACAGTCCAATGTTGATACAGTTTTGAAATCAAGCATGGAGTTAACTTCTCAATCTTTCTCAAAGACCAAGAGGCCCCCAGACTCCACGAATGCTTCTCTTGGGTCTACCAGAGTTTGTAAACAGGAAGTGGTGTCCAGAGGCCAAATTAAGGTTCCCTTGGATGACCTGACAAATCATGACATATTAAAATCTGTTGTAAATAATAATGCGGGCTTTTCTCCTGGGATAAATATCAGAGTCCTTAGGAAACCATCAGAAAAAGAAAGGGTCTGGTATAAAGGTTCTCCAAAAAATCCCATCGGAAAAGCTCAGTTACTACCAACGAGTAAACCTGTAGACTTGTAATTGGTAGATGTTAATACTTGTTAATGTAAATAAAATTAGCTGTTGGTGATAGGGCTTGCAGGATAATCTGCATGTTGGTTTGTTAGCTCAGGAAGGTTAAGTGATAGATTTTAATTTCAGTGCACAAGCAACTTGAATTCTTACGCTTGTATAAATGACTTGTTTTTCTTAATTATGGCAGTATTTAAATTTTGTAATTGTATTGTGATCTCTTCAAGCAGAGGTTACATTTTACCTTTTGAAAGAAGTTGTTGGCTGGGTTTATGAGAAATTAATTCTTGAAAATTGTATGAATTTTATTTTTAAGTGTGATAGGAAGAGTGAACGAGTTGTGACTATTTCCTGTTATTCCTCCTGAGTCAGAGAAGGTTTCTACAAGAAATTTCTAACCCGTAAAGGGAAGAGATAAGCCCTACAGATCTTATTTCTTGAATTACGTTGATATTTATGGTTTATGCCAGAATCCCTAGAAATTAACTTGCTTCAATAGCAACTTAATCTTTTATTCCAATTTGGGGCAGAATAATTGGGTTTATATGGTCTGTAGATGTGTACAGCCGGTTCCCTTGCACAAAGAATAATGGCTAAAGCAGAATAAGGACTCAAGTGTGCTCTTAGAGAATGATGCTGCAGAAATATTCGATGACTTTTGAGCCATACTATGTTTTATAGTTAATTTGCACAAACATATTTGTAGCTGTTTTGTCCAATATAGGATTTAAAATTATTTAAGGAGGAATAATTAAGCTTGGAAATTTTTAATCAAAGTGATTTCTTACATTCACATACTTGATTTTATAATTTAAAATAGGTGATGTGCCTCTGTACATTTAACTTGGATTCTTAACTTTTGATTCTTATAAAAGCCTATGATGGTTTTGTCTGGTGTGTAAATGTTATTTATTTAGCATAGACATTAAAGGTAACCTTCTGGAAAATGACTTGTCTGAATCTCTAATGAAATTCAAAATACCTTTTAGAATTTGACCCAAATTGTTGAGCAAATCTATCTAAATTTGTATTTTAAGTTATTAGAAGTTAATAATCTTTAAGGAAAGAATAATAGCAACAATGGTGGATATTCTCTAGGTTTTAGAGGAAGGAATATTGCAGGAAGGAATATTGCACTGAAGATAGTTTTACAGGTCAGTTTTTAGAATGTCACATTCAGACGGTGGAGCAGAATAGAACAGCATTACAAATCTACTCAGAGCAGCCAGAGTCATCAGATGTCTGCTTGACCACGTTCTACTTGATAGCAGTACACCTGTTTTATTTCAAAGCGATTTCCTGTCTATTACCTAGGAATCAACCCTTTCTCACTACCAGTAAGAATTTGACTTCTATAAAGACTGAACGCCTGTAGATATGAATACCATGTTTATCTGACATCAAAACAGGTTTGTGATATAAACTGGATATTCATTTCGGCTGTTTATGATATTTCTGATAGTAAGTCGAGATAGGAAACATTCATAAACTTTGAAATAGATATTGTCTGATTCAGAGCAATTTTTTAAATTTCACCTTCCCTCTGGATAAACTTTTAAAGATGTATTAATGTTATTTTATATCCATGGGTATGGGTGAAGTGTTGAATCAGAAGACTAATTCAGTAAGAAGCCATGGGAGATTAATGGTACAATTACCTGAATTAGTGGCTTTTCTGAGAGATTAATAATGAAAGATACTTATTTTTTAAAAAACTACCCACATATTACTCCCATTTTTGTTAGGTGAAAGCCAGCAGTATAGGAAGACTATGAAAGTAAGAAACTTGTACAGTCAGGAAAGTTAAATTTTAGAATTAATCTCTCCACTTTATCTAAAATGGAGATGTTACTCATCTCATGAGGATATTTGGTCAAATGGTATGTGAACGTACTTAGTAAAGTTAGGTTAGGCCCTATGGACATAGGCACCTGGGTGACTCAATAGGTTAACTGTCCCACTCTTGATATCAGCTCAGGTCACGATTTCATGGTTTGTGGAACTGAGCCCCAAGTCGGACTCTGGAGCTGTCATCACAGAGCTTGCTTGGGATTCTCTATCTTCCTCTCTCTCTGCCCCTCCCCCGGCTCACATGCTCACTCTCAAAATTTTTTTAAAAAGTTTGGACATAGGCAGTAACTTAAAGGATTATTTTCACTTTGTTATATACAAGTGTAAATAAAGATCTAATATGAATTTATTTATCATGAGCAACAATACAATTACACAATTACACAGGACTTAAATTAGCAGGCTGCTTGGCAACATTCTATAATCACTAAGAATTTAACATAGTCATTTGATCATCAAGTCCAGGATGTGTATAATTTAAAATCTCAAATTTCAAGGGCAACTGAGTGGCTCAGTTGGTTAAGCGTCCGACTTTGGCTCAGGTCATGATCTCGTGGTTTGTGAGTTCAGGCACTGCATCAGGCTCTGTGCTGACAGCTTAGAGCCTGGAGCCTGCTTCAGATTCTGTGTCTCACTCTCTCTGCCCCTGCCCCGATGGTATTCTGTCTCTCTCAAAAAATAAACATTAAAAAAATTCTTAAATACAAATTTCATATGAAACCTTTTGGTGTATCTTAAACGTCCATTCAACACAAAAGCAGTAAATTGTGATGGCTTCTCCATTTTTCCAAGCATAAAATGAAGATAACAGTAAAAATGTAAAAGTAAAATTCTGGATTGAAAACCTCAGTATGTGTAAATAAAAAATAGTAATCCCCAGCGTTTGTGTTTGAGCCTAAAACCAATAGACCATATTTGTCCTGTTGATTTAGCACTGAAGCAAAAAGCTGGAAACAAGCATCCATGAAAGAAAAGATCATAGGAAGGAGGCTTGGCTGTAAAACCTGAAAGGTCTTGTGTCTGTAGATGATAATGGATTTGCTGCATAGAGCTAAAGAGATCTGGGTGCTACCCTCATCCGGGTACTTATTCTCTGGCCTCCAGGGTTCTTTACTCATCCCCAGTTTTGAACGAAATGTGCCATACTCTATTGTATGGTCTCACGTCTCACTTTTGAATTTGGACTGAATTCACATGTTCAAGGTTGCTCCACAAGTCTTTAACAAAATATTCCAGGGCTACCTGGACAAATTTCTGCAATGTGCAGGGAGTTCAATTTCTTAAGAAATCTTGATAGTCGGTGTGGAAGTTTAGAAATAACAGAACTAACATTCCCAGGTTTTCATGTGGTTTTGGTGTACCATTTTTAGCAGAAGTTTCTAATAAATACAGTTTTCTGTTCCGTGAAAGGGCTCCTGAAAGCACGCTTATGATGTACTCTATCATTAAAAGGTCTTAGGACCTCTTCATCTTTTGTCTCTTACCAGTATTGCCCCCTTCGTCTTCAAGCCGGAATACTTGCAGAAAAAAATTAAAAAGCTGGGAAGTGGCAAAATTAAAGATGTGGTATTGGGGGCGAAGGACAAAAGTGGCGATCTGGCACACTGTTTAGAAAACTGCTTGAGAAGAGGGGAATTACGTCCACAGAGGGCCGGATAGATAAAGAGCCTCCAAGACACGTGCATGTGGAGTGCGAGGGTTGAACCCTGTGTGGCTCACGGCAGGAGGCACCAGCGAGCGTCTGGGTGGCGATCAAGGGCGACCGCGCCTGGCCGCCTCCACCTGCTGGAGGCGCGGTGGGGGCGGAGCTAAGATGCGGAGGGAGGTGACGCACGCGCAAGCCGCATCACCAGGCTCCCGGCTCGACCCTCACCCAGGCCCAGACCGCGGCAGAATCCTTCGGCTGCCCCTCGGTGAGTCCTGCTTTGGTGCCTGCTCGACCCCCTGAAGCCCACCTGAGACACGCGGGTTTTACGGGACTGGCAGGGGAGGGGGCATCCTGCTGAAATCCTTGAGGTGGAGTCTGAGGGCAGACAAAGGCTGGGTGGGGATTAGGAGGTTGGGGTATAAACTGGAGGGGAAGAGTACCGAGGGAGGAAACTGGGTAGCTGATGAAATCAGGACGGTGTTGGCCCGGGGGTTAAATGAAACAAAGACATCCTGCATTCGCACCGGCCAGAGGAAGATGGAGATGGCAGGAGAGGTTGGTGTCTGCCTCCAGCCTTTTACGTCAGAATTGCAGGCTTTGCTGTCTCAGCTCTTTGGGAAACAAGGTTTTATATCTAGGGGTGGCTGGAAAAAGCCTTTCCTTTACAGAGACAGAAAATGGGGGTTATGAATATTGCAGTTTCAAGGAAGCAAATGAATCCTCCAACTCCCCCCCCCCCCCAGAAGAATGGTCAAAAAGGAGGGTTTGCAGAGCCATTGCTTGCAGCGTCCGTCTTAAACAGGTTCAGCTGCAGCAGCGCAGAGCCATTGCTTGCAGCGTCCGTCTTAAACAGGTTCAGCTGCAGCAGCTGCAGAGGGAAGCTGCGTGAATCTTTGTTCTCTTGGTTTGCAGGCTTCTGCTTCCATCGAAGGCAACATTTAGGACAGGTTGACTCCCCAGATCAGTTTTCTCCCTCCCCTTCACCTGTTCTGTCTTCCTTCTCATCACCACCACTTCTTCAAGTTCTAACCTCTAGAGCCCTGAGGCCATATTGCCAACGTTATAGTCACAGTATAGGGGGCTCTGTGCCTGGCACTTTTTTGATGCTCCCAACAATCCTGTAAGACAGACGCTTTCCTCATGCCCGTTTTGCAGAGGAAGCTGAGGCATTCGCCCAGGATCACTCAGCTGGTATGTGGCTGAGTAAGCTTGCCTCTTCTCCCCTAGCAGACTGCAGGGCAGGCCTGAGCTGTGTGTATTTTCATCCCCCTCGGGTCTCAAATGTATTGGATTTTTGCTGAGCTGAGTGAGCTCTTCCCTCCCACCGCTCCTAACCTTTCTGTGCTTCTTTACCATTTGTATCTTCCTAACTCCTTTCTCAGAGCCTCTTTTTCCCCCGAGACTGGGAAGACTCAAGATGTCACTCTCCCTCTCCCTGTCTCAAAATCGAAGCAAGTTCTTCTTGTTGGTTGGTTGGTTTTACTAAGAGAGGAGAGAGTGTTGGGGTTGGGGGTAATGAAGGCTTTCAGGGAACTGCAAGAAGAAGAAAAAAAATAGTGAGAATGGCCATTCCTGTCTAGTCTTCCCAAGGATGTGCGTGCAGAGGGAACTGGCTATCTTGGATTGTTTTGTTTCTTCAGTACTGTTTCAGAGCAGATGCTCTGCCTAGACTGGGCACTTAAGGCCAAAGCAACCCCCTAAGTATTTTTCATTGCAGCCCCAATTGGGTGGTTCTTGAATCACTTACTTGCATCATTGATCATCACAGATGCCGACTGTGGCCATTTGATACATGTTGGTCTTTTTTTTGCAGGTTAACAATGGTTTCTGGGATGGTTTCTACCATGCTATCTGGCCTATTATTTTGGCTGACACTTGGATGGACTCCCACATCTGCTTATAGCCCAAGGACCCCTGACCGGGTCTCAGAAACGGATATCCAGAGGCTGCTCCATGGTGTTATGGAGCAGTTGGGCATTGCCAGGCCACGGGTAGAGTATCCAGCTCACCAGGCCATGAATCTTGTGGGCCCACAGAGCATCGAAGGTATTTACTGTATTCTGCCGATTTGAAGTTTCCAGTAGCATTTAAAATAATTAATACATGCTGAAGAACCTTTACTTCCTCCCTCTGTTTTCCATTTCTTCTTTTTTATTAAAAAAAAATTTTTTTAAGTTTATTTATTTTGAGAGAGAGAGAGAGAGAGAGCGCGCGCGCGCACAGGCAGGGGAGGACAGAGAGAAGGAGAGACAGAATTCCAAGCAGGCTCCTCACCACTAGCGCAGAGCCTGACGCGGGGCTTGAACTCACAAACTGTGAGATCGTGACCTAAGCCAAAGTCGGACACTCAACCGACTGAGCTACCCAGGTGCCCCCAGGTGCCTCCATTTTCTGTTTCTTCTTATTCTACACAATATATACATACATACATCCACATCAGAATATAAGTTTCAAGAGAACAGGGACCTTACCTGTCTAAGTTCACAGCTGTAGCCTTAGCACAAAGTCTGGTACATTAACATTTGACTGAATAAGGGAGCATCTGGCATTATTCCTAAAGAAAGATTAGAACCCAGATCCCATATCTGTCTTCTCCCATACTGATCTTTAGGAAATTGTGTCCCCACCTGGCTGCCTCTTTGAGTCATTGCCAACCAGTATTTGTAAAAGATCGTTAAAATGCAGGATCTGTAGGATCTGACTTGATTCTTAGGGATGATGTCATATAAATCCAAAGGGAGCTGAAAGAGGTGCTGACATTGAGTTTATGTCAAACATTTTTTTGGAAAAAAAATTTTTTAAGTTTATTTATTTTGAGGGAGAGAGAGAGAGAGCACACTCTCAGTGCAGAGCCTGTCTTGGGATTCAGTCTCATTAACTGTGAGATCATGACCAGAGTGGAGCTCAAGAGTCGGACGCTTAACTGATTGAGCCACCCAGGTGCCCTGAGATATTGTGAATTATAACAAATGTTAATCAGATTGTTTTAGTGTGGCAAGACCACTTCCCCCTAGAATGTTTTTTTTCAATTTTTAGCAATACTGTAATACTTTTATTAAAAAACAGTACTTTGTTATTTAATGCTTTATTTATAGAGAGAATCTGAATCTAGTTCTTAGGAGTTGGTGACAAGCAGGTGCCTTTATCTTCACGCCTTGCTTTGTATTCTGATTCTGAATGTTCTCTTTCTCCAGTGAGGTGTAGTCATAAAGCAGTAGCATGGCTAATTTAACTACAAGGGAGCACTCCAAATATTTGCCCATGTGCGTGGGTTCCTAAGGAAAAATGTGAACTCTGAGTTTTGTCAGAATACACAACCAGTAAATGCTATTCTCTATGGCTTGATTATGCATAATTTTGACTAAGTCTGTGATTTCCTAAAAATGCTATCTGTCCTGGAAAACTGTAAGTACAATGGATATGGTTGACTTCATGGTTGATAGAGAAACGATTCCTGGGACGCCTGGGTGGTTCAGTCGGTTGAGGATCATGATCTCATGGTTCGTGAGTTCGAGCCCCGCATTGGGCTCTGGGCTGACAGCTCAGAGCCTGGAGCCTGCTGCAGATTTTGTGTCTCTCTCTTCCTCTGCCCTTCCCTTGCTCACACTCTGTCTCTCTCTCAAAAATAAATAAACATTAAAGAAAAATTAAAAAAAAGAAATGGTTCTCACATCTGTCTTGTTACCCATAGTTGTCAGCCCCTAAGTAAAACTAACTTTGTGGGATTGTTGTCTGTTTAGGTTGGCATTGGATTTCAGAAACGGATTAACCAATAATTTGAATTAGCAAGCATGCAAACTTAGCATAGGGCTTGGATCAGAGCAAATCAGGGCTTCTTGCCACTCCTTTTGGGATCAATCTAAACCCTTCCCACCACCTGCACCTGTCGTTTCTAGCCCACCTATCCATTTCAGACCAGCTTTCTTGAGACCGTAAATATCTGCCCTTCTAGTGCAGGAAGTGCTTGATTAGTCACCCAACTGTTGTCATGGAGAAAGCTCTCCAAGTTTCCATTAATACCTGAGGCCTGATCATCTGTGTGGAAGAAAAACAGCAGCTCCCTGGCAATCAAAAGCTTCTGTTTATCCAGAGCCTCATCTTCTTCGCTCAGTATGCAGTTATTTAGCACCCACCCCAAGGCAGCCAGTGTGCAGGGCGGGGGCAGCTGTGCCCTAAAAGATGCTCAGGCTAGGGCTGGGAGAGGGAGAGAGGTTACTACAGTGCATCATGGCAACTTTTTTGGTAGATGTACAGACAAGCTGCTGTCATGGAAGCAAAGAATAGGAGTAATTTATTCTGCTTGGGAGTAGATAGGGGTGGCTATAAGAAAATGCTCCTGGGGGCGCCTGGGTGGCTCAGTCGGTTAAGCAACAGACTTGGGCTCAGGTCACGATCTCGTGGCTTGTGGGTTCGAGCCCTGTGTTGGACTCTGTGCTGACAGCTCAGAGCCTGGAGCCTGTCTTCGGATTCTGTCTCCCTCTCTCTTTGCCCCTCCTCTGCTTGCTCTCTTTCTGTGTCTCTCAAAAATAAACAAAAGACACTAAAAAAAAAAAGAAAAAAAGAAAATGCTTCTTTAAAGAAGCAACATTTGATTTGCGTTTTGAAGTCTTTTAGGAGTTCATCAGGGAACACTGAGCGAAAAGGCATGGAGGTTTGAGAGAGCATGAATTAGGACAATTTAGAATGAAAAATTCTGTTTCCGTCATTACCCGTGGTGATGTGAGGTCATGGCCATGTTAGGTCACCTCTAACAGTGTCTGTGTAAGGGATGAATACTGGCTTGCATTTAAGTTTTTTATTACTCTATAACAAATTACCTCAAATTTAGCACCTTGCCATAATGCTCATATATTATCTCATAATTTCTTTTGGGCAGGAATCTAGCATGGGTTTGCTGGGCCCCTCTGCTCAGTCTCATCAAGGTGTTTGTTGGCTGGAGCTTGGGGTCCTCTTTCAAACTCATTAAGGTTGTCAGCAGAGTTCAGTTTCTTGCTGCTGTAGGACTGAGGTCCTTTCTTGCTGGCTGTCAGCCAAGGTCCCTCTCAGCTCTTAGAGGCCACCCCAGGTTGTAAGCCACATGGCCCTAGCACAATATGGCAGCTTGCTTCTTCAAAGCCAGAGGGAGAATAAATATCCCTTTAGTCTCCTAATTATAGTGTAATTATGGGAGTGGCCATCCCATCCCCTTTGTCATTTAACAAGGGAGTGATATCTCATTATATTCACAGGTCTCGCCCACACTCGAAGCAGAGGATTATGCAGGGTGAGGACTCCTGGGTGGCAATCTTGGGGGTCATTTTAGCATTCTGCCTATTACAGCTTGGATGAGAGCTAATAGAAAATAGTCCAAAGGCTTTGGGGGAAAAAAGAAACAAAATAAGAAGCCTGGCCTTTTCCCAGTCTTAAACTTTAGCACTTAATTTGTTGGGTGGTCTAATCCTTGTTTATGTGAGTATAGCATCATTTCAACTCATCCATTTATTTGAATCGTCTCTGCTCATTTACTCATGCTAATTCCCAGGCTTCTGACAGATATGTGTAGTATCTTGTATATCCCTTCCAACGTTTATTGTAGGATTCTATTATGAAGGACTAAGTTAGAAAAGTGTTTTGTTTTGTTTTTTATAGAAAGGATAGACGTAATATATGTATGCTGGTATGAATTTTAACATATGTTTAATGTAGGCTATTTTCAAAGACATCTGAATTTCAGTGCCAGCTCCATCATTTAGTAGTGATATGACAGTGAGCAGATTACTTCTCTAAGCTTCCATTTAGCTTGGGGGTAGGATTTGAATTTACTCGCCTGCAAGCAGGTAATATTCCAGTTCAGAAAAAAGTGTTAGCACACATAATTGCACTACTATGAAATCACTTCTCAATGATCATCATCACTTTAGATGACAATTACTGGACTCTCAGTCCCTTGCAAGAAGAGATATTTATTGTCTAATGAATGGCACATCAAAGATGACGTTCTCTTATTTTGTCTACTCTGATTAATTGATCATATGATCCTCAGATTAATCTCATTATTGAAGATCTATATTAGTCCTCAAACAGTAAGGTTATAAACTTGCCTTTTTCTATGGGATACAGGATATAGGATCAGTATGAATTACCATTGGGTCACTGTGGTCAAATATTCCGTTAAAAAACTTTCCCTCCTTTGATCTCATATCCCTTGTAGTTATTGTACTTTTTTTTTTTTTTTTGCTGCCTTTCCCAGCAACTGTTCACCACATACCGATCGCACTTCCCCACTTCCTGATTTCTTCTAGTCCATGGTAGTCCACTGTTCCTGCCACTTATTTACCAGGTCAACAAGTATTTCTTGACTGCCAGGCACTGTTGTAGGTACCGGGGAAAGAAACATGAACCTCAAAGATTGGTAGGACAGGAGAGATATAGTCCCTGAATAAAGAAATAAGTAAAATACATAATAAGTCAAATGGCTCTAAGTGCTATAAAAATATAAAGCAGAGGAGGGGGATGGAGGAAGAAATAACTTAAATAGGGGGAGGGGATTACTCCCTGGGAAGATAAGCAAAACTCTTGAGAGTTGGAGAGTGAACTGTGTGATATGTGGGGGAAGATGTTCCAGGGAAAGAGCTGCACATGCAAAAGCTAGATGGGAGCAAGGAGGCTAGTGTGGCTGGAGCCCAAGACTCAGGAGGACGGTAGGAATGAGGCTTGGCGATGGCAGCAAGGGGAGGTGGGAGGCGCAGTGCGTGGAGACAGATCACTTCACGGGGTCTCTGGCTTTTCCTCTAAGTATGTATCCTTGAAAAGGATCACTCCAGCTGCTGTATGAAAATATTTCTGCAGGAAGGGAGGACTGGAATAGGGGAGATAAGTTGAGAGCCTGCTGTAATCACCTGGAGCAGAGAAGTGTTAGCATGATAGGTAGGGAGGTGGTGAGACATGGTCGGATTGCGGGTATATTTTAAAGTCAGAGCCAACAGGATTTGCTGCTGGGTTGGAGGCAGGAACTGAAAGAAAGAGGACTCACGGGTGACACCAAGATTTTGGCCTGAGGAACTGGAAAGAACGGTTTTCTCCAGGAGGAGCAAACCGAGCTTCTCCAGAAGAGTTCAAGTTCAGTTTTGCATGTGTTCATTTTGAGATGCCTTGGATGGTTCTCATCAAGGCCAACCACCCTTGCCAAATTTACCTACATTCTGCCTTCGTCCTAGTCACCTTTGGCAGCATTCGGCACATTTGACCTTAACCTTTTTATTTTCTTGGTTTTTGTGCCAAGATGGCACGCTTTTGGCTTTCCTCCTTCCCCTTTCCCATTAACCATTTTCTTCCAGTGTTCCTTGGCAGGTTTCTCCTGCTGCTCTAATGCCACCTTTAATTATTAAGTTCTCCGGGGCTCAGTGCTGGGTCCACTTCTTTTATTCTTCTCAATTCTCTGCCTACATGATTGCATTTGTTCTCTTGACTCCAAAAGCTATTTCCTGAACTTGTTTCTTGTATATGTATAGGCTTATGTGAACTGCTAAATTACCACATGTCAATCCTGATTTCTGTACCACCAGCTTCCTCAGCGTGTTTATGTCAGTCTTTTCTGTCTAAATGAATAGTGCTACACTTAGCCATACAGGCAGGCCAAAACCTGGAGTAATCTTCAATATTCTCCATTACATGTCATACCCAAATTATAAGCAATTTATTCATGTCTGTTTCTAAAATACATCTGTAATTTGTCTGTCCTCTCTTTTCGCTGGCTCTACTCCAAACAAGCTGCTTCAGGATACCATTGTGTCTGGCATGGATTTATGAAATTGTCTGTTAGTAACTGTGTTCCTTCTACTTTTCATTTCTTTCAAATTGTTCCCCACAGGAAAGGCAGAGTTAAACTTTAAGAATAAAAGTTTAGGGATGCCTGGGTGGCTCAGTCGGTTGAGTGTCTGACTTCGGCTCAGGTTATGATCTTGTGGTTTGTGGATTCGAGCCCCGTGTCAGGCTCTGTGCTTTGGATTCTGTGTCTCCCTCTCTCTCTGCCCCTCCCCTGCTTGCGCTATGTGTGTGTGTCTCTCTCTCTCAAAAATAAATAAACATTAAAAAATTTTTTAAATAAAATTTAAATCCCATCACTATCACTCTTCATGGTTAGAATCCAATCAGTGGTTTCCTGTTGCACCTTGATTAAAACTAACACTTCTACAGGCACCTGGGTGACTCAGTCGTTTAAGCATCTAACTCTTGATCTTGGTTCAGGTTGTGATCTCATTGCTTGTGGGTTTGAGCTCCACACTGGGCTCCACACTGAGTGTGGAACCTGCTGGGGTATTCTCTCCCTCTCTCTCTCTATCAGCCCCTCCCTTGCTTGTGCGCGCTCTCTCTCTCTCTCTCTCTCTCTCTCTCCAAAAATAGAAACAAAAATAGAATAACACTTCTAGCCATGCCCTGCAAGGACCTACATCTCCTGCACACCCTCCTCCCCAACCTTGCTCTGCCATCCGTCCCTTCAATCCCTTGATCACACCCAGTGCATTTCCCACCTCCAGCTTCCCACTCTTTGTTCTTCCCACTCTGCCTGGTGTACCTTCCTCTTCCATCTCATTTTCAAAGTCGCCTACTCAGAGAGGGCTGCCCTGACCGCTCTGTGTAGCTAACATTCTCCGTCAGTGTTCTTTTATTTTTTTAAACCTCCGTAGCATCTTTTGTAATTTATAATTAAATGTTTGTTTCCTTGTGTATTATCTGTCTCCCCACTGCAACGTAAGCTCCATGAGACTGTTTTATTTACTACTTTATACCAGGACACATAGCAGGCATATAGTAAATATTTGAAGAATGACTATATAATATTAGGCGAAAATAAATATATCTAGTGGCAACAGGTAAGTTCATACTGTTTGACATCTGAATCTATTAAGACTTTTCTCCTTTCAGTTCAAGGAGGATATTTCATTTATATTCTGTGTTTTTAGAAAATCTGCCTAGAAGTTTTTGCCCAGAGCTTGGTGATACATGCTCAGCAAAAAGTCTGGTTTACTTTGATTGTGACTGATAAGCACAGTACAGGTACAAGGTCCTTTCTACTCCTGCCTGTTGAGAAACTGGAAGGACCTTTTGCAGTTCCAAAACTGAACCAGCAGGGGGCCAGCTAGACTCGCAGTGTATCCGAGGAATCCTGAAACTTGGTTACCAGCTTCCTGGTTAAATTGCCAGTTAAGTGGTCACTAGGGAGGAAGCATTTGCCAGAAACATCTGAGAGCATTGGGGGGTTTTATTTCTCCAGAGGCACCTTAAACATGACTTGGTAAGGAGCATCTTTCAAAGTATACATTCTTAGCCCAGAGCAAAATGAAAACACAGAGTAAAGATAAGGACCAACTTGTTTTATAGAGGACAGAATGTTCACTTTGATGGCCAGTAGAACCGAGGCTGAGTCTTGGCCATACTGTTCACAAGCTGTATGTGACCTTGGCAACCTTCCTGAGTCTTAGTTTTCTCATCTATAAAGTAAGGCTTTGAGCCCACTTGCTCACCTGCAGTGAGTGGATGCTGTTAGCAACTGCACTGCAACCTGCCTCCTCTCATTTGGATTATTAGCAACACACTTTCATTCTTTAATGGCTTTCCCCTGATATTATTCTTGATTACTCATCTGGTTAGAAAAACCCCCTTGTATTTCAGCAGCGGCCATCTTCCCCCAAGCCCAAAGTTGTTTACTGGTCCCTGTGACATACCTGAATGGCTCCTGTTGTCATATTGTCCCCAGAAACAAGAGAAGCCACCAGCCAGCAAGGTGATTCAGAGGAGCCATTTGCCATGGGGTAGAGACTCTTGGAAGTCAGGAGCTGCTTTACCAGCTGACAGTAATGTTGGCCTTGGATGAATTCAGTCAGAAAATGTGCTTTAGTTTTTAGAATATTAATAGCCTCTGGTAAAAGTGGGTCTCCTGAGTGCCTCCTGTTTATTTTCCCCACAATTCTAGGCCACCAAATACCTAGCTTTGTGATAACACCAGATAACAAACCACTGGATAGAAATGTATAAACACTGGCATTTAATGGTTTCAAATAATTTTAAAGTTTATTTATTTGCTTGGAGAGAAAAAGCATGCATGTGCATGCATGGTGGGGTGGGGCAGAGAGAAAGAGAAAAAGAGAGAGCTTCCCAAGTAGGGCACTCCTGATGCAGGGCTCGATCTCACGAACCGTGAGATCATAACCTGAGCCAAAATCAAGAGTGGGACACTGAACCGACTGAGCCACCCAAGCACTCCTCAAATAATTTTAAAGCTATATTACCAAACATAAAAATACCAAAATTCTTTTTTACAACACTGACTTTTGGACCTCAATATTTCCATTTCAAAACAAAGAGAACAAGATTGTTTTCCTAATAAATATCAAGAGGAGAAAGAGTCCTTTGTAAGGTAAAGCCTATTTGAAGGGGCACATCCTAAGGAGCATTATTAGCCAGACTTTGGACTCTGTAAATAACTGCAGTGCCTCCATTTTGCCATAGGGAGGCAGCAGTTGCTTCCCATTTGACGGTTGGATGGGAGAGAGACTTAAACACTGAATGGCAGAGGGGCCTCACTTATTTCTGGCTAGCCTCTCTGCAGTTGGAGGAAAGGATGGGGCTGACTCTTGACCCATGTATCCTGACTAAAATCTTTCTAGGCTGGCCCCATCCTGGGGAAGCCAGTGAAAGCAATGGGTTGGACCTTTGAGAAGGCCAGTTTGGCCCATGTCCTTTGGGGTTCCATTCAGCCCACCCTGAACTCAAATCCTTAAAAAAAAGTCCCTGGATGAGTTCCAGTTTTCCATTTTGGTCAATTGCATGGATAATGATAAGAAATTCAAAAGGAGTAGTGGGAGGTTTGGAGTTTTTCGGGGGGAGGTGGAGGCAGGATAGGGAGATGAAAATAATGACTTATTTTTCTGTTGTGTTTAAGTTGCCCTGTGACATCCAGGTGCAGGTGTCCAGGAGGCACTTAGATGTATATGACACGGGAGAGATGCTGGGGTGAGGGAAGAGATTTCAGAGTCCTCCCCATGGTATTGGTGGCTGATGCTGTAGGAACAGGTGAGGGTACCCTGGGTGAGTGTCAAGGAGGAAGAGCAGAGCACCTAAGAAAAAGGCCTGTAAGACTCAGTCTGTGAGGGCCAGGTAGAAGAGTCTATAAGGAAAACAGAGAAAGATTGGCCACAAGGCATCAGAATGATGACGTGTATAGAAAACAAGGAAAGAAAGTGTTTCAGGAACTGGCAGTGATTGCCATGGTAAAAAATCTGCAGAGAAGTCATATGAAATAAGGGCCATCAGGTATAAAACGTTCAACGGGTAGAGCAACACCAGAGTCACTGGGGCACTTGGGCAGAAACCACGGGGCAGGACACAGGGAAGGCACCATGTAAAACCCTGTTCCCAAGAGGCCAGGTAAGGGGGAGAAGACTGACTAAACCTTATGGAAGGCATGGGGGATGGATGCCAGAGAGCTGAAGAAGGTTTTTGTTTAGGTTCTTGGTTTTGGATGGGAGAGATCTGAACTTGTTGAAGTGCGAATTGGCTAGAACCAGTGGAGAGGTAGCCTTGAAGATGTGGGATGAACAGCAGATAACTTGAGTGGTGGAAGTTCCTGAGGGTGTGGGAGGGGATGAGAACTGGAGCACAGGTGGCCTGGGTCTGGTCCTTCCTCCGTGGGCAGAAAGGGAAGAGGCAGAGGGGCATCGGGGTGCAGTGAAGTTTGGAGGTTTAGGCCTCAGTATTTGTTGTAGACACTCTACCATTTCGAGCCACCTGCTCAGAATTAAAATAAGAACACAGGAAGTGCAGTCAGCCTCCCAAATCTCTACTTGTCATCTTATGTATCTCATACACCTTGCCTGTATGTTTTTTGGTATTTTAAAGTATCAGATATCTTCAACTTTTTGTGAACTCGAAAAACTCATTTTGGGGCCCCTGGGTGGCTCAGTCCGTTTAGTATCTGACTCTTGATTTCAGCTCAGGTCATGGTCTCATGGTTTATAAGTTCGAGCCTCAGGTCAGGCTCTGCTCTGACTATGTGGAGCCTGCTTGGGAGTCTTTTTCTCCCTGTCTCTGTCCTTCTGCTCTCATGCACGCATGCATTCTCTCTCTCAAAATAAATAAACTTAAAGAAAAAAGAAAGAACCTCACTTTTCCTATTGTGTTTCCCCTTTACTGTCACAAGACTGCCACACACAAAACACTTCTGACCCCAGATGTGGGGGGGGGGATTTCCCACACCAGGCAATTCTGTGACACTAGTTGGGTGTCCTATAATTTAACTCAATTCTGACATGACCTCCCTGGAGAGAGTGGCAGCTCCCCCAGCTTAAGGGCTCAGTCCCACAAGACTCCCCCACTCCAGATGCCAGCTTCAAGTCCAGACAGTCACCTGTGCTTCTGACTCACTGGCTATGATTCTGAGGTTCCCGCCACCCACTCCTCAGGTTAGATTGATTTGCTAGAGCAGCTCATGGAACTCAGGGAAACACTTACATTTACTGGTTTGTTAAATGATATTATAGAGGAGATAGATGAACGGCCAGATGAAGAGATGCATAGGGCAAAGTCCGGGAGGGTCCCTAGTGAAGGAGCTTCTGTCTCCATGGAGTTGGGGTGCACACCCTCCCAGTGTGGATGTGTTCACCAACCTGGAAGTTCCCTGAACCGTGTACTTTTGGGATTTTATGGAGGCTTCACTCTGTAGGCATGATCAATCATTAAGTCTGTTTTCAGCCCTCACCCCTCTCAAGAGACTAGGGGGCGGGGCGGAAAATCTTAAGCTTCTGATCATGGCTTCATCTTTCTGGTGACCAGTCCTCATCGGGGAGCCACCCAGGTGTCCACCCAGAGTCACTTTATTAGAACAAAATACACTCCGGTCATCCAGGAAATTACAAAGGGTTCCAGAGCCCTGTGTCAGAAACCAGAGTCAAAGACCAAATACTAGAATTCCTAGTACTCTTATCACTTAGGAAATTACAAGGATTTCAGGAGCACTCTGCCAGGAACTAGGACAAAGTCCAAAATATATTTTCTGTTATCTTGCATGGATATATCATCTAACTACTAGTTATTTATTAATTCTGTTACAGCATTTTTGTATTTATGTTATGAAACCCATATATAACTTGTAAAATATAATTCAAGATGAAAAAGACTGTCATCTTTGTCTCCTTTCTTTTTTGATTAATGTAATGAATGTTTTCAGTGAGGCGTTAACCAAGATGACAACTAGAAATAATCTTAATGGGATGTTGGGGAATGTTGTGTGTGCATTTTATATGACTTTGCAACAGTGCAGTACAAAAAATTAGTATGATCTCACTGCATACACAACACGGGAAGTGATGTGAATCCCCCCAAAGTAATGGTTTGTCAAGTGTCACAGTCAAAGTAGTAGGTTTAGTAATTGCAAACAGTGTTTGTTGCATTTTAGCAGATAAGCAGAAATAGTCATCATCCTTGGTCAGGATTGTTGAATTATGTGAATTTTGAGTCATGTTGGCATCTTCGGCTCACCCCTTAAGTAAAATGTGACCATCTTATAATGGCAGAGGGGGTCGTGGAAAACCAGCACAGTTACTGAGATTCAGTTTACTGTGTAACGACTACTAATTTCTGCACCACGTGTCTTCAGGACAATTGCTATGAAGTGCTCACTTCCACACAGGTTGGAACCTGCATGAGTCTGAGCCTCCACATATTTTCATGGAATTCAGGAGAAGTCAGAGTATTCATCAGGGTTTTCCAGAGAATCAGAACAAATGGTCTGTGTATGCATATGTGTGTGTATTTATAAATAAATTATAAAATATGTTTATATTTATATAATATATCATCATAATTATAAGATTTTAATAATTATTAATAACCGTTAATAATTATTTAATAATCATAATGATTAAGTAATTATCAAATAATTAAACTATTAATAACTTATAATATTATAATATACTATTATATACAATATATGATATATAATTATATATAACATAACATTATAATTACGATTATAATCATTTTTTTTTAAATTTTTTTTTTTCAACGTTTATTTATTTTTGGGACAGAGAGAGACAGAGCATGAATGGGGGAGGGGCAGAGAGAGAGGGAGACACAGAATCGGAAACAGGCTCCAGGCTCTGAGCCATCAGCCCAGAGCCTGACGCGGGGCTCGAACTCACGGACCGCGAGATCGTGACCTGGCCGAAGTCGGACGCTTAACCGACTGCGCCACCCAGGCGCCCCACGATTATAATCATTAATAATGATTGCTGTGAGTGGGGTGTTGAAGTCTCCTACTATTATGGTATTACTATCAATGAGTGTATGTTTGTGATTAATTGATTTATATATTTGGGTGCTTTCACATTTGGCGCATAAATGTTTATAATTGTTACGTCTACTTGGTGGATAGACCCCTTGATTATGATATAATGCCCTTCTTCATCTCTTGATACAGTCTTTATTTTAAAGTCTAGATTATCTGATATAAGTGTGGCTACTCCGGCTTTCTTTTGTTGACCATTAGCATGATAGATGATTCTTCATCCCCTTATTTTCAATCTGAAGGTGACTTTAGGTCTAAAGTGGGTGTCTTGTAAATAGCATATAGATGGATCTTGTTTTCTTATCCAATCTGTTACCATGTGTCTTTTGATTGGAGTATTGAGTCCATTGATGTTTAGAGGGAGTCCTAAAAGATAGGAATTTATTGCCATTATGATGTTGTAGAGTTGGAGTTTCTGGTGGTGTTGTCTGGTCCTTTCTAATCTTTGTTGCTTTTGGTATTTATATATGTAGATAGATAGATAGATAGATAGATAGATAGATAGATAGATAGGTTTTTTTTTTTTTTTTCATCTTTTCTCCCCTCAGAGAGTCCCCCTTGAAATTTCTTGCAGGGCTGGTTTAGCGGTCACAAACTCCTTTAATTTTTGTTTGGGAAACTTTTTACCTCTCCTTCTATTTTGAATGACAGCCTTGCTGGATAAAGAATTCGTGGCTGCATATTTTTCTGATTCAGCACATTGACTATATTCTGCCGCTGCTTTCTGGCCTGCCAAGTTTCTGTGGATAGGTCTGCTGCAAACCTGATCTGTCTTCCCTTGTAGGTTAGGGACTTTTTTCCCCTTGCTGCTTTCATGATTCTCTCCGTGCCTGAGTATTTTGTGAATTTGACTATGATATGCCTTGTTGATGGTCGGTGTTTGTTGAATCTAATGTGGGTCCTCTGTGCTTCCTAGATTTTGATGTCTGTGTCTTTCCCCAGGTTAGGTATGTTTTCTGCCATGATCTTCTCACATAACCCTTCTACCCCTATTTCTCTCTCTTCCTCTTCTGGGACCCCTGTGATTCTGATGTTGTTCCTTTTTAATGAGTCACTGATTTCTCTAATTCTTAAATTGTGCTCTTTTGCCTTCATTTCCCTGTTTTTTTCTGCTTCATTAGTCTCTGTAAGTTTGTCCTCTATATCGCTGATTCTCTCTGTTCTGCCCCCTCCATCCTTGCCGCCATGGCATCCATCCATGATTGCAGCTCAGTTATAGCATTTTTCATTTCATTCTATTTTTTACTTCTTTTATCTCTGCAGAAAGAGATTCTAATCTATTTTCTACTCCAGCTAGCATTCTTATTATCGCGATTCTAAATTCTGGTTCAGACATCTTGCTTGTATCTGTGTTGGTTAAATCCCTGGCTGTTGTTTCTTCGTGCTCTTTCTTTTGGGGTGAATTCCTTCATTTTGCATTTTGAAGGGAGAAAAGGAGTTAGTGAGGTAGAAAAATTAAAATTAAAAAAAATATTAAAATTTAAAAAATATTAAAATTAAAAAAGTAAACACACACACAAAATCTAATAAATGATGCTAGATCCTAGGTGTGTGTTTGGTCTGGGTGTTGAAAGTGGTTTGACAGATTAGAAGGAAAAAAAAGGCGGGGGGAAGGAAATCATTTCAGAATTTGAAAAAATGAATACACTGAAGTAGACTAAAATGAGATGATGGGAATAAAATAGAATTTGAAAAAATTTACACAAAAGTAAAGAATATAGTAGAAAAAAATTAAAAATATTTTTAATAAAAATTAAAAATAACAATGAATTTTTTCTCTTTCTGTATTCAAGAACAAGAAAAGAAACGAAAAAGAGAAAAAAATAAAAGGGAAATCGTTTGAAAATTTGAGAAAGTGAATACACTGTCATAGTCTAAAATAAAATGAGAGAAGTAAAATAGAATTGAAAAAATTTGCAAAAAATATAGTAAAAAAATTAAAGAAAAATATTTTAATAGAAATTTAAAGTAAAAATGAAGTTTTTCTCTTTCTGCATTCAAGAAAAAGAAAAATTAAAAAGAGAAAAAAGAAAAAGGAAAAAAGGAAATTGTTTGAAAATTTGAAAAGGTGAATACACTGAAATAAATAGACTAAAATAAAATGATGGAAGTAAGATAGGATTTGAAAAAATTTACACAAAAGTAAAAAATATAGTAAAAAAATTTTTTAAATATTGAAAATAAAAATGAATATTTTCTTTTTCTGTATTCAAGAAAAAGAAAAGCGAAAAAGAGGAAAAAAAAGAAAAAAATTGAATAGATGGATCTGCTAACAGATTCCAGTAGGACTGAAATTACTTAGTTTTCCCCTAGAAGTCAGACTATGAAGCACTTTATAGTCCATAAAGTAAGTAGGTGGTGAGACCTGTGTTCTTGAAGAGCAAGGTTGGCCCAGTTGGGCGGGGCTCAGTGTAACGGCTCTGTTCTCCACTAGATGGCGCTGCTAGCTTACCAGGGTGGATTGTTTCAGCACTTGTACGTGCATATGCGCATGCGCGGGAGTGGTGAAAATGGCGTCACCCAGCTACCCAGTCTCTAGTACCGGAACTCTGTTCTCCCCGATCAGCAATCGTGCACCCGTCCTCTGTCTTCAGCTTGCATCCACTCCCCGCTTCTTCACTGTCCATGACCAGGCCCTAGGCAGTATCTCTCTCCCGAGTTTTGTCTCAGATGTGGCTGTTTTCTCCGGCCCCTTACTTCTGAAGGACTGCAGCTTTGACCCGTTTTGCCCTTCTGCAGGAGGGTCTCACCGAGCAATGTCCAAATGTCGGCTGCACCCAGGAATGCTTGTCGGACCCTGCTGCTGCCGGTGCCCCAAGACTGCAGCCAGGTGCCAGCCCGCCCCGGAAAAAGCTCGTGAGATGGTGTAGCAGCAGCTTTTCAGGGATTATGGAAAATCACAACACGCATCTGGCACCAGGCTTCACTCTTAACGACCTTGTTCCAGCACCAGCAAATGTGGCCGTTTTCCGGGGTCTGCTGGCACCAGGTGGCTTCAACAGTCTCCACCAAATGTCCTTCCAGCAGTGGAACCGATTTTCCCCGTGTGGCCCGCGAGAACCTCCTGGACCGCACTCTGTTCCTGGGGATTCACCCTTCCCACCAGAGCACCACCAGGTATCGAGCTGCGGAGTTGCAGACTTTGAGCTCCCCTTGTTTACAGTCTTAATGGAATTTAAACCCTCTCCTTTCTCCTTTCTCCCTTTTTAGTTTAGTCCCTGCAGCTGTTTCCAATTTTCCACTTTTTCTCCAGCTGCTTTTGGGGAGAGGTGCTTTTTCCGTATTCTCCATCCCCCACCTAGTCTCCATTCTCTCTGCCTGCAAAAGCAGCTCCCTGCCTGCCGCCGGCTTCTCTCTCCCCAAGTTCACCTCTCCACGCCAGGTACCTGCTGAATTCTGTGGTTCAAGTTGTGCATGTTGTTGTGTTAATCCTCCAATCGGTTTTCTAGGTGTGCAGGATGGTTTAGTGTTGGTCTGGCTGTATTTCATGGAAGCGAGACACACAAAAAACTTCCATGCTGTTCCACCATCTTGATTCCTCCCGAGTCTGAAGGCATCTGAAGGCAGAATTCGCTCCTCTTCAGGGGACCTCAGTCTTTTCTCTTAAGGGCCTTGACTGATTGGATGATGTCCCTCCACATTATGGCAGATGGTCTGCTGTACTCAAAGTCTCCTATTTCAGTGTGAACCATATCTAGGAAACACCTTCATAGCAACATCCATCTAACATCTATCTTGGTGTTTGACCACGCAGAACTAGGCACTATAGCTTAGCTAGGCCGACACATTAAATTAACCATCACACCAGAGTAGAGAGTAACACAGTAACACAGTTGCCATCAAGCTGCTGTTTTCTAAGGAAAATGATTATAATCCACATAAAAACAGTATTAACTTTTGGATACCTCTATTAGATTCAGGATCTCAAGTTAGCTTCATGTGTAGTCTTGTGTTTACCCCTCACAATCACTTCCTTGAGATGGGCAAGGAGGGCACGTATTCCTTGCCACGTTTTATAGACATGGGAAGAGAAGCTAAGAGAAGTGACTTATCTGGGGATGCTGCTAGTATTGCATGTGGGTTCACAGCGTGAGCTCAACTCTTGGGTTCTGTTCCGCTCTGTCCAGCACGGTGTACATTTCGTGAGGCTAGTTGATTAAAGGTGTAGATGCAGACAGGGTTGATCTTAGACCAAATTGTGAAATTAGTTTATCTTTAAGGATGATCCTTGCTTGTGGGCTCCCTGTGGATTCTCTGAATTTGCTACTTATAGACTCACTGTGAATCGGCATTTACGATGAGACGTTTCTTGCCTTCCTCCCCAAACTGTAAAATCTGCAGGAGAAGACATCATGGCTGTCTGCTTTTTGTATCTGCAGTGTCCAGACAGGGCCTGGCACATAATAGATGCCTACGGAGTATTTGTTAAAATCACCTTGCTGTATTTGCTCCTTTGAAACAACATTGACCTCCGAGACTCCAGCAAGTGAAACTAGTATTATTTCAGTCAAGATCATCTAGCCTGTAATACAACCTGTAAGCACATTTGGAGCCACCCTAATAATCCTAAACTCACTGGCTTTTCTCATACCTACTCACTCAGGACCCCAGCTCCCCACAAACTGGCTTAAATATTTCTTGAGAGCCCAGAGCATACCCCATGCATGATTATGAACATAACCAATCAGTCTGCTGTCATGGGGGCAGTTACCCATTTCCCCCTTTTTCCTCTTCTTGTCTCCTTCAGCTGGGCACCACCATGTCCTTCAGCCTCCAGCCACTGAGCCGTTGCAGCCTCAGGGAGTCCTGTTGGAATGTGTTGGGTGGGAACGGCAGGGGGAGATCCCTCAGTGTACCTCATGCCCCTAAATCCTAAAGAGTTTTCAAGAAAACAGCTTTCCATTTTGTTCCTCAGTGTTCCCAACAACCCTCCCCACATCCCCCTGCTCTATGCTTTTCGTAGGATTCACATGAGAGTTTGGGCCAAGAGAGAGATATAAGCATGAGACAACATGAGGGCTAAGAATCCCTCCCTTCCCATTAACCACAAAGGCATGATTTATTCCGGTCCTGGCATCGGCAGGCCAGACTCCTCTTTTCTTCAGTCTGAGCTGTTCCTCAGCAGGTCTGTCAGGGCCTCGTACAAATCAGCTTCTGGCAGGTGTGCCCCTACACATGCTGTTCTCTCCGAAACCCAGGCTAGGTTCAAGCTAGGACCTCGTGTCACATCACCTGAGACACGCCGTCTGGAAAAAGCGTGAAACAGCAAGAGTCTCCAGGGAAGCCACAGGGAACAGTTTTCCAGAGATAATTGACAAAGTGGATCAAGCACGTGTGGGAAATGGAGTGGCGGGAGCTAATATTTTATGGTTTGCAAAAATATTTTCCTGTACACTCTGTCTCATTTGATATAACCTTTATAGCAGTGAAAAAAAGTTTCAAGTTGCCCACAATCATCACACAGCCTGAGCTTTACGAGTTCGTTGGCAAGGCCAGCTGTGTTAGGTTTGAGTGTGTCTGTCCAACCAGCTGTCTTCTATCCCTGTAGACTTGTATAATCCTGTGATATTTAGCTGAGAAGCTATAATGATGCCGGGAGTCGTGGTAAACCACATGCGGATTTAGACAGATGGCGCTTCAGGGACGTGAAGCTTCAGGAAGCAGATTTTCTGACAAACTGCCCTCTTGGAACAAATTGGTGCAAATACCTTGGACACCACGGTTCATAAAGAAAGCTATTGAAGCAGGCTGGAAGGGTTTAGCGTACCCCAGTCTGGCACCGCAGTTAAAAGTAAGCGTACATTTTTGACCACGTGGTTGCAGTAGCAGAAGGGCACATGGTGTGGATCACGGGGAAGGTGGTCACGTGCAGCAGAGCAGGAAGAGCACTGGGGCAGGAAACCCGGGCTGGGTCCTGGCTCGGACCTGTGTGGCACTGAGCAAGTCCCTTTAAACTGTAAAGCTGATTTTCCCAGTCTGACCATGGAGATAGGCGATCCTGTCCATCTTACAGGGTTGGTGCAGCAGTCAAGATAAATGATATATAGAAGAGTGTTTTGGACGATATAAAGGGTTACACAAATGCAAGGCATCATTCTCACGGTAGCAGCTTCTTTCATCCTGCCACCTGTGTCTCCAGGTGTACATGGCTTCAGTTTTGGAAGATGGGTCATGTCTATGGTCATATCCTATGTTCTCTGTTCCTTATGTCCTTCTCCTAAGCTTGGCCTGGGAAAACTGCCACCAAAAGTTGTTCATCTTTGGAGGAATGGGCTTCCCTCTGGTCTTAGGAAGTGCTCTGCCCCCCCTCAGTATTGACCTTAGGAGTCAGGGTCATGTGACTATAGTGAGGATGGATGCTTTCCAGAAATCCTGGTAAAGCACAACTTCTTCATACCCAGCCACGCTCTGTTCCATTTCTTGTCCTTGTGACTGGTTAAATATTGTCTTTTTCCGTGAAATGGGTTATAGAAGCATCTTTAAAGTCAAGGAGACCATTTAGTCAGCTGCTAAGCCAAGAGTGAAGCATGCCCACGTAGATGTCAGAATGCCAGTGTAAGGACGGTATGTAGGTGAGCTGGAAATCGTGCCCTCTGTGGCTTGAGAGCAGACTGTCCACGTGTTGGCCTGTCTAGGAGTCAGTGATCAGTACTTCCCCTGAACCATGAATTCTGTCAAAATGTCATCTAACTCATTTCCAGTTTTGTTTATTCAATAAGTAATTATTGAGTGCTTACTACATGCCAGGAACTATTGCCTTCATATTGGTTTAAAAAAAAAACCAGTAAGCACACTAATTTAACACATAGGATCTTTGTAAAATAGGTAGGAGTCAGGCATTCTCTTTGTTTTTAAGTTTATATTTATTTATTTTGAGAGAGAGAGAGAGAGAGGAGTATGCGCACAAGCTGGGAAAGGACAGAGAGAGAGGGAGAGAGAGAATCCATGCTGTCAGCATGGAGCCCAATGCGGGGCTCAATCTCACGAGCCATGAGATCATGACCTGAGCTGAAATCAAGAGTCAGATGCAGTGTATGCTTAACTGACTGAGCCACCTAGGCGCCCCAGGCATTATCTTCTTTTAACCTGTTAGTAGAGGTCAAACTCTGTCTGGAGTAATCCAGTAGTTTTACAGATAATCGGGGATGACGCAGGATTAGGCTGCTTTTTGCCTTACTCCTCCAGTCCCTGGCTGCATTTCCCACTGGTGTTTCAGTCTAAGAGGTGTCCAGAGGTGCAGAGTGACAGAACGCAAGATCAGGAATAATGAACTACGTGTTCTTATGCCATCTCACCCCCGCGAGGTGGGGCCAGCTAAATGAGTGTCAGGAAAAACATATCCAGGGAGCGGCAAAGAGGAGTAGCTGGGCCCACTGTCTGTTCCTGTGACTTACAGTCTTTGTTTGAGAAACTTGGAGTCTAGGTGAGGGAAAAGGACATTAAAGATTGCAACTCATATCTACAGCACACTGGGACAGAAGTCGAGAGCCTCGTGTGTAGGTAAGTGAACAGAAGGGAGCTCTGGAGAAAGATAAGGTGTTGGCCCCCATAAAAGATGTTGCAGATCAGTTGAATATGAGCTGGCGTTCCTACAGGAGGCTGTAGGAGGTGGATCATGGGGACTCATGTTCAGGCAGGAGGAAGTAGGAAGAAATAGACTTTTCAGCTAGTGTGTGTTGAGTGCAGGGTGATGATGGGGAGAGGCAGGGGCAGCCGGGAAGGCTGGACACTTTACGAGTGTCACCAAGTTTCATTGCTTAAGAGAACCTGGGGAACAGGGGGTATGTGGTCGGTATTGTTCAGAGCCCTAAGCTCCCCCAAGGAAGCTCCCTGCCCTCAGAGTGTCCTGTAAGCCCTCTCTCTTTGCTGATAAAAATGCTGCCCCAAATCTGGAGATGCCCTCAATGCCAGCAGCATTGGTAGTAGTGGTATCAGGTGCGAGTGTGGATTAGATATTTCTTTTTCTGTTGGATAAATACATGCACATTTGGCACCAACACCTTTGGGATTTCGGGATGGAGACAGGTGTTTCTTCAGTCACCCAGCATTTACAGCGTCAGAAAGATAATAAAGGGAAGGTGCTTTCTGCAGTGCTCAGCATGTTCTGGACAGTCTATAAGATGGACCTTTGCTATAGCAGCTCCACTTTTTCCATGTGGTTTTTCACTTGGACCCATTTGATTACAAGGTCCCAGAGGGTCAGACACGGACCTCTGGCCAGCACTTTAGAGTAATACGCGGTCTCCAGTGGGTGGTGGCACAGCAGGCAGCGGGAAGAGAAGCGGCCACTGGCATTTGGCCTGACCGAGACAGAGTGATACTTACTCAGAGCCTGAAATGGCCGTGCTGATAGGCCCGTCCAGCTCATGGCTCATGGCAGGCTCATGGTTCCACGGGCCGTTTCCTCCAGTAGCCTGTCAAAGTTTTGCTTTGCACAAAACAGGGATTGTGGCTTAGGGGACGTTTAGTCCAGGCGACTGGCCTGCCCCGCAGAGGCCCCAGGGACCTTCCGATGCCACTTTCTGGTATGACAGCTCAGCAGGCCTGTGTCAGCAAGCCCTACATGGCTTGGACAAGATGCGAGTGACTAACGTTTTCCTCACTAGCAGCAGGAATGGATGGGCCTGCTGGGAAGAATGTCTTTGCTATAAACTATCAAAGACGCCTGTCTTCTGAATTGAACCAGCGGGTCTCCTCTCCTGTCTCTTAGTTTATTTCCTTCTTCTTCGGCTTCTTTTTTTTTCAGTCCTTCGGTGGATGATGGGAGGGACCATTTGTTGAGTTTGTGCAGACTCTGAATAGTCCTTGCTCATTGGAGTGTGCAAAAATATGGCAACGACGCAGGTGCTATTGTCTGAAAATGTTTCCAAAGGGAAAGGGAAGAGCTGTTGTTCTGACAGCAAGTGATGCATTATACTAATTTCACAAGGATTTTTTTTTCGCTTGTGTGGTCAGTGAAGAGAATTTTTGGCAGTTGGCTCTCACTTAACTAGATCTGTATACAGCACACTGGAGCCTGGTAAGTGCCTCTGGTTTTTTTTACAGGCAGAGTTTTGGTGCCTAGGGGTCTGGGCTGTGGACAAGCAGGACGTGCCTGCAGGCAGGGAGTGGTCAGCTTGCTCCCAACTCACCAGATCCATGGCTGCGATGCTTCAGTCTGTTCACCCGTACTCCAGCGGAGAGGACCTCTCTCCCCCTTCCATGACAGCCTTGAGGAGTGTGCGTGAATTAGAGCCTTGCTCCAGTTTGGGCAAAGGCAATGGCGGGATGTCCCACAGCTCCAGCAGACAGTGCCAACACTGTTCTCATGTAGAAGTAGTAGGAGCGAGGGTCTTGGGTCTAGTGTTCTGGTCTCCTTAGACCATTTTTCATGTCTGTGAGCAGTTCTATTAAAAATAGAACTGCATCATTCAATGCAAGGGAAAAGTACAAGAAACCCAAGTGGATGGATGAGCCCCAATCATTCACGTGTAGCTTTGGTTGATAATGAGAGATGCACACAGGACACCTATGCATGTGCCCTTAGGTGCTTCATAAGCTCAGCCTTTCGATCATAGGACAGACCCAATGGGCAGTGTTGGAACGAGAGATCTGCTTTTCACCTATGTTAGCCCCCAGTTACTTAGAAGGTTTGCCTCCGTGAGTTTTTGGTAATCACTGTTGTAGACCCAGAAATTCATTTTTTTTTTCCATCCTATCAACCTGAATATTGACGCTCTAGAATCCAGGGAGAGCACACCATGTTTGAAATGGGTAATTGGTAGATATTAAAAGGTTGGAAGAACTCTTTTTAGAATACCTAACAAAAGGAAACAAAACGTTGAATGATAGTGTTAGTTCTTTAAATGTGGTTCCGGGGGGAAGAGAACTAGTATTTCTGTTTTTATCTACTATTGGCCTTGACATTTTATATACTGTTATTTAAAAATCCTCAAAATGCTATGTGATGATACTCTTTTACAAGGGCAAGTTATAAGATGAGGTATACAGTATGTGGGCAATTGGTCCAGGATTGACCAGCTAAGGGGGACAGGATCTGGATTCAAATCCCTAGATTTGGTCTCTAGAGTTGGTCTCTAGAGCAAGGTTTTCACTCTCAACACTTTTTAAAAAATTTTTTAATGTTTATTTATTTTTGAGAGAGAGAGAGAGAGTCAAAGTGTGAGTAGGAGAGGGAGGGAGACAGAATCTGAAGCAGGCTCCAGGCTCCGAGCTGTCACGAGCTGTGAGATCATGACCTGAGCCAAAGTCAGATGCTTAACTGACTGAGCCACCCAGGCACCCCTCACCCTCAATACTCTTGACATTGGGCCAGAGAGTTCTCTGTTATGGGGGCTGCATCACTGGCCTCTGCCCACTGGATGCCAGTAGAATTCCCTGACTTGTGACAGCCAGAAATGTCTCCAGATACTGACCACTGCCAGTCAACAGTGGAGACCCATTGCTCTACTGTCTATTTTTCCCACCACTGCACTTTCAGAAAGAAATTTAGGGGACCCTTAAAGACTATAGATGTTATGGTTCACTTATGTTTATAGTGATTTTTCTTATTATAACTATAATAAAGTCCATTGTGGATGAATTGGAACATAAATTATTTATAATCTCACCACTTTCAACATTTGGTATATTTCCTTCCAGTATCTTTTTCTATGCATATGTATGTAGTTTTGAAAACTCACACTTTTTTATCTGAATTTTTGGACTTAATATTATATCAGGAACCTTTTGTATGTCATTTAAAAATCGCTATAATTATGTTCAGTAACTGCATTATATCCTCTTATATGTTTATACCACAGTTCAGTTAAGCTTTTCCCAAATGTTGGACATTTAGAGTTTTTCCAGTTTGTCCCCATCATAAACATTGCTTCAGTGAACATATTTGCACATAAATCTTTTTGTAGACTCCTGATAAATTCTTGAGGGTATATATTTCTATGAAAATAAAAATTGGGTCAAGCTTCTATTTTTAGGCTCCATTTCCTCCACACTGTCACATTGCTTTCTGAAAACGTTGGGCTAACCTGGCTGCTTTTTCCTATCTGTTTGTGGGAATCTTGTCTCACTGGTTAGTTAACTAAGATTACCTTTCTTAATCTTTTCATTTGACAGGCAAAAATAACACCTCATTGTTGTCATTTGCATTTGTTTGATTACCAACAAAACTGACCATCTTTCTGTGTATTATATAACTATGTGCTTATTCTCTGAAATATTTGTTAATGAGATGTATTGCTGGTTTAGTAAATCTAAACGTGTCTCACAACTTCAAGATTTGCTACTTTCTTCACAGTTCAGACTTAGAGCTGAAACTCCTTATGCTTTTTTTAAGTAGCCGTAGAGGGAGACGCAGAGCAAGAGCTGGGAGAAGAGATGGAAGGGAATGTTTGTGTATAAATTGTAGATTACCTAACAAGAATTCATGAATCCTGAACTTGAAAAGTGGAGAGACTGGCTTGTGCATGAGGTCCCCAGACTGAGAAATGGTACAAATACCTGGTTGGGGATTTCTTGTGATGGCCACCAGGTGGTGCCATTGGCTCAGAACGACTTCGTTTCTCTGGTGTGGGAGGGTTAGGGAGGGGTATTGATACATATATTCACTAGGTGAATGAGGTGATAAGGAGGCCAAGTGCCAGTCACACACATAGGACATTCTCTAGTCAGCGTTTGTAACTAATCATGGGTTGGCACCCTGCACCTGCATGTGTGGGTGATTTTTATCACTTCCAAAAGATATCCCATTCCCTGTAGCCATCATTCCTCCAACCTCCACACCTCCTCCCCACTGGTAGCCACTAATCCAATTTCTGCCTCAGTGAATCTACCTACTTTGGACATTTCATATAAATGTACAAATGTCTATGAAATATAGGACATACAATAAGCGATCTTCTGTGATAGGGCTGTTTTCTGATGGTTATTATTTCCCCCAGCCCACACTACTCTGGTTTACTTTGTGGGAAGAGACGTCAGGGTAGTTAGTTGATTATTTCAAGTGCTGTAGCATTCACAGGCCTTTTAGGACAAAGAAAACTACCTAGAACAGTGATTTTCTGACCTGATAATAAGAATCACTTGGGAAGCTTTTAGATGTAACAATTCCTGGCCCCCAATATCTCCAGAAATTAAAATTTGGTAGTTCTGGGAAGTTGGGCTGCATAGGATTTTTTGTTTTTTGTTTGTTTTGTTTTGGCGCTCCAGGTGATTCTACCAATAGTCTAACTGTCAGCAATGGGGAGTAAGGTCGTGGAGAAAAGGAAAGCTGCTTTTGAACAGAGATACGAGAATAGAATGGCCTTTCCCTGCAGACTGGATCCACCAGCTGCAGCTTTAAATGCAGTGCATCTCCTGAGAAAGCAGCTGTACCCTCGTCGTCTGCCACATTGCATGCTACAATGCTGGTTCATGTCAGTGTCATCTTTGACTCAGCATGACAACAGTGCATATTTGAAGGCCAGCAAAGCCGATGACATCAGCCTTATTTACTGTTCAGCTGGCAAATATGTGCAATGTGGTATAGCTAAGGGTACACCGAATTAGAAGTCTGAGGCTTGCCACAACGTTGTACTGAATGCCCCCCGAGGGCCGTTGTGACATCCGGTGAGAGTAGGGTGTGAGATGTGGCACATGACATGAAGCAGGGTAGTGAGTCCCAGGTCCGCATGGGACTTTAGAGGGCATCTTGGCCACCTGATCAGTTCATAGTAGAGAAGACTGTGAGCCGTGAGAGGGAAAGTTCCTCACTGAAGGTCATACACCAGCTGTTAGTACAGTCAGGACTAGGGCTAGGGTCAGATCCTCTGCCTCTTTCTCTTTTCCCACTCTGCCTTACTCCACCACATCTCTCCCTTTTGGAATCAGAGGAATCGTATCCAACCACCTTTCATTTTCAGAAGTGAGGAAACCCAGGCCTAATTTGTCCAATGTTCCAGAGCTAATTGATTTATATTTGCTTTGGATGAGTAGGAGTTACAATGATGACAGATGAAAAATCCAAGATGGCGTTCATGGATGGCTTTTAAGAACAGCCCAGAGCAGATCCAAGTTTTATGAGGCCTGAAGCTTATGCAATTTAGAAATCCTCTTTAAGAAAAATAATACAAGGTCACAAATGCAAAATTAGGTCCAAGGCTTTGGAAACCGCCTGTGCAAATGAGGGGCTTCATTCTGAATCTTACACTTCATGTTTCACTGTAAACCCACCTCTAAGAAAAGCAATAGCAAATTCCCTGGGCATATGTGTTCTACCAGATTCTTTCATTTATATTAATAATGTGCGTCCTGCTGAGAACCAGTTAGTTTACCTCCAGTTGCACGGCATTGAGGCTGTTCTGTCAACAAATATGTACTGAGGGTCTGTTCCACATAAAGAATGCTGAAGGAGACAGACGGAGGTGAGGAAGCTGGAGGAGATGAGTCTTGAGCACATAGCAACTGCTGATATGTCTTCTTTCCCCGCTGTGGGACTGTGGTCTGGGCCAGGAGTGCCTAAGGGAGCCTAGCCTCTGTTTCTGTCCCCCAGTTTTGGTCTCAGAGCATCTTCCTCCTCAGATGTTCTTCTCTATCAAATGGGGAATGGACCTCAACATGACTGAAAACCCTTTGGGGTTTCTGGATGGAAAACCTGTCCTGGTTTAAATGTCATTTCTATGGCTGGGCAGCCCCCACCCCCACCCCCCACCCCTCACCAAGTCCCTTAAATATCATATCACCACCTTGAAATGAATTAAAAGTGCATTTATTCATCAGGGCCACTTTCCCCCAAAATGTACGCAGTGCCATTGAAATAACTAGAATAACATGAGTACCCTGCACAATCTCTGTGCATATTATCAAGAAATTTATTTTATTTCCGTTTTGTTAAGTCATCTTCACACAATTCTGTTTATTTAACTGATCACGTTTGCATTAACTCCTATACTTAAAAAAAATCCTGGTTTCTGCCACTTTGTGAAAGATATGACGTGGAGATAGAAATAAATCTAAGGTTGGGCTGCCTGAGTGGCTCAGGCGGTTGAATGTCTGACTCTTGATTACAACTCAGGGTCATGGGATTGAGCCCCATGATCCCAGGTTCGTGGGATTGAGCCCCATGGAGGCTGCTTGAGATTCTCTTTCTCCTTCTGCCCCCATCCCCTACCCCCACTCTCTCTCGAATGAGTGAATGAATGAATGAACGAACAAATCAATCCAGGGTCAGGAGGGGAACGACTTCAATGGAAGGTGTTTTTGTTATGTTTCCTTTATTTCATTTACTGCTACATTTAGTTTTTTTTTTTTTTATATGAAGTTTATTGACAAATTGGTTTCCATACAACACCCAGTGCTCATCCCAAAAGGTGCCCTCCTCAATACCCATCACCCACCCGCCCCTCCCTCCCACCCCCCATCAACCCTCAGTTTGTTCTCAGTTTTTAACAGTCTCTTATGCTTTGGCTCTCTCCCACTCTAACGTCCTTTTTTTTTTTTTTTTTTTTTTTTACATTTAGTTTTTATTGAATTCCTCTGGAGGAATGAAGAGCCGAGCTGCCAAGTCCTAAGTCCCTTTAGGTAAAACCAAGTATTGCTTGTGTCTTACCAATATTTCCCTTTCCATTGGTGAGGGAAAAGGATGAGGCCCTCAGTATCACCCACTTTTACTGTCATTTGGAGACAAACCTTGTGGAAGTTGAAAGGGCGAGGAGGCATTAAAGCCTGGGGCGGTTAACAACATTGTCTTGAAGGGCGGTAGGCATGGACGGTTCCCAGCCGAGTTGAGGAATGGCCAGTTATCCCTGATGTCACAACCAATGCCATCATTCTTGTGTCCCTCCCTGCTTTGAATCATGGATTTCAAACATCCTCAAAAGCTCTTCCCTGGTAATTCCAAAATTCTTAACAAATCAGTGCTAGGAAAAAATAAACAAATATGCAGAAGAGCAGAAAGATAATTAGGATATGGTTTTAATTAAAAATTTTAAGTTTTTCTTCTCAAAATCTCATATAAGCCACTAAATATGAAAAAGCAAACTTCTGGATAGAAAAGCAGTCAAGACCATTACCATCAGAGATTTTGAATTATATAATAAACAAATAGCTTATTCTTTTCTCATTACAATCAAGGGAGTCGAGTCATGGCTATAATTTTAAAACAGTGAATGGCTGTCTATGGAATTAGACTTACCCAGGGATATATCACCCAAGAGGCAGACATAGCCTCCACTGGCCTGTGAATCAGTGAACCTGCTTGCTATTATAGCACTTCTAGTAAAGGGACTACCAAAGAAACACATCTAGTGGGTACTCTCAAACTGCCTGAGATAGGTCAGAACCATTTGGATGCTTGCTCAAACACAGTTACCTCATGACTATCCACTTTGCCAATTATCCAGGCCCATTTTAACGTTTGTTTGTTTGTTTGTTTGTTTATTTATTTGAGACAGAGCATGAACGGGGGAGGGTCAGAGAGAGAGAGGGAGACACAGAATCTGAAACAGGCTCCAAGCTCCGAGCTGTCAGCACAGAGCCCGACGCGGGGCTCGAACTCACGGACCGTGAGATCATGACCTGAGCCGAAGTCAGATGCTCAACCGACTGAGCCACCCAGGCGCCCCTATCCAGGCCCATTTACCTCTGTTCCCGTTCTGCTGGCCCTTTGGCTATCTCTGTGTTTATTGACATCAGAACCAAGGGGATCAAAGTGAACATTTATTAAGTGCTGTTTGTGTCAGTTAATCTTCTCAAGGAAGTATTATCATCAGCCCTGTTTTACAGAGAAGGAAAATGAATATTCAAATAGGTAAGATCTTTTGCCTGGGATCACATAAGTTTCTAAGTATAGAGCTCGTGCATTGTCAAACGATGACCACTTAATATTTGCCAGAATCCATGCAAAAAGCCTTTTACCTTTTTAAATAAATAAAAAGTATTTTATTTTATTTTATCCTCTCACCAGCCCCTTAAGATTAGCATTACTTATATCCTCATTTTACAGTTGAGGTCTTACAGCTGGTGTGAGGGAGCCGAGATTCAAACTCAAGCACATGGATCGCAGAGACTGTATTTTTGCCCCCCAAACCTCCTCTATGAACCTGAGCTATCCAAACTGGACACCAGCCACATGGGGCTACTGATCACTCAAAACGTGACTGGTTTGAATTGTCATGTGCCCTAAGTATAAACCACACACCAGATCTTCAAGATCGTTCAAAAAAAAAAAAAATGCAAAATATCTCATCCGTCATTTTTTACATTAATTACATGTTGAAATGACAATATTTTGGATATATTGGGATAAATAAAGCAAATTACTAAATTTAACTTGTTTCTTTGTACTTTTTGAAATGAGGCTAGTAGACAACTTAAGTCCACCTGTGTGGTTCCCATTATATTTTTACAGGACAGTCCTACAGTTTACTATTCCAAGTAAGGAAGGACTGTGAAATTTACTTAGGCCAACATTGTTTCTCGGCAGATGTTCTAGTTAAAATTTTAGTTGAGGGCATAGCTGGAGAGCCTGAAGCCATTTCAAAATTTTTTTAAATTATTTTTTAAAGCTATTTTTTAAAATGTCTTACAAATGTATGTGTTAAATGTGAGTCTAGATTTATTTGTGAATTTGAATTATGCTTTCTTTATCCCTATTACCGTTTGTGGGTAAGAAAGATTGTCACTGAAAAAAAAAACGTTTATTTATTTTGAGAGAGAGAGACCACATGCACCATGTGTGCAAGCAGGGGAGGGGCAGAAAGAGGGAGAGAGAGAACCCCAAGCAGGCTCTGCACCATCAGCACGGAGCCCAACGCAGGGCTCGATCCCATGAACCATGAGATCATGACCTGAGCTGAAATCAAGAGTCAGATGCTCAACTGACTAAGCCACCCAGGCGCCCTACCATTTTTAAGGTTCAGAAGAAGCATGTGAGTTATAATTTCAGTGTCTACCACACATGGGGTGCCTCACCTGCCTGAGTATGTGTTGCCAGATGCCTCTCTTCTAGACCCCGTTAGTGTGAGTTGTCTGCCACTTTCCACACAGCTTTGTGACCCAAACACCTTTGTGTCTCCTTCAACATGCCATTGGGCCCTCACCCCAGGCATGGTACCTGGCACTTAGCTGACACTCTAATAAGGAGCTAAGCGGTTTTTGTTGTTTTTGATGTTGTTTTCTTCTTTTTGTTTTGTTTTGTTTTCTTAAGTTAGTTGACATACAGTGTAGTCTTGGCTTCACGAGTAGAACCCAGTGATTCATCTCTTACATGTGACACCCAGCGCTCACCCGAAGATGTTGTTTTATTCTTACTAATACCAGGCAGAGATTATGTGGATACAAAAAGAAGAAGTTGGGAATATTTGTGTGAGGTAGGAAAACTACAGGCCAGGGAAACTGTACCAGAGGGTTGTAGAAGATTCCATCTGATTGAACTTCCCACCCCCACCTCCCCAACACACACACCACCTGTTTTCCTTTCCCAGGGCTGGAATTAAAAAAAGAAGAGGGGGGCTCCTGGGTGGCTCAGTCGGTTGAGCATCTGACTTCGGCTCAAGTCATGATCTCACGGTCTGTGAGTTCGAGCCCCGCGTCAGGCTCTGTGCTGACAGCTCAGAGCCTGGAGCCTGCTTCAGATTCTGTCTCCCTCTCTCTCTGCCCCTCCCCCACTCATGCTCTGTCTCTGTCTCTGTCAAAAATAAAAATAAATATTAAAAAAAAAAAAAAAAGAGGGGCATCTGGGTGGCTCCGTCGGTTAAACCACAGATTCTTGGTTTCGGTTCAGGTCATGATCTTGCGGTTTCGTGGGTTCAAACCCTGCATCAGGCTCTGAGGTGAGAGCATGGATCCTGTTTGGGATTCTGTCTCCCTCTTTCTGCCCTTCCCACACTCGCGCTGTCTCTCTCTCTCTCAAAATAAATAAATAAATGAAAAAAATAATTAAAAAAAGAAGAAAAAGGTAATAACTGCTAGAAAATTGGAAACAGTAAAGTGTGTCCTACAAAGAGATCACTGTCCAAAACAAATGTTTACACTAGCTATTTATAAAAGACACCTACTGGGGTGCCTGGGTGGCTCAGTCAGTTGAGCATCCGACTTTAGCTCAGGTCATGATCTCACAGTTTGTGGGTTTGAGCCCCGCGTCCGTCTCTGTGCTGACAGCTCAGAACCTGGAGCCTGCTTTGGATTCTGTGTCTCCCTCTCCTTGCCCCTCCCCTGCTTAATCTCTCCCCCACCACCTCTGAAAAATAAATAAAAACATTAAAAAAAAAAAAAACACCTACTTATTTACAGCAGCTTTGGATGGAGAAAGGGAAGTAGGGAGTCAATAGTCAATGCAGGCACCAGTTTGTTAGGCCAAATGAGACATTTCTTTGTCATGGCCCAGAAGGCCTTCCCTGACTCACATCAAGTCCCCTTGTCTTCATTTATAGGTGCGTAGAGCAGGAACTGCCATATGAGACAATTCTGTTTCTGAGCCCACATTCCCAGTCCAGGCCAGAGTGCTGCTTCCCCGGCCAACACAGACCTCAGAAAGGAGACTCTTGAGAGCAAGTCAGCTGATAGAAGAGGGCTCTGCCCGGCTCCCCTACCTCCATCTCCATCCTGTCCAGAGCGGGCCCATCTCGGTCTCTGCTACCCTTTATCCACACCCCCTTCTCAGCCATGTGTTCCCAGTGATGTGCCTCCCTGTAAAGTCCAGGCTGTGGAGAAGTCCATCCTCAAATGAAACCATCAAAGAGCTTTGAGTCTGGGCCCACCTGGATGGCTCAGTCAGTTAAGTGTCCACTCTTGGTTTCGGCTCACACATGATCTCACAGTTCGTGAGTTCAAGCCCCACATAGGCTCTGCGCTGACAGCACTGAGTCTGCTTAGGATTCTCTCTCCCTCTCTCTCTCTCCCTCTCTCTCTCTCTCTCTCTCTCTCTCTCTCTCAGAATAAATAAGTAAACTTAAAAAAAAAAAAGCTTTGAGTCTGGGACAGAAGATCACTTATGCTGTCATATGTCTTGGTGTTGACATCGTCTGTTGGCTCTCCCTTTCCTTGCTTCCCTGTGTCCCAGGCTTCCGTGGACCTCCTTTATCTTTTCTCTTTGTGTTGGACACTATCTCCTTGCACACCCATCACTAATTATAAACCTCCTAGCCATTTACTTGGCTCTGGTCTGGCCCCTGATGTCCTACTTGAGTTGATTTCTGCCTGCCTTCCAGGACTGGCACTGCCACTGTCCTTTTCCTCACCCAAGAACCTGTACTGTCCCGCTTGTCTCTTTAGGTGGCACATCAGGGGGCTGGGGACTCCTGGGAGGGAAGTCACCACTTTAAGTTACAGTGATTACCACAGAGATTCTCTGAGGTGCAAACATGTCACATAGGAGCAAAGTAGCACGTGGTAGTTAGTACTCATTATCTTTAGTGGAGAACCTTACCTAGAGGAGTGACACACGGACTTGTCACGTCTTTGAGAACAGAGATGTGGGGTGCGGCTCTGGACAAAGGGCATCATCCATCAAGGGGAGCTCAGAAAGGAAGATGAAGTTGGGAGCTTTAAATAACTGCAGCCAGCAGCAGTCTAGATAGGACCAGGTGCTAAAGGGCCTGAGTTTGTATCTTGACTTCTTTACATTTTTCTCCATGTCCTGACCCAATCTCAACCCCTACCACAATTTTTCTTCTATGTCACATTATTTTTTCAACAGTAATTGATACCTCGATTTAAGCTCCACTCTGACGCCCAGTTAAGTCATATAATTTCAGCAAGAATCATAGAATAAAGGTTTTAAGGATCCCAAATGGGTCTGAACCTCAGTACAAAAACATACTTGGCCTCCATACAAATTGCCAAAGAGAGACTTCACTCCGGGCAGCAAATAAAGTTATATGAAGGGATTAAAAGTGCTACTGCAAATTACCTATTAAAGTGGCTTTTTCAAAAACCTACAAAATTCACAGCTATCCTCAAAGTGCCTCATTTTCAAATTAATGTATCTTATTCTAATTTGGGGTTTTGTGCCAAGGTGTGGGGGGTGGGAGGGGTGGAGCTTTTAGTGGCTGCAGAATTAGTTAAATTCACAGAATAAAATTTGAACTTTAGCAAATGAGCAAACAGCCAAAACAAACACCACTTTGGAAAAAAATACACATTTTCTTCTTTTGAAAAGCCAGCAGTGCCTAAGCAAAATACCTTAAAAGTGAACTAAAAAGCTTTTCTAGAATAAACAACTCTGCTTGTGATCCTAAATTGGGAGCATATGTAGATGTGAAACCCACAGATGCGGTACGCTTCGACTCCGAGTTGCTGCCTTCACTGTTTGCGTGTCTCTGAGAAGATGATGATAATGTGGCCTTTGGTCCCAGAGGAGCCTGAGTTTTTTTAGATCCTAGTATGAGGGCGGAAGCAGAAGAAGAAAGGAAAGGAATGAAAACAAATGCCTTACGAGACAGAATATCTGAACAAGGAATTTTATTTTGCTTCTCTGACAGCAGTTTCAACTCCGGTCGGATCTCTCCTGCACCTTTAGGAGGGTGCCAGTCAAGTGCGATCATGATAATGATGATGTCGACCACAATGATAATGTGGGCTACTCGGGGAAGTCCCTGTGAGGGACCAGGCTGGCACTCAGAGCATTAGGATGGTTCTAGCAAACTGCCCGGACCAGCCCCCTGCCCTGAGGCAAATCAGTGAATAAGCCAATTCAGCAGAACTAGAATCATTCCTTTGTTTTTCTGAATTACCAAATGCTGTGTGCTTTGGGGTCACTTGTCATGGGTTTAGAGAATGTGGATTTTGCAACATAAGTCCTCACCATTCTAAACAGCTTCAACTAAATTCCGTTACCAACGAGGAGGAGAGTTGAGGCCATAACACCCATCTCCAACGGTATAAACGAGTCTGTGTTCATCGCCTCATTCTCTCACATGTATTACTCTGTCCCCTCAGTGCTCATGGTCTCCTCCACAAACTGGCACTGACATCAGATATGTGTTTGTGTGGACGTGTTTTATCCCCTATCACTGCATGACAATTCTTAAGAGAAGGGATTATGCCACCTGGGAAAGAATGGAGGATGCCTGCTCTGAAAAGAAAATGAATAGGGTGAGTCCAGGTAGTAACTTAGTTGCTAAATTTTAAGTAAAACTTACCCACTTAGTTTTAAGTGGATGAGGTGGCATTGCTGTTAACAAAAAGTTCAACTGTTTTGAGCCCCTGTTGCTCAGTGCCTCAGATACAGAATTGTGATCATCAGAATGAAGAAATCATAGGATTGTTAATTTGGGCTCTGTTAATTCTGCTGTTAGGAAGTATTGATTGGATCATAAAAGTGGCCAACATTTATTGAGTGCTTACTACATACGTACCAGGCAGCGAGCTAAGCATTTTGCATATAATCTCTTATTTGATCCCCACAAGCATACTATCCCCAAGTTCAAAAGAAGGGACTTAAGATCCAGAGAGATTGGGGTAGTCTCAGATGTGTGACAGAATGTGGACTTGAACCCAGAATCCTAACAACAGGAAGCTAAAAAAGGTTCTTGGTATAAAAGGTGCTGTCCTTTCTGAGGGTCCTCACTAAATGAAAATTAGCTGCTTTTCAAAAACATGTTTGATTTGGGACACTCTCATTTCTTACCAGGAACCAAGGTAAAAATGCCTTAATATAACAGAGTTCATTTTGAGGAAGCACACATAGAGAAATTACTCTTTATCTGTTCTTCTTTTTGGCTCATTTAAATGATTTAGCCCGTAGGAAGCAGAAAGGTGAATGTTAGACATCTAACATTTTAAAATCCCACCCTGAAGGTGACCAGTTTTTTCAGGTATCCCCCCCCCCCCCATTAATAAGAGCTAAGTTGTGTGTCTTTCTCCAGCTCTTTTCTCCATGCTTCTGTGTTCTTTGCTGCCGTGCAGGCAATCAGGTGTAGCAGAGCTACTTGAATGTTGTACTAAGGAGAAAGCCAAGGTGTGGATTATACGGGAAGTGACAAGTTAGTCCTCCCATCTTCGAGAAGCGATAGTACTTTCTGTAAAAATTATGTATTTGCCTCAAATGTGGGGACGAAACAAATCTTGCAGGCCCTTCCTCAGGGTGGCCCTCAGGATCTCCGAGGATGTGGGCTTCTCTTTGTCCCCTCGTGGCCACCTTGGTGCTGCACGCTGGCTGTGTCCCACGTCCTCCCTTTGCATGCCTGCCCTGCGGTCTCTGAAGCCAGGTTCCACTCCACATGTGCCCCATTTTACTCTGCCTTCCTCCAGCCCCGCTCTCAATCAGGAGTGTGGGGGAAAACCAAAGCCAGGCAGCTTTCACTGGAATCACCTATGTGATGCTTCTGTGTCCCAGACCATTGACAAGAGGTGGTGGCTTTGTAAATGATGTATGGGGACACGCAGGAGGAACGAAGGCCCAGACCGCAGGGTATTTTTAGCGTCTGCTGTTTGTGGTGACCTAAGTGAAAACTGCTGGCTCCTGTCCCTTCAGCTGAATGGCTGGTATTCAGAAGAGCGTGCCCACTCCCTGCCAGACGCAGCTCACGGAGCTGCCTTTTTATGAGGTGGCTGACAGGCTCCTTGGCACCAGGCTGCCCGGCCACAAGTCTCCTTTATTGCCCAGCACGGATGCCCGGTGGTGTGGGTCCACGGGCAGCCCTGGTGTGGCACTGCGGGCGGGTGGGGCCGCAGGGGACACCGCCGGCTGTGAGTCTGTCATGGTGTTACCGAATTGTGAGGCAGAGTCCGCAGGGCAGGGGCTGCATCTCGAGGCCCTGAACCCCTGGCACAAGGCTGGCACAGACACCTCCGAACCACAGGAGCGAGGACCACGGTTGGCTCCCCATCCCGGGGTCGTTCTGCTGGGGCCCGGCTGTGGTGGGAAGATGACCCCCCCTGGTCTCTGACCCTTTGGAGCCCCAGAGGGAGCCAGAAAACGTGAGAGCGGCCCCTGTTATTCTGACAGGTCATTCTCCCAACTACTTCTCTGGAGCTAGAGCTGATCTTGGGAAGATGAAAATCCCCTGTAAAGGGTATGGGATGGCTGCATAGGGCCTTTGAGGGGCTCCCCTGGTGCCACGGTGGAGTGGGAACAGTGCTGGGGTCCCAGTCTCCAAATAGCACCAACTTGCTGAGTGACTTCAGGCACGTAACGGTCTCCTAGGACTCGCTTTCTCAGTTATGAGTAGTAATTCTTGTCTTACCTCACTGAAACTTTTTTTTTTTTTAATTTTTTTTTCAATGTTTTTTATTTATTTTTGGGACAGAGAGAGACAGAGCATGAACGGGGGAGGGGCAGAGAGAGAGGGAGACACAGAATCGGAAACAGGCTCCAGGCTCTGAGCCAGCAGCCCAGAGCCTGACGCGGGGCTCAAACTCACGGACTGCGAGATTGTGACCTGGCTGAAGTCGGACGCTTAACCGACTACGCCACCCAGGCGCCCCACTGAAACATTTTTAATGAGGATATAAAAGTACTTTGAAACTATCGAAACTCTAATGGTACCCAAAAGCAATAGTGGTGCAGGACCCCATTTATCTTCTTCAAGTCTGACCTTGACTTACCAAAACTGTGCCCACCAGTTCCAGCCAGGAGGGACTCTTGGATTTTGGTGTGAGGGCATCAGGCTCTGTGAAGGACATCACTTGTGAGAACTTCCCTTCAAGACCAAAGTATTGACTTCTAATTCTCACAGGATTCGTTGAATGAGAAAGGGTGCAATGGGATCGTTTCCTTACGAAATGTGAGCAAATGCCTCTATAATTAGAATAAAACTTTCAATAAAAGGATGTCAACAGTAGCCACAGCTCTTTTATCTGAAATCTCAAGTGGACTTTAGATGCCTCACAGCAGCCACCTGGATGTCACAAATTCTGTGACTGTCTATCAGAGATAATTTAATCTTATTTTATGTATAATTCGAATAAGTCTGGCTCTCTCTCTTTCTAGCCGCTTATCACTGAAAGTGTCATGTGTGAACTGACAACATCATCATTACCCGGGAGCTTGTTAGAAATACGCTCTCAGGCCCCACCCTACCTTGTTCATCAGAACCTGCTTTTTGAGAAGATCCACACGTGATTTACGTGTGCGGTAAAGCAAATTAGAAAAGGGAATTTGCAGGACGTAGGCCCGCTCTTTATTTATATACGTATATACTTCTTTGTGAAAAGGATCTGGGATGACTAGGATTAACAGCTTACAAAGGAGGGAGGGGATGAAGAGCTGTAAAAGCCACAGCAGCTGGGACCGTGTAGTAGGGTGATATCACTGTGCGCACTTCCTTACTCTGAGAACACACTCTGTTGCATCACAATATAGTCATTGATATTGACAATGATGGTCCCAACTTATCAAGAGGAGGGAAAGTCACATTCCAAGGCCACTGTTTAAAGTCTTTACCTAAAATTCATAGTGAACATTTTCCTTTAAAATGGTTAAATAAATGAATCTGGATGTTAAAAAGGGGATGCTTCAGTGATGTGGATACTATATGGAAAACCACATTCTCCAGGAAAGAGGTACGTAAGATGTCACAATAATTGGAAACTTCACTCAGGTTTTTGTTTTGTTTTGTTTTGTTTTTTTAATGCATGACATTGAGGAAAGTCAAATGACCTCAAGGTAAGGTGTGATACCAGAGATTTACGCTATAACTAAACAACTCAACAACTCAACTGATGCAACAAAAAAAGCCCATGACTGTTTGGAGGGCAGTTTTAAATTAACCAGAAAGAAAGCTAGTACCGGGGCGCCTGGGTGGCGCAGTCGGTTAAGCGTCCGACTTCAGCCAGGTCACGATCTCATGGTCTGTGAGTTCGAGCCCCGCGTCAGGCTCTGGGCTGATGGCTCAGAGCCTGGAGCCTGTTTCCGATTCTGTGTCTCCCTCTCTCTCTGCCCCTCCCCTGTTCATGCTCTGTCTCTCTCTGTCCCGAAAATAAATAAACGTTGAAAAAAAAAAAATTTAAAAAAAAAAAAAAAAGAAAGCTAGTACCTTTCCTGGATAAACGAATATTGGAGGTGCGGGGCCCAGCTGGTGGTCCTCGGGAGTCTTGCTGAGAGCTGCCATGTTGACATTGCACACGTCCATGGGGGGGAAGCAGAGATGAGGTTGACCAGATAAGCCAACTGAATGAAACAAGAGAATTGCCAGTCTAAAAGCGACGTACAGAGGAGGGAGAAACCAGGCACAAGGCAGGGGATGGGGATGCAGAAAAGAGCTGAAAGCTGTTAGAGAAGTCCCCCAAGATGTGGAAAAGTGCCTCCACAGATTTTTATGGAGAGTTCCAGCACAGTCCAAGAAGGAGACTTAACAGCTTTGGCCCGGATCAGACCAACCTGGGTCTTCTTCTCCTTCTTCCCCACTCCCTGCTTCCATTGCCCCTGAACAGTACAGCTGACTGACACTTTACTGCCATAACAATGCAAAGAAAATCTGATGGCCTAGAGCTTGAGAATGAACAGCTGCATGGTACCAATTTTATTAAAGGAAGCAAAGTTTATATAAACTGAGCCGAAAACCTATTTGGCAAGAATTAAATATTTTCTTTTTATTCTAGAGACGTTTGTGGAGTGCTAGGATGGAAACAGACAAATTAAGTATCATCACAGGATAGAATTAATTAATTGCCTGAAATAAATTTAAAGCTGTAGTGAAAGATCGTGTCTTTACTGATGGCATTATTTTCTCCATTCGGGGGCCTCTACACTTTGGAAACCTCATGGGCTCTTGACTCCTCTTCCCCTTGTGCACTGTTTGAAATCTTTCTTTTTTTCTACTCATGTTGTGGCCACCCTAACCCTAGTCCTCGTCGCTTCACCCCTGAGTTTCAGCAGTGGCCTTATAGCAGGGCGTCTAAACTTCCTTCCAGTCTACCTTTGTATAGTGTGGTCTTCAGAAGGACACTTGGATACAGTGGCTCTGGAGTAGGGGCATTGGAATTTTTAAAAAATTACTCGTGTGATTCTGATATGACCTTTAGGTGGGAGCGAGGGCTTTAAATTGATGCTAACTTAACATTCTATGTGACATCCAATTATTACATCGCTCTCCTGCCTGGAAAGTGTCATTGCTATTTATTGCTGTATTAATTCATACTTTTCTGCTTGGCATCGGCCTTCTCCCCTCCCATCCAGCTCCTCCCTTCCCCAATAGTGCTCATCACTGATGTTCAAACATTCCTTGCTTGCACCTATTTCTGTGTTGTCATTTGTGGTCTTTCCTTTGCCACCTGCAAGGATGGATCCTGTCTTTCATGAATCAACTCAAGGGTCACCTCTTCCATGGATGTTTTCCTGGCAGATTCCCTGTTTCCTGAATTTCACCTCTTTTGAAGTTTATACCATAATGAATTATGTCAAGGGATGTATCTTATCGTAGATCACTGTTTCATTGTGGTAGCCTTGAAGAACCTAGAATGAAGAACCAGTTAGAGAGCTTGAACCATGTCTTTTACATTTACGTGTTCAACAGCACCTAACGTAACCAATGGTGTGTTCCTCCCTGCAAAAAAGTCATCCGTGTCCTACATGTGGGTTAGATGTTTCTCTTGTCATATGCGTGACATCTTGCTGTATCCCAGTTACATTATGAGTGCATTACAACCCTGCATTTCAAGGGTGTCCTTCTTTGTGTATCCTTTGTCATCTGTAAACTCTGTGAAAGCAGGACCCACATTTACCTGGTTCATCACTGACCTTCCAGCACTTTTAGTCCAAGTCTTGATATGTGGTGTGTGCTCAATACATATTCTTAAAACTGACTAATTAATGATTTTAAAATATGTGTTTGGGGGGCACCTGGGTGGCTCCGTCGATTAAGCGTCTAACTCTTGATTTCAGCTCGGGTCATGATCTCACAGTTCTTGAGTTTGAGCCCTGAATCTGGCTCTGCGCTGACAGCAAGGAACTTCTCTCTCTCCTCTCCAGAGAGAGGAATTCTCTCTCTCCCTCTCTCTCTGCCCCCCCCATAAATAAACTTAAAAAAATATATGTGTTTGGTTGAAACTATGATAGATGGAAGAAATAGCATCCATCACATCATAACGTGTTAATTGACCTGGTTTCAGGTAAAATAAATTAACATAATCTAAACGTAATGAACCAGATAACCAGCATTTGGTTGCAAACTCAACTATATCATTTTTCTAATTATTTCCTATCTGTGGTTTCTTGTCTATAACATTTAAGCTCCTGGAGAGCAAAGTATAGCATTTGTTACTTCCATGTATCTCCCACAGTCCCTACCTCAGTGTTTCTTGATTCGATGTCATTAAATGTAGTTTTAAAAGAGCCTGTGTTATAATGTATCTGCTTGGTGCTGAACATCTGCTTCCTAACAAGTGCTGCATTCATTTTAATGGCACTGGTGCACAGAGGTAAACAGAGCCTTGGCAGGCCTTCCATAAAGGAAACTGTGTTTGCTTCCTTCATTAATTACTAATGGAGCATTAAGAAGACATGTATTCTCCCTTAAGCCAAGTTGGATAATTCCTGGCACTTAAGGCTAGGGTGCTTTCAAAAGTTGAGACATGTATTCACACAGCAGAAAGCATGCCCTATGGCAAGCACAGGGGTGGCTCCACTGCCAAGACCGTACAAAGCTTCAAATATATCAGTACCAAGTGTACTGTGCTGTCCGTTGGACCTTTTGCAAGTCTTGGGTTAATGTGGGATAATAAATATAAATCCCTAGAATGTCTCTGAAGGCAGGCATCACAACAAGACTTGGAAAAACCACCAGAAAGATACATAAAGTTACAAATAAAAGGATGATCAAAGATTTACCAAGCAAAACAACAGAATGAGAGTGGCAATGATAATAGAAGAAAGATGATTTGTGAATTAATTTTTTACTTAACAGCCAATTAATAATAATTAAAATAAGAATTTATGTTCTCGAATGTGGCAACTAACACAGCATCAAAATGCTAAGCAAAAACCGCAATAAGAGATTGAGAGATTTATTGGTAATAATAGATTTTAACACATAACCATCAGAGTAGGATGGGTTAAGCCATCAGATTATGATAGATATAAAAATACATCTCATTTTAAATATTTACATGGATATTTTCAAAAAAATATGTTTTTTTAATGCGGAAATTTTGCAGGCTACTCATTCTCATTACAAAATAACGAATTATAATATAAATGTAAATGAAACAATCCAGCCACATGATGATATCTATATTTGGGGGCTAGAGGAATTTGAAATTAAAGGAGGTACAATTATCCTTTTAAGGATAAACTTTAATCAGACGTAATAAATTAAGACAGAGTAATACAAAGTCACTTCAAAGACAGTGTGATTCCTAAGACACTAAGATCTAACCATGATTGTACTGAATATATTAGTATTTCCAAAGAAAAAAATGTGTCATTCCATAGGGGAGCTGGTTCAGTCAAAAAAGCAAAAAAAAAAAAAAAAAGTGTCAAAGCAATAACCTTGGCACAGCTCCTCCAGGGGAAAAGGGTGCCTCATCCAACTGGACTGAAACAATATAACCTATTGGCAAGACTGTCCTCTCTGGAGGTACAAGTGTGGCTCTTGTAGCCTGATTTTGGTACTAAATTCATGCACACCAACCAAGGCACCTTTTGGCTCTTCATGTATAGGATGTACAAGTCATTAAGAGAGCTATGTCCCAATAAAATTATTAAATAGGAATTCATTCCAAGAAAAGTCTGCTTTAGTGCTGGTAAAGTAAGCTTCCTGAACCTTATAGGATATTAAGTCTACAAGAAGATAAAGAGTCTCGAAATTGGCATACGTTATGTATAAGTAAAGCAAATTACACAGTGTAAGTTGTTTTTATTTACTGCTGTGCCTTGGTGCTCAGAGAAGGTTTGCTATGAAGGAGGCACTTAAATATTTGTTGAAAGAATGAAATAAGTGAGGAAGGGCAGAATTATTTAACAAATGCAGGTGGGATAATCGGTTACTTATTTCATAGGCACTGAAACACGTAAGGACTAAAGAGTTCATGTAAAAACTAGAAAAACTAAAATATCCAAATTTTGGTAGTACTTCTGAAAGGACAACGATTTTGTAAATTTAAAAGGTCAAGAAGAAATCACAAAGGAGAATAACAGCAGTAAATCTGATGACATAAATATTAAAAGCTTATGTTTGCAAAATATTGCAATATATAATAACCAGAATTCAAAGTCAGACAAAATGGGGAAGTGCTGCAGGGAATGTAACAGCCAATGTCTTGTCACCTTTATTATGTAACGTTTTCATGCAAATTGATAAGAGAAACATTAATATTCCAAGAGCTAACAGACAACTTGCATGAAGAAATTAGAGCTCATAAATAAACACATGGAAATATATTTGAGTTGGCAATCAAAGACATTCAAAATAAGACAGTAGTTTTTCTAGACACCTTTTAAATTAGCAAGAAAAACAAAAATTATTTTTATAAAACTCAATGCTGGTACAGATGTTAAAAATGGTGTTCTTATATTTTGTTGATGTTATTTTATAAATTGGTACCTCCTTTTTGGAAAACAGCTTGGCAATATGATATAAGGGGCCATAAAAATATTTATAGCCTTTGACCCAGTAATTTGACTTCTGGGAATCTATCCTGAGAAAAATTAATCCAAAATATGGAAAAAATTAAATTCCTAAGAGTAAATTGGGAAATACTGAATTTCCCACAACAGGGGAATGATTAATATGTTGTGGTAGAGCCACTGCATAAAAAACAAACATAGCCACTTATAATTATGTGACTAGAGACCATGCAGCCACATGGGATGATGCTAGTGCTTTAATATTAAATGAAAAATGAATACACACTTATATATAAAAAGATATGCAGAGGAGAAAGGATTGGAATAAATATAACAAGTTTTAAATGGTTCTACAATGGCAGGAGGACAGTGACTTTTTTTCTTTATTTCATTTCATTTCATTTCATTTCATTTCATTTCATTTATTTCATATCATTTTTATTTTTTTGGAAATGTGTTGTCTTTCAGCCTGTTCTCATACCTGGATGCAATTGCCTCTCTTTCCCTTTCTCTTCCCCTACCCTGCCACCAAATGTCACCCAAGTTCCAACTGGTTTAAGAAGCCCTCCCCATCCTATCAGCCAAATGAAACTCTTCCTTAACTATGCTCCCATAGTCCTGTATTAACACTTCTCTTATGGTATCTCATGTGCCTTGTATGAAAATGATACACATGCAGCAGGTGTCTGTTTCTACAACTAACGCTGTAAGCCTTAAAGGGCAGGAGCTATTTGATTCCTGTTCTCTCCCTCTACAGCATGGATCACAGTGCTCTGCCTGTATGGTATGCCTGAGTAAATATTAGTTGAAATGAATTTAATTGCATTGAAGTAAACTACTCTGATTCCCTGGCAGGTGGAGCTCATGAAGGTCTTCAGCACTTGGGTCCTTTTGGCAACATCCCAAACATTGTGGCAGAGTTGACTGGTGACAACATTCCTAAGGACTTTAGTGAAGACCAGGGTTACCCGGACCCTCCAAATCCCTGTCCCGTTGGAAAAACAGGTAACGGGCATGCCCTTGGGTTCTCATGGATGGTAGATAGAGTCTTTGGGAGGAAATTAAAAATTCTAACATCAGCTACAAATATTCTGAGAAATAGTATTTCTATTCTAATGACCCCCTATGTATTTGCAAGTAGATTGTAATGAGCCACTATGTCTTCATAAGTAGATTGGAAAGAGAAATTTATTCTAAAACCGTTGGTGCATTCTGGTGGTCAGATACACCCACATCAGACTCTCTTGCCAAAGCTTTGCATTCTCTCCCTCTTTAGGAATTGATCCGTTTTTTTCTGCACTTGCTACTATTATAATAACAATGGCGAAAGATTTTCTTCTTTTTGCCTTTTCTATGCTATAGTTGCTTCCCATTTTTACTATCTTTGGAACTTACTAGTTTGTGGATTATCCATGTCCGTCTGTTTTCCTTACTTCCTTTGACAATCATCGTTTCAACCATGTCACAAACAGCACCTATCCCGAAATATTTCTTTGGAGTCAGGAGGTGACATGAGAGACAGGGCCCAGGACGATAAGAAGTTGGTTAACGAAGAAGGTTGAAACTTTCTTTGCTACTCATGTGTCCCTCCCACTTTCCTACTCCCTAATGCCAAAAAGCATGAATGTAAGCGGGCTACACTTATGGTAGGCTTCAAGCAGCTTACCTGGGTGGTTAAGAGTGGTGGCTCTAAACTCAGACTACCTGGAGGCACCTGAGTGGCTCAGTAAGTTAAGCATCCAACTCTTGCTTCCTGCTCAGGTGATCATCTTGAGGTTCGTGAGATCAAGCCCCATGTTGAGCTCTGCACTGATAGCATGGAGCCTAGAATTCTCTCTCCCTGTCTCTATGCTCTTCCCCCTGTTTTTGTGCTCTCTTTCAAAATAAATACGTAAACATTAAAAAAAACACACTGAATTCAAAACCAAGGTCAAGATTCGTGACCTCGAATGAGTTAACTAACCACTTTGCACCTCGGTTTCCTCATTTGCAAAATGGGGGTCGGTGTGGGAATTAAATGAAATTACCCACGTTAAGCACTCGGCGCAGCACTTCCCACAAAGTAAAAAATTCGTTAAATGGCATCCTGATTATAATTGGTTTTGCCACTAATAAATAACGCTCTCGTGGAGCTTGTGTTAACTTCTAGCACCAGAGTAGTCTTTTCCTGCAAGCCTACAATAATAGTGGGTATTTATTATCCCTGCTTTGCATGTATGGAAACTGAATCTTAGAGCATAGCGTGTCCAAGCTTATCTATGTAGCAAGTAGCTGAGCCAAGACTCAAACCCAGGCCTAGCTGATTCAGGACCGTGTGCTCAAACACCATGACATATTGCCTTGCTCACTGGCCCCTCAGATTTTCTTAAACACAATGCAGGCTTTCTCTGAAAGAGGCTTTCCCTGAAAGATATTCCTCCTTTCATTTAGGGTAGGTGTCTGATTTCTGTGGGGTACAGAGCCTCTGCAACAACCAGAGTCACTGGATGTAACCTAGCCAATGTAGAAATACTGGCCCATGACCTCAGGAAAATCTGAATCATTGCACCAAGCCAATCACTTTAGCCACGTTTTACATGCTCATAGCGTTTGGGATGGGTAGAAGGAAAAACCAGTTCAGAATTTGAAGAGCTATAGTCTTCATGGGGATTTGGTTAAACTGATTAGATACGATATGGTACAGTGGTTCTTAAAGTGTGGTCCCAGACCAGCAGCATCAGCATTACCTGGAAACTTGTTGGAAATGCAAATTTTCAGGCCTTACCTCAGACCGACCAGGTCAGAAACCCCTGGGATAGGACCCAGAAGTCTGTATTCTAACCTGCCTTCCATGTGATTCTGGTGCCTGCTAAAGTTTGAGAACCACTGTTGTAGGAGATTGGACAGAGTTTGAGCTGAGAGATCTGAGGTCTAGTCCTAACTGTTGTATGTCAGTCCACTACCCTGCGCCTCAGTTTCTTCATTTGTAAAATGAAGACATAGTCAGTGCCTTAAAGGACATAAATGTTGTTCTAGGTTAACCTGAGAAAGGAAAAAGTCCAGATCTGTGTAATCAAGCACTAGTTTTATGCATGCCAGAGCTCTGAGACGAGGCAGTCAAGGTGGGCTGGTACAGTTGGGTCAAATTACAACTCCCAGACCCCTTCTTGTTACACACTGTCTGCCATTTTCTTTGCTATTTTCCACTAAGCTAACGTTTCTCATTCTTTGTTCTACCATTATTTTCATTCTAAAAAGGAAATCACTAGCTAAATTTAGATATTATTTGTAAGAAATTGCTTGAGTTATGCTTCACTGAGAATCGTGACACCACACAGTTGAGCAATCCAAGAATAAAACCTTGGCTTCTGGGACGCCTGGGTGATTCAGTCAGTTAAGCATCTGACTTCACTCAGGTCATGATCTTATGGTTCGTGGGTTTGAGCCCCGCGTCGGGCTCTGTGCTGACAGCTCAGAGCCTGGAGCCTGCTTCAGATTCTGTGTCTCCCTCTCTCTCCACCCCTCCCCTGCTCACACTCTGTCTGTCTCTCTCTCAAAAATAAATAAACATTAAAAAAAAAAAACCTTGGCTTCCCTCTCCCAGGCCATGCTCTCCTCTGAATCATGGCCCAGCCACCCAGGATAGAGCAGCAGAACATGAAGAGGCCATCCCCAGGGATAGGATGTGAATCCCAGGGCACACTTTCAGGCCCCGAGGTACCACCATTCCCAGAGCAGGGCTTTATCTCTAGATCTCAGTCTGGGCCCACTCCTAAGTACTCAAGAAACAATTATGAAATGGTTGTAAAGCTGCCATATGCAGACTATCTGAACTCTTTTGACTGGCTATCCCTTTCCTACAGGTTAATTGCTGCAGATGAAGAAGTTAGATAAATAGTTCAGTGAAAAGTAGGGAGCCACGTTAGGGATTTGTTCGAATGCTAATGACTTGTACACGAGAGCTTCATGCTGCTGAGACAGTGGGTGCTTCAAGCTGTTGGAAGGCTTCATTCAGACCGGTCTCGCGAGACTGAACTATCTGGCTGGTTGTAGTGGATCCCTTGTAGCACTGACTTTGATGCAAAGGGACTCTCTTTCCTCCCCCTAGCCCTGCACAAAACTCACAATCCGTCCTCTGCTCCCCACCTCCCCATCCTTTTAAGCTGCTGTCTAAAAGCACATTAGAGACAGGAAAAAAAGGACTCGTTTTCAGAGTATCATGTCTCATAATGATAAGGCTTAGGTAAAAGCAGTAGTGAAGTGGAATAACCTTTCTTGGGTTTGATTGAAAGACATGCTTTATTTCAAAGAGCAGTCACAGTATAAATTGTCATTTAAAGAGAGACGGTGGCAAGGAAACGATAGCAGGTGCTCTACATGTGATCAACTCTGTTCCTCACAGCTACCCAGTCAAGTCCTTGATTCTGTCCCTCTTATACATGAACAGATGGGCTTAGAGAGGCAAAGGTAACCTTCCCAAGGAAGTAAGACCATCTGTCAGTTATGAGCCAGGATGGGAACCCTGAGCTCTTGGTCTGTCTGACTCCAGACTTACCCCATCACCACTATAACACACACCAATACTGTCTGGTGATTGTTGTTGTTCTTACATAATGTGCTTTCTCCAAGAAGCCGAAATTGTTTCTAAAGAGCTCACGCAAGAGAAAACACAGTGACGCGTGTGGAATGGAAGTATACTAGTTAAGGAAATATTTGCTCTCATAACAGATAGAAAATCATGGTGGTAACACAATAGAAGTTTCTTTCTCACTCGTGTGAAATCCTGCCAGAGGTGGGTGAGGGTATGGCAGAGGTAGATGGTTCAGCAACCCAGACTGCCATCTTTCATCTTTACACTTGACACCCACAGTTACCCTGGTCGGCAGCAGGTAGCAAGCAGAACAACAGATGGGAGTGGGGGGTGGGAGGGAGAGGGGAGCATCCAGGAGGTTTTTATGGGCCAGTCCTGGAAGTGGAATACATCACTTCTGCCCACATTCCACTGGCACGAACTTGGGTATATGACTCGACCTGACTGCAGGCAGGGCAAGACTGGGAAATTAGCTGGGTGCCGAGGGGGAAAGAAAAGTGGGTTTGGTGAACTGCCAACCAGTCTCTGCCACAGGTGGGCAGAGGAGTGAGAGTTCAGGATGAGCAAATCCAGTGGGAAAGTGACTTAGAGTGACTGATGTGGATAGATTCTGGCCTGTGGATATCTAGTTGTTTTTAATAAGTTAACTCTTAGAACCACAACAGATACCTTGGCCATTCCTCAAAAGCCTTTTGCTGTTTGCAGTAGATGATGGATGTCTGGAAAACACCCCGGACACAGCAGAGTTCAGTCGAGAATTCCAGCTGCACCAGCACCTCTTTGATCCAGAACATGACTATCCAGGCTTGGGCAAGTGGGTAAGTCAGATCTTAATGACTAGTAGATGTTACACTCTGGTACTGATGGCACAGATGAGCAATAGGGTGGGGTGAGAGAAGAAAAAATGTTTAGAAGGTGATTTTTTTCAGAAATTTCTGGTTGAGAGGCATGTTAGTTAATTACCAAACCACATGCATGTCTAGGACGCTATATAACAACCCATCCCAAGTCAGTGATCTCTAACCTGCTCATCAGCTGTAGTCTCCAAAGGCTTCTACTCTCGTCTCCTCCACAGCCTGTGTAAGTCTTGTCAGTGTTTCACAAAGCACATATAGGAAGTATATGGGTTGTGGGTTTTTTTGGTAAAAAAAAAAAAAAATTGCCAATTATCTCTAGACTGAGGGAGATGATCTCTGCAGGACCAAGGAAAAATGATGCCAGAAGCTTAGACACAGACAGATGTAATTCTGCTCTATGGAAAGAGAAGGAAAATTCCAAAACGTGTACCAGTGAACTTGCTGTCAGTACCCGGCAAGAATCTATAACTGTCCGTTAAGAAAATTGCAAGCATTTGGAAGGAGAAATCATCACCATTTGGCATATGTTTGTTAAAAACAAGTTTTGTCGATCTATTTGCCAGCGTTATTCATTGGCTTTGCCAGCTTGATGAGGGAAATGAAGTGAACGTGGTGTATTTGGACTTCGGCAAAGTACTTGATGAGATCTTTCATGATCTCCTGTTGAAAGAGGTGGGGAGATACAGCCTTGGCAAGAGAACATCACTGGGAGGGAGCTTGTTGAAGAGTCCATCCATGTCCATAGGGAGAGAGACTCCACATGGTGTCCTGCATGTCTTAGTACTACCCCATTCCACATATTAAATATGAAATTGTAATAAAATATTTTGAATAAAAAATATTGAACAGGTACTTACCAGATTCTCAAATGATGACACAAAGTTGGAAGGTAGAGCACTAAATGACAGAGTCGGGATTCGAGAAGATCCCAACAGGCTGGAACAATGGGTCAAACAGGATCACAGTTGAATGGGAATGGAGCTATGTTCCTGTGGTTGGGCCCGTGTAATCAGATGTTGAGAAAAGTGGAAAAATCCTAAGGAGTGTTAATTCATGGATAAGCAGGTGGTCGGTACATCTGTGGAATGAGTGAATGAGCAGATATTCCTGCCTAAGCACTTCTAGAGCTACTTGTCCCTGCTCAGCTCATTGCTGGCAGCTGACCTTGATTCTTTCATTACTGGGACTATCTTAGTCTTAGGAGTAACCTCCTTCCCTTCCTTTTACACTGTTTTAGAGAAAGGTGCCTCTCCTCATTAATTACCACTTTCATTTCTCCATTATCTTGCTTTAACATTGCATTCAGTTGCTTCCACCTACCCTCACCGTATACACTTTCCCATCTTAAAACAACAAAGCAATTTTACTTTTGCTTTCTCCAATATGCAATAATTCTTTTAAAAAATTTAATGTTTATTTTTGAGAGAGAGAGAGAGAATGAGTGGGAGAGGGGCAAAGAGAATGGGAGACACAGAATCCGAAGCAGGCTCCAGGCTCTGAGCACAGAGCCTGGTGTGGGGCTCGAACCTACAAACCACAAGATCATGACCTGGGCCGAAGTGAGATGCTTAACCGACTGAGTCACCCAGGCGCCCCTCCAATATGCAATAATTCTATTTCTCTTCTTTTTCACAAACAGTTTGGTTAGGGAGAGTTGGTTTGTGGAGCCATTCTGAAGCCTACTAGTAGAATTGAAACATGTCAAATTACAGAGGTAGACATCTATAGGTTCTTGAATAGGAGACTGAAATCATGAAAGTCTTCTATAAAAGAAATTATTTCTGGTGGCATATGGAAGGATGAAAGAGAGAAGAGTAGATTAAAGGAAATAAAAAAGTGTAGGAAGTAATTCCAGTTATGAAGGCCATGAACATAGTAAATTTGAGTGAACCTCGTCAACGTGATTAGAATCTAAGACATTTCGAAGGCAGATGGGGAGCCAATTAGAACTGGTATATGGCATAAATATAGTAGGAGGAGGATGGAAGAGCTATGTCAGGTTTATGTGAAATGGATGGCATGAACTTTTCTTCTGATGGAAATTTTTAAAGAAAGGAATAAAGAAGAGAGGGAGGTAGGAGGAAAAGAGGGGAGCAGAGAAGGTGGGGAAGAGCAGGAGATAACAGAGGAGCCCTAGGAAGGAATCCGCAGGAGATGGGCAAATCCACAGAAGCAAGGGCCAGTTTCAGCAAAGAACAAGTGGAAGATGCTAGGCCTGCTTCGTTCCAGATGCTGTGCTAGGTGCTTGATCTATAACAGTCTCTGAGACATGGTGCTGGTCTTCAATGAACTTACCACCTTGTGGTTGAGAAGAAATGTGAAAACACAACGAACCCAACGTAGCACGGTCCACCTTCATGTTCTAGCTATGCTGTGATCACTAGGAGGTACAATTACTGGCAAAGAGGGAAGATAAGGGCAGATAAGGAATATCTAAGATGGAGGGCTTGCACAACCAATTGTACAATTGCCAGCGAGGAAGTTGAAGGCAACACTGAAGTCTAAGGTGAGAAGGGCCCCTGAAGAACGGGTAGGTTGGAAATGAGCAAAAGGAAGCAAGAGTGAGACTGGGGAAAGTGTGAGTGAGGGCAGAGAGCCCTTTTGAGGAAGCAGGAAAGATGGAAACTTCTCTCCTGCCAACTTTCCTTGCCTCTTCTTGAAAGCCTGGATAGATTACTATTACAGATCAATGACCAGGAACAATGTTTACATGCCTTTTATCATCAGTAATTATGTTTATTTAAACCTAAGTTTCTCTCATTTATTTTCTCAGTACCACCTGGCAGTGAACATGATTTGCTTGAACTTCACATGGTAGTGGGAATCGAGTACAGTAGTCTTCCCTTATCCAAGGGGGATGGAATGACGGTCTCAAGCTTGTCCTAAGCTCAACCAGATTTTAAGTTAACAACGTAATTATCTTAAACAAGAACAGTGCACACAAGACCACGATTCCTTATATGCTAATAATGTTTGCCTGTCTTTGACATTGGCTGGAGCTCAGCTGGGTCTTTAGCAATGATTCATATATTAGAAATATCAGCGTCTGTCTCGTTTCCTGCATTACTTTCCCTTTGTTAATGTATCAAGACACATTTTTTTAAATGCACATCACATGCCTTCCAGGCCCTGTGTTGCGTGATGGGAATGGAGATTAAGAATAATAGTAATTGTATTTTATTATATGATAGTAAATAGTAATATTTATTAAGCATGTACTGTGTGCCAGACACTGTGCTAAATACATGAATTATCTCACTCAATCTGCCCATCCCAAACACACCCATTTTACAGATGAGAAAATACAGGCTTAGGGGGTGTGAGTAGCCTGCTCAACACCACAGAGCTGATTATCAGCAGAGGTAGGATTTGAACTAGATCTTCTGACTCCAGGAGTTCTTTAAAAACTGGTAGATTTCTTATCTTTTCATGGCTCATGGCTCATCATGTGTCCTGTACTGTGGTCCCATCAAGTCCTGCCTAGGACTGGCTATCTTTTGGATGGTGTGTGTGCCCCCAGTGTGGAGTGGCTATACCCAAAGGCTGGCTCTTGTGGGTGTCAGTCACCCCCTCCTTCACACAGTAATTGCTGACTGCTGCTTAGGAAAAAGTTTTCTTGAAAAGCAAATATTTCTCCTTTCCAAGCGCTGTTCATATCTTTTCCTCAGCCCGCTGGGTGATTAGGGTCTCTTTCTCCCATGGAACCAGCTGATCATGGCCAGAGCCGACTCCATGAGAGGAACTAGAAGCAAGGACTTTCTCTGCCTTTCCTTGTGTTTCAGGACCTCAACACAGCTGAAGAGTCGAATCCTCTTCACTTTGGGTTCGTCTCATGTTTCCATGTGATTAGGTTTGAATTCTGCCTTTCTGATATGTTCCTCTTAGTGTTTCACATCAGGAGGCACATGATGTCACTCTGTCCCAGAATTGGTGACTTGCTCTAAGTGATGCCTGCCAGGTTTCTCAAGTGTAAAATTACTGGGTTTTTTTTTTTCCCCTTTGAAATTAATCATCTGTGGGGAGGTACGTTGCAACTGTATAAATTGTTTGGTCCCCATTAAACTTTCAGCCAACAATCTTAGTCTTCATCGATGATACTCACTAAAATCAGTCATAACCATCGTACTTGTAAAACAGTGATTTTTAAACTCTATTACTCATTCTGCATTTACTGGTTGCCATTTGACTCTAAACAACAGTCCCCCCTTTTATTCATTTATTTATTTAAAAATCTGTTTATTTATTATCAGTATGGATTGGTTAATTCCTATTATTTATTTTGGCATTCACTCTGTCCTAGATATAGCCAGCAGGAGTCTCCAAGTTGGCTTCTCTTTCCCTTTGACACATCTCATCACTTCTTGAGCACGTTCTTACTTTATGGGACAATTAGATGTTTCAACTCCATTGATCCTTAAACTTTCCCTGCCCTAGCCCTGGATTCAGACATTCTCCATTCCCTGGTTCCATTTAGGAATGGAATTTGAAACCAAGATCTGGGCAGTTGTCCAAAATCTTGATGGCACAATAGAAAGCCCTTTTTGTGAACTCAAACCTGCTACTCACATGGAAAACAGGCTCACCGCTCCCCCATCCCTACCCTGTCTACAAGGAATGGGTATCAGGAGAGGGGGCTGTTTTCTTCTCATTCTTTTTGTATACTTCTTTTCCCCCCCACTGTACCTGCAGCCCTTGCCCCACATCCATACAGTAATAGCAGGGCTAGTCGGGAATGCCCCAGCCACTTTCATGCAGGGATGGGAAACTCTCATCCGGCTAATCCTAACCCTGGCTCTTAGGGAAACCCAGGGACTGTCTCTGGGAGGACAACTTGGTAGACCTTTGGCATTTCTTTTCGAATGAAGGTTCTTATTTGTATAATCTGCCCCACAACCTTCTCTTTTTTTATATAACTTGTTTTATTTTTTATTTTTTAAAATTTACATCCAAATTAGTTAGCATAAAGTGCAACAATGATTTCAGGTTGTGCCCCTTACCCATTTAGCCCATCCCCCCTTCCACAACCACTCCAGTAACCCTCTGTTCTCCATATTTAAGGGTCTCTTCTGTTTTGTCCCCCTCCCTGTTTTTATATTATTCTTGTTTCCCTTCCCTTATGTTCATCTGTTCTTTGTCTTAAAGTCCTCATATGAGTGAAGTCATATGATGTTTGTCTTTCTCTGACTAATTTCACTTAGCATAATACCCTCCAGTTCCATCCACGTAGTTGCAAATGGCAAGATTTCATTCTTTTTGATTGCTGAGTAATACTCCATTGTGCTTTATCCATTCATCCATCTGCTTTATCCACATCTGCTTTATCCATTCATCCATCGATGGACATTTGGGCTCTTAACATACTTTGGCTCTTGTTGATAGTGCTGCTATAAACATGGGGGCGCATGTGTCCCTTCAAAACAGCACACCTGTATCCCGTGGATAAATGCCTAGTAGTGCAATTGCTGGGTGGTAGGGTAGTTCTATTTTTAGTTTTTTGAGGAACCTCCATACTGTTTTCCAGAGTGGCTGCACCAGCGTGCATTCCCATGCCCCACAACCTTCTGAAGGAGTTGAACTGAATCGATGCTGCCTTGACCCCCCGGGTGGTGCAGTGGAAGTTTGCCACCCACGGTTGACCAGCTGCCCCACCCCCTCGTTCCAGCTCTGGGCCCCCTGCGCTCCTGCCCACACAGGCAGATGGACCTGATGGTGCACGTGAAGAGCCTCTGTCCTGACCTCCCAGCCCCCAGAGCCCTTCCCCAGCCTTGGTGCAAAGTCCCAGATGTTCTCTGCACAACAGGAGTTGTTACGTCCACAGAAATGCAACTCCAGAGGACAAGAATGAGCCTCCCGGCGATGTGCTTGTTCTTTGAGACTGTGATCTGCACATCTGCCTTTTCTCCCTTCTAATATTAGATTGACCAGTTTCCCAAGTGAGCAGGAGGCTGTGGCCAGTATTGGCCTATTGGGTACTCTAGATCCTTCACTCCCTGGTGCAGCCTCCCTGCATAGTTGAGGTTGGGCAAGAGATCCACATTGTAAATTGCGGGTGGGGTAGATTTTAATGAACATGAAAATGATGAAGCTCATTCTTGGCATCTGTCCTTTGTATTTCCAAATGTACCATTAAAAAAAAAAATCTCTATATCCAAAACAGTTCAGAGGATACAAGTGTTGTATAAACTTGGTCCCTAACAGAACTCTGTCATCTCTTTAAAAAAAAATCAATGGCAGTATATTTTATTTAGAGTAAGATGCAATCATCTCTTTTATGCATTATTTCCCTTTGGATGAAAAAAAAAACACAAGTAAGTCCCCCCAATACCCCTTCTCCCATTTTGCCTTCAGATTAAGTGTTCTGTCTTTTATAATCTCAGTAGGGAAACCTGTGGAACTTGTGTCTGATATTCTAGAGCTCATTTAAATCCACTATGTGCTTGAAATACAGCAATATGTGGAAACACTTACACAAACTGTGGTAACAGAGCCCATTTTTTTTTTCTTCCCCCAACATAGCTTTCCTTCTGCCAAGAAGTTTTTTGGCAGTTTTTAAAAGGTTCACTCTATTAAAAATGTTATAGACCAAATGGTTTTCCGATTGTCTTGACTGGGGGCACTGACTTAAGCCACAGGAGGAAAGGTTGCAGAAGTCAGGATGTCTCATTTATTTACATAGAGGATTGTTATTAATAGTCAGACACTCCTCTAGAGAACAGTTTATGTGTACAGCTCATAAAAAGGGAGTTGGATACAAAAGTAAAATGAGATAAAACTGTTTGTTTTAAACAAAGGCTGTTCAAAGTGAGGAGCTGAGTTTCCAGTGCCTCTTGTGTTTTAGAATGTCGTATTTTCCTGTTTATATGATTGTTGGTGACACTGGTGTGCCTCGGGGCATTGCAGAGAACTTTATTAAAAGCTACACAACCACCAGTCTTTCTCTTGTGGTCTATCTTTCTGACGCGACATTCCTTTCATCTAACTTTGTTTCCAAAATATGTGTGTGCAAATATCCAGGGGGACACACCAAGTATCGCTTCTAAAATAGACGTTCACCAAATTTGATCCATAACTTCTGTGTTCGTGTTTTCTTTTCTCCCCATTCTAGAACAAGAAACTCCTTTACGAGAAGATGAAGGGAGGACAGACACGAAAGCGGAGGGTAACGTGTGGCTGGCTGAGCTGCTGCTGGTGGGATGCCTGGAGCTTTCTGAGTGTGACCCCTCAGTTGTCGGAAAGTAGCAGAGGCCTTTCATGAGCCATCCTGGGAGGGCGGAACTCGGGTCCCGTGGAACGAGGGCCATGCTCTTGGTTTCTGGGGTGGCCTCCCCACGACTCCGCACATGGTGTTTTTTTTTTTTTTAATTTTTTTAATGTTTTTTATTTATTTTTGAGACAGAGAGAGACAGAGCATGAACGGGGGAGGGGCAGAGAGAGAGGGAGACACAGAATCGGAAGCAGGCTCCAGGCTCTGAGCCATCAGCCCAGAGCCCGACGCGGGGCTCGAACTCACGGACCGTGAGATCGTGACCTGAGCCGAAGTCGGACTCTTAACCGACTGAGCCACCCAGGCGCCCCTCCGCACATGGTTTTGAGTGGAGGGCTGTTGCGTGGTGATCCCACCACCTCCACTGCATTCGCGAAATGGGTGTAGCGTCCCTCCCGTGGGTGTGGGAATTTGGGGAGCACGTGAGGGTGTCTTTCCTTAGAGGGGCTCTGGGCCACTGGGGCAGCTGTGCACACATCTGCACTGATTCTATAAACACAAAAGACAGGAACAAGGACGTGCTTGCTGAACTGCAAGCTCCAGGCAATAATTTTGAAGGAATGTAGGGGCAAAGGATGAGATGAACAAACCTCATTCCTCCTACATAGCTTTTCTTCACCTAGCCCAGCCCCCTTCCCCAGCCTTGGCACAAATTGATGTGAAACGCTCTTCATCTGTTACATTTGTTTGCCAACCGGTGAATTTGCTGCCGGCTTCCTCATTTACCATCTCAGGGCTGCCCGTGGTGGGATGTTGGTCTGGGTGTTGTGCTTTGAGCCACTATGGTGTTGCCTCTTGTAAAGCTGAATGTCAAGTCTGCTTTGGGTTTCCAATGTATTGAATGGCAGCGAGACTGAATAAGTGATCAGTGACTATTCTGACAATCCACTGGTGCTCTAGTGGATAGAAGTGCCTGGCAACCCCCTCCTCTCCTCCTCTGACCAGGTGGAGGAAAAAGTTAAAGTCCTGTTATTATATAGCAAAGTGCCATGTAGTAACCACATTAGTTAAATGTACAAACCAAACCATATACTCAAGGCCACTATTTCTTAAAAACAGCAAGTGCCTGGATCTCGGCAAAGTTTGGGAATCTGGGCAGTGGTAGTTGTGGCCATTCTGCACAGTTTTGCCAAATCCAGTCCGAGTGCTTGAGAAGGCATAGATCTGGACACGGCATTAATTCACAGGCCCCCACAACAGAAAGTTCCAAGCCCCTCTGCTGCCTGACACGTGGCCAGTTTTGAGAAGCAAAGTTGTCTGGAAACTGATCTTCTTTGGGAGGGTTAGCAGGGTTATTAGGGGTTTTTCTTGGGTGATTACAGTTTCCAGTGGCAAATGGTGACAGGAAGGGTCTGAAGGGTGTAATGTGGTCTTGAGAGAACATCAAGAAATTCTATTTCAGGACCTCAGAATACACATAATTTACCGGTAAGATGGCTCGAGTATCTCCCCATGGCACAACAAGAACATTTCCAAATAAGACCAATGACCGACCCAAAATGAAAAACTTAGCATGAAGCTTTAATTGTCTCTACTTCCTGGCTCACCGTTCCTTGTGCCCTGACTCAGCTAGTGACTGTGGGTCAGGATTTAGGTCATTTTTCCATGAGACCAGTGATTACCAAAACTCAGAATTCTGGCTAGGACACATGTTATAAAGGATTGTACTTTGGTCTCAACTTCCTCCACATAGGAAAGGCCTAGAATTTATGAAAATAAGGGTCATTTTGACCCAGTTGTATCAAATTCTTCCTGTTCTCAGACATCTACAAAAACCCATGGTCATGCCATAAATCCTGACCCCCCTGGGGACTCAGGGGGACACAGAACTTGCTTCCCCTGCCATCAGGCCTCATGTGATGCTCCCATTGATTGAAGAGTTTAATCACCTGCTCAAGTGCACCCATTACCAAGGCTTTCTCCAGTGAAGCTCAGTATCTGCTGTGGGTTTCCAAGGCTCCCAATGGTTCTTCCAGTTATGAAATGGGAAAAAAAATGTTCTCTCTGTAACCTAGCCAGTCCCTCTCACCCAGGAGAGGAGATAGATACGTAAGTGCCTTGAGTTCTTCAGAGGATTCTTAAAATCAAGTATCATTATTATTATTCCTTTTAAGTATAGGATTCAATACTGATAAACATTTATCAAAAAAGTTCAAGTGATTGCTCCTTTTGCTTCCTCACTAATTTACTCCCCCCCCCGACCCCCACCCCCCAGTATTTGGCATTTTCTGGGTCTAGGCGGAAGGACTTGCTCCTTTGAAAGTCCCTTTACCCAGAGGGTTTCTCCCGAAAGTTACAACAGACCCCCAGGTAGTTTTATGTAACTTTATGTATTTGCTTAAATCTAATTGAATTCCACTTGCTTCATGAGTAGAAAGTCAACTCCCCTTTGCAAACTTTAACCATTAAGATGGATCTTGTTAATATCTGAGATCTACTATTTATCTTAAAGAGCTTATCAACCTTTTATTCCCATATTTGATAAATATGGAAATCTCATATCCTTTTTTAATGTCTTAGAATTTTCAGGTAAATATTGTTACTAAAAAACAATAAAGTTTTATGATATTGAGTACACTTTTTCAGTGCACGCTTGTGTCACCTACCCGGAAATTTTAATATGACTCTCTGGAGTCAGCCAGGCCATTCTCGTTGACAATCTCTATGTAGAAAGCATTTTAGTTATTTTAAACATGTTAAAGATGCCTTCCCAGCAAAGTACTATGTTTTTGTGACGTGTCACTTTTCAGATATGAGGACGTTGCACACTTTGTAATTCTCAGTTTGTAATGCATTTTTGCTGGATGGGTTGGGCCTTTCATGATTCATGCGTTTAGCTGTCAGAATGTGGAAGGGCTTTTACAAAATCTCTTTCGGAGAATGACCTGATCACCCTTCAAAAGAGCCAAGGCAGACAATGTCCCCTTGTCTATAGAGACCCACCTGTGAACTGCCTCCATTCATCCATGGGGACTTGGGATGGATGATCATTTGTAACTACAGCCTCTTATATTTTTGTCCAGTTATTGGAAGGGAACTTCAATAAACAAATACCTTCCAAAACTTTCGAAATTTTTTCTGCTTGGTAAATACTATGTTATAAAGCTCCAATTACTAGTTCAAATCCAAACCTCAAAAAGTGGATATGTATTAAAGAAGGAATGGAAAAACCTTGACTCATTCAGAATAGCAACAGATGAGAGATTTCAAAGTCTTGAGTCCAAAGTAAAGGCACCTTGTGCAGAGCTTACTTCTTTTCTTTAGCTTTTGAACTGGAAGGTGGAAATGATTGCTAGGGTCACTGATGAATCCTCTTTAGGTAGAATGGAAGAATTAGGTAGCATGTAAAAATCAATACAGCAACAGGATGTCCTATGACCAGTCTACAGACACTAATTCCTACTTGATCTGTTGCCTTCTTTAGAACATTCTTATAAAATATACTTTAATGCATTTCACATTCTCTCTTCCACTAAATAAGGCCATAGAACAATAATTTTATTTCATATGGGGCTTGGTATCTAAGTCGTAGTGAGAACTTGTTAGCTGATTCACTCCAAAGCTTTGTGCCAAAGAACTCTTCGGTTGTGTGCAAGACACAATTAAAGACATCTGTCAGTCAAACAGGGTTTCTCAGGCCACTGAGATTTTGAAGATGCACTGAAATAATCATGTGGTAGGTGGTAGGTACCACTGTTACCTTGTTTTTAACCCAATAGGCCAGACACAATTCTCACTCACGTCTTTTCTTTTGTGAGATGTCTGTATCTGATGTTCAGGTATAATACCAAACTTTTTTTTTTTTCCAGAGTATCAATCCATATCTACAAGGACAGAGACTGGACAACGTTGTCGCAAAGAAGTCGGTCCCCCATTTTTCAGATGAGGATCAGGACCCAGAGTAGGGTAAAGATGCTGGGTAAAAACCCACACGGCCCGTAGGCCTCAGTACTGCTTACGTGCACGTGTTATTAGAGCCCCTGTGAATGGCAGCATGTTTCTAATTTAGACTAGTATGGATGAAAAGCAGCTGTATTTTGATATTGCATTGTCCTTCACACCGATAGCTCTGCTTTCTACCAAATTAGAATAAGAGCTCTTTTCTTTTTAAATGTGGATCTGCAACGGGCATTGAAATTAAGGTGTATATATCAACAACAGTAAAAAGCAAGACTATGAATGAAATGTCCTCAGATTTCTTGCAATTTAAAATGGTGTTTTGGGCTGTGCTGTTTTGGCCAAGTCCGTAGAAAGCTGGCATTTGATTTTGATTATGTAGTTCACCCAGCCCTTGGGCATTGTTACACATCAATAAAGAAGGTTGTACTCAAGAGGAGGAGCAGACACATTTCACTTGCCTACATCTTAATAAATGTGTATGCAAGCCTTGGTGGGTGAAGCTTTTTTCTTTAGATCATTATAAAAACAATTTACGTGCTTGCTAGAACAAACTCACAACACGATCTCATTTGATCTTAACACTAATGCTGTGATGTAAGTGCGGCTGGTAGTAGTATCCCCATTTTACACGTGGTAGGACTGAGACTCTGGGCTTCCACAAAAATCTAGAAGTGGAGCATGCAGTGCAAGATGACTGAGGTCTTTGGCTTTGAGTTACTGTGTCTTATTCAGCAAATACTGGGTTTCTAACACATGCCAGGCACAGAGCTGGGCTCTGTGGGTGCTTCGGGGGCTCAGACTGACCCCACCCATTCCTCAGGCAGCAGAGTATGTAATCCAGGTCGCAAGACATCTCTCCGTGAGCACAGAATAGGTCGGTCAGCGACACTCCGCTTTTAAAGTTTAGCGCTACAGACGCAGGCACGCTCCCCTGCCTGTTTCTGAAAAGATGTGCAATTTTCAACCAGCTGAGTCTTCCCAAGCCAGAAAGGCAATTCAAGGGAAGGCTGGCAGGATGCAGTTCACTGGTGAGGTTGTTTCCATGCCTTTTACAACTCTTCACTGTAAAGAAGACAACAGTTTCAGGCTTTGATATCATTGGCCTCAATTTCCTGGTCTATAAAAGGGAGACAGCAGTGAGAAAGCACTGAGGAGAAAGATCATTCTTGGTTTTAATTTTAATGAGTGCACATTAAGTCTAAATGCCAGTGATTTATCTAATAGAAACAGCTTGACTGCCTTCGTTAACACAGGAGTCTGTTACTATCACTTATAAAAACCAAGAAAGGTATTGGCACGTTTTTTCATAGCAAGAGGCATTTTTTTCTAGAGAGCATCAGCAGGCAGTTTTGCCACATCTCATAGCATGATTTCAGCAGCACCCTCGCCACCTGATTCCAAAAGATAGTTCCCTTGCGTTCTAGAGCCATACAGAGCTGGGAAGGCTTACCCTATGAATCTTGTGTTTTGTGGGCATGTAGTTACTTTTCATTTCAGTTTTAACTCTCTTAGAAAAACCAAAGGATACCTCTTTTTCTGAGATTGGACAGAAGGAAGGAAAAATGGCTACAAGATGTTTTGAGGCCCCAAGGAAGGAAGCGTAGGCAAAACAGGAGGAGATAAGGTCACTGTGCCTGTGTTTGTCCCAGTTGCCCTCAGATGGGTTCTTAGCCCTCCCCTGTTGTCTGAATGACAGACTGGGTTTCCAAGGCTCCCAGGTCAGCTGACCTCTGCCTGCATTTAATATGAGGTCACTGAGAGGAGAGTAAAGGTGAGAGATGGCAGAAAACAAGGTAATTTGTTTTCTGTCTCCGTAGCTGCATCTTCCCCTTAAGGGCCCATCTCCCACTAGGTGAGTATGGCTCCAGCCATCTTGCCTCTTCCCCTGGTCCCAGCGGCTCCAGGAGGCCATGGCCTCTGCCATATTGTTAATCTCTGGGTTATTTCACTCACCCTAGTAGGCTCTTCCATCACCCATGTAACCAGTTTTCTATATTAAATTCCTTCTGTTTGAAATCTTTAGAATGTTTTCTGTTTTCCTGATTGGACCTTGACTGATACAATCATCCATCCGGGGAATCAAGAATTAAGCACTGTGAGAAAAATGTAGAACAACCAATGTGGGGAACAGATAGCATGATGCTTCTTGATTTTTAATGTAAATATGATGCATTTGGGGGAATATTGTTAAAAATGCACACTCTGATGCAGTAGGTCCAGGGTAGACCTCAGATTTTGGCATTTCTTGTAAGGTGATGCTGATGCTGCTGGTCCATGAACAGCATCTGAGTAGCACAGAAATAGAGGATTAGGAAAAGCTGAATGGAAGTGGGGGAACTGCCCTGACACCAACTTAATTTAGTCTGAATCTATAAGGACCCTGTCAGCATTGTGTGGTAACCTTATCCAGCCACTCTCAGCACCTTGGGAAGAAAAGCAGAGAGGACAGTCAACGGGAGTGAGCCTCATGGAGGAACATCAAGAAGTCAAAGATCCTAAAACACCAGAGAAAGCAAACGAAGTTGTCCCATTTGAGATCTGAGCCTTTGTTATGGGTTGAGCCAAGACCAGTGATCCGAGAGGTCAAAAGAATGTAGGAAATGATGTGGACCAAAAATAAAGTCAAGGAGTTGGCAGTTAGGGGGACGATGAGTTTGGATTCTTGACAAAGGAAAATTTTCAAGTGATGGTAAATGATGTCTCAGTTGGGACAACTACAAAAAGGAGTCAGAATAGCGTGGAGCTAAAGATCAATGGACTCGGGAGAAGTAGAAAAACCATGAGGTCAGGGAACAAAAGGCAGAAGCATCAATGTGGGAGGTAAAGTCTTCACGTTAGAGGGGGTCAGGTTACCAAAGTTCTGTACAAAGTCAAAGCTCCACCACAAGCTTGTAGAGTAGTACAGGGTAAAACTGAGAGCCAGGATATTCTGACACTAACTGGAATGCTATGTGTCTACACATTTTTATTTCTTCTTACGAAGTTCTAGATTCTCAAAGGGATCTGTGACCCTCAAAATGTTAGAAATCGCTGTTGAGAGTAGCAGTGTGAGCCATGTTGGCAGTCACTAAGGAATATAAATGTTTGTTATGAGGGGTCCTTGAGAAAGAAAGAAGAGGACAGAAAAACTTCTCCCGTGTAGATTTCCAAAAGAGATCTTCGTGGTCAACCACTATCAATGACATCACCAGTGGGTGAAAAACCAAGAGTTAATTCCTGATGGTTAGATCAGGCCAGCAGCACCTGAACCCACTGGTCAATCAGAGCAAAAAGAGATGGATATTATATGCCTCCTGGTGTGATTAATAAGAAACAATGTCAAGGAAATATTCTTGTCAAAACAATCTAACCTAAAACTCTAGATTTAACTCCCTGTCAACAGTAAGCACAGGGAGGAGAGAAACATGTTAAACACACTGCTGAGAAGCAATCACCAAAATCTAGAATGGGGGAGACTACAGGACAAGAGACCTAGCATTTTTCAATGAATAAATAGCAGGAATTGAAAACAAGGAGGTGGAAACTGTTCAGATTTTGTTTAATGCTTATTTATATTGAGAAAGAGAGAGAATGAAAGCAGGGGAGGGGCAGAGAGAGAGAGGGAGAGGGAGACAGAATCCCAACCAGGCTCTGTGCTGTCAGTGCAGAGCCCAACTTGGGGCTCAAACTCATGAACAGTGAGACCATGATCTGAGCTGAAATCAAGAGTTGGACATTTAACCAACTGAGCCACCCAGGTGCCCCACTGTTAATAGATTTTAAAAGACTTAAGAGACGTAACAAACCAAATACAATGTGTGAGTCTTATTAGTATCCTGACTCAAATCAAATTAAAAAAACATTGATGTGGGGCGCCTGGGTGGCTCAGTTGAGTGTCCGACTCAGCTCAGGTCATGATCTCATGGTTCATGAGTTTGAGCCCTCATTGGGCTCTGTGCTGACAGCTCGGATCCTGGAGCCTGCTTCGGATTCTGTGTCTCCCTCTCTCTGCCCCCAACCAACTCATATTCTGTCTCTGTCTCTCTCAAAAATAAATAAACGTTAAAAAAAAAAAAAAACATTGATGAGACAATTGACTAATGACTGGCTGGATATTTGGTTTATTTAAGGGTTACATGGTATTATGGCTATATTTTCTGAAGAGAGCCCTTATTTCTTAGGGATAAATTCTGAATTATTTATAGATAAAATGGTAAGATGTCTTGGAGTTCCTTTAAAATAATCCAGTGGTAGTGATGGTAGGAGGGGTATTGGGGGTATAGATCACTCAAGATTGTCTCTAAATTGATATTTGTTGAAGCTGGGTCATGGGTACATGGGGATTCGTTGTACTTCTATCTCTACTTTCGTGATTACTTGAAATTTTCTACAATACAGCCACAATTAATGGTTTACGAGTAGGTTATGTATGGTAAGCACTGACCTAGAAATAACAACATCGGACAAGGTATACCGCTTTACTGGATAAGGCTATGGAAAAGGTGAGGAAGCAAAAAGGAAGATTAATGAAGAGAATTTCCCTGGAGTGTTGTGAAGGGACCTAGCAGAGGGTTCCACGGAAGAGACAATCTGGTGGTAGCGGTGGTGATGGGTCAGAGTCCGTGGGAGGAGAAGGGATTGTCATAGAGAAAGGTGACTGGAAGCAGTAAAGAAGGGGGACCTTCATAAGACTGACAGATGCAAAAAGGCCATTTCTTTCTGGGGAGTCTGGGCTGGATCCACAGAAGAAACACACCAATTTTCCTGGGAGCTGGAAGGGTTATTAACTCACCTCTGGGGTCTGTTTTTCTGTAACGCTCCAGCCAAGGATCTTTGACAACAGGAAGGTTGTTTACATTTCTCCCTGCCACCTATCCACAACACACACACACACACACACACAGAACTAAAGAAGATGAAAGAAAGAAGAAAAAAGAATACCGAGCACAGTGGCCACAATGTAAGGCAAATGTGCCAGCATCATCAGCCATTAGACCTGATAGAACTCCCGCTGTGCGCACAGCCAGCTGGAGGCCCTGGGGAGCAGTTACACAGCATGAGGAAGACACACAGCCTTAGCACTGGAGGCATTTACATTGGGAACATTCTAGAAGAGAATTTCCTCCATTCTTGCTGCTAGGAGAGAGAAAGTAGACCAAATTTCCTATTTACCCAGCTAGATACAAAAGGCACCAGAACCACTCTTTCCTCCTCCCCCTTCCTTTGAAACTTTCAGAGATACCAAGCTTCACTGAGAAATGTCACAGATAACAGTCATAGCCCGAGGCATGGGGTCTGGGACCAGAAGTCTCCAGTTCTGTATCTGCCACAGCATCACATAGTGATCACTAAGGTGCCACTGCCTTGGCCCAGGGGGACAAGGGAGCCAAGAAAACAGAAATATTTTTTTTTATTTTTTTTTTAAATTTTTTTTTTTTTCAACGTTTATTTATTTTTGGGACAGAGAGAGACAGAGCATGAACGGGGGAGGGGCAGAGAGAGAGGGAGACACAGAATGGGAAACAGGCTCCAGGCTCTGAGCCATCAGCCCAGAGCCCGACGTGGGGCTCGAACTCACGGACCGTGAGATCGTGACCTGGCTGAAGTCGGACGCTTAACCGACTGCGCCACCCAGGCGCCCCAGAAATATTTTTTTTTAAATAGCAAATGTCAGGTAGATTATCTGCTAGAGGAAGTTAGTCCTCCAGGGAGGACTATGGAGCAGATGCCAGAATCCTCAGGGGGTGGTGGGTGAGGGAAGGGTGTAGTTAACCATTACACTTACTACTTGGCTAGTGGGCATGCACAGAAAAGAAAGAGAAAAAATAGTAAGTGGTGTGGGTTGAAAATCATTGAGAGCACTGTTCCTGGGGGGTTTTTTCATTCAAAGACTTCTAGAAAATACTGATGTAGGTATAAGTGTGCGGGGAGAGAAGCACCACCAAGAGATGGGAAGGTGGCAGCAATAAAGCTAAACCAATGAAGCCAAGGCTGTGTGAAAAGGTCCACATTTCGGGGGGGGGGGGCATTGCGAGTCAGATGGAATGGTAAACAAAGACGATGGAGTTCAAGGTTGCTGAGCTGGGGCAGGGTTGGGCAGGATGTTGTAGGAGCTCCTGTTCAAAGCCTAGCAAATTTCACATCTGTGAAAGCCTCCATTTCTAGACCCAGTGATCTCATTATTACCACAAAATTGAAGATGAAACACAATAGTCACTGCTTTTTTTCTGATACCCAAGAACTGCACCAGTTTAGTGAAATCTCACCTGGAGCCCTTTTCTAGTGATGGTGCTGGGAGTCGGCAGACACATAGTTTGAGGAGTATCCACGAGAGCATCCAAATGGCAAGGAGCACCTGGTGGGCTGCTGGGTTCCTGGTGGGCTGCTGGGTTCCTCGTCTCTGTGCAATCAACATAAATACGTGGTCTTTTATGGTTTCAATAATCATTCAGGTACATGCCTGGCAGGTGGTCCAGAATCTCCTTCCATAGGGCTCTTCCAAACAATTGTCTAAGAACCGTAGGAAACATCATCAGTCTGGAGTGGGGGGAGCAAGGATTGCTTGAGCACTGTCAGTAACTACGGGCATTTCTTTTAAAGAAAAAATTTTTAATGTTTATTTCTTTTAATGTTTATTTATTTTTGAGACAGAGAGAGACAGAGGGGGGCAGAGAGAGAGAGAGGGAGACACAGAATCTGAAACAGGCTCCAGGCTCTGAGCTGTCAGCACAGAACCTGAGGTGGGGCTCGAAATCACAAACCGGGAGATCATGACCTGAGCCGAAGTCGGATGCTCAGCCGAATGAGCCACCCAGGTGCCCCAGGTATTTCTTGCCTATAGCATTACTGGTGAAACTTGACCTTGCTTAATGTTTAGATATTTATCTAGACTCACATCCCAGGATGGCTGCCGTGGGGCTCCAGAACCGGGCTGTGAAGTTAAAACGTGCTGAATTCACCGTCACAGCTCCTTTCTAGAGTACAATCCCGTTCCAGGAGCATGTAGAACTGCTCCAATATGTGCCACCTTACCAGCCTCTTCCCTCACTCTCTCTTCAAGGACCACTCAAAACCAGACCAGGTCTAGCTATGCCCTTTCCCAGAACACTGGCCTCTGCCATACTAGAGAAGCTGGCATTTGAAACAGCCCTTTCATTGGGCAACCAGTTGACTCTTGAGAGAGCATTGCTGCACATACAAGTGGAAGATAGCTGAGATTCTTTCTGAGGTTCTGTGATTCATTCACAAATACCTCACGTGTCATGACTGTGCCAGGTGGGGAGACAAAAATGATTTATGAGCCCAAGGAACCCACAATGCAGAGAGCCTGAGAGGGTAGCGGGAGTCATGGCAGAATCTGTGCAGATACTCTGAAGACCCACAAAAGGACAGCTAACCCAGAATGAGTGGATCAGGAAAGGAAGCCAGAAGGTCTCGAAGAGGTTTTCTTTGCCTAAAGCATTTTGCCTTCAAAACCAAGAGGGAGAATGGAAGCTGAGTATCGAAGAGGTTTTCAAAACCAAGAGGGAGAATGGAAGGCAGAATGCTTCAGGCAAAGAAAAATAAATAAATCAAAAGCATGAAGGAATGTGCAAAACTATAGACAATAGCACGCATCAGGGTTCAGTTTGGAAGTAGCATAAAGGATAATACACCAAGGAAAGCTAAGAGATAAGCCTGGTGACAGAGGCAGAGCCCATGAGAGCCTTATGGACCACACTAAAGGGTTTGGAGAGTCCCAACAGGATTTTCTAAGAGGTAGGGACATTATCAAGCTCATATTTTACAAAGATCCCTGGGGACAGTGTGCAGACAAGGCCAGAGGATGTTCAAGTCTATAATCTAGACAAGAAAGAATAGAAGGGGGGAGAGCAAGGGAACTAGAAATAATGAAAGTTCAGGGCACAGAGAAATTCCAGGCCTTATGAGCCTGAGAAGCAATTTGTTGTTGTTGTTGTTGTCGTTTTTAATTTTTTAATTTTTTTATTTATTTTTGAAGGAGAGAGAGAGAGCATGAGCGGGGGAGGAACAGAGAGAGAGGGAGACACAGAATCCGAAGCAGGCTCCAGGCTCTGAGCTGTCAGCACAGAGCCTGATGCGGGGCTCAAACTCACGGACCAGGAGATCATGACCTGAGCCAAAGTCGGAGGCTCAGCTGAATGAGCCACCCAGGCACCCTGCCTTAGGAGCTATTTGTAAAGCTAGGCAGACTCAGTGTTGGCTATGTGTGCCATCTTTATCTCATTATGTCAGAATATTTAGGCTTAAGTCTGGGAGAATATGAACTCCAATGTAATGGGTAGATATTCTTCCCAGCAATTTTCACCTAGATATACATTGAGGTCAGAGGTCATTCTTTCCCCCAGAACAGGTAGCGCTGTCTCTCTTCTCACTCTCCTCTGTGATATGAGACCTCACACATACTTCCAGTCTCTGCAGCAGGGCATAACAATAAGAGTTACTATATACACAGAGCAAGTTTTATACATGTGGTTCATTGAATCCTCCTTCCTCACATTTTTTCCAGGAAGCAATTGAAGCTAAAAGGTTACATGACTTAACCAAGACTCCACAGCTAGTAAGTGGCAGAGTTGGAACTTGAGGTTAGATCTCTTGGACACTCTTCCCCTCTATACACTCTGCTACTTGACACTCATTTGCTTAGTATGTGTCTGCCTCACTCTACTGGATTATAAACTCTTTGAGACCGTGGATTGTGCCTCATTTTTCTTTCTATCCTGGTACTTTGCTTAGGGCCTGACAAAGGCATTAACTTCTGAATGAATGAACTTTGTGGGAGGTTTTAAAGAAGTCATAAAAACATAGGGAAGGGAAGCAAAAATAATATACAAACAGGAAGGGGGACAAAACCTAAGAGACTCTTAAATATAGAGAATAGAGGGCTGCTGGAGGGGTTGTGGGGGGGGATGGGCTAAATGGGTAAGGGGCATTAAGGAATCTACTCCTGAAATCATTGTTGCACTATACGCTAACTTGGATGTAAATTAAAACAAATAAATTATTAAAAAATTAAAAAATAAAGAAGTCATAAAAGGTTGATCACCCAGACTATGTATAAAGAAGGAAGGGGAGTATTATTGCCTCTTACTTGGGTACAGTTGACATATTGGCATTAAGCTGTACATATGATTCTCAAGTCCTTTTAACACCAGCCAGTAGAACTTCCCCCCTCTTTCCTGAGTCACTGCCCAAATGGCAGCAGTTAAGAAATGTCAGGGCACAGAATTCTAGCCAAATGCTTCAATTTGCTGCACTCCAGGGATAGCTGTGCATGACCTATTTATTAGAGAACTAGACCAGACCACTGTAGTGGTCCTGCTTACCTTGAGGGCAAATCTGTGGGCAGGCTCAGCATTGGGTTACATCACAGGCTTTCATCTGCCAGTGAGCCTCTGACCATGGGAACGTCCCGGAAGCATGTAAGCAGCACACAGGGCATATGCCGCCTTTAACTACATCACGTGCTCTGGCAACACCTTTGGGAATTAGAATAAAGTGACTTTGGGAAATGTTGGCCAGTCAATGGGGACCTTGCCTACAGCCCAGGAAGACAGCCCCAAGGAAGAGTCAGTGAGGGGATTCAGTTCCATCCCTCCCCCCCCACAAAATTCCCAGGACATTCACGAGATCCACCGAAAGCCAGACCTATTTGAAGAGGCATATCTCTTGAAAAAGGAACATTCCCTGAAGCCCGGGGTTTTCTAGCAGCCTAAACACAGCAAAACTTGAGGTGCTGGCGTTTTGCATGCTTAACTTCCTGTTTCTAAAGGAAAAGAGAGACTTTACCAAGACTTTGTGGCTGTCAGGCTGTTCCCTCCAAACAGTCTGGTGACTTCACTGTGGATGAATCAGAAACATATGGATCAAATTTCCTCCTAAAATACACTTCGGTTTGGCAATTAAAAGAAAATGTGTACGATATAGCAGATTTGGTGGCCACCAGCCCTGCAAGAAGGGGGTGGCCAAAATTATCATAACTATTTATTGAAAGAAAACTTGATTGCTAATGGGCACAGAAGAAACCATGGCAAAAACTGGCAAGAGATTTGTGGATGGCACATCTTGGCTTCTGAAGCTTGTAAGCAAAGACAGGGTGTTTACAAAGATTCTAGTGGAAATGTGCTCTTGAATTTGGGTTTAGAAACATTGACTTAGAAGTTATAAAGAAAGATTCTTTTAGGAAAAGAGGTGCTACAGATTGGAATGAGATAGACCTAAAAACTCCTTCTAACAGACTGACTATTCTACTGTTTAATGAACTTAATATGGCAGTACAGCTTGTCAATAAGCAGAAACCCACAGAAACCAAAAATGTATACACAGGAAACATAAAAATGCTTGTAATAGTTCTTAGCAGAGGCAATTGAAGACACGAAGAGCGAGAAACATCTTAATAAACCAATTTGGCAATTTATAGTGATTTATCCACAAGCAGGGCATCATATGAATTTTTCATTTTTTAGTGTCACTTTCCTGGGTAGGATTCATCACAATGACATTCATTTATTCATTCGTTTATTCTTTCACTAGTAACTTACCTAGGACCTATTCCAGATGCCAAATAATGAGCCATGCTCTGGGATTTGAGTGTCTTATACAAAGATGTTCACGACACTGACTCTTCCCTCGTGTAGTTTGTAGCAAAACACACAAATAAATCTTTAGCTATCTGTGTGCAAATTGTTATGTACTTGATCCTGTACCATCACAATTTAGCAGAGTAGTTAGGCACAAAAACTTTGTAAATAGATTTGCATTTGACCTTGAGTTCTGCTGCTTACAAGTTGGGTGACCTTGAGTAAGTTATTTCATCTCACTGGGTTTTAGTTCTTTCATTCGACATCTGAAAAAAGGTAATACCTGCCTCATCAAACTGATGTGAGGAGAAATTCCCTGCAATACAGCACCGATACCAAACTTTGATTTAGATACCAAATTTGGGATTAGTCAGATTTCAGTGCAAGAAACAAATTCTTTGCTCTGAATACTCCAGATAAAAGCGATTTAATACAAGGAATTGGGCACTTACAAAATTATTTGATGACGGGGAGGAGCAAGAGGCAGGGACCCACATCTGGGCTTAACTGGTCTCCAACGTAGCTGGGACGCATCAGAGATCAGGGTGCATTGGCTGATCACACTGCTGGGACTGATGTATGGTACCCCCAAAGCCATTGTTCCGACAGGAATGCTGAATTTGCCTGCAGCTACTGTCTCTCATAGCAGAAACATTAGCAGAAAAATAGTTTTCCTCTTTTCATCTTCAAAATTGTGTGGGAGTGTATTTATTTGGTGTTTTAGTGCTTCCAGAATCCTAGTTGCCAGGGAATCAGCCAATGTAATTTTTAGCTTTCTAGCCCCTGTAACACAAAAAGGAACATAGAAATTGATGGAAGTAAGTATTGCGTGCCAGCTGACCATGCCCAAGATTTAAAGTACTTACCACAGTGTTAACATACGAGAAGGGCTTGAATGTTAACTATGATTATGATAGATACACAAATCTAAGACAGCATTCATAAACTATTATTCTAAGAAGTGAAGGTAGTCCATATCATATTTTCCTTCTCCACTGTGTCTAAAGCATATAATCAAGGAAATTAGATTTTCCATATCTGAAGCACAGGTAAATTGAATGCTCTGTCAAAGGTCTAGCCTAGTTGTTCTGATCTCAGTTCCCCAGTGCAGCATTTTGTTTTTTATTTTTTAATGTTCATTTATTTTTGAGAGAGAGAGAGCCTGCGCGCGAGTGGGAGAGGGGCAGCGAGAGGGAAACAGAGGATCTGAAGTGGGCTCTGCACTGACAGCAAAGAGCCCAACACGGGACTCGAACTCACATACCGTGAGACCATGACCTGAGCAGAAGTCGGACACTTAACTGACTGAGCCGCCCAGGCGTCCCTCTAATGCACCATTTGATAACAGCTCCAAAGGAGAAAGTGTGGTAAGATGGTAGATGATGAAATTTCAGAGATTACTCTCTTTTCAAAAAAAGAAACAAACCCTCTTATCTGATGTGATAAAGTAGGTTCTGAAGAAAATGAGTAATTATAGCAGGGATGTAAATAAAACTCAAGCTTTGTCCCGGGTGTTGACATGGGACCATTTTCCATCTCGCATACAGTGGCATGAACAAAAAGATGAAGGTGGAGTCAGTTTTTAGTTTAGCTTTTTTTCTTTTTCCAGTTTTTCACTATACTTTGGTTTTCTATTTTTGTTGGTTTTTGAATTGGACTTTTAGCTGATTTGTCCTGTACGGCTTTTGGAAGCTTTCAGATTGAATGATGCTATTTTCCAGGGTTTGATGGGGACTAATGCATCATATTTAGATGGTTCCAGTTATTCAGTAAGGTCATGTTACTTTGCAACTAGTCAATCGTATCCTAGAGAACTCGGAATGAGGTTGGCATAAGAAAGATGGGGTTATTTTTATTGTAACAGCAGATGAACTTAGAAAGTGAAAGGGGCCAGTGGAAGAGCCAGAAAGACAATGGACAGATGCCCCAACAGCCTATTCCTCCTCACCCCCTCCCAACAACACACAAGAAATTTTTCCAAGTCACTTTTTACATATGCCTTGACTATTGATTCATCAAAGATGTCTTCAATGGATTCACAACTCAAACCACATTGCAGTGTTTTTTTTTTCTAATAAAGAAAAGGATTGAAAATGTAAATATAGTATTTCTTCTATTTTTACAAATGAATGCGCTCAATACAAAACACTGTCAGCAGCTAATACTATGTTAATACGCTCAGATCAACTGGTTACACAAGTGAAACGGTAACATTCCCAAGTGAAATGTGATCAAATGCTTTCACATGCAGTTTGCCTTCTTCCTCCACTTCTTAGCAGAAAGAGCTTTTTTGGATACATTTTGTCAACACTGACAGAGTAAACAGCTTTTTCAAGAGACTGGAGTGTTTTCCTTCTGATTCATTGTGGATGCCTACAAGAGTACTTCCTTTTAAGTTAAAGCATTTTACAAATTCTTTCTACTGAATCAATTTACATACTTTTATCACCACTGTTTTTTAATAAGTAACTTTTCTTTCTTACTCAAAATTCATTTCACTGTGTCCCAACCTTTCTGCGATGCTTGGAGAAAAGAAGCAGAGTTCATTTAAAACACTCTTGTTTATGATGGATGAAACCACAAACTTTTTGTGATGTTAACTCGCTCACAAAAAGAGAATCTGAACTTCAGAGTATTTTGTGTTTGGAGAGAAGGCACACCAAGGAGAATGGGCTCATTTCAATTCAATATATTATAGGAAGGAAAAGATCAAGGAAGAGCTGGTCTTAAAACTGTCAAAATATGAGAATTTGATGGGAAGAAAGAAGGAAAACAGAGCAGTTGGAAATGCAAAGATAAAAGAGTTGGATCCAGACACATCTATGTAATTTCCCAGAAATGGAAACTGTACTGGCAATTTGGAAAGAGATATCAAGAAACAATATGCATTAAATGTTGAGTGTTTCTTGTAGCAGTGAACTTGGAAGGCTCTTAGAACACATGGCATGATGGTCTCGTGATTCATCTACATATGGCCTTGTGCTTGGTGACTGACAAAGGGAGAAACCAAGTTTCATAAGGAATTAAACACAGAAGAGGAAGCTAAACACTATTTCAGAAAACGACTCTGAGAAGCTTCTGGGTCAACAGCAGAGTATTAACTAACTCAGCCTATTAAATACACATGGGAGAGAGTAAACAACTCTATTAATAATAATGTGTCATTTCTTCTGTTTTCTTGATGGTGCAACAATTGACTTGTCTAAGGTTGATTACGTAGTTATTGGTGGTTGAGTTTAGGTGCAAAAAGAGTTCTTTCCACAACACCAGTGATTCCCCATCCTGGCTACTTGTCAGAATCATCTCAAGGGCTTTGCAAAAATACAGATTCTTGGGCCCAAGCCCAGGAAATTCTGGTTCAGTAGTCTAGAGCAAGCCCTGAGAATCAAATATTTTTTAAGAGGTTCAGATACATGGTCCTCTGGCGGGAAACAGTGGCCACAGCTGCAAGCAGGTAGCATGAGAACGGGTGAAGATAAGGGGCCAGGAGAGAAGGGGGTGGAACAGAGGAACAGAGGAAACTGCTGCAAAACTACACCAGCCACAAGTCTCTGAAAATCCTCCCAGATCTGAAAAAATGCTTTGGCGTCACCTGCATTTATTTCTGAGACCCCAGGCCTTCCTAACCAGCCCACCCCCTCCTAGATGGCCATGAGATACTCCTGTGGTTTGAAGCTGTGCTTTCAGAAGTCACAACAACCATGGTAAAATGCCGCTGCCACACCGTGTATCCCCCAAGATGAATTATGATGAGATATTTAGGTCTCCATCAAAAAATAATAATAATAATAATAATAATAATAATAATAATAACAAAGAGGCATTTGGAGCTATGAGTGCCCTAAATGTGGACTTGGCTAGTTATGTGACACTTTTTCAAAAAAAAAAAAAAAAAGTACGCAATCAAATCAGTGGCACAAATGTGTATCAATCCTGGCCACATACATAAATGTTCTTTCTTTCATTCAATATCGCCTTTATCTTTTGTGCTCTATTTCACCACACTAAGCGAAAATATCTGTCCACGAGTCTTTAAGATCTCTCAGAAGTGCAAGGGGAATAGTGCATTATCAAATTTTCACCAAAAGTTACCATGGCGTTTTTTAGCAGAGTGGATATTATCTTATTTGGCAGGCCGTGAAGCTTCCTCACCTCTCTGGGGTCTTCGGAATGTGGTCTCATGATTGGTTTTACAAGAGAAGTTACTAGGGATATGGTGGACGTTCCAAGAGCGAGTCTATATCCTTACTGCTGGCTGTTCCTTACTGGGTGGGGCACACACAGAGCACAGGGATGTATTCTCTGATTCCACAACAAAACTAAAGACAGCAGTTCTGCTGGAAGACTCATATCCAGGGGCCCGTCCTCATCATTTTCCGAGTGAGTTCTAGCCCAAGTGTGGACATAAGAAGCAGGGACAAGGAAAGTGGGAGATAGAGCAAGGCTGATAACATGAAGGAGAATAACAATTCTGCATTTTTATCTATTCACCCAACAAATGTCTGTGAACATCTGCTATATTCCAAGTCCAGTGCTAGAGGCCAGGGGGACAGTACCCCAGACAGACATGGCTCTGGCCCCACAGAACTCGCAGACGAACACAAAGCCAACTAAAAAACCAAATCATTTCAGGGTGCCTGGGTGGCGCAGTCGGTTAAGCGTCCGACTTCAGCCAGGCCACGATCTCGCGGTCCGTGAGTTCGAGCCCTGCGTCAGGCTCTGGGCGGATGGCTCAGAGCCTGGAGCCTGTTTCCCATTCTGTGTCTCCCTCTCTCTCTGCCCCTCCCCCGTTCATGCTCTGTCTCTCTCTGTCCCAAAAATAAATAAAAACGTTGAAAAAAAATTAAAAAAAAAAAAAAACCGAATCATTTCAAAGTTTTGTAAGAGCTAGGGAGAAAGGGTTTTAGGCAAGGGAAGGGCATAATCTCGTAAGTGATTTAATAAGTTTAGACCAGGGGTGCCTGGGGGGCTCAGTCGGCTCAGAGGTCCGACTCTTGGTGTTGGTTCAGGTTGTGATCTCTCAGTTCCTGAGTCTGAGCCCCACATCGAACTATGAGCCTGCTTGGGATTCTCTATCTCTCCCTCTCTCTGCCCCACCCCTGCTCATGCGCTCGCTCTCTCTCTCTCTCTCTCTCTCTCTATCTCTCTCAAAATAAATATAGAAAAAAGTTTAGTCCAGCAGCTGTGTGCCAGCATCAGTGGGACTGAAGAGAGCAGCAAAGAGGCCACTGCAGCCATCCAGATGATAAATGACAGTGACCCAGCCTGGGAGGGCAGCAGTGAAGGGAGAAGACAGACGGAAGTAACTGAACTGCCACCACCAGCAGCCACGTCATGGATGGACTCTAGCACTTGGTCCTTCCGATGCAGCTGCCATAGGTGATGGGATACACAGAAGCCTGAAGGGGAAATAGGAGATTTGGAGCGCTTTCATTATGATTCAACTCAGCCTCCTTTACTTTAAAATCCCTGCTTCCAGTTTCACAAACACCTACCAAGTGAGCATCTTGTCTGTGCAGGACGCTGCGCTAGACCTACTGTGAGCTCAAGGATGAGGAAAAAAATGGTACCAGAGCTCACACAGCCCACCTTCAGTGAAGAAGAAACGTCAACTATACATGTAACTAAAATAAAGCAAAAATAAGACAAGAATCAGAGAAAATCCCGAAGGGTCTTGGAGTAAGAGGAGGGATTCAACAGGAAGAGAGGGGACAGGATATCCCAAGTGGAGAGAGCAGGCAGAGCAAAGGCGTGGGGGGTGGGAATCTGGGGTCTGTGCTCAGGAAACAGTCTGTTTGGCTCAAGTGTTGGATTGGCAGAGAGTGAGGCTGAGGGGATACTGATCGCTCAGCCTCCAGTTCCTTCGACATCTTTGGCTGTATTTGTGCAACTTTGTACCTGTATCAAATATTTATATCAAAAGCAAACTCTCACTCGGGAATTCTTCTTTATAAAAAAAAAATGAAATTCTCCCTGGTGGCAAAATTCTTTCCCCTAGGTTGATAGCACAGAGCTCACATAGTAATAAGTGCTATCAAAATAGATGCTTAGGACGACAGAGTTAAAGCTTAGCTACCTATTGAGAGAAGCTGCTGATTTCTGACATGATTTGTCTTTCTTATTTGAAAGGATTTGCTTCCTTCCCTTCCCTTCTTCCTTCCCTCCCCTGCCTTCCTTCTCTCCTCCCTCTCTTCCCTTCAAGGAATACTGGAGACATATCAAGGAGCTCAGGCTAACATCCTGAAATTTTGGCTAGACGGGCTTTTTGAGGTTGCTGGTGCTGAGATGTGGCCACAGAGATTTGTCTAGGGAAAGTACATCCTAATCCGTCCACAGACGTTCATGGATTGCTTTGGTGAGCCAAGTAGCTGCTGTAAGAATGGTTATGATTTATTTTCAGGAAGATTTTTTTCTTTGGCTCTTTGACACTGTGACTAAGAACCATCATGCTTTACAGTTTTTAAGAGCCTGTCCTGTGCTCAGCCCTGCACTTCCTTACAACATGGTGGGCTTGTGGGCAGAAAGATGTATGTATGCCCCTGAGAGATCCTCAGATCCCCTCACCACTCAGACTGGTGGGGTGACCACTCATCAGGAAAGCCGCACTGCGTGTGAGTGACTCCTGGGAGATCATCTGGAAGCCAGTATCTGGGGACACACTGCTTTTTTGACCAGTCCAAAGTTTGTCCTTTTTATTGTTCCTTCTTGCCACATAGGCAAGTAACATACCGTATAGAAACAAACATTACAGACAAGGCTACCCAGTCTCTGGAAAGGGCATTCAACATAGGGGGAAATGCATCTCAGGGCTCACCCTGGAGATTTCTGTTCATATTCTGGATGTGAGTATAAAGGAATTTCTCTTACCATTGGATTCTTCCTTCTCTGTTCCTCTTTCAAAGGCACATTTCTGTAGAGAGTGTGTCCCAAATGCCATACGTCTGTGAAGTTCTTTACAAACATTAATAGACAAATGGTTAGTTTATATTAAGCACTCCTGTATTGCTCTGACGTGAGCAGTGAGGAGCCCACGGTTTGTATTTTTTGTCTTTCTTTTAAAAAGGAATGAGGAGGGGTGGGAGGGAGGGGAGGGTGGGTAATGGGTATTGAGGAGGGCACCTTTTGGGATGAGCACTGGGTGTTGTATGGAAACAAATCTGACAATAAATTTCATATATTGAAAAAAAAAAGAAAAAAAAATAAACTGAAAAAAAAAAAAAAAGGAATGAGGAATTATATAGCAGATGATCCAAACTTTTTATGCCAGAAAATGAAGGAGTAAGGAAGAAACCAAGATTTTAAAAAGATTTACATTTGGACCCTTTGTGAGGTAAGTGCAAATGGGCATATGAGCTCACGTCAATCTTTAGAAGGGAAGACAGGCCTCGAGTTTACTTTTTACCTTGAGTTTCCTGCTTCTCTGCCCTGAGCAGACTCCAAAATACTGAACTTATTTATGAGCTCTTAATTTTAAAAAATATACTTATAGTGCCACTAATAACAATAAAAATGGAAATAAGTGTTTATACAAAAACCCAAGAAGACAGGCCATGTCTGAGTTTCCCATGGCCACGTGTTCAGAATTCTTTACAAATAAAGTCATGTAGAGTCCAAACTCATATTTTGTATATGTATGTTTGTACTTTACACGATCAAATGTCTTGACAACATCAGCTATTGAATTATTCAAAACACTTGGCATTTCGTGTGCTTTTTTGTGGAGTAATCATGGTGTTTGAATATCAGTTCTAACACAGTGTGCAATGAAGACTCTACGTCACGTTCAATGTAGAAGGTAAGTGAAGGTGGCGTAGATACCCGCTGGCCATGAATTCCTCTTCTGCCTTGTACTGTTGTGTGCCCTTCAAACGGTTACACAACTTCCCCAGACATCAGTTTCCTCACCTTTAAAAAGAGCAAATAGTAATAGCGATCTCATAGGTCTGGTATGAGGATTAAATCAGAGTATATATGGGGTGTCTGGGTAGCTCAGTGGGTTGAGTGTCAGATTCCGGCTCAGGTCATGATCTCACGGTTCGTGAGTTCAAGCCCCTCATCTTGCTCTGCTGACAGCTCGGAGCCTGGAGCCTGCTTTGGATTCTGTGTCTCCCTCTCTCTTTGCCCCTGCCCCGCTTACATTATGTCTCTCCCTCTCTCTCTCTCAAAAATAAATAAACGTTAAAAAAATTTAAGGAAAGAAATAGAGTATGTAAAGCTTAGTGTTTAGTACATTTTAAGTAGTTAATAAAAGCCAACTTTAAGACACACACACACACACACACACACACATACACACATACTGTATATAACTGGAAGGAAATCTATATATGTACCATACGCATGTATATTGTATATGGTAAGCAGCGGTTATTTAGGGGTTGTGGGATTACAGGAGATTTTAATTTTCTTTGTTTTCCAAGTTTTCTAGGATGAGTTAATAAGATATTTACAATGTCATAACACCTTTTAAAGGATATAATGCAGGACAAGTGATTTATTAGGACAGTTATGGCAAGAGCAAAACCACACGTTAGCTTCCATGCCTTAAAAAAGGACAAAAAGTGAAAAGGTAAATCTTCAACACAGCTGTTACTAAACAGCAGAGATCTCAAGGGATTAAAAGCTGGAAATGAGTAGAAGCAGCCCCAAAATAAAAGAAGGAGCAGGGCTGCCAAAGACAGTGGGGGGGTAAGACCCAAAGACCCTCAGTTCAATAAGCACTTCCAACAGATCCTCTCCAAGGCACGGGACATTTTCAAATTGCCCCAGAATAGGCTTTTCTTGGAAAGTGTACCTAAAAAGATTCAGAAAATGAAGAACCACAGGCGTACAAGCACTAAGGAAAAACAGAGAATCAACAACTGATTAAAGTCCCATCCAATTTTTTTTTTTTTTTCTAAGAGTGAAGTCGCATCAAAGAGCTCAAAACAAATAGATGAAGGTGGGAACCTCATTCCCAGCAGTTTCCGTTACATTTGGGCACAGGGTATGTGAATTGTTGGTGAGAAATCCATTTCTGTCTGCCTGTATATCTTGTTGCATTCCCAAGTCTCTGCAGTAGCCTTTAGCAAGGGAGTTTCAGCCTCTCTTGCTATGCGTTCAGGCATCTTCTGGTCTCTTTCTGAGGTTCTGCCATTGCAGTCAAAACATTCTGAGAACTCTAGCTTTTGGTTAAAGTGATTCTCATGACGAAGTCAAAAGAGAGCCAGAAGGGTTTGCTGTTCTGCCTGTGCCCCTCTCTGGGGTATTTATATTATTTGCCGGTTTTACCAAAAATAGAAGTTGTTCTGCCATTTACTGGAAAGGTATCACTCCTTCCCTTCCCTTCTTTCCCTTCCCTTCCCTTCCCTCCCCTCCCCTGCCTTTCCCCTCCTTCACCCTCTCCTCCCCTCCCCTCCCCTCTCCCTCCTCCCCTTCCCTCCTCTCTCCCTCTCCTCCCCTTCCCTCTCATCTTTTCTCCTACTCTCTCTTTTCTTCCTCCCTCCGTCCTTTCCTTTCTTTCCCACAGTCCTTCTTCCTCTCTCTCCCTCTCCTGCCTTTGTTGCTTCCTTCCTTTCCCCTATGCATGTATATGCACTTGTAACTTTATCAACCACCTATTGTGTGGCATCCATTGCACCGTGAATATAAAGATACTGTAAGGCATGGCCCATGCTGATATTACATGTTCATTGTCTTTGTTTTGGCCCCCAATTACATTCTAGTATCCAGGCAGTCACTCCTTTTTATTAAGCGTCTGTTACGTGTCTGGCACTTTCATGGATCTTATTTTACTTAATTCCATCGTCCACCCAGTGTTAGGTATTACCATTCCTATAACACAGATGATTGAATTTAGTTAGGCTCAGAGGGTTTAAATATCTAACCCAGGGGCACTCAGTTCTTAGGAGGAGGAGTCAGAAATTCATTCTGATTTTTCTGCTTCCAAGTTCAGTGAGTTTTCTGCTCGGCCTCCATATTGATGTGAAGGACCAAAACATACTTTTAGGTTTTTGTGTTTTTTATACTGCACTGCACACGCAGTGTGGACAACAAATACTTGTATGGAAGTAGGTCTCGATTGTATTAAAATGGTCTGCATGATTTATTTATTCTTTCATGTGCTTATACTTGGCAGCACTGTTCAGAATTTTCACATGTATGTGCATTGTTCAGATACAGGAAACTGGTCAAGGTTTTACCACTTATGTTCAGAGAGCAAGGTGAATAACCTGGGACCACCCTGAGCTGAGACAGATCAGCAGACATATAAACACCAGTAAGGGCTTGTATGGGTTCTGAAAGCACGCTTCCCTTGATTGGAGCTGGTTACAGAGGACACAAAGGAGGGAAAAATCTTCAGTGTCCAAATAAGGATAAAAATTACTCTTGAAATCATAATAGAGAGGCGGATTCTTTTTAATTTGGGGAAATTTTAAAAATGTCTAAAATGCAAAAAAAGTAATCTGACAAATATCCGTGTACTCATCACCCGGAAATGAAAACTGTACACATTTTGTTATATTAGTTTCAAGATTTTTTAGAATGAAATTTATAAACATTTTAAAGTTGGAATCTCTTGTGCCTTCCATCGCCAATCCAACCTCCTCTCTGACTCCACTCTGGTAGGCACCATCAAAGTCTGGTTTCCAATCCACTCTTCGTTCAGTTCCATGAATACATGTGTTTTCATGAACAATTCATACTATTGTCTTGTGTTTATTATAAAATATACATAGGGTGTCAAACTGCTTATAGCATTTTGAAACTTGCTTTCCTCCCCCTGAGACATCACTATGTTTTTGAGCTCTGTTTTGGAATATAGAAATCCAGTCCATTCTTTTAAGTGGCTGTACAGTATTTTTTTATATGAATAGAATAGTTTATTATGCCTTCTCCTACTTCTGTTGATGGATGTGAAGATTGTTACAGATGATACTGCGATAGAAGTGCTCACACAATTCTAGTCCTCATAAATGCATTCAAGTTCTTGTAAGGTGTTTACCTAGAAACAGAGTGGCTGAGTGGTATGCTAGAGGCATGCTTCACTTTACCACATGTTGACAAATTACTCTCTGAGATGGTTGTACCAATTTATACTCTCATTGCCAGTGCATTTAAGTGGCTGCTTCTCCATACCTTATTCTTTTCTTTTTTTATGTTTATTTACTTTTGAGAGAGAGAGAGAGACAGAGTGTGAGCAGGGGGTGGGGAGGGGCGGCGAGAGAGGGAGATACAGAAACCCAAGCAGGCTCTGGGCTCTGAGCTGTCAGCCCAGAGCCCCATGCGGGGCTCCAACCCAGGAACCCTGAGATCATGACCTGAGCAGCGCTTAACCGACTGAGCCACCCAAGCGCCCCTCCATACCTTTTTCAACACTGGTTATTGGCAGACTTAAATCTTTGCCAATCTGCCAGCTAAGCAAGGTCATCTTCTTATTGTTTGCATTTCCCCAATTTACTAGTATAATCTAGTGCTTTTTCATGTTTATGGGCCATTAAGTTTCTTCTTTTGTGAAGTGCCCAGTCATGTGCTTTGCCAACTCCTACTGGGTTATTTGTAGAGTTTTTTCTTATTAACTTATAAGAGAAATCCATTCTGGATATGAATCATCTAGCTGTTATGTGACCATTGCAAACATCTTTTCTTTAACCATTGTCAGGTTAATCATCACATTTTTTTTTTTTCTGTAGGAAGGGCATACAAGGTCAGTTCCAAATGGGTGAGGGCTTTTTGTTTTCTTTAATCCAATGCAAGATGCCATACATAGTGTCTGCAATTAGTTGAAAATCGAGATTTGAGCAAAAGCTCTCCTACAAAGGCCTTCGAGGTTCTTCCCCAAATCTGAAGAGTAACCCCTTCTTAACATCTTGGGAGTTAGATGGAGACAAACACACGCTATACATCCAACAAGAGAAAACAAGAGTAATAGATTCTCCTTTAATAAACCAGTACCTGAGCAGGATCTAGACTTCTCAAAACAGCCTCACAGTAATTTGAAAGCAGTTTCTGTAAGTGACATTTATCATTTGGTGAACACTGTTTTTAGCTTAGATTTAAAATTTTAACTTTGACTAATGGAGTCCTTCTAATTTTTCCCCCTCTTACTAAGAACAGGTTTCAATTATGTAATTATGGTTAAAGAGGTCTGAAGAGTTTTTACTCTTATGCCTGCCCCCTGATTGGATAATGGTTTGCAATGACTGGTTGAGAGCTGTGGAAACACAAATATGAGGCCAAAGGCTTGGATATCTGTATAAATATTTACAAATACGCTTGACTATAAACTCTGTGAGGTGAAGGCCCATGTTTACTATATTCATGATGGTTATATATCCTCAGCATTCTGCTCAGTTGCTAATCCTAGTTAGTGGGCATGCGCTGAACATCCCCAGCTCACAACTATTTGTTAAATCCTAAGTCTGTCTTAGACACTTTGTGTTCTGTGAGCTTGGTATAATCAGAGTGACCACTATAGACAAAAGTCCCCACTCTCATGAAGCCTCCATTGTAGTGGCAGGGAGAGAGGAGTTAATGTGGAATAGTGGGGTAGGGAGGCAGTGTTTCTGTTGTAGAGACTGTGGTCTGAGAAGCCTCTGGAGAGGGGGGCATAGTGATATCAACAGCATTTACTAGACAGAGATAGAAACAGTCACAGAGATACATCGAGATGTATAAAAGCAGTGTCAGGGCTCCAGAACAATGACTTCCAATTCAGAAGGTAAGTTCTGCCTATGTATTTTGATTGGGGGAAGTTTATAGGAGTACTGAAAAAAAAATGACTGAAACATTGATTTTAAATTAGAAGGAGCTAATGCATTTGTAAATATGCTCCCTTTTCCTTGGGGGAATAGTTTACACCCAGAGAGAACAATTGGCCTCTACAGACTGGTGGTGGCCTTTGGCCAGACTGTTAATTGCCTGAGCATTTTGTGTATTCCTGACCACCTATGTCTCCTACAGCCCACCCCACCAGGATAAATCTTCAAGCCCTGCCGAATGTTCTCATCCGCAAGCAGCTACAAACTAAGGCTCATGGGATGATTTAACAAAAAATTATTGGCAACATTTAAAGTGCAGCACTGAGTGTGTGGGTAGAAACTGCAATTGTACAAACAAAACTTTGGGACTGTAAAGATTCTCCAGGTATTGATTTAATGCAGACCACCTTCTTGTTTCATGTAATTGGAAAAACTGATTTCCAGTTCGTAAGAGTATCTAGTAGGTGTTCAATGTTTCTTGCCCCCTCCCCACAAGGGACTGCCTAAAGAGATAAAAATCATGCTATTCTAGGGTTTTCTTTTGTTTTCTTAGCCAAGGGCTTAAATCACACATGTTTCATAAGTACCTTTTGCTGGGTTTCACTGTTTTGTTTATTTTGTCTTAGTGTCTACAGGCACCTTCAAATTTTCTTCTGTAACTATTTTCTTTTCTTTCCCAAAGCCATCCTCTGACCTGGCTGATGGAGCCGGTCTGCAGAACTTGCAGACGGGTTGATTTTTGCACGGGCTGCAACTACGACATACAGAATTTACGGCTTCTTTGAGGAACCAATTTTCAAGCTAAAAGAAAAAATGAAAGTGTTCGCTCATCTTTCGAAAAATATTTACACGCTTAGTGTGTTCGCCACTATCCATTTGGGTTCTCAGTAATAAATACGGAATGTGACATCGGTTTTTCACAAACGTAGGTTTTTGTCTTAAATCTCCGGGAAGTTTATTTCCTCGTCTGACGTTTTATTTTCCTGATTTATTCATCTTGAACGGGCCACAGAAAACCTCCTCTCTCGTAGCTATTGTTCTCTCCCTTTTAAAGATGGCTTGGAAATGGAAACCTTGACTTCTGAGGGTCCTTTTCGGTTTATTCTCCCCTCCGTTACTCCCTTCTGTACACTCTCGGCCGAGGCCGGCAGCATCTGAGCTGGAAGAACCCGCGGCGGGTGAGGAGAGGAGGGTGTCGTGCTGGAGACACAGGCTCCTGCCGGCGGCCGGCGAGCCCGCCGGGGTTAACGGGGGCGCGGGGGTCAGCGCCCTCGAAGTTGGGGGCCTCGGGCCGAGCCGCGCCGGAGCCGCTGCGACCGCTCAACCAGAGCATCCTGCGGTCCCGCTCCCGCCACGGGGAAAGAATCGCCTAATCTTGTCGAGGTCCCACGGAGATCTTGCTCTTCCCGCGGCAGCCTCTGCGACCGAGCGCGTTGCGGGGCCGATGCAGGCGAAGCGGGACTGGAGAGAGGAAAAGCCCAGGCCTGGGTCGGAGGAGGACTGAGGGGCCGGGAGCCGGGGGGACTTCCTCCCGCGCTTCCCCCTCCAACGGGAGCGGAAAATGTGATTTGCTGTGCATTCCAGGCGCGGTTCCCTGGGGTGACCTCTCCCAGCCGGCCCGGGCGGGGGGAGCAGACAAAGAGGCGAGGCAGGCGGAGAGGGGACCCCGCGGGGAGGCAGGAGGGGTGCGGGGGGCGGGGGCAGTACCGGGAAAGGGGGCGGATAGCGGGTCCGGCGGCGGCGGCGGCGCCTGGCCAATGGAGAGGCGCGGCCCTGGGCGCCGCGCACGGCCGCCGGCATTTAAACGGGAGACGGCGCGATGCCCCGCACTCGGTGCGCCTTCCGCGGACCGGGCGACCAAGTGTGCCGCGAGAGCCCTACTCTCTGTCCGGCTGACCCCGCGCCAAGCCGGGGCGGCTCGGGCCGCGGCCGCACACCGCGCCCCGCGTCGAGAGCGCAGGCCCGAAAGACCCGCCGCACTGACAGGTGAGTGCGAAGGTGCCCGTCAGGGTGTGAGTGTGAGTTTGTGTATGTGAGATGTGTGTGTATGGGGGGAGGCGTGCAGAGGGGTCCTCTGCAAGAGACTCCCGCGTCCAACTCGGTGCAGACGCGCGGTAGCCCTCCGTGCGCGCAGACCGAGGCCCCGGTACCTAGGGTGAATAATGCCGAAAAACCGGGGTCCTTCCTGCCAAAGTCGTGGCTGCCGTGACCTCACCTTGCAAGGTCCTCAGGGTGAGGCTGGGAAGGAGGACGACAACAGCGAGAGCTACGGCCCCGCATCCCATTTCCACCACCCCGAGACCCGCTAACGCGCTCCTGGTGCGCCTGCCAGCCGTGCCCTCACCTCGAAAGCGCGGAGTCCGGGTGGGCGCATCGCGGGAGCGGAGGGGTAGTGGGCGGGAGTGGTGGGGAGCGGTGGGGACTTGCGGCTTGGCCGCAGACGATGGGGCGAGCCGCACTAAGAGGGTGCCCTATGTCTGAGGCGGGGCGCTGGGGCTCGGGACGTCTGGAGGCTCCCGTCCGAGTGCCGGGAGTGAGCCTGCGGTGGGCTGGAGGATCCGAAGAATCCAGCTGTGCGTCCATGGGCGCATCCTCAAGGTGAGATGGAGACTCAGGCAAGGGTAGAGTTCCTCCAAGTTCCGCCGCGGCGGAAACCCGAGCGTCGGGTAACGGGTCAGCTTCAGTGCCGTGCGCAATCCGGGACGCGGAGTACAGAGAGCCCGCGGTGCTCATACCGCACACACCACACACATCCACTTGCTGGCCACGCACTCGTGGGCGCTCGGTGCCCTCTTCTAGGCTTCTCCGCGCCTTGCGCGCCCCTTGGCTGAACCGCGAACGTCCAGGAGCCAGCCGGGCAGAACTAACCCACAGGGTCCCGTTCCCCTTAATTTGTGTTCTAGAGTGCCCCGCCTCACCCCGCTGCGTCTCGTTAGCCACGGACGATGCGGGACTGGCGGCTCAGATGCCCAGGTGTTTGTTCCCCGTTCCCTGTCTCCGTTTTGCTGACTCCCTTGCAAGACCCGGGGCGGAGGGGCAGAGGTACTGTCACCTCGCTGGCCAGAGCTGTTTGTAGACTTAAGGTTTGGGAAGAACGGAAGCGCCACCGCTCTGGCTTGGCATTGTCTTCGGGTCCCGGCTGCACCTTGGGAGCGCCCCGGCCTGGTGTTTCCCCGCGGCGGGCCCTGGCCACGGTCCCTGGGCGAGGCAGGGGGCAGACAGGAGGTGACCAAGTTTTTGCAGTGAAGCCTTTCCCGCGCTCCCAGAGCTGGCCTGAATGGGTCCCAGGGTAGAATCCGGCTGTCGCCTTCTCCTCCTCTGTCGACTTTGAGTCCCAGCTCTTTTAGACGTTAGGGGTTAAAATCTCTCTTTAAAGGCTACAAGGGCAGAGAGACGACCACTGGCAGGTAATTGGATCTCCTGCTGGAAAAAGCAGATCCGAGCGGTGCGCGCGTCTGTTTATGTTCCCCTGCGAGATGGTGCCAGGACACGAGTTGATTAAAACAATCTATTGTGTTAAGTGGGTCACGGGGATTTAAGCTGTCCAGGGACCCCAGAGTAGTGGCTTCCTTCTGGCTGTACACACAAGTTAAATAAATAGCAGAGAAGAGGTTAAGATAACCCCAATCACAGGGTGAGGAGTCTTCTTTCACCCCTGGGCTTTCCAGCCCCACACCCCTTCCTTTTCTTCTCTAATTTTTTTTTTCTTTTTTTTTTTTTTTTTTTTGGAGGTGGTGGGGGGGCGCTGAGAGACTTGAAGAGATGAACATTTCAAAGCAACATTTCAAAGCAACTTAAGATCTTTCTTAAGAAACTAGTCTCATCTCCTCCCTGGTACACCCATGTCTGCAACAGTAGGTGATTTGATGGCTATCACTGAATAAATTGCACCCTTCAATTGTTAGTATTAACGAATTATTGAAGCATTCTTTAGAACGTAGTTACGGTGTGTGTGTGTGTGTGTGTGTGTGTGTGTGTGTGTGTGTGTGTTTAACCCTCAGGTCATTGTAGGAATTAAAGTCTTTTGTAACCTTTGTAATTTCACAGTTTTCCTATTTTCTTAAAAGTCCATTTTGAACGACAATGTTTTGGTAACCCACGATCTATAGGAAATCCTACTTGGCTAACACAGTCTTTATCTGAATGGTTACACAGAGAAGATAGGAACCTACTATGTCCCCACATCTTTGAATGAGCGCTGCCTGCTTGTCTTCTAAACTGAAGCCCTCCGTCTTAATATTTATGTATTACAAGTGGTAGAAGGCTAAGAAATTTTACACCACAGAACCCTTTACCAAGAAATGCTTGTCAACAGCAAAGCTGTGGAGCATGTCCTAGAGTAGAAGTTAAGGACAGATAGGAAAACCCAGCCCTTTTATGTTAAGAGAAGTGGGGGTGGGGTGGGTAGGGCAAGTCGCTATGGCATCCAACTGAAAGGACCGATCAGGCAAGTGTTACCAGACATGTCTTACATCTGCAAGGAATTTTCTTCAGTTTTAACATATGCTCTTAGAAATGCAAAGCACAACAGTAATTCCTGGGACAACAGAAGTTTTTTCCTTCACATGTGAACATGAAGATACAAACTAGATAATTATTTGACTTACAATATTCTTCAAACTGACTTGTGTTAGAAACAAGTCCATCTGTCCCTTGTTAAATACTGTGCAGAGTGCCCCTAGAACAGTGGTTAAAGACATGTTTGGGGGCTTAGGTAGGACTGGTGTCAAACCCTGGGTCTCCAACTGAGTAGCTGTGTGACCCTGAACAGACTCCTAACTCTTCTGGATTCCCTGACTGATAAAAGGAAGACAATATTATCCACCTTGTGCTCTACTATGAGCATCTTCTATGTAGAAGAAATTCTAAAATACGGTCAGAATTTAGCACAAGGCCGTGTGTACTAAGGGTTCAAAATATAGATAGCTCTTATTAGTAATGATGATATTGGGGGAAGTTAGTAACATTATATGGCACCAGATATATTACAAGGTGGTTCTGAAATTAAATCCCAAATCCCACTCACACGGGAACGAGTGCACATCTTGCACCACAATCAAAAACCTATAAACTGGCTGTCTCTCAGTAATGCTCCTCAGTGAACATTGATTACTTTCTAACTTGTTTCATGTTGACCTCAAAAATTATATATAAGCATTCACTTCAACAAAAATTCCTCCAATGAGCAGAGAGTTTCTGAGATACTTAACTACCTGGTGGTGTCCCTCATGTCCGCTGAAATGTAGGCCACAGTCTGACTTAGCTTGGCTGGTCTTCTGAATAGAGAGGTTGTGGTTAGGGTCTTGCAACACATACAACATGAGCCTTTATGTTCTACTAATTTGCCAGCAAGTAGCTCCTATCTTCTTGGTTTCACTTGTCTGAAAAAAAAAAAAAATCAACCCAGTGCATGCTTACAAAATTCTCTACTTAACTTCTAAAAGCTGTCTTTTTAAAAATTAAAGGTCAAATTAAAAATAACCTTTGCCCTTCTCAAAGATTTAGTGCTGAGAAGAAGGAAGACATTATTCTAAAATCTGGCCTGCATTTGCTGTCACTTTCATTATTTTCTCCTACTGGGAGAATAATTTGATGTCATGCCTGTTGAATGTTTTTCTAAAACTGAATTCATCAGGAGGAATTGATCGGATGTCCAGGCATAGACATCTGGATTGCTGACTATTGTGAACTCAGTGTAATTCCCACTCAGGACTCCATTTAATGGATTATAAGCAGGTAGGTTAGTGAAAATGAGAAACACAGCAAGGAGAGTGCCCAAAAGTTGGCCTAAACTTTCCTAAAGACACAGACCATTGGAAACAAGTCACACAGAGCATTTTTATTTCTGATTCCCTAGAGTTAGATGATTGTGTTCTTAGAGCCTTGTGAAGATTGGAACAAATCACTGTGACCTACACAGGACAGAGGTGGTTGATATGGCTTCTCCTGCGTGCAGATGTTTTCCCTTGATCTCTAAGGGAAACCTGAAGGAAAGCATCAGCTAGAGAAGACCTGCTCTGAGAATATCATGTGCTCTGGGACAGATGGATTGGAGGGGAGGACAGTAGTAATGGGAAAAAAAAAAAAAGGTAAGGGTGGGTGGGTCTTGCTGATGGAGAACAGTTGTAGGAGAATGCTCATCATGAAAATACTAGTTGGAGAAGCAGAAATGCATTAAGGCGAAGTGGAGGCAGGGTTTAAAAAGAAGAATGCTGCCTGCAGTGAGAATAAAGGGAGGTCTTTGTGGGTGTCGGGATGCACTGTGTACCACAAGATGCAGCTTTACTGTAATGATGTGAGTGGGTCATTTCATGAATGCAAATTGCCAAAAATGTTTGCAGCTCACAGTTGGGCATGAGTGGTAGATCCTAGGAAACTGAATCTTGATTAGCATTTGGATTGATTTTTGATAATGGGGCACTTTGCTAGGTATTGATGTGGAAAAGAATTGTCCTCAAGAAATTTACATCTTCTTGATTTCCTCCATGTCTGTGATATTTACAAAGTGCAAATTATTTGGTGGTAATACGATTGGGATTGCAAGACAAAGCAGTTCCTTTTCCTTCACTGCATAATCATGACCAGTCTGGGGTGTGTGCGTGGGGGACGTGGGGTGATTGGCCACAATGACTTGATAGAACCCTGGTCCTAGTACTATTAGAGTTCTCATCCTTCTAACTCTTACTCCTGTGGAATATGCAGAGCACTGCTTCAGGGCACTGCTGTTCCTGAAGCTGAGGTCTGTGTTGATTGAAATTCCTGAAGTTGGATTTTACTTTTCTCCAAATAACTAGTTATCAGGTTTAAAGAGTCTAAAGCCTCACAGTAAGTGCTAAAGATCTTTTAAAAAGTAGGATTTAAAAAAAAAAGAAAGAAAAGCCATTCTATAACATTTTCCACACTTAATAAATCTTATTTTAAGAAAAATTTACTTTTCTTAAAAAAAACCCAAAACCAAGAAAAACGGCCTGCCACTCTAGACCGCTTTGGCTTATGGGGTTCACACGCTCCCAAAGGAACAGGAAGACTGTCCAAATTAAAACCGAAAGCCACAGTTGACTGATTTTGAATTTACCTCTTACTTCATTGTCAGTTTCTGCCATAGCGAGTACAGTGGCTTCAGTTAGAATATAAAACCCACAGCATTCTGCACGGGACCAGGTAAAAAGTAGTGGGTATCTGGAGTTTTCCTAGAAAAAGGAAGACAAATATTAAGGCTAGAGGGAGTTTGCTATACGGCAAGTCAGAAATAAAGAAGGTCGTATTTGGCTCAGCTGCTCACTGGCACATGTGAAGGAAGGCATTTTAAAATGAAAAGAACAGAGACTGTGTAAGTCAGTGTGGTCTATAACAAGCATTCATTTAACAAAAGAGCACCTACTCTGTGCCAGGCACTGAGAATAAGGTGATGAATAAGGCCTCATGACTCTTGGACTAGGTATTTATTTAATGACAGACGTGAAAATGCGAGGAAGGAAAAGTTGAGTATAAAAAGAGTGCTATGTTGGTCTGGAGAAAGGAAATTGCATTTTTTGGACAGATGTGTGTGTGTGTGGCAGGGGGCGGGGGGTAGCCTTATGACATGAACTGTCATATGCAGACAATGTACATTCCCAGGTTTGGATTGGCCTCTGTGATGTTGGACTCTGAGGGTCTCGCCCTGGGAGGGCCGAATTGTCCTGGGGGCCATTTTTAGTAGGGATGAGGGGAGACTATGGGTGTAGGCCGAGGACTGTCTCATGCGCTCCTCTTTGAAATGGGCAGAGACTGAATTTTAGTTTAGATCCTGACCCCCAGTTGAATACATAGCAGAAACTTGTAAAAGCTTCTCAAATTCATAATATATTTGCCATGGCTCAAGTTATCCTGGTCTCTGGAGAAAATCAACACTGTTTTATAACTGGACTTTTCTCATGAGTGATTTTTTTAAAGACAAAACAAGGAAATTAATTTTTTGTTGTTGTTGAGGCAAAAAAAAAAAAAAAAGGCTCTGTTTAAAGAACAGGGATGTTGTAACATAAACTGACAAAAGCCAGGGAGTCAACAGTCAGAAGAACAGGAGCTAAATGTCACATTATCTGTTCCAAATTTGAACTTGCCCAAAAGTATTAGGTTAATGTTGGGAAAATGATGCCATTTAAGGATATTTTAAATTTAATGTTTAATTATGTTAATTTGACATTATCCTTGGTGTTGCATGGTCTTGGGACTATTGCTTAGAGAATATAGATTCCACACTGTCTTTGTCTTTGAAAGGTAATTGCTTTAGTTAATCATACAACTTGTATAGTTCCTTAGGGTAACTGTAAGGTTACTTGGGGAGTGTAAGGTTACTATTAAATTGCATTTAGCGTTATTATGTGTTAACACCAGTATACAGAATAGAGCAAGGAGATGGGTACTTCACAGCTATGCCCTTAGGTTCAGAATCATGGTGGGCGTAGGGGCAGGGGGAAGGGGAAGCCTCAAGGTTCAGGTCTGATTTGGTATGATGACCTGAGAGAGAGGCTGTGAATTTGAAATTGTACTTTTTGAAAAGAAAATCCTTCCACATTTTAATAACTCTGTGTTCCAAAGCTACGAGTGCTATAGGCCTTACTACTCAAAGCTTGTTAGAATCTGCATTTAACAGCACCCTGGATGAGTGTCTACACATTGAGGTTTCTGAGAGGCACCGTATCAGGAGAATCTTAATAGTCTGATGCTTGCACTGTCTTTAAAAATATGCTTCAGCTCCTCCCCTTCCTCCTCTGTTCTACCTGCTCTCAATACTCTGCCTCTAGAATAGCTCTCCTTTCTCTGGTTTACATTCCTCACTCCATTTTTTTCTCTCCCCATCCTTGCTTTCCTGTCCCGTTTTTTGTTTTTTGTGGGTTTTTTTGGTCTGTTTTCCCTCTGCCTCCCCAACTTACTTAATTTTTTTTGTCATTGTTCATTACCCTTTATGACCCATGTCTAAGGTCCATCCACAAAAATTCACTATCATTCATTTATTCTATATGTGTATGGCATTTATTAATGTAAATATTTGCACAGACCTATTTCCTTGTGCCCATTTTCTATATTCTAAATTTTACACAAACACACACATAAATGACCTATTTCACCATTTAAAAGTAGAAAAGTGTATATCATGATATAGAGAATGATACAATAAATATCTGTGCCAGATTAAAAATGAGAATAAATGAGAGCTCAAGGGGTCTTATGAGTTATGTGACCTTTCTGATAAGGTAATTTGTTCTGTCTGCAATACTGCCATATCTTTGGTTGGTTCTCAAATTGCTTTTACTTGTATATCAAATTTGATGTGAGCCACCCTGTCTGGGGAGATGAGGTGTTTGTACCTGTGCTTAAATGAAGTCATTTATGGAGAAGTAAAGTGATTTTTCTCAAAGTTAGACAGCAAGTTGTTGCCCTAGCACTTTGACCTGAAACTCAGTCTTGACTTTTCGTCCAGCGTTCTTCCTGTTAATTATTCTCCCTCTGTCAGGTGCTTTCCAGTCTCCTTCATGGGTCTCCTTGCAATGCCTGGTATCAGTGAACATCTCCTAAGTCTCTAACCAATTGAACAAGGTGCAACTCAGGAAGCGCTCAGGCTAGGCCAAGAGAAGAGACTAGAAGCCTTTCCTGACAGAGGAAACCTGGGCAATGAGGTTGATTGGTCTTGCCATAAAACAAAATAGAAAATTGGTTTGCCCAAAGAGATGCAAAGTTCACTCGGTATCGTACAAGAACGAATACAATTAAGTGACCATAATACAAAGTCAGATGTGACTGGTGTCAGCAACCAGGAAGGAATTCCAGTGGCAGTACATGCCATGAAGAGGCAGGCCCTGACTGAGCTCAAACCTTGGCATATTCACTGGTGACCTGGGGCAAGCTACTTCATGGCTTGGTGGCCTGGTGGGTGATGAGAATAACAGTACCTGATTCACAGAGATACTATGAAAAGGAAATGAAGTACTTTACATAAAGTGTTTAACAAGTGCCTGAAAGGGGCGCCTGGGTGGCTCAGTCGGTTCAGTGTCCGACTTTGCCTCGGGTCACCATCTCACAGTTTGTGGGTTCGAGCCCTGCGTCAGGCTCTGTGCCAACAGCTCAGAGCCTGGAGCCTGCTTCGGATTCTGTGTCTCCCTCTCTCTCTGCCCCTCCCCTGCTCACACGTGCTCTCTCTCTCTCTCTCTCTCAAAAGCAAAACAAACAAAACAACAAAAAAAAACAAAAAACAAACAAAACCAGTGCCTGATAAAATGTTAGCTGCTAATAATTTTCTAACTGACTTGTCTGTTTGTTGTGTCTCCCCTCTCTGTGCCTCCCTCCTCTAGCATGAGCCGCACGGCCTACACTGTGGGAGCCCTGCTTCTCCTGTTGGGGACCCTGCTGCCCACCGCTGAAGGGAAAAAGAAGGGGTCCCAGGGTGCCATCCCCCCGCCAGACAAGGCCCAGCACAATGACTCAGAGCAGACTCAGTCTCCCCAGCAGCCCGGCTCCAGGAACCGGGGGCGCGGCCAAGGGCGAGGCACCGCCATGCCCGGCGAGGAGGTGCTGGAGTCCAGCCAGGAGGCCCTGCATGTGACTGAGCGCAAATACCTGAAGCGGGACTGGTGCAAAACCCAGCCGCTGAAGCAGACCATCCACGAGGAGGGCTGCAACAGCCGCACCATCATCAACCGCTTCTGCTATGGCCAGTGTAACTCCTTCTACATCCCCAGGCACATCCGGAAGGAGGAGGGCTCCTTTCAGTCCTGCTCTTTCTGCAAGCCCAAGAAATTCACCACCATGATGGTCACCCTCAACTGCCCCGAACTGCAGCCGCCCACCAAGAAGAAGAGGGTCACTCGAGTCAAGCAGTGTCGATGCATATCCATCGATCTGGATTAAGCTGGGCACACCCAGCCTGTCCTCGGGATGCAGCCCCAGGCGGGTCCAGAGCCAGACCTAAAACCACCCGATTCTTACTTGGCTTTAAACCTACAGGCAAGAAGAACCACCAGCTGCCTTCTGACAGGAGCCTGCTAGTGCATAGTTAGTGTGCGTGAGTGTGCATGGGTGTCTGTGGGTGTTTGCAGACACCAGAGGAGGGCACTTCCCAGTGTTACACTTACAGCCTTTCCGTTTCCATGGGGATGGCCCAGAAGGCCCACACCAGGGAAGGCACATGAAGAGGGGCAGGGCTGTGGTCTGGTTCTGCCTGTGTCTTACATGTGCCCTCCCTCCCTGGGGGCCAGAATTCCCCCTCCCGAATGAATGTTAACAGAAGAGGCTACTCTGACCGCAAGAGACCTGTTGTAGTGCTGCATTATACTCGGCAAAGGTGTTTCCACCTGTGCATGCTTCCCTTCCACAGCCCATCCCTTCTTAGGCTCTCAGTGACCGTTTCAATCTAATCCCCTATCTGCTAAGGGCTCTAAATGAGCTCACTTGACCATAGATGCAAATGTTTCTCATTTGGGGAAGACTCTTCGGACTCGGAGAGGCTGGTGTGTACATGGGCAAGAAGGACATAGGAGTGAGAGAAGGGAAGGATTGATGGGGAGGACCAGTTGGGCACAGCAAAGTTCAGGGAGATGTGCAGGGTCTTGAAAGGCCACTCCCCGAACACAGGGCAACCCCAGGCTTCAGCAAGTCTTTCCCTGCTATTTAACCGAAACCAAGTGAACGGAGGAGAAATGGAATTGCCAAATCCTCATTGACCGTGGCCGTCACCATGATCTGCTGAAATTGGCTGTAACCCAACACCAAACTTAAAACATAAATATTGACCACTCCTATTTTCAGAACCGAGTGAGCTGAACCAAGACAAATCCTCCCCCTTCGCCCCTCTCAGGTGGACGGCAGATGGAGCTCAGACCAGCGCCCCCCCCCCCCCCCCCCCCGCCATCCTCCGCCAGTGCAGGGATAGGAAGAAAACAAACGCCTCATAAGCAGAAGGTCCTAGTATCTTTCCTTTTGCTTGGTGGTAATCACCTCTTTCCCAGTCCATTATTTCTGTATAATGCTTCTGAGAGCCACAACCCTGTATTCTAAAGATTTTGCTTCTGCTAAGTGTACCTGGCAGTGAAGAACCAAGGTAAGAGGGGAGAGTTTAGGGCCTGCTCCATTTTAGCTAGAGGTAGATTTTGGGTCTTTATGTTTTAGCCATTGGTAGGAGATTGAGCTGGAGAGCAGAGGAAAAGAAGGAAATAAAGGAGACTGCCTCTGGCTAAGGAGTAATTTAATGCCGGGGAGGAGATAGAAGGGATGTGTCCTCCTCTTCTTCCTTTGCTTTCTCGGGGTCTAATGCGAAACCCCAATTAAGAAAGAGCATTTGGGTGGTGCATTAGCCATGTCTCTACTGGTGGTGGGATTCGTCTAACATTGGAACCATTCAGAACATACTAGTAGACCCCTCCTCTGATTAAACCTGGGTAGGGATTATCTAATGGCCAAAGACCATTAGATAGTGGGTAGACCTTAACTACGGTTTGGATTTGGCTAACCTGTTCTATTCAAGCCTGAGGTTTTCTATGTAAACCCATCCCCACCCCCAAACACTTGTTTTGCCTTGTACCATCTCATCCCCATTAGCCAAGTCATGTGTAATTTGGGAACCATTGACTAGCATTTTATTTGCCCAGCGAAGCTCCAGCATTGCACTACTTTAGGCTTGTTGTATTTTTATTTTATTTTTTTGGTGCAGCACTCTCCCATCTGACAACTAAGCAGGAACCATACTTTGAGGCAGAAGTTAATCTTGAACGCTCAAAATATTGGGTCTGATTTTGAAACTTTTAAACTCACTACTGATGATTCCACACCAGGCAAATTTGTTCGAACACGCGGGCTGTGCATTTCGTATACACTGTATGCCCCTGCCCTAAATCCTTCTATCTTCCACATCCTCCAGCAATAAAGCACAGAATGGATTTAATTAAGCACACAAATACTAAGCCAGAATTTTGAGGGCGGGGGAGAGGAAAAGAAAGGGGAAGGAGCTGAACATGTAAAAACCACACGACAGAGGAAAAATGACATTCAGAATCGGCAGACACTGAATTTCTCTGGTTGTTTTAACTCTGCCACAAGCATGCAATTTTGTTAAAAAGAGATGACTTAAGTTGGCAGCAGCAATTTTCTTTTAGTAGCTTGTACCACGGTCTTGCATGTAAGTCGGATTTGGCTTAAGTAAAGAGAATTTCCTCAAAATTAACTTCACTGGGATAATCAGCAGCATAACTACCCTGAAAAAAAAAACAGTGCTGGCCAAAGAGGGAGATGTCTGCTTTTCTGACTGTGCCTATATTAAGACTAGCAAAGTATGGTATGTCTTCCAACATTTATTGAAAGTGCCATATCTGTTACATATTGTATTGGAGTCACCGATGAAGAAATATGTTTTTTTCATTACTATAGTAGAATATTTTTTTATGGCAAGATATTTGTGATCTCAATCTTTCCTATTCAAATAATGCCAAACACCAAATATGAATTTTATGATGTACGCTTTGTGCTTGGCATTAAAAGAGAGAAACACACGTCCTGCAAGTCTGTAAGTTGTTTTTTTTTTTTTTTTTTTTTTGTTATTGTAATTCTTCAAAGTTACAAATACAAGTGAAAAATCTGGAGGAAAAGATAATTTCCACTGTGTGGAATGTGAATACTTAAACAAAAAGTTATGGTTATTTAATGTAATTATTAATTCAAATCCTTTGGTCACTGTGATTTCGAGCATTTTTTTTCTCCTTTATTTGACTTTTCTCTGAGTTAAGCAAAGATGAAACTGACACATTGTATGTTGTTAGAGGTTTTTTTTTATCAGGTCAGAGGGAAACAATAAAATCTTGACACATCTGAACATGTGCAACAGAGTCAGGACCTGAGCTTTTGTGTTTTTGTTTTTGTTTTTTAATTGAATGTTCCTTAAAGGTTAACATTTCTAAAGCAATATTAAGAAAGATTTTAAATGTTATTTTGGAAGACTTATGATGTGTGTATGCAAATAGCTGATAATAATGAATAGTTCAGAAGTCCTTTTAAGGGAGAAGATCTAAAATGAAAAATGTATGTGCAGAACATGTATAAATGACCAGTCAGTGCTTAAGAGTGGAGGTAGTTCTATTGATTTGTCATTCTCAAGATATTTAATATCAACTGCATTATGTATAGTGTGTGCTTCAATCTTTTAAAAACAACAGAGGATTATATGGACTATGACTGAATTACTTTGCTATGTTTGAGGAGGAGAGGGGATTGGATGGTCTCATAAAAACTAATTTGGTTTAAAGCAAAGTTTTATGAATTTGAAACTAGAATTTGATTTCGATCCCAATTATGTTCTATATAACCTTTCCCAAAGAGCAACCAATAAATTGAAACTCTTCTGTGTGTGTGTGTGTGTGTGTGTGTGTGTGTGTGTGTGTGTATGTGTGTGTTTAACTGGTAGTGTTTACAGGGTAGGATGAACAGGGACTCACTTGTCATAGGAAGGAAGGTAGAAAGGAGATCATTGGATCTCTTGTGATCCCAAAGGAAATTTAGTTCTTCCACCTAGACTTTTATAATTTCAGTAGGACACCTCAGGCCATGGCAGTTAGAGGTGGGGGGAAAGTTGGTATGCAATGGAAAATGCCAGCCTCTTCCCCAGAGCTAGAAACAAGACCTGGAAAGGGCTTTGTTTTCAGTAATGGAAGAGTTGCCATGCAGAAATGATAATGGCTTTATTTTGAGGTGTTCAAGGGAAAAATGGAAAAAAGATTTGGGGCTCACTAGAAGGAAGATAATAATGAGAGTAATTCATCAATGCAATGAGCTGCCTTTAAGATGGTGAACTCCCTGTGCTTGGAAGTACGAAAACACATGCTAGATGTCACTTAGTAGGGATGTGAGGTAAAGTGAGTTCTTGTCCTGGGTATGCAATTGAAGTAGATTTCTGAGGTCCCTTCCTACTTGGACATACAGTACAGGATTTCTACTAGGTATTGGTGCCCTGACAATGGTGATGAAAACCCCGGAAACTACGTATGGAGTGCTTAGGCCAGACACTGTGCTAAGAATTCTTTTTGAGTTGTTCCCCACAATCTTCATATATTGTGGAGGCAGTGAACTCGTAGGGTTTCACTGTAACACGTGTGCCCTTAAACACTGTGCAAAATTGTGATATTCTCAACTTATATCAGTTTATTCTTTTAAGGACGGAACACAGCACTCTGCAAATAGATCCAACTCTTAATTATTCACATTTAATGACTATGATTACCCTGAGGTTGCAGTTGGCATCATCAGGAGCCCTAGCTCCAAAGCACTTAAAGGCTCTTTGCCAGTTCTCTTTTTGTTATGGGCTCCTTGGACTTGGAGGGGAAAGATGGCAGCAATTACCAAGGAGACAATGTCCTCAGAAAAGCCACACCCACCTCTAAGAGGCAACATCTGAACAGGGTAAGGGACTGGATACAGAAATGCATTCTAGATTTTAAAAAAAGTACATGGTAGGATATCAGCAAAAATGTAGTGAGGAGCTCTGAAAATTCTCTCCTCCATAAAACCAATGAAAAACTGGCAAAAATAACCAGGATCAACTTTTTAGAACTTTGAAAATTAACTTCAGGCCTGCGGCAGTCTGGGGGACATTTATTTTAGAAAGAAGGATGAATCTCTAAGAGCAGTGAACACTATGACATTGTAATTTGCCCTGTTCTCATCCTTCCTCTCCAGTTTCATAGAAGACTTAAAAACCAAGAGTCTGCAATTATTGTGAAAACCAGCAGTCCAGCAGCCACTGGAGGGGGGTAGAATGGGATTGGATTTCTTTCAAAGCTGAATCCGCAGAGAACTGTTATTATTTCACTTGTCTGTCAGGTCCTGGAGACCCCACTTGCAAGGCTATCTTTATTTGACCTGACTGGAAGCTGCCCAGTGTGAAAGGCTTTGTTGAAAACAATTAGAGGCAATTGATTATTTTTGTGGCTGCTTGAGGTAGAGGATAGCACTTGGGGCAAACAGAAGGCTGAACAAAAAGCTTAACGGAGGGAATGAGATTTCCTTTGGCCTTTGAAAAGCTCCAACACAGTACTGGGAGTCTAGAAGGCCAAATGCAGGTGTGGAGTTGTGTACAAGCCCAGGGCTTTCTACATGCTCAGGAAGAATGCAAAGAGACTGTAGACTCTTATGTCAGGATGATCATGAGGCTCTGCATAAGCGAGAAGTCAGTTGTCTACTGCCTGTCTAAATATTGATGCTGTGCCCCAACATTTATACAGAACCCATTGGCAAAGACTGATAGATTTATCGGTTCCAAGTGTTTAAGGAAATCACTGTTCAACCATTCACTGACCACGAAACTAACCAAGCAGAGACTCCAGTGGCAAGACACAACAAAAAATACAGACTTTACTGAATTAATTCATAAAAGTCACTAAACAAAGAATCATCAAACACTGACAACAGCAAATCCTGGGGAGCAGGAGAGAGACCGATTTGAAGAGTTACCCCGTTATATTATTACTTCAAACTACTTGTATGTTCAGATGACAAGATCTTATATGTAGAAACCCAAAGGAATCCGCAAAAGAAATATTAGAGCTATCTTAGTCCATTCAGGCTACTGTAACAAAATATCACCGACTGGGTGGCTTATGAAAACACAGTTATTTTTCACAGTTTGGAGGCCAAAAGTCTGGGATCAGAGTGCCAGCGTTGTCAGGTAAAGTCAATGCTTCTGGGTCCCAGACATCTTTTCATAACTTTACATGGTGAAAGGGCTAGAGATCTCTCTGAAGCCTCTTTTGTAAGACACTGATCCTATTTGTGAGGATTTCACCCTCATGACTTAAGGACACCCCAAAGTTCCCACCTCCAAATATCATCACGTTAGGGGGTAGGACTTAAAAATATGAGTTTTGGGGTGGATACAACCATTCAGACCACAGTAAGAACTTAATAAATGAGTTTATCAAGATTGCTGGACACAGGATCAATAGACAAAAAATTAATTGTATTCTATATACCAGTAATGAGAAAAACTGAAAATGAAATTAAGAAAATAATTCCTTTGCTATAGCATCAAAAAGAGGAAAATAGGAATAAATTTAACAAAGGAATAAACTTAACTAAGGAAGTGCAAGACTTGTACATTGAAAATTATAAGACATTGTTTAAAGCAATGAAATAAAACCAAAATAAATGGAAAGACGTCCTGTGTTCATGGATTAGAATTCTAATGCAAATTGAATACAATCCCTATCAAAATCCGAACTGGTTTCTTTGCAGAAATGGACAAGCTAATCCTAAAATTTATATGAAAACGCAAGGGACCCAAAATAGCCAAAACCATCTTGGAAAAGAAAACCAAAGTTGCAGGACTGACACATCCTGATTTCAAAACCTACAGCAAAGAACTGTTGTCAGGCAAACATCCTTATAACTACCATTAGATTAAGAAATAGATTTCTTTCCCAGCCTCTCCAGAGGCTCTCCTTATGTCCCACCTCAATTTTAACCCTTTCCCACATAACAATAATAATCACACCTTCAACTTTTATAGTAAATTCTTCTTTGCATATCTCTATAGTTTTATCACCAAAGTGTACATCCCTAACTCTATACTGGTTCCAGACAGTTCAAGTGGTAAAAGATTAAAGACCTGAGGTAAGGCAGGTCTAACCCTCTTCCTATGATCTTTTTTTTTTTTTTTAATTTTTTTTTTCAATGTTTATTTATTTTTGGGACAGAGAGAGACAGAGCATGAATGGGGGAGGGGCAGAGAGAGAGGGAGACACAGAATCGGAAACAGGCTCCAGGCTCCGAGCCATCAGCCCGGAGCCTGACGCGGGGCTCGAACTCACGGACCGCGAGATCATGACCTGGCTGAAGTCGGACGCTTAACCGACTGCGCCACCCAGGCGCCCCCCTCTTCCTATGATCTTGATGGTGATCAGCAAGTAGAGGATTACCAGTATCCATTTTCTCCTATTGCACCAACAAATTCACTGGGAAGGCGGTTAAAATCATTGGATATTTCAAGGTATTTGAGGTAACTATTCTCATTTTCCCTGTTCCCCATTATAATAAAAACAAGGTTTTGATACTGAAACTCACAAAACAATCCTACTGTCTTCTATGTGTATGGCTGAAACCACTTTCTCTATCCTGTGTATTTCTCATTAAACAATGCATCAAGAGTCCATTAGAAATGAGCTTCACTTCCTTTCAGGACAATCCATTCCACAAGTGCTAATGCTGACATTTGGAAGATAGAAGTTTATTATGACACCACAATGACAGCAGAGGTTATATTTGGGATGATATCTATTATTTTTTTACTTCTTGCATTTTTTTCTCCCTAAATCTTTTTGTTTGGAGCTACCCTTCCCTCCTTCCTTGTGGTGCCTTTGAGGCTTATCATTGTGTGTTTTATTCCTATTCCTTCTGCAGGCATAGGGGTGACATAAGACCATACTGGAAAATCAGAATATTCATTTCATTTGGCCACCATGGTGGGTTTTAAAAATGGGCTTGAAAGTCAAACTGAGCCCATAAGAATCTTCCTTCAGATATGAATACAGAGGCTGGGAGAAAGGATTTTTTTCCGTCCTCTAGAATCATAAACTGGTAGACCAAAATCTCCTGACAGTCATCGGCCTGACAGTCTCGGGTATATGGATGAAACTGTTTGAAGAGTTAAGCATCTGAACACAGAAAAGCAGAGCCAAAAGATGGACCAAGTATCTTAATGAAAGAATTTTTCTTACTGAATCGAGCTATGCTGGAAGTTAGGCCAACCTATGAATCAACTTGTATTTGTCAGAGATGGCTCTGTAACAAATTATGCCAAAACTCAGTGGCTTAAAAGAACATTTATTATCTCACGTATTTTCTGATAGGGATCTGGGAATGATGAAACTGGGTGGTTCTGGCTCTAAATGTCTCAGGAGTATGCAGGCAAGATGTCACAGGGGTTTCAGTCCTCTAAAGACTTGACAGGTTAGAGAACCCACTTCCAACACAGTTCACTTACCTGGCTGTTGGCTGGAGTCCTCAGCTCCTCACAAGGTGGACCTGTCTTCAAAACATGGTAACTGCCTCCAGAGTGAGTAATCCAAGAGAGAGCAAGGAAGAAGCCACGGTACCTTTTGTGACTTAGCCTCCAAAGCCACAGACCTTTACTTTCACTTTTCCTATTTGTCAAAAGCAAGTCACTGAGTTTGTCCACATTCCAGAGGAAACTGCAACCCAGCTGCCTGAGAACCAGATGACACCCTCTCCATGCTCCACAGAAGTTATGAGTTCCTATGAATGGTTGCTGGCTAAGGTTGGTTGCTTAAGCCTGCAGATCCAGAGTGGTATATCTGCTCATTGGAACCTGGGCAAATTATAAAAATTAATTAACTTCATGAGTGTTTGAGAAGTGCAAGGGTTTAGCTTTCTGTGCTCTATAGTATAGGAGACAACCCAGAAGGATACTGGAACAGGTGCCAAGAGGGCAAGATGCCACATCAAATTAATTCATGAATACAGGGGTGAAAGGAAACGGTACTCAAAGGCTTATCATGAAAAGTTATCAGTCTCTTATCCCAGCTCTTCTACTTGACTCCCTTCAGTCTCATTTCTCAGTCAACTGTTGAAAATGTCTATTTCTTCTGCCATTGCATCCATCTTTCCACTTCTTACTTTTAATTTTACATATTGTCTGCCAACATTGTGTTATGATAAAAAAGACAGCTTGTTCCTTCTCCATTTCACTCACTCTACACCACTAATATAATTGCCCCACAAATTTAGCTTTCATCCATAATCAGAGTTTCCACTATTATGATCATCAATTACTATTTACTGCTGAATTTATGTTTCCTTTCTTGTTCAACTGATCCTGGAGTCAGCTATTTGACATTTTTTTCCATTTATTTAGCTTTAAATATATATACATATATATGTATGTATATATGTATATATATACATATATATATTCAAATATATATATGCAAACACACAGCCTTATTTTTATATATACCATTTTTAAAAAATATATCTATATATTGATTTTTAGGTGTTCAAATAGTCCCCTTCCATTTTGTTCACTGAAGACCTCCCTTTCAGGACTTTCTACTTACCTGCTTCAGTATGAACTGGTTGTTCTTCATTTGAAACCTCTCTGTTTGAGTCCTTATACATCTTAGAATGTCTCTAGGTTCTCCTCACTTATAGAGCAGATAAGCATAGAATTGTAAAGCCCTCAGAATTTTTAAGGTATTCTTCCATTATGTTCTATGTTCTGATTGCTGTTAAGAAGTTCAATGGAATTCTAATTTTTCTCTCTGGAAACCGTTAGGACCTTCATCTCTTGTGTTCTTAAAACTCACAATGATGTTGGATTTCTTATTAAGTTTGATAGGCACTCAATGGACCCTTTAATCTGTAGAATCATGCCCTTTAGTTCTGGGACCTCATCTTCTTTTATTATTTCTTTCAAAATTTTTTTTCTCCACAGTTTTACTCTAATCTCTCCTTTTAGAGACCTTATTAGTCAGATAATAGACCTAGTCCATTCTTCTTAGTTTTTTATGTTTTCACTTCTATTTCCATAGCTTTAAAAAATTACTGAAGTATAATTGTCATACAATGTTATATTGGTCTGTTCAGGTTCACAACACATTGATATTTCCATAGATTTTCATTTTTTAATGATTTCTTGAAAGCAATATCACAACGCTTCTGTAGCAGATTTGTAAGTGGTCTCCATGACGTGTTAAGTGATTCTCCCAAGGATACCACTTCCTGGTATTCTTTGCATGATACCCTTCTCTTTAGTGTGGCTGGGACCTGGAAAAATTTCTAATAAATGGAGCTAGGATGCATGTGATCATCATGTGAATGTGATTGCATAAAAGTGTAGCTCCCATCTTGCTAGGGACCCTCTCTCCATTGCTAGCTCTGTAGAAGCAAGCTGCCAAGAATCTACAGCTGCAAGGACATGAATTTTGTGACAACTTGAAGGAGTTTAGAAGTGGATCTTTCCCCACTCTAGCTTCTGGTGAGAACCCAGTCCCGGCTGATACATAGATTATTGCCTTGTGAGACCGTGAACAGGGGACTCAGCTAAGCTGTGCTCAGACTCCTGATACACAGAAAGTGTGAGATAATAAATATGTGTTGTTTTAAGCCACTAAGTTTATGGTAGTCTGTTTTACAGCATAGTAAAATAATATATCTTTTCATGAATTTTAAATTTGGTCAGTCATGTCTGTGGTTGTTTCTAAAGAGTCTCTGCTTGTTGTCCTTCCCTCTGTTTTAAAGTAATATTCTGGAGTGCCTGGTTGGCTCAGTTGGTAGAGCATATGACTCTTGATTTTGGGGTCATGAGTTTGAGCCCCACATTTGGTGAAGAGCCTACTTAAAAAAATAAAATAATGTTTTGTTTCATGGATGTAATTTTTTTTCTTGTCAGTTTTCCCACTTCCTATTCTCTTTACTGTCTCTAACTCTGGCTCTCTTAGGTGTGTGTGTGTGTATTAATAATTTCTGGCTTTCCTAAGATATTGATGATTCTTAGTGGTATGTTACATTTAAGAGCTCCAAATAAGCCAGTTGGGAAGATCTATGTGCAGGAAGGTTATTAAACTGGTATCCTTCTCTGCAAGCTAATCTGGTGGTAAGGCAACCTTTTAATTGGGGAAGTTCCCAAATGTCAATATTTAATTATCTTTTTTTCTGGGGCCATTATGTTTCCTGAGAGAAGAATCCACTATACATTTTTTTGGGAGGGGAAGCTACTAGTCTTTTATGAGGGTGAAAGAAAAAGGCTGGGTGAACTCTTTGTTCAGAATGAAGACTTTCATTTATTAGCTCTACCTCATTTATTTTTTTTTTTAATGTTTATTTATTTTTGAGAGAGAGAGAGAGAGAGAGCGAGCATGTGAGCAGTGAGGGGGAGAAGAGAGGGAGAGAATCCAAAGCAGGCTTTGCACTGTCAGTGCAAAGCCCAACGTCGGCTCGAACTCACAAACCGTGAGATCATGACTTGAGCCGAAGTCTGACGCTCAACTGACTGAGCCACCCAGACGCCCCTCCATGCCTCACTTCTGTCTTTAGTTGGCCTGATGGTCTTGAAATTCAAGGATTTCTGGTTTGAAAGAATAGGACTTTTTCAGCGTTCAAGTTAGGGCAGATGAGGTTATGGTTGCCTGGTGTGACCTGGTGTTCTACTTGTCTATTGTTGCATGAAAAACTAAGTGGCTTAATTTCTTCTTATTATTACTACCTTTTATGGTTCTGTGAGTTGACTGAACTCAGCTAAGTGGTTCTTACGTGGGTAGAGGTTTCTCATGCTGTTACAGTCAGATAGCACCTGTGAGTGAGAATGACTCACTCACATGGCTGCCAGTAGATGCTGGTTATAGCTGAAAGCTTAGTTTCAAATAGTCTCTTAAGCTTAAGTGTCTTAAGCTTCTGAGAGCATAGAGGTTGGGTTTCAAGAGCAAGTGTTCCAAGATAAAGAAAGTCAAATCTCCCAGTTTCTTAAGGCTGGGCCTGAAAACCTATACAGTGCCACTCCTACCATATTCAATTGGTCAAAGCAGATTCAAGGAGAGGGGGATCCCTACCTCCCGATGAGAGAAGTGTCAGCTAACTTGCGGCCATCTTTAACCAACCACAAAGGACTTCACAGGCTGGGAGAAAAGACATGAGGGTTCAGGCTGTTTTGTACACAAACTTTGACTCTGTCTCCCTCAGTTCAGCTCTGCAGCGCACTGTGACACCCGTCTTCTGCCTTGGTCCTCTGAGGATTTTGTAACTCAGTTTGAAGCTTCTATTATGCTGCCATGTCCACTCTTCCTTGTTTGCTTTCCATCTCCTAAAAAACTTACTAAAATCACTCAATTGCTATTGTCTTTTTTTCTTGTTCTTTGTCCTTGTATGTTCATACCTTTTAAATTCTTTACTTTCCTTTTAGTGGAGTTCCACAAGAAAGAAACAGTAAACTCCTGTGGATATATTTATATCCAACAAAAATTTACACCCATTGTTACTTGATAAGAACTTCATTTCACAGAGTGCTTTAAAATGAAAAAAAAACAACACTTTTGCATACATCATTTTATCTGATCCTCATTAATTTTCAAAGAAAGGCAGGGCAGATTTCAAATGATTTCTATTTTAGAGATGAAGACGTGGAAATTAGAGACAAAATGATTTGCACAATGTTGCATGAGTAATTTTCTTTCTCTTAAATCTTCTAGAGAAATGTCCTGGAATTAAGTCTAAAGGTGACAAGGATAAGTCAAAAAAATAAAACTTGTACTTCTTTTTAATTTTTTTAAACTTTTTTTTTTAAATTTTTGAGAGACAGAGAGAGACAGAGCATGAATGGGGAAGGGGCAGAGAGAGAGGGAGACACAGAATCTGAAGCAGGATCCAGGCTCCTAGCTATAAGCACAGAGTCCGACGTGGGGCTTAAACTCACAAACTGAGATCATGACCTGAGCCAAAGTCGGACACTCAACTGACTGAGCCACACAGGCACCCCACAAGCTTGTACTTCTTTTTGAGGGAGAGGATGCAGTGTGTGGAGCTCAGAAAAACTAGAATTTGTATAGCATTGGAGCAGCCAATTCCCAATCTGGGATTTAAAAAGAAAAAAAGAAGAAATATATATATATAGTGGACAGTTTATATATTTATATTTATATATATATTTATATTTAAATATATATATATATATTTATATATATATATAAATGGACAGTTGTGGTCGGGTGGGTCAGGAACCTATTTAGTAACAAACTAGGAACACTTGATGATCTAGCTCAGCTTCCTACTTCAGGCCACACTCCTCATTCTGTTCACTTGATCCACACGCTGGGATGTGAGAGTTTTTCCCCCCCATCCCTTTGCAGGAGCCCATTTTGGCCATTTTTAGGGTAGTGACCGAGTTTCAAAGAGGAAGACCCTATAATGTCTCCCAGGCATACTACAAAGGAAATGTAAGTCATCAGATAGTAGGATCTGGATCTGTGCCAGGATAACTCGACTCTTCTTGTAGAAGGTGCCATGGGATGGAAGAAGTGGGTCCCCTCAGTTTTATGTCTTGTCTGAAAGATGATAACCATGCTAATAAATTTAGTGCCACATTCTTTACAGTGTGCTCATCCGACCCCTAGAATAAGGCAATAAACCATAATAGGGTCCATGATGCTTTCAATTATTAGACATTCATTTCTGCTCTACATTTTTCCTTTTCTGCCAAAGTTTGGCTTTATTGATGTGCTTTCTGGAGGCATGGGAGAGGGTATGGTTAGAAAAAAAAGGTCTACTTTTCAGAAATCTGAGAAAAATTATATGTCTATCAAAGTAAAACCTAGGCTCCCTAATGGGGGAAGACATAACATTTTTGTCATTGTATCCACAATAAATACATAGATCTATCATATGAACAAAGCCTGTTTGGAGGCACTCCTGAGTCTTTTCAAAGCCATAGGCTATTTTATGTTACCAACACCCTAATTAAGAGCATTAAATTTTTCTTTTAATGGTTATTAGTTAGGAAATGTATAACCCCATCTCTCAGGCTTTTTTGAGAGCAGGAAGACATCCAAAAAAGCCTCTGGGATGTTGTACTGAGCCCCAGAGGGGCTGTGTTTGCAAAGAAAAAACAAGAAAAAAAATAAAAGTTGGTGTTAAAGAAGATAATATATTTAGTTTTCTTATCATGATATTAAACACTGAAAATTCACCTTTCCAGGTGTTCAAAGCAAGGCTAGAAGGGTTAGTTTCTTCCCTGTTTGTCTCTCCCTGTGTATTTTATAAAATATTTCAATTCTTCACTTCCTTTCCAGACATGCTATCACAACAGGAAGGCCACACTCAAACCACAATTTCACCTCCCATGCTCACCCAGGATTCAGAGAAAACTGGGCACTACTTGAAAAACAGAATTAAGGCCAGAAATTCCACTACTAGGTATTTACCCAAAGAAAACAAAAACACTAATTCAAAAAGATATGTGTACCCCTGTGCTTATTGTAGTCTTATTTACAATAGCCAAAATGTGAAAGCCTTCCAAGCATACGCTGATTCATGAATGGATAAGGATGTGGTTTATACCTACAACTGAATACTTCTCAGCCAAAAAAATCTTGCCATTCACAACAATATGGATGGGTCAACAGGGTATTACACTAAGTGAAATGAGAAAGACAATATCATATGATTTCACTTATATGTGTAATCTAAGAAACAAAACAAATGAAAACAAACAAAGAAACAGAAACAGACTCATAAATACAGAAAGCTGGTGGTTGTCAGAGGCGAGGGGGTAAGGGGATGGGAGAAATAGGTGAAGGGGATTAAGAGGAACAAACTTCTGGTTATAAAACAAATAAATCACGAAGATGAAAAGCACAGCATAGGGAATATAGTCAATAATACTGTAATAATGCTGTATGGTGACAGATAGTGACTACACTTATCGTGGTGAGCACTGCATAATGTATAGAATTGTCGAATCACTGTATGTTTTACATCCGAAACTCATATAACGTTGTATGTCAACTATGCTATGAAAAAAAAAAAGGAAGAGCCATTCATATTGATAAAATGCTTAATTCCAACTCCCTTCAGAAACTGAAGACCCTCAAATATCCTTCTACCCTGAGACCCTGTCATGTAACAAAATTAAAATTATCCTATTCATTCTTACCTCTCACCAAAGATTCTTTATATTTTGAAAGAGACTCTTTCATCCGCAAGAAAATGGCGCACCAAGTGAAAAACAAAGTAAAAGCATGGAAGAGAATAATTTCTCTTGGAGAAGATTATCAGGTTTGAGTCATACCAAATCTCTTGGTGATTTTCTTTTTCTAACTTTTGGAGGACAGAGAAACTTTCCCAAGAAAACTGGGGTAGGTGAGAATAGGTAAGGAGAAGGGAAGGCTTAGGTGATAAGTAAAGACAGAAAATTATGGTTTGGTTTGTAAGTTTCTAGAAGGCCCTTAATGCAGGGAGAAAACTGAAATCAGTAAAAGGAAATTGCGGTGGAAAGGAAATAGGTAAGTGGGGCCGAGCAGTATCAAGCAGTTTCTGGGGATCCTTTATTGTCCATTAGATTGGAAACCTTCTCCATTATGTTGGAAAGTGAGTGAACCACGTTAGTAATTGAAGAATGTTGCTGGGAGCTTTATGGGATATCCCCAGTACAGAATTCATACTACCATTGTTTTTGTTCCTCTGTAGATTTTTGGGGGTGAGGAACTGGTGAGGAAAGAGAGAGTTGTGTTGAGGCACTGGGTAACAGGAAGATGTTCTTAAATGTGGTGCTTACTTCTTTGTTTCCCTCTGAAACACTCAGAAAACAAAACATAACAAAACAAAACGTACCCTGCCTTTGTGCTATTTGCTCACGAAGACAAACAAAATCAGAGCTATGTACTAACTAAAGAGTTCCTGGTTTGGGATCTTAATGATGGCCTTTAAATTGCTTTAATTCCCTCATTTATGCTACAAGGGAGATCTTAGTCATGTAATTTAGAACTGGATCATGTATAGAATTTGTACAGACATGAAGTAAATTGCTAGACAAAGAGCACAATTGACTCCTCTTTCAAAGCTGTGATTATGAAAAATTTATGGTAGGATTGGGGCATTTGGGTGGCTCAGTCAGTTGGGCGTCTGACTTTGGTTCAGGTCATGATCTCACAGTTGGTGAGTTCCAGCCCCATGTCGGGCTCTGTGCTGACAGCTCAGAGCCTGGAACCTGCTTCAAGTTCTGTGTCTCCGCCTCTCTCTGCCCCTCCCCTGCTCATGCTCTGTCTCTCTCTCACAGAAATACATACAAAACAAAACAAAACAAAACAAAACCAAAAACCAAAAAATTTACGGTAAGACACATCTACGCTTTTATAACCAAAATAGAGGAAAGCATGAGTTTACATGAGTTTTCAACTAAATATACAGTTTTCAACTGTGATTTGGGCAAAACAGATTCAAATAATCTAACGTGGCTATACATCCTCAGTTGTGAAGTGAGGTTTGCAAATCAGAAAATTCTAGCTTTGGGGGAGGGAGTAGAAAAGGGTGGTGACAAATTGGCCATGGCTTTGAGCTCTTGAAGCCTCACACATGACCAGAGAGGCACAGGGCAGAACTCATGAGTACATGCTTATATAATCCCATGGAACTTGTTTTATTCCAAGGGTATCAGGAGGTCTGACTGATTCACCTACTATGCTTCACTGGGAGCTAAAAAAGCCATATTCTCTAGACCCCAAAATTGAGAGTGGATGAATCTTGTGATTGGTAGGTAACGTGATCTGCCTTTTGTAGCAAGCCAGAAGCCAGATGTCCCCTCCCCTTTGATCTGAATAACACTTTAGGCTGCAGACAATAAGATTGGTTTTAAATTTATTGTCTCTTTGATTTCTGCATCCTAATGCTTTTTAAATTCTTTACACAAGACAGGACTATATATAGGCAAGTGGGGTAGTTCAATGGAGGCCAAAAAAATGCCAGTAGCTTTTAAGAAGTGCTGGGCAGAGTCTCGTGCATATTTTTTCTCAAGGAAACAAAGACGACTTGGGGGCAGGAACTTTTCCTTTTCCAGTCGCTTTACTCCAAAATGAAGTTTCTTACTCCTGGTCCCAGCCAGATTTGTGGAAAAGTTTCTTTCAGAACACCCTTATTAGGAAAGCATTAAAGCAGAAAAATCCAGTTTAAGTGCAGGGAGCCTAAATCAGAATGTCTTCCTTCTCTACACCCAGTATAGTCTTCAGCCCGGTTAACATTTTCTTCCTGACCTGATGACGCAGCCTGCGTGAGGCAGTCAGCTGGGGCCAACTGCTTGCTTTCCTCAGTCCTACTGATGGTGGAGATGCTATGTCTGAATCCAACCTCACCCTGTGAGAAGAGTTGAATCGCATTTGGGAATGTCCTTCAATTAACATGAAGTGAACAATATTGATTGGACACTCAATAGAATGGGTACAAACATTTGGCCTAGTTCCTGCCCTTCAGCGGATCAAATCATGGACGATTGCCCCAAGAAGTCAGACTGTTCTGGGAAGAATGCTAGAAGGATGTCAGAAAAAGGGGTTCAAGTCTCAATGTGTTTTCATTGCAGCCATCGGACCTTGAGTGAGTCATGGCTTCTCTTCATCTCCATTTTCTCTTCTGGAATATTAGATGAACTCATATTGACTTAGCATTTTATTACATTGGAAAGGCTTTTCATAGACAGACTCTTATTTGAGCCCAATAATCGCGGTGGGAAGTAGCCAGACAGCACTGCACACATTTTAGGGTGAGAAAGTTGAGCTAAGGGACGAAGGCATTCAGTGGGAGAAAAAGGTGAGATTGGGACTCAGATCTCCTGACACCTTCTCCAGTGCTCTACCTAATAAGCCTCACCCCGCCTCTCTGCTGGTGAGTGGTGAGGACCACAGAGAGTTTTGTCTGTAAGGAGGCTTCACAAATGGATGCAGTGACTGATGAGCAAAATTCTGATCCTTCTCCCTTATAAATTTCTCCCAGAGGAGAGGACATGTTATGAAAAGTACTCAGTGAGGTGTGGAATAAGAAACCAGCAAAAACTCTTTTTACTTCTGCATTCCATAGTGCTGCTCACCTTTGCAGGGGGAGCAGTCCCAGAAGCTCCCCTTTGTGCACACACATCTATCAGATTTTCCAGACCGTTTTCAATCTGTTCCTCGGATATCAGGTATAGGCTATAAAGCACTTCTTTCTACTTTATGGTTATGAAATATGAATGATGGCCCAGCTGAAGCTTTTAAGTCTGATGGGAATGGATCCCAAGAGAGGCTCTTAGAAAGCTAAAGGATAGTCAGGAGACGCTGTGAAGTTGGGAGCAAAAGCAGACGCTCACCACACCAAAGAGTCATGTCTCCCTAATATGGTTCCTCAGCAGTCATGGTGCACTGTACTAGAAGTTTTGAAGAAATATGAAGAAAATGTAAGACCCAGCCCATAGACCCATTGCATTACAAATTGGTAGCAAGGGCACTTAAATTAAATATTTGTGAAATCAGCAACCACTGAATTCTATCCAAATAGGTATGCATAGAGATAGACTTGTGAGCTCTCGCAGAGAGGTCATGTCATTGGTGTCACTCACATTTTAAACAGAGGTCTCTTAAAGTTGCCCTTTCAGACTCAGGCCCACCTGCCTCTTCTCTACACTTTCATTCTTTCCCAAAAAACTTAGGATTCATCCCATCTGAATGGAGACTTCCAATGTGTTGAACGAATGCCAAAGAGGTTCTAACTACATGTTCAAAATGACTTTGGATAGCCTGAGAAAGAACTGTATAGGGACTGTGGGATTTTATCCTAAAGGACCAGAACCTCAATTTATGCTCAATTCCTGAGGATGAGCACCAGTTATCAGTCCAGACATGCAGGCTCTCCCTCTGGCTCCCAGAGGAAATTGGGTGCTCTCGACTATGAGGTCTGGTCTGTGGGTGGCACAGTACTGTGGGCAGGGAAGGGGTCCCCCTCTTGGGTTTGGCATGAAGGAGAGATCACTGCTAGGAACTGAGGCTTATATTTGAGTATGGATTTTCCAAACCTAGAATTCAAATGCACATGAGATTATACAGAAGCCTGGAAATTCCATTGCCATCCCTTGGCCTAGCCCAAACCAAAACCAAGGAAGGTAACCAGGTGACACCATTTAAATTTAAATCATCTGCTGGGATGCCTGGGTGGCTCAGTGGGTTAAGCATCTGACTTCAGCTCAGGTCATGAACTCGCAGTTTGTGGGTTCAAACCCCACGTCCAGCTCTGTGCTGACAGCTCAGAGCCTGGAGCCTGCTTCAGGTTCTGTGTCTCCCTCTCTCTCTCTTCCTCCCCAATTGCACTCTGTCTCTCTCTCTCAAAAATAAATAAAGATTAAAAAAACATTTTTAAAAATCTAAATTATCTGCTGTACATAGCATGGGGACATTTAAACATGGAATTTAAAGTGTAAGGGAATGGGACACCTGGGTGGCTCAGTCGGTTGAGCTTCCAACTTTGGCTCAGGTCATGAACTCGAGGTTCATGAGTTTGAGCTCAGGCTCTCTGCTGTCAGTGTGGAGCCCCATATGGCTCCTCTGTCTTGCTCTCTCTCTGCCTCTCCCCCGCTAGTACTCTCTCAAAAATAAATTTAAAAAAAGTGTAAGGAATAATCCTATCTTAATAATTTATAGCAACTTGTTCTTTCTAAAGCTACTATTTGATATTATTTGATTCTTATAACTTTGTGAGACACACAGGTGAATGCACATTGGCAGATTGAGTAATCAAGGTTCTAAAATCCAGGGGCGCCTGGGTGGCGCAGTCGGTTAAGCGTCCGACTTCAGCCAGGTCACGATCTCGCGGTCCGTGAGTTCGAGCCCCGCGTCGGGCTCTGGGCTGATGGCTCAGAGCCTGGAGCCTGCTTCGGATTCTGTGTCTCCCTCTCTCTCTGCCCCTCCCCCGTTCATGCTCTGTCTCTCTCTGTCCCAAAAATAAATAAAAACGTGGAAAAAAAAATTAAAAAAAAAAAAAAAGGTTCTAAAATCCAGTGACTTGCTTCAAGTCATAGAGCAGAATTGTGATTAGAATCCAGTCTCCCAATGCCTAATTTAGTGCTTTAAAATTTTTTTAATTTAGGAGGAGCCAAGATGGCAGAACAGCATGGAAGTGGGTTTTTTGTCTCAAGTCCATGAAATACAGCCAGACCAACACTATGCCATCCTGCACACCTAGAAAACTGATTGGAGGATTAACACAACAATCTGTACAACCTGAACCATAGAATTCAGCAGGTATGCGGCGCAGAGAGGTGAACTTGGGGAGAGAGAAGCTGCAGAGGGCACAGGGCCGCTTTTGCCTACAGAAAGAGGACAGAGGTGGGGGCGGGGGAGAATACCTGAAAAGCACCCCCCTCCCAAAAGCAGCTGGAGAGAGAGTGGAAAATTGGAAACAGCCACAGGGACTAAACTAAAAAGGGAGAAAGGGGAAAGGGGAAAGGAGAAAGGAGAATGGAGAGGGTTTAAACTCCATTAAAACTGTAAACAAGGGGAGCACAGAGCCTGCAACTCCACAGCTCGATACCTGGTGGTGCTATGGTGGGAAGGATGAATCCCCAGGAACAGAGTGGGGTCCGGGAGGTTCTCGGGCCACACGGGGAAAAGCGGTTCCACTGCTGGAAGGACATTTGGTAGAGACTGTTGAAGCCACCTGGTGCCAGCAGACCCCGGAAAACGGCCACATTCGCTGGTGCTGGAACAAGGTCGTTAAGGGTGAAGCCTGGTGCCAGATGCGTGTTGTGATTTTCCATAATCCCTGAAAAGCTGCTGCTACACCATCTCACGAGCTTTTTCTGGGGTGGGCTGGCACCTGGCCGGAGTCTCAGGGCACCAGCAGCAGCAGGGTCCAGCAAGAATTCCTGGGTGCAGCCGACATTTGGACATTGCTCGGTGAGACCCTCCCACAGAGGGGCAGAACAGGTCAAAGCCGCGGTTCTTCACAAGTAAGGGGCCGGGGAAAACAGCCGCGTCTGAGACAAAACGTGGGAGAGAGGTACTGCCTGGGGCTTGGTCACGGATAGTGAAGAAGTGGGGAGTGGACGAGAGCTGAAGACAGAAGACAGGTGCGCGGTTGCTGATCGGGGAGAACAGAGTTCTGATACTAGAGACTGGGTAGCTGGGTGATGCCATTTTCACCGCTCCCGCGCATGCGCATACACACCTATGAGTGGCGCTACAATCCACCCCAGTAGGATAGCAGCGCCATCTAGTGGAAAACGGAGCTGTTACACTGAGCCCCGCCCAACTGGGCCAACCTCGCTCTTCAAAAACACAGGTTTCACCACCTACTCAGTTTATCGACTATAAAGTGCTACATAGACTGACTTCTAGGGGAAAATGAAGTAATTTCAGTCCTACTTCAATCTGTTAGCAGGTCCATCTATTCAATTTTCTTTCTTTTTTCTTTTACACTTCTTTTTCTTGAATACAGAAAGAAAAAAATCGTTATTTTCAATATTTTTAATTTTTTAATTATATTTTTTGTTCTTATGTATTTTCCAAATTCTATCTTACTTCCACCATTTTATTTTAGACTACTACAGTGTATTCACTTTTTCAAATTTTCAAACGATGTCCTTTTTTTCCCTCTTTTTTCTCTTTTTCATTCCTTTTCTTATTTTTGAATAAAGACAAAATATTCATTTTTATTTTTAATTTTTATCAAAAATATTTTTCTTAAATTTTTTCTACTATATTCTTTACTTTTGTGTAAATTTTTTCAAATTCTATTTTACTCCCATCATCTCATTTTAGTCTACTTCAGTGTATTCATTTTTTCAAATTCTGAAATGATTTCTTTTTTTCCCCCCCTTTTTTTCTCTAATCTGTCAAACTACTTTCAACATCCAGACCAAACACACACCTAGGATCTAGCATCATTAATTCGATTTTGTGTGTGTGCTTTTAATTTTTTAATTTTAATATTTTTAAATTTTAATTTTTCTACCTCATTAATTCCTTTTCTCCCTTCAAAATGACAAAATGAAGGAATTCACCCCAAAAGAAAGAGCACGAAGAAACAACATCCAGGGATTTAACCAACGCAGATACAAGCAAGATGTCTGAACCAGAATTTAGAATCACGATAATAAGAACACTAGCTGAAGTCGAAAACAGATTAGAATCTCTTTCTGCAGAGATAAAAGAAGTAAAAAATAGAATGAAATTAAAAATGCTATAACTGGGATGCAATCAGGATGGATGCCACAGTGGCAAGGTTGGATGAGGCAGAACAGAGAATCAGTGATATAGAGGACAAACTTACAGAGACTAATGAAGCAGAAAAAAAACAGGGAGATGAAGGCAAAAGAGCACGATTTAAGAATGAGAGAAATCAGTGACTCATTAAAAAGGAACAACATCAGAATCATAGGGGTCCAAGAAGAGGAAGAGAGAGAAATAGGGGTAGAAGGGTTATGTGAGCGTATCATAGCAGAAAACATACCTAACCTGGGGAAAGACACAGACATCAAAATCTAGGAAGCACAGAGGACCCACATTAGATTCAACAAACACCGACCATCAACAAGGCATATCATAGTCAAATTCACAAAATACTCAGGCACGGAGAGAATCATGAAAGCAGCAAGGGAAAAAAAGGCCCTAACCTACAAGGGAAGACAGATCAGGTTTGCAGCAGACTTATCCACAGAAACTTGGCAGGCCAGAAAGGAGTGGCAGGATATATTCAATGTGCTGAATCAGAAAAATATGCACCCAAGAATTCTTTGTCCAGCAAGGTTGTCATTCAAAATAGAAGGAGAGATAAAAAGTTACCAAACAAAAATTAAAGGAGTTTGTGACCATTAAACCAGCCCCGCAAGAAATTTTAAAGGGGACTCTCTGAGGGGAGAAAAGATGAAAAAAAAAAAAAAAATATATATATATATATAAATAATTTTTTTTTTCCAACGTTTATTTATTTTTGGGACAGAGAGAGACAGAGCATGAACGGGGGAGGGCCAGAGAGAGAGGGAGACACAGAATCAGAAACAGGCTCCAGGCTCTGAGCCATCAGCCCAGAGCCTGACGCGGGGCTCGAACTCCCGGACCGCGAGATCGTGACCTGGCTGAAGTCGGACGCTTAACCGACTGCGCCACCCAGGCGCCCCTATAATTTTTTTTAATGCTTATTCATTTTTGAGAGAGACAGACAGACAGATAGCATGAGCAAGGGAGGGGGAGAGAGAGAGGGAGATACAGAATCTGAAGCAGGTTCCAGGCTCTGAGCTGTCAGCACAGAGCCTCAGGCAGGGCCTGAACTCATGAACTGCGAGATCACGACCTGAGACCTCAGTCAACTGACTGAGCCTCCCAGGCCCCCCGGTGTTCATTTACTTTTAAGATAATGACTGAATTAATGATGTGAGTTTCAGTCTACCATTCTACTATAATGACCCTTTAATTTTAATATCTTTTTTCTGGATGCTTTTAAGATTTTATTTTTTTATGTCTTCCTTAAATTTGATTATGATGTGTCTAGGAGGGGATTGCTTTTCACTTATACTGTGGCAGTTTCTTACCGTTTCCTGAATCTGTTGGTTCATGTCTTTCTTTAGTTTTGGAAAATTCTGTCATTAACTGTGCTAATACTGCTTTCTGACCTCTGTTCTCATGAGGTCACCTACTTTTCTTACCTTCTCTTCAGTGTTTCATCTTTCTGAGTTTCATTTTGTATCTTTTCTTCTAATTTGTCTTCTAGTTTACCTATTCTCTGTGAACTTATTTCTAATGTGTGATTACACCCATCCATCGCATTCTTAACTGGGATTATTGTATTTTTCCGTTCTAGAATTTTTCTTTCTCTCCAATCTGCTCTGTAACTTTTTTGTGATTTTTATTTCTTTGCCCAAATTTCCAATCTTTTATTTTTACTCCTTGCACATAGTTAAGCTGAGAGTTCTAATATCTGGAGCCTATTTGCTTTTATTGAGCATTGCCACTACTGATTCTCACTCATGATTGTTGTCTTCTCATATGTTTGTTTGTTCTTGATTGTGTGACATTTTATATAATTTTTTAATGTTTATTTACTTTTGAGAGAGAGAGAGAGAGAGCGAGCATGAGTGGGGGAGGGGCAGAGAGAGAGAGAGGGAGACACAGAATCCGAAGCAGGCTCCAGGCTCTGAGCTGTCAGCACAGAGCCCGACGGGGGGCTCGAACTCACAGACCTCGAGATCATGACCTGAGCCAAAGTTGGACGCTCAACCGACTGAGCCACCCAGGCACCCCATGACATTTTATTTAAAAAAACTGATTTGTTTCTACAGATCTAGGATGATACTATATTCCTCCAGAAAGAATTTATGTGTGTGTTTACATTTCCAGGAAGAATTTTTGTTGTTTTTCCAGGTTCCTGAAAGCATTAGCAATCTGATATCACCTTATCTTGGCCCAATTGACATTTCAAGCTGGATAATTTTTTACTGTGGGGATGATCCATGCCTTACAGGATGTTTGGTAGTATCTTACTCTTTCTACTAGATATCAAGAGTACCTCTTCCTAGTTATGATAATAAAAAAGTCTTCAGATATTGTCAAATTCACCCTGGTACTTGAGAACCCACATCTTTTTTTTTTTTTTAAATTTTTTTTTTCAACGTTTATTTATTTTTGGGACAGAGAGAGACAGAGCATGAATGGGGGAGGGGCAGAGAGAGAGGGAGACACAGAATCGGAAACAGGCTCCAGGCTCTGAGCCATCAGCCCAGAGCCCGACGCGGGGCTCGAACTCACGGACCACGAGATCGTGACCTGGCTGAAGTCGGACGCTTAACCGACTGCGCCACCCAGGCGCCCCGAGAACCCACATCTTAACCTCAAAACAAGGGGATGTTAATCAGGTTTAAATATAGCGGGCCCTGCCTTTTACTTCTGTCCCCCTAGGACACCAAGGCTGCCCAAAGCATAGCCTTACCTTTCAGTCATCTCTTATAGAATCCCCAGGTGGAAAGCAACACTAAAAACCATGTTTATCTCTCTGGACTTTTATCTCCTCTCAAATCTTATTCAGTAATTTTTACTTTGTAGGGACTTTCCCAGTTTGTTTTTTTTAATATGAAATTTATCGGCAAATTGGTTTCCATAAAACACCCAGTGCTCATCCCAACAGGTGGCCTCCTCAATGCCCATCACCCACTTTTGCCTCCTTCCCTCCCCCCATAAACTCTCAGTTTATTCTCAGTTTTTAAGAGTCTCTTATGGTTTGTCTTCTTCCCTCTCTGTAACTTTTTTCCCCCTTCCCCTCCCCCATGGTCTTGTTAAGTTTTGATAGAAGGACAATGTTTTTACCATATCTCAAAAATAAGACTATAAGACCACCAATGTGTTAAGGCCTTACCATCTTTGTCTATCTTTCCGCATTTCTTCTGAATCAGTTAATTCTATTTCTGTGATCTTAAAGATAAGACACTGGCTGAAAGCATTTCTTTGGAGTAGCTGAATTTTAGTTTCTCCACTTATGAATTGCATGGGAAAGTTATCAATTTCTCCAAACATTAGTTTTCTTATCTGCAAAATGGGGATAGTAGTAATCTTTACCTCATCTTAATTATCATTATGAGGGTTAAACAGAGTAATGCATATAAAATGCTTAATGTAGCAGCTGGAAGCTTTTAATACATACATAATTTTTTTTTACCAGGGCAAAATATAAAGTTTACCATTGTAACCACTTTTAAATGTACAGTTCTGTATATTACATACATTCACATTGCTGTACAACCATCACCACATTCATCTCCAGAATGTTTCCATCTTCTTAAACTAAAACTCCATGGCCATTGAACAACTTCATTCCCTCTTCCCTCTAGCTCCTGGCAACCATCATCCTACTTTCTATCTCTGTGACTTTGCCTTCCATATTTATTTCATATAAGTGGAATCAAACAGTATTTGTTCTTTTGTGATTGGGTTATTTCACTGAGCATCATGCCGTCAAGGTTCATACAGGTTGTAGCATGTGTCAGAACTTCCTTCCTGTTTAAGGCGGAATAATATTCCATTGTATTAATACCTATACAGTATTGTAGTAGTCAACATCTTATTCTAGCCACCAAGAAAGTATGATTTCATTTACTTACTGGCCAAGACACAGCTTCAGAATCAACATCTCTTCTAGTCATGTGATAAGAAATGCAGGCTTATGACCGTCGAGCGAAATTCTAGGGTCAGCTTTGAGTTCTTTTCTCCACCAGTGTTTATAAAGTCTCAAGACATAACTCATTTTCTTCAAGGTAAAGAAGGTTTATATCCAGAGGAAGAAGACAAATATTTCTTTGCTCAGATATGCAGGCAGAGGGAAGATTTGGGGAAAAGTAGGGAAAATTTTGAAAAAGAAATCTGATATTTAGTTTCAGAACAAAATAAGAACAAGAGAAGGAGGAGGAAGACCAGATAGAAAGAACAGGGCAAGCTACTTGGACAGGTTATCCAAAGATGGTTGTACCAATATATGTCCCATTTCACATGCTCTTCCTACAACATGGTGTTCACATTTCTGCATCAAGAGGTGGGGTCTAAAAAAAAGAGGTGCAGTCTGTTTCCCCACCCCTTCACCTGGGCAGAATTTTGTAAAGGCCTCAACCAGTAGACTATGATGAAGGTGATGGGATTTGACTTCTGAGCCTTGGTAAAAAAAAAAAAAAAAAAAAAAAAAAAAAATACACAAAAAAACGTTATATGTTTTGCCTTGGATCATTCAAGCAGCTCTGTAGAGAGACACTGAGTCTCCCAGCCTAGAGCCAGCACCAGCCTGCCAGCCAAGTGAGTCAGCCATCTTGGAAGTGCATGTTCCCCACTCAAGCCTTCCAGTTTTCAGATGGCTGAGGACCCAACAGACATACTACTACAATCTTCTGGAACTCCAGAGTGAGACCCACCCAGTTGCCCAAACTAAAAAAAAAAAAAAACAAACTAAAAACAAAACAAACATGAAAAACTCTTTCCAAACTAAAAAAAAAAAAAAAAACCAAACCAAAAAAACCCCATGAAAAATAGGAAGTGGGGGCATTTTTAATGCATCAGTTGATAAAGAATATAGTTACATTCTCTAACCATTCATTATTACACAATGATGGGCATGAAGCAGATTTACTCTGAGAAGACAAAAAGACAACCAAAGCCATGCAGGCATCCATTGCAGGTGGGGCCAGTACAGTCCAACTGTCAAGTCTTTTATTTCCATGAATACATCATAGGCTGGTAAAGTGGGCAGCTAGAGTCTAAAGTGGAATATTTAGCCTCAGGAATTTATGGCCTGATATTTGGACCATCAGAATTTAAAGAATTTACAGAATAGGCAAAAAAAAAAAAAAAAAAAAAAAAAAAAAAAAAGCATACTTAAAAATTCTACAGGTATCACTCAGCAGGGGAGAGTAAATCTTGATTAAACCAGGGAGGAGTTTCTTCCCAAGGTGAACTCATGTTTTTCCTGGATTCCTTGATACTCAGGCCTCTGCCCCCTGCTAGGGGGCTCTAATTCAGAACACAACTTTAATGATGGTTTCTATAAACGCTTAGGAGCATTTGGACCCCTTCTTCAAACAACAGTTCTAGAACATTTCTCTATAATGGTGTATAGGTATCCCCCACTTTCTGAAAGTTCCTGTTACATCCCTTTGCTTTTCACAAAAGACCTACGTTAGTATCTGCTTTTGCTAACCAGAAGAAATCCGAACAAGATTCTTGCTTTTAGAAAAAAAAAAAAAAAGGCAAGAAGCAAAAACGGCATTTAGCATTTGTTTTGCAGCGAGCCTTGTAGAGGTAGCGTGCACCCCAGCAGCAAGAGGGGCCCCACCAAGCTGCTTCCCAGGAACTACACTCAGCATCTCAGCATCAAGACATTACAGTTTTGAGCTGTGTCTGTGAGCATTTGTACTTTATCTTGATTTATTTTGTGCATCCGTTAGCAAGATGTCTCCTAAGGTATCAGAAAAGTCTAAGAGAGATTATTTTTGGGTCTGGGAATGCTCAAAAAATTTTCCATATAAATTAATGGTAATTGTTTCTTTGTGTTATGCCATTTTGGCCTATGAAAAGTTCCATACACTCTATGGTCACATAGCAGAGGGAGACCTGTATTTTGAAGAAAACAGTTTAACGTGATGAAAGAGTTAAGCAGTGGGAATGGCTTTGGTCTTGGAGTCAAGAGATCTGGAGTTTCATCTTAATGTGTTCACTAAAACTAAATGTGACTTTCAGCAGATCCCTTAAACTTCAGTTTTTACTCTGTGAAATGGAGATTTCATCCAATGTCTGAAGATTTTTGCAGCTCCAGGACTCTATGATTTACATTTCCTGGTGATGAAATGTCTCCCCAAGATAATAACTCTGTTCATTAAATGTATCGGTATAAATTGGGGAATATTTCAGCAAACTTCTAGAACTTAAGAGTGTGTGGTATTCAGGAACACTGAATAAAATCAATCAGTTAAAACCACACAATCACACGTTTATTTAAATGGACGAGTACTCTGCTGCAAGTCTTAGTTTCTCCTTCACAAATATTTGCATGTGTCATACCATTGCTTGAAAAGAATCCGTACCTTGTGCTTAGTGCTAGAACACAATACAGTTATATTTCTGTTCTGTTTCTCTAGTATAATCGTTTACCAACCCACAACCTGAAGTCACCAATACTTGTGGTTCTGCCTATATGCTCCCAGCTGGGGCAGTTCATCTTCAGGAAGTATTGCTTTTGGGTCAGCCTCGCTGAGCCAATGCCTGGCTGGGTTTGTCTGTTTGGTGTTAGCCTTGAATGCCTAGCTAGATTGCCCACTGTTGGTGGGGTAGACAGAGGAGGAAGAAGGAAACATGATGGACTTACCAAGACCCAGTTCTTGCAGCTCAGTAATACCGTACTTGAGCAGTAATGAGCGTCAGAGAGGACTGGCATTCACCACGTGAGAGTACTGTTGGGAGATTGTCCTGAAACGTCTCCTGAAAATAAATTTGCACAACACACCCAACAGACATGAAACCGAGATTTATTAAAATATCCTCATCATATTTACATTTGGAAGCCATGAATGCAGTTCTCTGCAAATTCCAAAAAATAGAGTTCTATCTCTTAAAACAAATTAACAGAGGTATCAACAGATTAGGATAAATATAATCTATCACAGAGATAGGATTCTTTGAATAGACAATCTACATGTTCTAACCAATATATATTATGTACAAAAATACACTTGAGATGGTGACCAAATAGTGTCAAGGAGGAAAATATATATAGAGAGACACACACATAAATTTTCATTATGTACAAATCAATATTGGTTCCTTCATCCTTTCTTTTTAAAAATAAATACTTCATTTGGTTGCAAATGACATTTACAAATCCAACTAATGAACATTTCTCAGCTTTGACAAAATTAAATATGCAAACAAATTAGAAATACATATTTTTAAAAATTTAAAGGGGAAAAGATACCTGAATTGAATTAGCTTATTACGTTAAAAAATATCCAAGAGCGTGTAATGTAAGGTTTCATGTCTTTAAAGTGCCTTCTCATTTCTCAAACTGTCTTCATTATTGTTTAAAATCCTTTAAGATTGTTATCTATAGATTGATCTAATATTTAATTAAACAGAAAAGCCAAGATATTTCCAGGTCAAAAGATTGACTGCTTAGGACATGCTTATACTTTCTTTTTAAGCACTTTCAAGAGTGTAACAGTTACCGTTGACTGAAAATACCACAAATTGTCAACATCCTGATCCAGATTCGTGTAGCTGTTTGGATCATGAGTGGTAGTAAGAATGGGGTGGCAATAGAAAGCCTATGATTCAAACTGTTTGCACAGAATTAAGTCAATTTGTCCAGCAGCACAGAAAAGTTACTTCGGATTCAAAAATTTGGTTTTATGCCTCATAGATGGTGACCTGGGCAGATTTATAATTTATCAAAGAATGGTCCCTAATTAGATGGTTTTAAAGTACAATCCGAGAAACTGAAAAGGACTAGAACCTTCCCTTCAACCTTCTTAAAATAAAGTCGAATAAACGAAAAAGAAATGTATTTTCCATCTCTTTTATGGATTTTCCCCTCTTTGCCTAAGTGATGAGGTGATGCTGACATTAACAAGAGGCAGCCACAGCGCTGTGTCTCACTTGGTGACAGCAAAGCACCCCGTCCAAAGGGCTGGGGAGCAGCGCATTGGGTTTGAGGGGACGGAGGGGGTAAAAATGCTGGGTCCTGCAGAAACTGAAAAGGTAAAGGCAGGGAAAAAGCTGTGGGATTTGGAGGAAGGGGGGGGCCGGAGCACAAGTATCGAGGTGAGGAAAGGCAAACGAAGCTAAGTGCCAAAATGACTTTTGGACAGGCGTAGAGAAAACAGGAAGACCTGTGCACAGCCAGCCTCATCAGAATGATTCTGAAATGTAAGAGTCATCTCAGCAAGCATAGGCCACTTTCACTACAGTACCTGCTTTTCCAGCACACTGTCAGCCACTGACGAGTATAAGATATTGAGCGCTCTCATTTGCCTCATACAGATTCCTGGAGCTTCCCCTGAAAGGCTGCCAATGACACAAGCATGGCAAAAATCACCAGCCCCCTCACAATGCATTGTATCAGCAAAACATTGCCTCTTGGCCCTGTTCAAATATTCCTTCCTCCCATCTCCTGCTCTTCTCCCACAATCCATTGCTTGCAATGTCCCAAGGCCATAGGAGACACAACCTCATACATCAAATGCATTTTAGGAAGCAGCATCTGGGGTCCAGGGTGTCACTAAGAAAATTAAGCCCTAAAGGACTTGAAATAACCTTCATTTGTTAGGCCTGATTCCTATTAGGAAGCTGACTGATTTCACTTAGGTTCTGGGCATGCAGCTTGATGCTGATTTTCCTGGCCAAAGCACGATCCCCTAAATCAAAGTCCAGGGCACCCTGCTTCCCACGCTAGTCTAAATGAAAAATCAACGAGAGGAAAAAACTATGGTGAATCAGTGACATGTTTTCTCTCAAAAATTATTCAATTTCTAATTTTAAAAGTTTCTGCCTTTTTAGGAGTATCTTAGATTGCTTCTTTAAAGGGGAGTTCTTTTTTCTTAATGCTTATATTTGCTGAAGATTGTACCTTTTGCTAACAGTAGAGTATTTTTTATGCCTTGAGAAACTGAAGAATTACAGAATTGAAAAATTAATGATTTCGTATAAACCTATCCTTTTGGTGCTAGACCCCAAAATCCCATGTGTCACTCCGGACAAATAGGAGAATTGCACCACCTTCCCCCTCATTCACAGATTTGTTTCCAAAGGAAATGGATGTCTTTGGAGGATTACGCAGAGTGCGGTCTCAGTGGGGCTGAAATCGCCTTTTTTACGCCTTGTTGGTCAGATATGAAAAGTAAGATTACAGTTGGGGACAAGTTGCCAAGAAGAAAGGGAAAAACAATGAGCTGTTTATAGTTCACTCAAACCCATCTAAAATGTAATGATTTTGAATCTCCTTCCAGCCTCTAATTGGGAAGAGGAGTACAATTTTCAAATGCTCTTTACCCATTTTTATGCATTGCCTAGAAACATGGAATTCAAAATCCATCCCAAGAGCTACCAGAGAGTTGTCTGTTCCTGAACACATTTATTGTCCATGCCATAGGGAGGTAGAGAGCAATTTCCCTGGATACTCAGATGTCTGTAGGACTAGCCTTTCATTTTGGAAAGCTGACCCAGATGAATAAACAAAAACACACTTGTTTCACGAGACAAGAATAGAAGTAAGCTCTGGAAGAGATCTTATGCTTATACTCAGTATAAGCATAAGATAACATATTGGCGGCTCTCACTATGTGTGGGGAGGAATATTCATTCTCTCGTATGACATCCTTACAGTTTCAAAGACAGAGTAGAGTCCCCCTTGGTATCTGCACAGGTAGAATTTAGGGAAACGCTCAGCCTACAAAATAGCCTAAATATATTAGAAGCTTGTTTACTCCATGGAGAAGAATGCCAAATTCTTTGGAGGTGAATTTCTGGCTGGAAATTATGGGCTCATTTGCATTTTGCTAGCCCAATGCTATCAAATTTCACACAAAGCATAAAAAAAACTAGCTCACAGAAGGATTTGGATTAGCTTTTAGAAAAAGAGGCAGACAGGTGCTTGAGAGAAGATTTAAAAAAAAAAACAAAATTTTATGAGCATAGATGGAATGCAGAAGGATAAATTAATGGCATTAGCTACAACTTTCCTATTTAAAAAAAATGAGATTAAGTCTGTCTTCCCCAGATCATAGAATGGAAATGATGTTTATGAACAAGTACTTCATAGATGTAATATGCAATGACGTTCAGAGTTCATCCGAGCTCTAGACTGAAGTGAACCATTAGAGGAGACGATGACAAGGAAAAGGTTTTTTGTGTTACTGGTTATCACCAGGCCGGTTGAGAGAGGGGCTGGAGTAGAGGGGAAAAGAACCTGATAAGCTCTACTTGAGGACAGCTGGCCTGCTGAATGAGGCTTGATTTGCTTCCTTAATGTCTCTATTGGTAGAAGCTGCATCGGGGCTTTGAGAGACAGAGTTAGCTAGCTGCCATTTTAATATCTTCACGTTTCCAATTAAGTTGTCAACTACACAAATTTCCCAAATGCTAGGTTTATATCACAGTGTTGATTAAGAGTCTTGGCACAAATAAGGCTACTGAACTGGCTTCACGCTTTGCATGTTAAAATGCTCTTGAATTCACTACTTCCCAGCAAAGAGTCGATTTGGGAGGGTTTGGTAGATTGCCCACTCCTTGGGAAGGAAAATAAAGAATTGTGAAACTAACATTCAGTGCCTCTAATAAGGTGTCAACAACCGACGGGTGTGCAGCGATGCCACAAAATGGGCCTCTCGGTCACATACAGCTGTGAGTAACAGAGCCTAGTTATGCCTGGATTCAATTGCTGATGGGGTTGTAAATACTGTTAGGCAAGTCTGCAGCAGCCAGCTATGCTGAGGCCAGTTTCTGAAGGTGCTTTTCTTTAAGTGACTTTTGCACCAACAACAGAGAAGTTTCTAAGTGGCTAGATTTCTCTATAGGTAGAAAATGTAAATATACCCAACAAGTAACGAGCATTTTGGAAAGGCTAAAAATGATTCAGAGTTTTCAAATATTGAATACTATCAGTTTGGCTGCAAGACTTCTCTTGTGTTGCAGACTTCTTCATGATGACAAAGTAGCTGACATGAATGAGAGTTCATTTCTTTATTCAGTTTGCTTTCTTCAGCTGAATTGTTCCTAAAGGTAGGATATCCAATATATGAAATGTGGTTTTGACGACCTTCCAGATGTTCCACACATTTTTCAACTGCTCTACAGAGAACCCAGACTAAGGGTGTTGTAATGGTCTGGCTACTTCTTCCATTGGATCACACTACTTCTCCTTGTATGTGGCTTTTAAAAAACTATTCAGGGCAATCCTACACTCTTTTGAATCCACACTCTAAAAATTGCCTAGTTGAGGCAAAAGTCTCAAGCAGGCCACAGACAGCTCTTACTCTGTCCACACTCATCAGCTCTCACAGCTGTTCCAAGTTTTTGTGCTCAGGAATTCCACAACACTGGAATTTACAGTATGTCCATTTTGTGTGTGTTTTAGAAACTAATAAACTAATTTGTGGATTACCAAATCTGCTGATGCTTTTTCTTTCCTTTCCAGCTTTCAGTCATTTTTTTGTTTTCTGATTAGAACAGGCAGAATCAACGAAAATTATGCACAAATCTAAACTGCTTTATAAAATGATAATATTCGATATTTGGATTTTTTTTTGGGGGGGGAAGCTATATATTTTGGACTTCTTTCCTCTGCTCAACACAGAAAGCCCCACGTTGGTTTTATCTTTGAGGGAGGGAAGAGTACTACAAAATAAGCCGATTTAAGATGTTGGGGAATGAAGAATTTTCCCTGTTAACATTACAGTCTGGTTACTGGGAAAGCTCACAGGTCTGCACTGCTAATTCCCCTTGATATTCGGATTAGATGCTGTCTGTCATGCTGCTGCATGCAATGCTGTGTGCAATGATCTGTGTCCATGACATCAGGCAAAGGAAAAGCAAAAACGAAAGTGAGAAAATACAATATTCATGAAAGCAATAATTAAAATGAAAAGGCCCCCATTGCATACAGTATAATCTATGGAGAGATGTACAATCCCAGGCCAACAGGCAAATATTTACCAAAAATAACACGTCTCTCCTGCTACGTCCAATCATGGTCCTTGCAAGAACCATAGCAATGACTTCCATATCTTGTGGAAGGTTTCCAATACCACCACAGAGTTTTATTCCTTCCTTCAGTTTTTCCAGTTTCTTCACCAGCAGCATATAAGCTTTTCATTTAGGAAATGCCTTTCCTTATGGTTCTTAGGAAAAAAAAAGAGGTGCCAAAGGGGGCCTCAGTACTTGTGCTTATTGGGGGACAGGCAGGGGTCCAAGTCTAGCACCCAATCTGGCAATTGGTTCCTTGACCATGCTGCCAGTTTGTTTTGGCTAGTACACCTTTCCACCACCGAGTTGCCTTATTCTACTTCCCAGATTTCAGAAATACTTTTTTTCATTATTCCTAAGTACTTGCAGTGGGCATTTGAAGAGACATCATAGGTGTCAACTCAATGATTCAAAAGGCAGCAGGTCCATCATCATCATAATCATCTATTTCTGCTTGGCTACACTTTTCCCTTTCCGTGCCCCTCCCCACCGCGATTGTTAAGCTGCCTCTTGTGTTAAAAGCCATACAGCACACCCCCTTCTAACCTGATCTTTGACACCTCACAGGCCTGATGCCTTTTACCTGACATGTTTATACCATGCTTTAGTGTAATATATGATATACTTGTATACTAGATGAGGATTACAGGTTACTCATGCAAGAAACCAAGCTGTGATCCAACCAACTATGCTCTCGGATGTAATGACTCTTGGCTAGGAAGAGATGATGTTGCTTATAAGTGAAGGTTTGTCAGCATCTGACTACTAAAGTTGGGTATGAGTATCTGTTTAAACATAGAGTAGCAACACTGGCCACTCTCCCTCTAGTTTGGGGAAGGCTGTGCTTAGAAAAGCCACTTACACCCGCATGCCTAAAATGCTCAAGCTGCGTAAGCGGTGAACTAACCACTTTCTCTCCATGAAAAGTTGCATTTAACATCATCTCAGTTGCATTTTAGGGGGGTTATTTCAAGGGGCTCCAGGTTGTTTTAGATGGCCCAACTTGAACAAGCTCATGCAAACCTTTACTGAGCATCAACTTACGTTAGAAACAAAGGCTGTGCCAACACCACAGTACATGTGTGAACTTGGGAGGCGGCATCCAGATACAAAATGCAGGATTGAAAATGGGTGAGAATAATGGAGATTCTGACCTAGTGTCTTGATACAATAACTTACTATATTTGAGTAGTGTGACAGAATCACCAGGTTTCCCCAACAGAGCAGGCAAAGTACAATCTTTAGAAATAGGTATTTTACTGCCAATTTCGACTCTGTCCATGTGGACTGAATCCAACTTGGGCTGCATTTTTGTATCACATTAAATGTTTCCACTCCTCCTTCTTCAGCATTGGTTCCCTGAGAGCATGTTCTTACAGGGTTGTGTGGCCATAGTGACAGTCCTGTTTACTGTCAGTGATTTTCTTGTGAGCATCTTCCTTAGAGACCTGAAGTGGACCACAGTGACTCCATTGAAAGTCCCTGCTGCTCTCGTTCATCAACTCTGTGGGGACCCATGAGGATCTAGACATGATCTCACTGAACTCAAAGTTGATCCCCAAGGCAAGGACAAAACAGGCACTTTTCTTTTGCATGATAATACTAGAAGGAATGTCACAGGGCACAGGATGACTGTAAGTGGAATTTGTTTTAAATCGATGAATTCCTTAGATTTTCCTCAGCGTTAAGTGAAAATGAACAGAAACAACATAAGAAAGCAGCATGAAAAGTTTCTTGCTCATAAGCAACTCCTTTTAGTAATGGAAGTTCTTTACCAGCCTTTTGGTTTTGCTGGTCTCATCTCTTATTTTGAATCGGAAAAACAAAAACAAACGAAAAACCCCAACCGTGCTCCCATTTTCCTTTCTTTTGAATTATTAGAGAAGGTGGTTAGCACCTGAACAAATATGGCTTCTGTGATTTGATTTGATCCTGACTGTGGATACAGTGCTGATTTAATTAGCTGATTATATTAGGGGGTCCCTGAGGGGGCTGATGATTGGCAGGCAGTCCTGGGTGGACACTCAGGCACCTAGCAAGTTGAGAGGTTCTGGGAAGAGCCTGGGTTAAGGGGCAAGGCTACAGATGGCAGCCCGATCAGGAAGGGTTTTAAGGTTCTCACCCCCCTCTAGACTGTCCTCCACCAACTGAAGGAGAAGGCTTAGACCTCTTTCCCTTCAAGGCCCAAAATGGATAGTCTTTGATATTATTCTCAATTCACGTCCAGTCCTTTCTCTTCTCCTCTCACAAGATAGATTCAAAGAGAGGTGGCATAAGGAAAAAAGCGGCAGGGGAGAGATCCAAGATCATTTCCCTTATGACTCAAGGGGTAGTGGTCTTATGGGCTCCCAGGGTCAGAAAGAGCTGCCTGTGTGTGATATTCCACTCAAAGCTTAATATTAATGTAATCATCTTCTTTTATTTTGATGTAAAGAACTTTTTTTATGCTCTTAATTTTTTTGACATCAAAGACTTGCTACAGCCTAGGTCACAGGCCTGTTGGTTGAGGTCATGGTGAAAGACTGAAAGTCGCATTTGCTCTCCTGTCTGGAAACTGCCTCCTGAGGTTGGTGGGAGAGGTACAGCCACATGCACACAGTCCCAGAACACGATGCAGAGCTGAGCTCAATGTCACCGTGGCCTTATCCACTCACGAACAGTCTGAAATGTCAAGTCTGCTGTTACTGGATCGCTTGCCCAAGCAGGTACTTTGACCTCCAAGCCTGTGCTGGCTTGGTTATCCCTGTTTTTTCCAGAAGTTAGGGTGCAGAATTTCTGCTGGGCAAGGAAACCACAGCAAGCTTCTATAAAAACAAAAGAATGGGTCTTGCTTAATAGCTGATGTCAACTCCTTGTATCATAATTTCTTTTCCACCCATGTATAATTCCATCTTCTATCCTTTCAATTATATGAATAACAACAACAACAACAACAACAACAACAAACAAATAACCATTTCTCTCTTCTGGAAAATACATAGTCTTGGACCTCTTAAATATAGTTTTGGTAAGCTCCACATTTTTGGTGAGAAAGGTGCTTCAGGATCTTCCTGGAACAGGATGAAAATTAAGATCAATTGTCAAAGCAGCAGTATGCAAAGATCAAGGCTTAAGTTCTTGCACGGCAATTGTCATAAAAGATCCTTTTCTTCTGTCATGAGTTTATATATATCAAGCTTTGGTTAGAAAGCTTGAAATCACCGCTTTTAAAGATACTTGGAAAATCTTGGTATTTCTTCTGGTCCTGTAATGGAGTGACTCTGGACCTCTAAAGAGACAATAATCAATATTCCTGCAATGGTCCTGTAAACAGTTTCTCATTGTTCCTGTGGCCTAACAGGGGACTTCCTTAAAAAGGCACGGGGTGCTCACTGCAATGACCTCAGAAAGAGATGAGCAAAACAAACATTTGGTGACGTATCTTTCAAGAACTTCCTGCAGCACCGGTGTTGCAAAGGACCATGAAAGAAAATACATCGCGTTGCCATCATTTTCATATGTCTCTGTATTAGTTGGTGGTCACACTGGCTTCCTTCTGACGCAGTCTTTCCTTCTGTTTTTTGAGGGGGAAAAATGAGTTTATTATCATTCTTTTTTCTAAATTTTTATCTTTCTCAGATTTTGGTAAATTTATCAAAGCGTTGGTCTAAAATGATGAACAGTGTTGTACTCAATGCCCGAGAAATGCGAGTCATTCTATCCCTCTTTCCAGAAATCCTCAGTTACCTACTCCTCCCACCCTATTACTGTTACTTTCCAAAAACAAACAATGAATAACCAGCTAATCAATCAATTATATCCACCTAAAATACTGACCTTTCACCATGCTAGGCTGTGCTGTTCTCTTCCTCTGTGACAAAGGTCCTAATGTTGCAGTGTCACTCAAAGACTCCTCCTACCCCAGTGCTCAGTCTATTCATGGAAATAGGGAATGCCTACGAAATCGTTTCGGAAGAGGCTAGATATGAAACAAATCACCATTTCCAAGTTGAAACCATCTGCACACGGTCAACTTGGCAATACTAAACAAAGGCCGTGTAGAAGGGAAGATGAGCAGATTTAATCCACACAGCAGGGAGGAAGCTCCTATTTGCCATGGATGTTCTTCTCTGCTCCCCCAGAGCTTCCTTCCCAGGGACAGCCTTCTAAAGAAGGACATCAAAGTGCACTGGCAAGATATGAATACAAATAAGAAACCACACAACAGAACATGGGCCCTCACTGTTTCTAGGACTTCAGAGGAGTAAAATACTAAGCATAGTGAGAATGGGTCTGTCTGCTCTTCAGGTGGGCAAATAAAAGGCTAAAAAAAAGAAATGGAAGAGGTGTACTGTTTTGCACAGAGAGGCCTCTTGGGAGCAGATCCTCATCTGCTTGTGATCTATGAGATGCGACACATTGAATTACTAAACTGGCCTACATGTAAACTTACGCTGGTGATTTCTAAACACCCATCCTGCGTTTTGATCTCAACTTTGACCTATGAAGTTGAATAAGGAATCAGTTTGCAAGCTCTTGCCTAATTTCCACCCAAATAAACAACAACAAAAGATAAGTTGAAGATCACAACTGGGAGCTAACTCACAGTGGAGGTCACCTATTAAAAAAATTTCCACACTAAACCCACTGACAGGGCTGAGTCCATTCTGTGCCTCTAGAAATAAGGTTTGGCTGTAAAAGTCAAGACAGAGGCCCAAACAAGAGGGCTGGTGAAAGGGGTAGAGGCTGACCAAGGAGGAAGACAAAAATCAGGGTTGACCTCACTGCCACCAAAAATCATACAAGTGCAGGTAACGAATACGTTGTCAAATGGGCACAGAGGATGTGCCCATTGTGGGGGGAGCTATGTGCTCTGACTGAGGCTTTCCCTGATCGAGTCCAATGACTCTGACTTCCCCACTTCTCACCCAACATTCATTTAGCTCCTGATAGGGTTGTTATGAGAGATACCACAATCAATCAACGTAAAAAATCTTGCTTTAATAAAATGAAATTTCACTTAGATGGCCAAAAAATTTTAAGTAGCTGGCAAATGGTACAAGTACCTGAAAAAGATAAAAATGAGTAGCTGTGGGACACCAGGAGACAGAGAAGGTAGGGTCTGAAAATCAAACTGAGGAGAGTGTTCTCTTCAAGAGAGAACACTCATTGCTGTTCTCCAGGGCAGGGCCAACTAATGCTGCCAAAATTTGTAATGACAAGAAAAACAGCTAACATTTTTAAGCTCTTATTATCAGGCACTTTGTACATCTCTCAGTTTCCTCAAGATAACCCTAAAGCAAAAGAAATATTATTTCTCTCTTTTTACCAAAAAGAAAGAAGCAAAGTGATTTCACTCAGGGTTTACAACTAGTAAGTGGCTAAGCTGGGATTTGAACCCTGACACCTTGAGTTCCTAACCATTTAGCTATTCTGACTACTGTTTCTAACGTATAGGTAGAGCTACACTGTGAACCTTCCCGAATGGGACTATGGAGGACAATTTCCCCTCACAGACTAGACTCCAGGTCTCGAGGCCAGGGAGGATGTCAGGCACCAAGACTCTGTGCCAGGTTTTTGTTATCCATTTGGGAAGTGATCCTAGGTAGGCTGTATCTTTTTGCATCTCGCTTTTCCCAGTTATCTAAAGAGCATAATCTCTACCCCTTTCTTAAATGCCTCAACATTTTGGGACAAAGGCGCTTTGAGATAAGGGGGATGTCGGCATGGGGTGTGGAAGGGTGTAAAATGGCAAGTGACTAAATTCGCTCCACCGGGAAACCATCTTTGTTGAGTCTGCTGGGAGAACACAAGAAACTGTGTTTTGCTCCTCGCTCCCTGCTCCCCTATATTCTTTCTTACCTAAACTAATCTGCGATGGGGACTGAGAATCTGGATACTGCTCATTCCTCTGAGTTTTGTCCTTTAAATTCAGACACATTCCTGGATACACCTCAGTTATAATGAAAAATCTTGAGGTTAGGCTGAAAAATGCATCTCACCAGACTAGCTGTGGGATTGATTTTCTTCGTCTCCACTTTCTTCTCTGACGTCAACTTGCTGACGGATTCCTGAGCCATTTTCAATCTGAAATCAAAACAGGGAGGGGGGAGGGAGGAGGAGGTGAAGAGAGGAGGAGGAGAAAGAAAAAAAAAGAAAGGAAGAGGCCAGGTTAAACAGGAATCCAAATGCTTTTGAATTTTAACCAACTGGCAGTTTGGAAATACAAGGAATGGTTTCTCAGTGCCTTTGATTATCAAATTCAAACACTAATTAGGTGTGCAGGCATGTTTTCTACGTTATTAAAACTGACTTTCCTTCACTGGCTGAGAGGCTCACATAGATGACTTCAGAAAGTCTGTTTCTGTGACCAATGCAGGAGCGTCTTCTGATCTGGGGAATACTAGATGCATACACTTTACTTTGAGTAGACACTTACATGGGCTCTCTGGCTTGTGATCCAGTCAGCAGATAATAGACAACTTTGAAAACTCAAGTTTGAGGAAACATATGAAAACTACAAATATTAAAATATACCAATTCATATCAAGAAAGTGAAAAGACAACCCACAAGATGGAAGAAAATATTTGTAAATCATGTATCTGATAAGGGACCTATATTCAGAATACACACACACACACACACACACACACACACACACACACACACACACGGAGAACTCCAATAACTCCAATAAAAAGGCAAACTGCCCAATGAAAAAATAGGCCAAAGATGACATACGAAGGCTACTAAGCCGATGAAAACATGCTCAATATCATTAGTCATCAGGGCAATGCTAATCAAAACCACGAGATATTTGCATATCCCCTAGGATGGTGAGAATTAAAAAGAAAGTAGCAAATGTCAGAAGTACGGATGTGGAGCAATTGGAGCCCTCAGACATGGCTAAAGGGACTGAAAAATGGTGCAGCCACTTTGTCAGATTCTCAATATGGTAAGCATAGTTACCAAAGGACCAAGCAATTCCATGGCTGGGTATATAAATATGTATGTATATCCAATACAAGGAAAATATATGTTCATACCAAAATTTTCATATAAATGTTTATAGCAATGTTATCCATAATGGCCAGGGGTAGAAACAACCGAAACAGACGAACAAAATGCAGTACGTTCACACAGTGGAGTACTGCTGGGCCATGAAAAAGAGTGAAGTTCTTTTTTTTTTTTTTTTTTTAATTTTTTTTTTTTAACATTTATTTATTTTTGAGACAGAGAGAGACACAGCATGAACGGGGGAGGGTCACAGAGAGAGGGAGACACAGAATCGGAAGCAGGCTCCAGGCTCTGAGCCGTCAGCCCAGAGCCCGACGTGGGGCTCGAACTCGCGGACCGCGAGATTGTGACCTGAGCTGAAGTCGGACGCTTAACCGACTGAGCCACCCAGGCGCCCCAAGAGTGAAGTTCTGATACATGCTACAGCACGGATGAACCTCAACAATTCACAAAGCACATGATTCCACTTATAGGAAATGTCCAGAGTAGGCAAATCTACAGAGAAAGAAAGCAGATGAGCAAGTAGGGGTCGGCATGGGGGACAGTGGGGATGACTGCTAACGGGTTAAGGGGTTTCTCTTAGAATTAGGTAGTTGTGATGGATGCACATACTGGTGAAGATACTAAAAACTACTGACTTGCACACTTTAACAAGGGTGGACTTCATAGTATATGAATTATGTCATCAAATTTGCACATCCAGCAGTCAGATAATATCAACTCTTACTGAGGCTGTGGGGAGAAGGGAACCTCTGCACAGTGCATTTAGGGAGGAGTGGAGATTAGTATAGCTGGCTCTGGCAATACCAGGTTTAACTAAGAACATGCACTCCCTACGAGTCATCAATTCCTCTTCTAGGGAGATAACCAAATGAAACCTTCGTATACAGACACAGGGCTTTCTCTGGAGCAATATATGCAATAATGAAAAACTGGAAACAACCTAGTGATTATGTTCATTAGAATAATGGATAGATGATAATAGCAAGTAATACCAGCTAACATTTATTGGATGCTTGCTCGGTACCACGTACTACTCTACCTGCTTTATTTGAATTAAACCATTTAATTCTCACCCAGCCTTGTGAGGTCGATATTTTCACTATTCCTATTTTACAGGTCCTGACCCCCATGCAATGCTGCTTATATACTATACTCACTTAACGGAGTATGGTACAACTGTGAAAAGAAATAAACCAGATTTACAACACAACTGTGAAAAGAAATAAACCAGATTTACAAAATCAACAATTACAGATATCCAAAACATGATATTGAGAGAGTGAAGAATTCTGCAGAGTAATACAGCGAAGAGGCCATCTAGCATGATGGTCAAGGGCTCGGGCTCCAGACCGTGATGGTGGGACTAATTCTTAGCCCCACCATTAATCAGCTGTGTGACCCTGGGCAAGTAACCTCTGTGCACCTTCATTTTCTAAAAGGAGGATAACAACAACAGTGCTGCTTCAAAGAGTCACTGAAAGGATGGAGACTCTCTCTTGCGCAGCTCCAGGCACAGCATAATCACTCACTATAGGTTTCCTACTGTTGTTACCAAGCATGCAGTCTGCTACACTGTGCACATATGTAAACAGTACCCGCAAAACCATATTGTTCATAGATGCCTGCATGTGTGTATAAACATACATACAAACATCTGCCTGTATGTATACAGAGAGTGGAAAGCCACTCACTGGTTTCATGATAGAGTTTATCACTAGTAACACGGAAGATGAGAATGGCATTGGGAGGTAACATGTCAAATAAAATTTCACTTTTATCTGTAATGCTTCATTTTTTATTTATTATTTATTTTTTTTTTTAATTTTTTTTTCAATGTTTTTATTTATTTTTGGGACAGAGAGAGACAGAGCATGAACGGGGGAGGGGCAGAGAGAGAGGGAGACACAGAATCGGAAACAGGCTCCAGGCTCTGAGCCATCAGCCCAGAGCCTGATGCGGGGCTCGAACTCACGGACTGCGAGATCGTGACCTGGCTGAAGTCGGACGCTTAACCGACTGCGCCACCCAGGCGCCCCAATGCTTCATTTTTTAAATTACAAAATATTGAATATGTGGCAAAATGTTAATAGCTACTTCCACGTGGTGGGAATATGGGTGTGTTGTATTATCTTTTGTATGTTTCTTTATTTTCAAAATTTTTTCAAAAATATTTTTTAAAGATTAAGTAAAGATCCAGCAACCCAAACATAAAAAAAAAATTGAATGTGCTTTATCTTTAGGGCCTCCGATAAAAATCTTTTGCTCAATATTACTCACATACTTGCTTAATATCAAAGAAATAGTTGAGTGCCTTACTTCTTTACTTAGCTAATTTTACACAATTTACTTAAAACACATGGTTGGTAATCCAATCTCTCTGCCCACATGTACAAGTTAGCTACGATGAATTCGACATGCTGACCTGAGCATCAGAAAAGAAATAAAAATGAGACAAAGATGAGTAGTGATTTATATAGCCTAAGAAATACATCTTCAGAGCTGCCCAGGAATGGGTGCTTCTCAACGCTGACATAGGTCTGAGTGTATACGCCACACCACACACTAAACATTTGTGTTTGCAGCAGTAACTAAGACTGTACCCGCACAAGAGGAGAATGCGCTGAAAGGATCAAATCCAGGTCAGACTGCATTGGAGACTCCGACTAGTAGGGCATTTGCAAACCAAGATGATGGTGCTGTAATGAGGTCCCAGTTTGCAGAATCTTCTCTTCTTGGCTTCTCTCCAGAAAGATTTGCTTTCAAAAGCACACCCATCAGTGACGGTTTCAATGAAATGGTTTGGAGTTACTATTTCCTTCCATGCCCCCTACCTTCTAGGGAGCTTTTGGGGGTCATCTTTTGCTTTAGTAGTTCATTTTCCCGTTGAGAATTCTGGTCTCTTGCTTCAAAGTTGGGCTTCTACCATGCTCCTGCTCAGCAATGCCCTTCCCCAACGCCCAGATCCCTTGGAGCCTCTCTCCATGTTCTCTGGATGTCGGGGCAATGGTAGCGGTTGGGGGTGTAGAGGCAGGAAGGAGAGGAGCCAACCTAAGGTTCTTTCCCCACTGCAAACCTTTTACTACTGGTCAGTGGCTGCTCTGTAGACTACAGGCAGTCACATACACCCTGGACTTCCCAGGACAACTCTGATCTCAGTGATTCTACCCTGCTCTTCTCCAAACATTCACCTTCCATTTTATCATCTCCTTTTCAAAGGGCATTCTTGAAAGTCACAAAGGATTGGGAGAAGACACAGCTTGGTGCAAGGAGCTTCAGCATCAGCTAGACTTGATTCCAATTCTAACTCTGGCAGTTATTAAAAGACTTAGAGCAAGTTAATCGATTTTTCTAAATTTCAGTTTCAGTTTCTTTATCTATAAAATTGAGATTAAAATCAACCACATCCTATTATTGTGAAGATTAAATGAATATATGCAAAACAGTATACCAGGTATAGAGCAAATGGTCAATAAAGGATAGCCATTATGGAATCTCCCATCATAGAGGTAAAGGAACTTCTTAAGAATGCATGGCAACAGTTTCTGACTACACGTGAAGTAGGTGGTGTTATTCACAAAGTATTATCTCACAGGAATATCATTAAGATGTGTCCTGAAAGCAAACCAAAGAATTCACTCTCATTTTTCAGATCTGAACACAGATTCCAAAAGTCCTATCTAGAAGCTCAACTTTGTTTTTTTTTTTTTGTTTTTTTTTATGAAGTTTATTGACAAATTGGTTTCCATACAACACCCAGTGCTCATCCCAAAAGGTGCCCTCCTCAATACCCATCACCCACCCGCCCCTCCCTCCCACCCCCCATCAACCCTCAGTTTGTTCTCAGTTTTTAACAGTCTCTTATGCTTTGGCTCTCTCCCACTCTAACGTCCTTTTTTTTTTTTTTTCCCTTCCCCTCCCCCATGGGTTCCTGTTAAGTTTCTCAGGATCCACATAAGAGTGAAACCATATGGTATCTGTCTTTCTCTGTATGGCTTATTTCACTTAGCATCACACTCTCCAGTTCCATCCACGTTGCTACAAAAGGCCATATTTCATTTTTTCTCATTGCCACGTAGTATTCCATTGTGTATATAAACCACAATTTCTTTATCCATTCATCAGTTGATGGACATTTAGGCTCTTTCCATAATTTGGCTATTGTTGAGAGTGCTGCTATGAACATTGGGGTACAAGTGCCCCTATGCATCAGTACTCCTGTATCCCTTGGGTAGATTCCTAGCAGTGCTATTGCTGGGTCATAGGGTAGGTCTATTTTTAATTTTCTGAGGAACCTCCATACTGCTTTCCAGAGCGGCTGCACCAATTTGCATTCCCACCAACAGTGCAAGAGGGTTCCCGTTTCTCCACATCCTCTCCAGCATCTATAGTCTCCTGATTTGTTCATTTTGGCCACTCTGACTGGCGTGAGGTGATACCTGAGTGTGGTTTTGATTTGTATTTCCCTGATAAGGAGCGACGCTGAACATCTTTTCATGTGCCTGTTGGCCATCTGGATGTCTTTTTAGAGAAGTGTCTATTCATGTTTTCTGCCCATTTCTTCACTGGGTTATTTGTTTTTCGGGTGTGGAGTTTGGTGAGCTCTTTATAGATTTTAGATACTAGCCCTTTGTCCGATATGTCATTTGCAAATATCTTTTCCCATTCCGTTGGTTGCCTTTTAGTTTTGTTGGTTGTTTCCTTTGCTGTGCAGAAGCTTTTTATCTTCATAAGGTCCCAGTAATTCACTTTTGCTTTTAATTCCCTTGCCTTTGGGGATGTGTCGAGTAAGAGATTGCTACGGCTGAGGTCAGAGAGGTCTTTTCCTGCTTTCTCCTCTAAGGTTCTGATGGTTTCCTGTCTCACATTTAGGTCCTTTATCCATTTTGAGTTTATTTTTGTAAATGGTGTGAGAAAGTGGTCTAGTTTCAACCTTCTGCATGTTGCTGTCCAGTTCTCTCAGCACCATTTGTTAAAGAGGCTGTCTTTTTTCCATTGGATGTTCTTTCCTGCTTTGTCAAAGATGAGTTGGCCATATGTTTGTGGGTCTAGTTCTGGGGTTTCTATTCTATTCCATTGGTCTGTGTGTCTGTTTTTGTGCCAATACCATGCTGTCTTGATGATGACAGCTTTGTAGTAGAGGCTGAAGTCTGGGATTGTGATGCCTCCTGCTTTGGTCTTCTTCTTCAAAATTCCTTTGGCTATTCGGGGCCTTTTGTGGTTCCATATGAATTTTAGGATTGCTTGTTCTAGTTTCGAGAAGAATGCTGGTGCAATTTTGATTGGGATTGCATTGAATGTGTAGATAGCTTTGGGTAGTATTGACATTTTGACAATATTTATTTTTCCAATCCATGAGCAGGGAATGTCTTTCCATTTCTTTAAATCTTCTTCAATTGCCTTCATAAGCTTTCTATAGTTTTCAGCATACAGATCCTTTACATCTTTGGTTAGATTTATTCCTAGGTATTTTATGCTTCTTGGTGCAATTGTGAATGGGATCAGTTTCTTTATTTGTCTTTCTGTTGCTTCATTGTTAGTGTATAAGAATGCAACTGATTTCTGTACATTGATTTTGTATCCTGCAACTTTGCTGAATTCATGTATCAGTTCTAGCAGACTTTTGGTGGAGTCTATCGGATTTTCCATGTATAATATCATGTCATCTGCAAAAAGCGAAAGCTTGACTTCATCTTTGCCAATTTTGATGCCTTTGATTTCCTTTTGTTGTCTGATTGCTGATGCTAGAACTTCCAGCACTATGTTAAACAACAACGGTGAGAGTGGGCATCCCTGTCGTGTTCCTGATCTCAGGGAAAAAGCTCTCAGTTTTTCCCCGTTGAGGATGATGTTAGCTGTGGGCTTTTCATAAATGGCTTTTATGATCTTTAAGTATGTTCCTTCTATCCCGACTTTCTCAAGGGTTTTTATTAAGAAAGGGTGCTGGATTTTGTCAAAGGCCTTTTCTGCATCGATTGACAGGATCATATGGTTCTTCTCTTTTTTTTTGTTAATGTGATGTATCACGTTGATTGCTTTGCGAATGTTGAACCAGCCCTGCATCCCAGGAATGAATCCCACTTGATCATGGTGAATAATTCTTTTTATATGCTGTTGAATTCGATTTGCTAGTATCTTATTGAGAATTTTGGCATCCATATTCATCAGGGATATTGGCCTGTAGTTCTCTTTTTTTACTGGGTCTCTGTCTGGTTTAGGAATCAAAGTAATACTGGCTTCATAGAATGAGTCTGGAAGTTTTCCTTCCCTTTCTATTTCTTGGAATAGCTTGAGAAGGATAGGTATTATCTCTGCTTTAAACGTCTGGTAGAACTCCCCTGGGAAGCCATCTGGTCCTGGACTCTTATTTGTTGGGAGATTTTTGATAACCGATTCAATTTCTTCGCTGGTTATGGGTCTGTTCAAGCTTTCTCTTTCCTCCTGATTGAGTTTTGGAAGAGTGTGGGTGTTCAGGAATTTGTCCATTTCTTCCAGGTTGTCCAATTTGTTGGCATATAATTTTTCATAGTATTCCCTGATAATTGTTTGTATCTCTGAGGGATTGGTTGTAATCATTCCATTTTCATTCATGATTTTATCTATTTGGGTCATCTCCCTTTTCTTTTTGAGAAGCCTGTCCAGAGGTGTATCAATTTTGTTTATTTTTTCAAAAAACCAACTCTTGGTTTCATTGATCTGCTCTACAGTTTTTTTAGATTCTATATTGTTTATTTCTGCTCTGATCTTTATTATTTCTCTTCTTCTGCTGGGTTTAGGCTGCCTTTGCTGTTCTGCTTCTATTTCCTTTAGGTGTGCTGTTAGATTTTGTATTTGGGATTTTTCTTGTTTCTTGAGATAGGCCTGGATTGCAATGTATTTTCCTCTCAGGACTGCCTTCGCTGCGTCCCAAAGCGTTTGGATTGTTGTATTTTCATTTTCGTTTGTTTCCATATATTTTTTGATTTCTTCTCTAATTGCCTGGTTGACCCACTCATTCGTTAGTAGGGTGTTCTTTAACCTCCATGCTTTTGGAGGTTTTCCAGACTTTTTCCTGTGGTTGATTTCAAGCTTCATAGCATTGTGGTCTGAAAGTATGCATGGTATAATTTCAATTCTTGTAAACTTATGAAGGGCTGTTTTGTGACCCAGTATATGATCTATCTTGGAGAATGTTCCATGTGCACTCGAGAAGAAAGTATATTCTGTTGCTTTGGGATGCAGAGTTCTAAATATATCTGTCAAGTCCATCTGATCCAGTGTCTCATTCAGGGCCCTTGTTTCTTTATTGACCGTGTGTCTAGATGATCTATCCATTTCTGTTAGTGGGGTGTTAAAGTCCCCAGCAATTACCACATTCTTATCAATAAGGTTGCTTCTGTTTATGAGTAATTGTTTTATATATTTGGGGGCTCCGGTATTCGGCGCATAGACATTTATAATTGTTAGCTCTTCCTGATGGATAGACCCTGTAACTATTATATAATGTCCTTCTTCATCTCTTGTTATAGCCTTTAATTTAAAGTCTAGTTTGTCTGATATAAGTATGGCTACTCCAGCTTTCTTCTGGCTTCCAGTAGCATGATAAATAGTTCTCCATCCCCTCACTCTGAATCTAAAGGTGTCCTCAGGTCTAAAATGAGTCTCTTGTAGACAGCAAATAGATGGGTCTTGTTTTTTTATCCATTCTGATACCCTATGTCTTTTGGTTGGCGCATTTAATCCATTTACATTCAGTGTTATTATAGAAAGATACGGGTTTAGAGTCATTGTGATGTCTGTATGTTTTATGCTTGTAGTGATGTCTCTGGTACTTTGTCTCACAGGGTCCCCCTTAGGATCTCTTGTAGGGCTGGTTTAGTGGTGACAAATTCCTTCAGTTTTTGTTTGTTTGGGAAGACCTTTATCTCTCCTTCTATTCTAAATGACAGACTTGCTGGATAAAGGATTCTCGGCTGCATATTTTTGCTGTCTAGCACCCTGAAAATCTCGTGCCAATTCTTTCTGGCCTGCCAAGTTTCAAAAGAGAGATCATTCACGAGTCTTATAGGTCTCCCTTTATATGTGAGGGCACGTTTACCCCTTGCTGCTTTCAGAATTTTCTCTTTATCCTTGTATTTTGCCAGTTTCACTATGATATGTCGTGCAGAAGATCGATTCAAGTTACGTCTGAAGGGAGTTCTCTGTGCCTCTTGGATTTCAATGCCTTTTTCCTTCCCCAGTTCAGGGAAGTTCTCAGCTATTATTTCTTCAAGTACCCCTTCAGCACCTTTCCCTCTCTCTTCCTCCTCTGGGATACCAATTATGCGTAGATTATTTCTTTTTAGTGTATCACTTAGTTCTCTAATTTTCCCCTCATACTCCTGGATTTTTTTATCTCTCTTTTTCTCATCTTCCTCTTTTTCCATAACTTTATCTTCTAGTTCACCTATTCTCTCCTCTGCCTCTTCCATCCGAGCCGTGGTGGTTTGCATTTTGTTTTCCATTTCCTTTAAAGCGTTTTTCAGCTCCTCGTGACTGTTCCTTAGTCCCCTGATGTCTGTAGCAAGAGATTCTCTGCTGTCCTGTATGCTGTTTTCCAGCCCAGCGATTAATTTTATGACTATTATTCTAAATTCACTTTCTGTTATATTATTTAAATCCTTTTTGATCAGCTCATTAGCTGTTGTTATTTCCTGGAGATTCTTCTGAGGGGAATTCTTCCGCTTGGTCATTTTGGATAGTCCCTGGTGTGGTGAGGGCCTGCAGGGCACTTCCCCTGTGCTGTGGTGTATAACTGGAGTTGGTGAACGGGGCCGCAGTCCGACCTGATGTCTGCCCCCAGCCCACCGCTGGGGCCACAGTTAGACTGGTGTGTGCCTTCTCTTCCCCTCTCCTAGGGGCGGGATTCACTGTGGGGTGGCGTGGCCCGTCTGGGCTACTTGCACACTGCCAGGCTTGTGATGCTGGGGATCTGGCGTATTAGCTGGGGTGGGAAGGCAAGGTGCACGGCGGCAGGGGGGGCAGGCTTAGCTCGCTTCTCCTTAGGTGATCCACTTCAGGAGGGGCCCTGTGGCAGCCGGAGGGAGTCAGATCGCTGCCGGAGGTTTGGCTCCGCAGAAGCACAGAGTTGGGTGTTCGCGCGGAGCGAGCAATTTCCTTGGCTGGAGCCGGTTCCCTTTGGGATTTTGGCTGGGGGATGGGCGGGGGAGATGGCGCTGGCGAGCGCCTTTGTTCCCCGCCAAACTGAGCTCTGTAGTCCGGGGGCTCCGCAGCTCACCCTCCCTTTGTCCTCCAGCCTTCCCGCTTTCCGAGCAGAGCTGTTAACTTATGACCTCCCAGACGCTAAGTCGCGCTTGCTGTCGGAACACAGTCCGTCAGGCCCCTCCGCTTTTGCAAGCCGGACTCGGGGGCTCTGCTTGGCCGGCGAGCCGCCCCTCCGCCCCGGCTCCCTCCGGCCAGTCCGTGGAGCGCGCACCGCCTCCCGCCCTTCCTACCCTCTTCCGTGGGCCTCTCGTCTGCACTTGGGTCCGGTGACTCTGTTCTGCTAATCCTCTGGCGGTTTTCTGGGTTATTTAGGCAGGTGTAGGTGGAATCTAAGTGATCAGCAGGATGCGCGGTGAGCCCAGCGTCCTCCTACGCCGCCATCTTCCCAGAATTCCTCTAGAAGCTCAACTTTGGTGTAGGTATGGCAAAAATTTCTCAACCAAATAAAATAAGAGAAGCTACAGGCACACCTTGGAGATACTGCAGGTTTTGTTCAACACCACTGTAATAAGCGAATGTTGCAATAAAGAGAGTCACATGAATTTTTTGGCTTCACAATGAAAATTAAAGTTATGTTTACACTATATGTCAGTCTATTGAGTGATAACATTACGTCTAAAAAACGTATATACCTTAATTAAATAATACTTTATTGCTAAAACATGCTACCTATCTGAGCTTTCAGTGAGCTGTAATCTTTTTGCTGGTGGAGGGTCTTGCTTCAAGGTTGATGGCCACTGACTGACCAAGGTGGTAATTGCTGAAGGTTGGGGTGGCTATGGCAATTTTTTTTTAAATAAGACAACAATGAAGTCTGCTATATCAACTGACTCTTCTTTTCATGGATGGCTTCTCTGTAGCATGCAATGCTGTTTGATAGCATTTTACCCACAGTAGAACTTCTTCCAAAGTTGAATCAAATCCTCTCAAGCCTTGCTATCATTTTATCAACTAAGGTTACATAATTTTCTAAATCCTTAGTTGTCATTTCAACAATCTTCACACGATTTTTTTCAAAAGTAGATTCCATCTCAAGAAACACTTTCTTTGCTCATCCGAAAGAAGCAACTCCTCATGTATTAAAACTCTATCATGAGATTACAGCCATTCAGTCACGTCTTCAGGCTCTGCTTTTAGTTCTAGTCCTCTTGCTATTTCCACCAAATTTTCAGCAGCTTCCTCCACTGAAGTCTTGAATCCTCAAAGTCATCCATGAGGGCAGGAATCAACTTCTTCCAAACTCCTGTTCATGTTGATATTTTGACTTCTTTCCATGAATCATGAATGTTCTTAATGACATCTACATAATGAATCCCTTCCAGAAAGTTTTCAGTATACTTTCTCCAGATCCCTCAGCTATCTATGACAGCTAAAGACTTATAACATATATTTCTTAAATAATAAAACTTGGAAGTTGAAATGACTCCTTCATCCATGGGCTGCAGAATGGATGTTGTTATCAGGTATGAAAACAACATTCATCTCAGTGTACATCTCCATCAGAGCTCTTGAGTGACTGCGTGAATTGTCAACGAACAGTCATATTTTGAAAGGAATCTTTTTTTCTAAGCAGTACGTCTCAACGGCAGGCTTAAAATATTCAGCAAACCATTTTGGTAAAAGATGTGCTATCATCCAGGCTTTGTTGTTCCATTTATAGAGCACAGATAGAGCAGATATGGCACAGTTCTTAAGGGTCCTAGGATGTTCAGAATGGTAAGTGAACATCGCCTTCAACTTAGAGTCACCAACTGCATAAGCCCCCAACAAGAGAGTCAGTTTCTGCTTTGAAGCCAGGTACTGACTTTTCTTCTCAAGCTATGAAAGTTCTAGATGGCATCTTTTTTTCCAACAGAAGATTGTTGTCTACATTCAAAACTTGTGGTTTAGCATAGCCACCTTCATTAATGATCTCAGCTAGCTCTTCTAGATAACTTGCTATAGCTTCCACATCAGCCCTTGCTGCTTCACCTCATACTTTTAAGTTATGGAGATGATTTCTTTCCAGAAATCTCACGAACCAATCTTTGCTAGCTTCAAACTTTTCTCCTGCAGATTCTGCACCTCTTTCAGCCTTTATAGAATTGAAGAGAGTTAGGGTCTTGGTCTGGATTAGGCTCTGACTTAAGGAATGCCGTGACTGGTTTGGCCTTCTGTCTAGACCACTCAGACTTTCTCATAGGAAACTGACACAGAATCAGGGTTTTAGAAATCACGTGGGAAGAGACTGCAAAGCAGAGGTCTTGCAGTGTGATCAACTTCAGAGGGTATAAATAAACTGAGATTCAGTTTTCATCAGCCACAGGAGGTTTAAGTAACTTTGAATTCAGTTGCTAACATTCTTTTTTTTTTTTTTTTTAATTTTTTTTTTCAACGTTTATTTATTTTTGGGACAGAGAGAGACAGAGCATGAACGGGGGAGGGGCAGAGAGAGAGGAAGACACAGAATCAGAAGCAGGCTCCAGGCCCCGAGCCATCAGCCCAGAGCCCGACGCGGGGCTCGAACTCACGGACCGCGAGATCGTGACCTGGCCGAAGTCGGACGCTTAACCGACTGCGCCACCCAGGTGCCCCCAGTTGCTAACATTCTTAAATGCAGAGACTTCACATAAGAAGTCAGCGTTCTGACCTCTCTTACACAACTGGAAGGCACAGCAACAAAGAGTGGCATCTCTGCACCTCAGCCTCTCAGTGTGTGGCGCTTCCTGTCACTTGCTGGCATATGGCAGTCCTGAGGTGGTCAGGTGGTGCCATCTACCAGCTTGTCCGCACAGATGACTTTCTTACACTCAGTGCACTTCACTCATTGTTGCTGCCCGCCTGAACTCTCTAAGCTTCAACGTTTTGGTTGGGAGACTTGCTGGAAGGCTGGTGTGACAAGTCAGGGAGTCAAGGGATGAGATCCTAGACTACTGAACTAGCCTTCTAATTGATCTTCCTCCCCCACTCCATCCTACTGATGAGTGCAGTCTCAATTGGTAATGTATAACTCTGAGAATGTCACTTCCCTTCTTGAAACCTTTTAGTGACTCTCAATCAACTATAGCCAGGGTTAGCAAAGGTTTTCTGCAATGGCCAGACAGTAAATATTTTAATTTTTTTTTGTAGGACAAGTTATTTTTCTTTAATATCGGAATCATAGCTATATCCCAGACAATTCCAATATAGATCATTTAGGCTAGATAATCTATATATTTAAGATATATAAAATCAAGTTGTTGATTTTAAGGGTATGTTGTCTTTTTAAAAACATTTTTTTATTGTTTATTTTTGAGAGAGAGAGAGAGAGACAGAGCATGAGTGGGGGAAGGGTAGAGAGAGAGGGAAATACCAAATCTGAACCAGGCTCCAGGTTCTGGGCTATCAACACAGAGCCCAACGTGGGGCTCGAACCCACAAACCGCAAGAGCATGGCTTGAGCTGAAGTTGGACACTTAACCAACTGAGCCACCCAGGCACGCTGAGGTACGTTATCTTAAAAGTATAGTCCATCCAAGGGCACCTGGGTGGCTCAGTTGGTTGGGTATCTGGTTTCAGCTCAGGTCATGATCTAATGGTCTGTGAGTTCGAGCCCTGTGTTGGGGTCTGTATTGACCACTCAGAGCCTGGCGCCTGCTTCAGATTGTGTCTCCTTCTCTCTCTGTCCCTCCCCAGCTCATGCTCTGTCTCTCTCTCTCAAAAATAAACATTAGAAAAAAAATTTTTTAAAGTATAGTCTATTCCATTTTAAGGCTGATCTATAAAGTGATAAAGAATGCAGAGTGTTAGATCCTTTTACAACAGCTGAAAGATAATCAAAAGATCAGTGCCTCAGATTGTGAAAGGGAACTTATATTGAGTTTCTATAATTTTTTCTAGGTATTTTCATTTTTTTAAGTTTATTATTTTGAGAGAGAGAAAAAAAGAGAGAGAGAGCAGGGCAGGGGGAGAGAGGGCAGGGGGAGAGGGGGAGAGAGGGAGAGGGGGAGGGAGAGAGGGAGAGGGGGAGGGAGAGAGGGAGGGAGGGAGAGAGGGAGGGAGGGAGGGAGAGAGGGAGGGAGGGAGGGAGGGAGGGAGGGAGGGAGAGGGAGAGGGAGAGGGAGAGAGAGAGAGAGAATCCCAAGCTGTCAGCACAGAGCCTAGCATGGGGCTCAGTCCCATGAATCACGAGATCATGAACTGAGCCGAAACCAGCCAGGCGCTCCTAAGTATTCTCATTTTTTATTTTAGTTCACACATGATGTTACATTAATTTCATGTGTACAACACAGTGCTTCAACATCTCTATACATTAGACTATGCTCTCCCCAAGTACAGCTACTATCTGTCACCATATGATGCTATCACAAAGCACTGACTATATTCCTTATGTTGTGCCTTTTATTCCAGTGATTTATTCACTTCGTAACTGGAAGCCTGTATCTCCCACTCCCGTTTACTCACTTTGCCCATCTTCCCATTCCCTCTCTGCTTTTTGCCATATGATTTCTGCGACTGTTCAACTCTGCTGTTGTAGTGTGAAAGGAACCATTAAAATAATACATGAACGAACAGCAGTGCAAATGCTGTGTTCTAACAACCTTTATTTATAAAAACGTAGTGGGCCAAATTTGGCCCATGGGCCATAGCTATGTTTGCTGAACGCTGAACTACAGTATAGGATTCAAATTCCCCATTATGGCAATCAAGGGTCGCTCTGTTCTAAACTTAGTTTACTTGTCCATCTTACATTTTCAGACATGGATCTGGTCTTACATTGTCCTTGGACAAATCACTTAACCCTCTGAGCCTCAATTTCCTCATCTGTAAAAGCAGGAATAATACCACACTTAACACCGCTGCTGTGAACAGTGTAGAACGCATTGTATATGATTACTTATCAAATACCCTTTCCTTCCCCCTCACTCCCTGTCCCAGCCAATCCATTCACTGCTCTTTGCATCATGGCTTTTCTCGCCTCGCAGGTTGCTCTTACTGTTCCCTCGATGACTTTCTTACTCATTTCCATAAGTTCAAATTCTTCCCATTCTTCTGCTCTCAGCTTAAGTGCCAAAGTCATGAAAGCTTCCTTCACCTCTCCTAGCCAGAAGTAATTACTCTTTTCCCAAGTGAAAGAGCACTTTGCGCCTCTCTTCAGGCACTTAAGGACTTTTCATTTTAGGACTGTAGAGGTGTCTGATTTCTCTTAAACCACAGGAACCACTTGAGGACAATGATCATGCCTTGTGCATTTCTGGGTCTCCTCCCTATTCCTACATCAAGCGGTCTCCCATGCACAAGGGAGCTGTTAGCAAATACCTAAGTGGCAAATGAATGATTTGCATTGGTAGTTCCCCCCTCCCACTTTAATCAAGTCTAAATGTTTAGTGAATACCCAGAGTTGTAGAATAATTAGCTTTTCCATTTATCCCTGGGGTGGGGAGTAAAAACATTTAAAAATCTAGTTCTAGTTATTGATTAGCTGACTGAGTCCTGAATAAGCAATAAGAAAGGGCATTTAAGGCCACCCAAATGTGCTAAATATTTATACATGTCAACTTATGTACACATTCCAGGATTCCTAAAAGTATCCACACGACATTGCCCAAAAGAAGACTGAGGCTCAGTGAGGTTAATGCAGCTTTTCCTGAGTCTGGAATTTGCTCCTCTCACCTAGGATGTAAGAACTTTTCTGCTTTAGTTAAAGAGCTAACTCCTAGCCACTTACATGCTCAGTCTCCCCCGTGGCTCCATTGTGCATGGACTTGTTTTTGGTTCTGGCCTAGATGTTGTTCTATTTTTGTTTCTGGTCTAAATATTTACTCTAGAAAATCACACATAGTTAGTTGCTCATGATTTCTCACAGGCAAATAACTAGACTTGATTTCAAAGTTCCACAGCATCCCCTCCACCCCCGAAAATCTGAAATATAGGGAAAAAAACAGACAAATAAGTTAGAGAACAAAAATGACTATTCTCAGTTCATAAATGCCTCAGTAAAACTATTAAAACCCCTACCTTTTCTTCTTCCTCATTATAATGAATCTCTAAAGAGTTATTGAGGGCCCTGGTAAATTTCAAATGCTGCCAAAGTCTACTGAATAAAGGTGCAAATATGAGATGAGGCCAGGACACATGTTTTCTGACATTCCTGCTTAGTCCTTACTTTATAGAAGTGATCTGCAACCTTGGTTTCATATTAGAACTATCTGGGGAGGAAAGTCTGCTTCTGCTTAGAATGTAGAAAAGTGTAACAATATTTTTCCCATCCTTGGATGGATAACCTACAAAATCACACTTTTGTCTTGAACCCTTTGTAGATCTAGGGGTGTTGTGAACTGCAATACAAAGAATGGCATGCCTTTCTATTCATAGGCTTGGGTTCCCCACTATTACAAACTCATTTTCTGGAAGAGCTTAAAACTGGGTATACCTGGAGCTCCTGGGTGGCTCAGTCGGTTAAGCATCCGACTTCGGCTCAGATCATGATCTCACAGTCCGTGAGTTCGAGCCCTGTGTCGGGCTCTGTGCCGACAGCTCAGAGCCTGGAGCCTGCTTCCGATTCTGTGTCTCCCTCTCTCTCTGCCCCTCCCCTGCTCATGCTCTGTCTCTCTCTGTTGCAAAAATAAATAAAAACATTAAAAAAAATTAAAAAAAAAACTGGGTATACCTTTGGGTCTTCTACAGGCTGATTTATATACCCACAGCTAAACCAAACCAAGTCAGAACCCGCTGACTTCAGGAGACTGAAGGACAATGTCTTTATTCTTTTGACAACCAGGATTTCGTTGGTTCATAGTATACAAAACAGAACACACCGAAATCATCATGAAGTTTACAATACCAGAAGTGCCTTCATTTGTGACCATAGGAATTGAACACACCAACCAATCAAGAGCTAAGTGAGGTATCGAGGAGGTGGGGTAGAGTGTTCAGGCTGTTATACACTGATTGTCATTATGGGAAAACCAATACTTTAGAGCAGTGTGTTCAAACTGTCCTCCAAAGAGCCTTAGCATTCAGCAAAGGTGCCTCAGGTAGAGGAGGAAGAGTTAGGGGATCCTCCAGATCCCAACATCTGCAAACCCTGCTTCAGCTAGAAAAGCTTTATCTGTTTTATTTATGTATGTTTTCTTCTGAACAGAAAGAGATCCATTAAAAAAAATTGGAAAACCCCTGTGTATGGACTTCAAGAGACCCCATTGAAGCCTCTGGGGGAAAGAGAAAAAAAAATAAACAGCCTTCCTCTCTGGGAGAATGAGAACCAATACAAGTCTTCTTCCTCAAGAACTGTCCAGGAATATCTTGGAGGTGGATAACTGATTAAGAGGACAAGGCCTTTTAAAAGGATGATACATGGGACACCTGGGTGGCTTGTGGGTTAAGCATCTGACTTCAGTTCAGATCATGATTTCATGGTTCACAAGTTCAAGCCCTGCATCGGGCTCTGTGCTGATAGCTCAGAGCCTGGAGCCTGTTTCGAATTCTGTATCTCCCTCTCTCTCTGCCCCTCCCCACTTCCTTCTCTCTCTTTCTCTCTCAATCTCTCTCAAATAAAACATTTAAAAAAAATTTAAAGGATGATTTTTCTGATAGCCATTGCCACCGGTTTCCAGGTTTGGGGCTCTGATAAAATAGCAAATCTTTAAAAATCAAAACATGTCCAGTTTACCACTCACCTCTGCTTGCTACTTTCCAGATATGTTCTAAGGTTGTGAGATCAACAGTATCTGGCAAAGACTCACAGGTAAGAACTGTGGAGAAAGATCCAGGTGGGCTAAAATGTGGGAAAAATAAGAGCCCACTGGAGTACCCACTGACTTCTCATAAAGGCAAGAGTTACCTCACATTTCATCATGGTTCTTTTTTTTTTTTTTTTTTATAGTCTTGCTTGGAATTTTGCTTGATCTTCCTGATTTCAGTTCTATTCTACTCTCCAATTTCTACTTGCTTTCTTTGCTTTTAATAAACCCAGAACAAAAATGAAATGGATCCATCTGATTCCATCCTACCTAACGTTCCTCTAAGCTTACTTCTGTGACTGCAATTAATGTTTTTTGTTTTGTTCTGTTTTGGTCAACTGCTCTTTCCCTTTTCCTTTCTTTCTCATTTCAAATAACTGAATTGTAACAAGACTGTCAACCAAACAACTTTTGAATAATAAGTACGAGTCTAGGATACACATACACACACTTCTCAAAAATATATAAACATTAAAAATTCACTACACACACACACACACACACACACACACACACAATGGAATATTACTTGGTGATCAAAAAGAATGAAATCTTGACATTTGCAACAACATGGATAGAACTAGAATGTATTATGTTAAGTGAAATAAGTCAGTCAGAGAAAGATAAATATCAGGATTTCACTCAATGGTGGAATTTAAGATACCAAACAGATGAATATAGGGGAGGGGAAGGGAAGGAAAAATAAGATAAAAACAGAGAGAAAGGCAAACCACAAGAGACTCTTAAATACAGAGAAGAAACGGAGGGTTGCTGGAGAGGTGTTGGGTGGTTGGATGGGTTAAATCAATCATGGGCATTAAGGAGGGCACTTGTTGGGATGAGAATTATACACGAGTGATGAATTGCTAAATTCTACTCCTGAAATCAATACTACACTATTTGTTAACTAACTTGGATTTAATTAAAATTAAAAAAAAATGAGTAAATGGTCTGGAAAATCAAAACTATGGAGATTGCTAGGGGTTGGGGGGTGGGGGGGGAAGGATGAAAAGACCACAGAGGATTTTTAGGGCAGTCAAAATATCTGTATAATATTATTATGATGGATCTATGTCATTATATATTTATCCAAACCCTTAGAAAGTACACCAACAGTGATCCCTAAGGTAAACAATGGGCTTTGGGTGATTATAATGTGTCTGTATAGGTTCATCAGTCATAACAAATGGACTCTCTGGTGAAGAGTGCTGATAATGGGGGTGGCTATGCCTGGGTAGGGACCAAGGGTATATGGAAAATCTCCGTACCTCCCTCTCTCAATTTTGCTGTAAATCTAAAACTGCGCTCAAAATACAAAGTCTTTTTAAAAATGAAAACAAAAGGGTAAGTGGTCTTCACAAAATATCATCCTGTTTTAAACATCTATTGGTGGATATTTATTAGAAGTTCTCTTAAATGACAGTGACCAATTCATTTCAGAAAGTGGAAAATATATAATCTAGTGATATTACCAGGGTTAGATTTGTTAATAGTCACTCTCTTTTGTAATGTAGATAATAGGACCAAGGGAGTGACTTCAGGAATACAGAAGGAGTTTTTGCCTGTAGTGCCACTAGCTTCAAAGAGGAATCTCTGTTACCCATCCAGTACTGTGTGATCTAAAACAACAGTCACTGCCTGACCCAGACTAAGCATACACCTTCATTGAAGATATTCAAAGTCAATGGTGTCAGAAACACTGGTGGATAGCGGCAAAGAAAAGGGAGGCATTGCAGGGAACACAGTTCTTGAAAGTCATGTTTGGTAAAAGCATGAAATCTGACCAGCTGTAATGTGAACCTGTTTAAGGAAGACTTTAATATCACTCATCACTAAAGAGAGAAGGTCAAAATAGTCCAGAGAGGGAACAAGGCAGGCTCTGTGCACCAATGAAAACAGAAATGGTCCTGTAAGTCAGCATGGCATAGGGAATACTCAAGGTCCCTAAAAAGCAGGATTATAAAAGCTGAAGGTACAAACCACTATGTCACTAGACTTATCTGAAAATTTAAGGCCACGTGAACCAGAATCTTTCTAACAAGCATGAGAACTCCATGGAAGGACATGACCAACAAAGGAACAGGAGAAAAACATGCCTTTGTCAATGGCCTAGTTAGTTTCCACCTAGGGCCCTCTGAATGGTGGATAAAGTTCTTGTTGGACAGAGAAGGGAGGTGTTGGCACCTACGGAAGATCACAATTGTAAAATACATAACTTGCCAGTCTGGCTACCCAGTGTGGGTTGGCTTTACCAATCATTGTTAGGAACAGCTTCTTCTATAAGCAAATGATTATATTTTTATGGTCTCCTTTTAAGAGAAAAAGTCAGGGAAAGCGAATAAGAAGCTACAAACATGAAATGCCAACTGGATATTCATTCACTCCTGTGCCATGATCTCCATGCAGCCTTGAACAAAGCAGTGTCAGGCCAAGGAACAAAGAACTGCACAGTCTTTGTGGAGATGTGAAAGTGGTTTTATTCCTTAAGAAAGCTCAATACCACATGATTTCTGGAACTTTGGATGGAGAAGGTTGAGGGAAACATCTTGTTATTTTCCTCATTAGGATTACTTGCATCATAGACAGCATTAACATCACAGGGGTGTTTTTTAATGTTGTGCTTTTAGAAGGACATAGCTATGCCAGGCTAGCCTTCTAGTCAGTGCCCAATAGACTAGGCATTAGAAGTCAGGCTCTGTGCATTCTGTGGAATTTGTGCAGGTCTTTTGATATTCTGATATTCCTCAAGCCTCTAAAAGGTACTGTCCTCATGCTGTTTCTCAACAACCAGGGGTAAGGGGGCTAATGTCCAGCTTTGGTTCTAAATAAGTAAGTACAATCATGGAGACCAGCCAGGGGCTGTGGGAACCTCCCTCATTTCTATCCACTTTGATGATACTAACTCACTAGGTATTATTGAATTCTTGGTAGAACTATTACGGGTGATAATATTTATGAAAGTCAAAGAAATAAGTAAAGTCACTCTTCACTCTTGAAGTAAAACACAAACAATGCAAAGACCAAACTCATTAACTCCTCAACGTAAAGGGAAATTTCTTCCTCACTGCAGCAGCTGATGAAAACATCATTGGCTAGTATATGTGGAATGTTTCCAAAGGGTAAGAAAATAAAACTCAGAGAAGAGAAGCATAGTCAGTATGAAATAATGGATAACCCTAAAATCATTTATCTCAGGCAGGCCGAAAGGGCTATATACTTGGACAGACACATACTTTTCTAAGCTCATTCTCTCTTTTGGAGTCTGACCATTGACTTGACTACCCCTCCACCCCAGGCTCCCCAGATCAGTCTCCTAGCAGCCATGGTAAGACAAGACCAGCAGGAAAGTAATAACAGGTCTTTGACTTAAAAGATTTAGTTCCTTACACACCAGAATCTAGTCTTAAAGTTATTCTAGGATAAAAGAGCCCATCACTTCTTCCTAAGCTTGACAATTTTCCCTACCTCATTCCCAAGACATTTTTCTATTTACAATGAAGGAAGTCCTCTCAGAGATGGAATTTCACCAGCTACACAATCAGCTACTTCATAGTGTTTGTGGGCTATCACTTGTAGTACCCAAACAGACTTTGACTTCAAATGATTAATTGCAGAACAAAGGCTGCTTCCGTTTCCAGAGCTTCTCCCCCAGGCCACAGGGGAGTGGAAGTGGAGGGGTCCCTGGACTTGCCCTGGAATGCACAAGCAGTTAAAGCCAATCACTCTGCACTTGGTAGACGAAGCACCCCAAGCCGCCTGGCAATGTAGGTGCAGAGTGAGAGGTAACAGCACTGTGTTTCCTCGTTCAGGGAGGGGCATCTGGGAGACAGCTTGCAAACCAAAGCTGGCCCTGTGTAATAAATCTGCAACTTTAATTGCAACACACGGTTAGTCTTTGGAAGACCTTTCCAATCCTGATAATGAAGACATGCATGTGCTTGTAGACACCCCACCCCCCCCCCCTTTTGGTTTTGGAACCTATACCACCTACCAAGACTCACCAAAAACTAGAACTGATCAGAGCCTGTTTGCACAGAGGACTGAAATAAAAAGGGGGAGGAAGCAGGGGAGATTGTGTGGAGCAGCTAGCCTTTCTGGCGCCCCTCAAATCGTGCTATCCAGGCAGACCCCTATTTCATCTATTCTATGCCCAAGGCAAGAGCTGTCAGGAGTCCCACAGATAAGCAATTTAGATATATTCTAGCTGAATGAAGGAGACTTACTGTGGGTTTCCATTGCTGTCTGCCAAACCAAGGAAATAGAGTGTGGACAGATGCTCTCTAAGGTCCTTATTTGAGCTCCAAAAAGGTTGGAGGCTTGGCACAACCATGAATCCCAAGGATCTTCACTTCCTTGTTTTTTCTAGTTGTTTTTTTTTTTTTTAAGATAAATTGAAAGTAATACAGTCAAGAACAGAGAAGGTGATTGTTTTACCCCATTAACTAATCTTTCTTGTTCAGAACATGTCTATCCTCTTTAAGAAAGCTATTCAGATTTTAGATGCTAGGGTAAAAGCAACCCACATGGGGTATATTTGGGGAATTCTATTACAAAAACCCAAATAAATAAGACATCTCATCTATCAATAGCAGAGAGCAAATTCTCTAATCAATTGCAACATGGCAAAGAAAGCACAGAGATCTTTTATTTGTTGAACAAATATTAATTGAGCGCCTACTATGTATAAGGAAATACATAAGGTGCTAGAGAGAAAACAAAGAAGTATATGCCGTTGTCCTTATCTTCTAGGGCTTACTATTTACTTACGGGAGAAAATGTCTATAACTGAAAGAATGAAAAAGAAATCACTAATGCCAAAATTGAAGGGGCAGTAACCCTCTAGAGGTTTGGAGGAAAATGCTTACAGAGATTGGGGAAAACTTCAGGAAAGAGGCAACATGTAATCAGTAGATTAAATCCTTCCAGAACGGGGTCTTATAACTTGTACAGCACTTAAGACATAATAGGTATTTTTAAAAGCATGTGTTTTTGCAACTACGTGGATCGAACTGGAGGGTATTATGCTAAATGAAATTAGTCAGAGAAAGACAAAAATCATACAACTTCACTCATATGAGGACTTTCAGAGACAAAACAGAAGAACATAAGGGAAGGGAAACAAAAATAATATAAAAACAGGGAGGGAGACAAAACAGAAGAGACTCATAAATATGGAGAACAAACTGAGGGTTACTGGAGGGGTTGTGGGAGGGGGGATGGGCTAAATCGGTAAGGGGCATTAAGGAATCTACTCCTGAAATCATTGTTTCACTATATGCTAACTAATTTGGATGTAAATTTTAAAAAATAAAAAATAAAATAAAAGACTTAAATTCATTCAAAAGCCCATACACAAATGTTTGTAACAGCTTTGCTTATAATAGTCAAAACCTGGATACAATCCAGTTTTCCTTTAGTGGATGAATGGTTAAAAAACCGTGGCATATCCACATCGTGGAATACTACTCAGCAATATAAAAGGAATAAACTATTGATATATACAACCATCTAGATGAATCCCCAGAGAATCATGCTGAGGGAAAATAGAAATATCAAAAGGTTACATCTTGTATGATTCCATTTATATGATTTTTGAAATAAGATTTAGAAATGGAGAAAAGATTAGTGGTTGCCAGACTAGAGTATAGTGAGGGTGGGAAGGAACTGGGCATGGCTATGGAGGGTAATATGAGGGATCCTAGTGATGGAAACAGCAGAGAAAGTAACATCGTTCTTAGGTGCATAAATGTCAGCATCTTGCTTATGATCTTTGATCATAATTTGGTAAGATGTTATCTTTGAGAGGGAATTGGATAAACAGTACATGGGATATTACCCTGAATGTAAGCTAACAATTGTTGCAAAATAAAATGTTTCATTAAAAACAAAAAATAAAAATAAAAAAATAAAAGTATGTGTTTAAATCAGGCTGATTACATGCTACAAATCTGTATTATGGGAATGCAAAATGCACATACATGAGAGACATGTGGACTGAGTACTAAGAAAAGAAAACACAGAAAAGATGGCACTTGGGCTAGCCCCAGAAATCATGCTGTGTGATTCCTCCAAAATGAGCACTGAACCTCCCAAGTCCAGGCCTTTGCCATGTGATTCCCAGAATGTCCTTTCCCCTTTCCTCCCTAAGTGGCTTAATTTCATCTGTTCTGTCAATACCCAGCCCTTTCCTATCTACAATCATGGGATATCAGGGTTGGAATATACCTTCATGATCACCTAAACCTGGTGATCCTAAACTTGTTCCTAAACTTGGCTGAACGTAGTAAAAATGAATGTAGAACATAGTAAGGGAACAGACCCTCTCTCTCCCACTTCCAAAGCTCACCTGAGATATTTAAGCAAGGGATGGGTGAAGCCAAGGCATTAGTTGAGGCAACCACAAAATGTGCTCCTGCTCTGCCCTCTCTGTGGGGAGCTTCCTAAAACTGCAGATTCCTGGGCTCCACCCCTCACACTGGGACTCTGATGCAATAGATCTATTCACTTTTTTTACGAAGCTCTCCAGGTGATTTGAAAGACCATCAGATTTAGGAGCAGCTGATCTCCAATATTCTCCCACTGGCTTCTGAATTCTGTCTACAGTTTTCTGCTCGTTGTGGTCCTGTTTATAGCTACGTATCTTCCTAAAGTCCTCCCGACCTCCACGTTTCTTTGGGATCATTTCTTCCCCCAAACTCTTAAGTCACACCAAATCTTCAATGTCCACTAACTATCATGTTGCACTATGCTGTGAAGTCCCTTCTATGTCAAAAAACAATTATTAGGCTCTGTGCTGGAGAATGCACCATAGAATATAAACAAGGAATGGGTTCATGTCCTAGAAGTGGGAAAAGACACATAAACTACTCAAATAACAAGCTGGGATGAATTAAGTCCTAAAGGATGTTCAAAACAAAACAAAACAAAACAAAACAAAACAAAACAAAACAAAACGTGGTCAGAGACCAGAGGAAGAGGTAGTTCTTCTACTTAAGGACATGTCAGAAAATTTCTAGAGAAGCTGGTTTTGGAGGTAGTCCTTAATAAATGACTACATTTTGACCAGCAAGAAACAACCCAGGACAATACAATGCAAAGAAATTACCTAATGAGAACACAAGGCAAGAGTGCAGGTGTGAGAAACAATGAGTCATCGTGGTAGGTACACGTGAGATGAGGCTAGAGGAAATGAGGTTGGAAAGTGAGTTAAGGGCAAGTTGTTGGAGGCCCACGCTCTAATTCGGGAGAGAATATGGAATACTTGAAAGAGCTCTAGTGTCAAATAAGACCTCTATGTTTTATCCTCATTCTGTTGCTTACTAGTGACACTGTGACGCTGGCAGTTCATTTACTCTCTTCTGTGCTTCTGTATGAACTAGCAATACACCTTTTTCCCAGGGCTGTTGTAAGGACACAATGAGTTAATGAATATATATGCCATCCGCGGCCAATTCTCTTCCCTTTGATGTAACTGAAAACCACAGAACACATTTAAAGAAATAAATGTAATCTAACTTCTGTTTTAGAAAGAGAACTAGATACAATATTAAGGGACATTAGAGAGGAAATAGAAAACCTATAAGTAGAACAGAAGGATGTTACAATAACCCAGGTGAGAGATGAGGTCCTAAAGAGAGCAGTACTACTGTGAAAACAAGGTATAAAGAAGAATAACCATTGAGGAGGTAAAGCCAAGAAGTGAGCAATAGGTAGGAAAATGAATCTTGTGGAATTAAGGATGATTCTAGCCTTCAGCCTGCCTTTGGCTGCTAGGAAGAGGATACTGATGCAGATGACAGATTGGGTAGCCGAGAAGGGCCAGTCTCAGGTCACATGGGGTACGTTCCAATGGGGTCTTAGTGAATTACAGATGGAGGTTCGGCATGCTGTGGTAATGTTTAGTGTGCAGTAGGAGATGTGGGTCTAAGACTTGGAACCAAGACTTTGGTTGTGGGAAGGAAGACCTGGGAGGGGTTTGAGAAAGAGTTGGTAGGGGAAACTACGAAAATAGTTGGGACTAGCTAGGGAGGAGGTATATAGCAGAAAAGAGGAACACTGACATGGGGACCTTGGGAAAGGTTCACTCTTTTTTGAAAAAACTTTTTTTTTTAATCTTTATTCTTGAGAGAGAGACAGGGTGTGAGCAGGGGAGGGGCAGAGAGAGAGGGAGACACAGAATTGGAAGTAGGCTCCAGGCTCTGAGCTGTCAGCACAGAGCCCGACACGGGGCTCAAACCCACGAACAGCGAGATCGTGACCTGAGCTGAAGTCGGACGCTCAACCGACTGAGCCACCCAGGCGCCCCAGGAAAGGTTCACTCTTAGGCAACAGAAGAAAAGGAGGAGCTATCGAAGGAGATGGAGGACGAGTGATCACGTTCACAGATTTTTATGCAAAAGTAAAATAAATTTTTCTTGTTTAAGCAGTAGTTATTTTGGCCTTTGCTATGGCAGCTGAGGCTTTATCCTTACTGATGCAGGAAGGAGTGTGTGCCAACGAAAAAGACAAAAATGAACATAAACTCTTCTTGTGAGAAGCTAGAAGGGAAAGGAAAGAGATGGAATGACAGTTTCCAGGGGGCAAAGGGTCAAAAGAGATGTTCTAGGTTTTTCTCAAAGCAGTGATCCTGAACTTGTTACCATTTTCAAGTCTATCATCTCCTCTCCTTAGTCATAGAATATTCTGCAGAAGTAGTTTTAAATTTATTGCTTGGGAAATCAGCAGGCTTTATTCTTTGTGATTATAATTCTGTTCATAAGTCAGCTCTTTGGGACATTTACTATTTATTTGTACAGAACTGTCTTCAAATGTGAATTAGGAAAGTTCAAAGTTTTGCTAATTAACTAGGGGGTGATTATTTGTATTATTAAAGGAGTCCTTCAAAATACGAAACTTCTTAGCAGTTAAGTGTACACAAATCATTTGACCATACAACAGAGGACTAGGGAAGAGAAAGTTAACTTGTTCGAAAATGACATGACTGTAAAATGCATGTCAGTGAGAAAGCAGAATTCAATGAATAAAAATTTTAGTTTATGGAATTTTTTCCAGGAATAACTTTATCATAGAGAGGAATTTCTGCAATGTCTACACTGTGATCAATGGCTCCTTTGTGGGCTGAGTGATGGCCTGTTTCTAACTCCTGGTCCTAAAGTGACCTGAGCAGGGGGCAGCTGTGAGGATAGCTTTCAGGATAACCCCACAACAGCTCTGAACTCTCTGCTGTCAAAGGTATGGCAATTGTGTAATTAGCAACAATAGCTGCAAGTAATATACTTAAAACAGAAACTCTGTTGGTATTTAGCAGAACTAACCATCCATTCCCCCATAGTGTAAATTATAGCTATATGTGTAATGAAATTTCTTATTTGCATTTTTCATAAAATTCACCAAACTCCTTATTCACTCATTACTTACTGATTATGGTTTTGTTTTGTTTTGTTTTGTTTTTTAAATGGCACTTTTAAAGTCTGCTTTGGCTCAGGGTGAATTATTTGCCAAGATTTTATATTCCTGGAGTCATGAATCCTCTCAGACTTCTTTACCTTTTGCAAATTCATAGCTTATTTTGTGGGTGGTAGTAGTTTGTAGCCTCTATGTGCACATGTGTGGGCATGTGTGGGGAGTAGTCTTAGGATATCTTAAGTAGTGAAACATTTCATAAGAAGAGGTCCTATATGGGGCTCCTGGGTGGCTCAGTCGGTTAAGCGTCCGACTTCGGCTCAGGTCATGATCTCACAGCTCATGAGTTTGAGCCCCGCGTCAGGCTCTGTGCTGACAGCTCAGAGCCTGGAGCCTGCTTCGGATTCTGTGTCTCCCTCTCTGCCCCTCCCCTGCTCATGCTCTGTCTCTGACTCAAAAATAAATAAGAAGATTAAAAAAAAAGAAGAAAGGGTCCTATATACCAGAATAATTAAATGGAAAAAAAAAAGCAGAAAATGAGTAAAGCATAGTCAATAAAAGCAAAAAAAATTAGGTTACCTCCTTGTAATTATGCATTGCTTGGATAATCTGTTGATTTAATAGGTGGAAGAATTGTGTGTTCCAAAAATTCATTGCGTGTTTGGATAGCAAGAGGCACAAATATAAAAGTACATGAAAAGGTAAGATGAGACAAAGCTGCCTCTGAGGGTAAAAAATCTTGATCAACTTTAATAAATCATTAAATGCAATGTTAGGTACACATGAGCAGAGGAAAACATTTTTGTGTGCACACTTAAAAAAGGTTGTCTCTAAGACCAATATTACTACTGAGGGGAAGTACTCCGGGCAGGAGGCAAGTTGGCTAAAGACATTTACCAACCGAGAAGGCAATGAAAATTCTCCCTGCTGCACCCTGCCCCCCCTCCCCCAAATCTCTCCCAAGTTCACAGCCAGACCTTGGCTGGAAATGTCTTCTAATACAGTCTCTAATGAGCTGAAGAGCAAAGGTGGGAGGTATTATCTCAGAAATGAAACACACTGTTTCTCAGAGTAGTAGAAAACTATTTTCTGGATTTATAGAGATTTCTAGCTAGAAGAGATCACAGTGAACATTTAATTCCTGCTTCATTACAATACATGTATCTAACACATGTGACCATTGTGTGTACCCCCAGGCAATAAGCGACTGGCCCAAGATTACATAGCAAATTACCAGTATAAAAATGTTGATTTTCAAGTCTCTATCTAGAGGTCTTTTTTGCACTACTGAGCAGTGCCTATCAACAGAAGGGGTAAGAGAGGGTCCTGGTACTTTCCACTGCAGCGGTAAGTTCCATCCAGTATTTGGGACAGCATGAGGACGGGTGGGCCACAGACCAAAGGTCTAGGGAGTGAGGGATTCTGGATTTGTGCCTAAACACAGAAGTTGCTCTTTTGCCTAATATTGGCTTAAATGCGAAGGACAATTTAGTGACATTAATATGCCATCACATAGGAGCTTGCTTTTCTACTGATAGAGTTAATCTGCAGGTAAATCACATCGCTGGTGAAATACTATGTCTCCTCTACTCAAACACAGACTTATGTCCTGACACCAACTTAAAGCTATGGTTTAGCATTCACTCACAAGGCACAAAAACACTGGATGTCTTTATATTGTCATTTGTGTGTTTAGAGATTATTCTGGGTTTTATGAGGGGCAGTTGTCACCCTGTTATGAAGCTGTATCCATCTCAATCTTGCATCAAGCTCATGTGTATTGATGGAAACCATGCTAAGCAGCACAAGAAGTAAACACTCTATCACCACAGATTGACTACCAATAAGCTGAAGTTCTCAACACTTCCACTTCATTTGGAAGTGCATTTATACCTTTGAAAATACTCCTATTCCCCTTTATTTTCCCTAATGATTTTTGGGATTTTAATTGGCCTTCAAATATAATTAAAAATCCAATAGGCAAAGGACACCTGGGTGGCTCAGTCGATTAAACATCCGACTTCGGCTCAGGTCTTGATTTCGTGTTCGTGGGTTTGAGCCCCACATCAGGCTCTGTGCGGACAGCTCAAGAGCCTGGAACTTGCTTCGGATTCTGTGTCTCCCTCTCTCTCTGGCCCTCCTCTGCTCACACTCTTTCTCTCAAAAATAAACATTAAAAAAAAATCCAATAGGCAAAATTTCTTTTGATGGAATCCCACACTATAGTTTTTTTTTTTTCCTAATAATTCCAAGCTATCAGGATTTCATTTGGTTTTGAATTTCATTTTCATGTTATATTACTGTATCCTGACATTTAGTGTTGTTGGGACTTCTTGGCAAAGACTAATAAAAAATAATATTGAGCATGATTCAATGGGTGTCAAAACAATCATATTGTTTCTCATGTAATTATAATAGAAGAATTCAAGTTAATTTGGTTATTTTAGCCCAATGAATATGTGATTCCAACAGCTTAGCAGATAGAGGACAATCAAAAAAAAAATCCTCACATCACAAAGAAACCCTGGATATTAATCAGTTTGTTTAACCGGATGAACAGTCATATACATAATGCGCTAGCATTTCCTAAAAAATAGATTTCTGTAAACAAACCGTTTCCAAAAATATTTTATGAGCTGTCATTAGCTTCAGAGATGTTTTTCGAGGTTGGCAACCTTGGTGATCCATCTCACAAAAGCTTGGCTGGAATGAAGAGACCCCTGAAATTGCTAAATGAGGAGACCTGAGAAGGGTCCTGTGAAGTCATGACCCTTTCAAGGGGTTGGTTTACAGAGTGTGAAGTAGGCAATTCACCAGCTACACCCAGGAAGCCATGCTGGAAATGCTGGTGGCTAGGAGAAAGGGACACTTTGAAGGATGGCTGGAGACCACTGCCCCTTCAGACTCACAATTAGTTTGCTCTAACTTCTATGATAGGGAAAGTCTCATTAATTTGGACTATAGTTCAATATCTCAACCCAAGATTATTAAGATAAAAAGCAATTAATTACCCTATCTGGTTTTGGGGGGGGCATTTTTTTTTTTAGGGCTCCAACTATAAGGGCAAATTTACTAAGGATTATGCTTAAAATCTGTGATGGAAGGATCTTAAGCAAAGTGTGTCTATTCAGAACCCACCTCTGGAATGTCTGGCTTTCAGGTGTGGATGTGGAGAGCTGATGGCCAGCTGATGCCCTGTTAGAAGGATAGGAGCTCAGCTCACACAACAAAACTTGTTCCACAGCAGCTTATTAGCCGAAAAGGCTAAATAAGCAACTGCCGGGTGAGAGCAAGAAGTTGGGTGCCGAGATTTTTAGGGTTCTTTTTCTCCACATTATTATTCATTATCTACTTTCTTAAGAACGTCACAACAATTGGCTTTGCATCAGTTTATCTACACAATGGATATATTCATTGTAATTCCCGTGTTTTCAAAGAAGTAATGGTGGAGACATACGCTGATAAACATTTTTAAAGGTCTTTGACTTTTTCAGGAAAAAAATTAGGCTTTTGAAGAAATTCCTTGAGAAAATATTTTTGACTGTGTCAAAAATCTCTAAACCTTGATCCCTTTAAAAATAGCTTTTAAAGGTGAAAAATATTAGTGTAGTGTGTGTGTATCAGGCATACGCCTTGTCTTTGATTACAAAGTAAAGAACAAAAATTATGGAACTTCGGGTCTCAATGTTTAGTGAGATAAGGATGCTAGAATTACATAAACCATTTCCCTTAATTTGTAGAAGTTTTCTGTCTCCTACTCCACTTTGAAGGACACTCTCATACATCTGTTCTGCAGTAGTATAAGCAAGACCTTTTTGAAGTTTAAATGCATGACACCCTTTGTAGAACAGTGGCAACCTGATCAAAACAGCGATCAAGCAGAAATGCTTTTTTTTTTTTTTCTCCTGATAAACAGGGCCAAATTTAGTCTCTTTCTAGGCAGAACGAACACACACTCTCTCTTTCTCCCTGTATTCAGAGGCGAGGCTTTTCTTCTACCCCCCACTAATAAAATCAGGAGGCTGCAACGAGTTTGAGCGGCAAGCAGTTTGATGTCCTCAGCAGGATACGAGGAGTCAGAAGTGGCGCTGTAAATCCAGAGTGGGGCTTCGACACTGTGTTAAGTGTGGCCCGAGTCTCAGAGATTTCCTTTTGATGCAAGTTCAGTATATTAATGGGAAAAGCATTCACTTTTATTTGTCTGTACTGTCTGCGACAGCAAGGCTGCCTCATTTAGCCTGGGCCAACGTGAAAATACACAGAGAAGCAATCTGTTGCAAATTAGCACAGCCCCCCTTTCATTTACTAGCTAGTAATTGGAAGGGGTTAAGAAAGTGTAACTTATCAGATCATGGGAGCATATCTGCTTGTGTGGACAGCATGCCTCCCCCGGATTTCCCCCATGAGCCCCCAGGCAACAATCTTTCCTCAATCCTGATCTGAAAGAAAATACTGATGTGTGTGAAATGTGCACACTTGGGGAGGTTTGAGACCGCAGTTTCCTAGACTCCTGAGGGGGGTATTGATGACTCCATTAGAACCTTACCTTTCTTTAGATATGGTTTTGCTCTCCCGCTTCCAAATGGTTTTAAAGTCACTGCAGAACTCATACCACACCATAAACACGTAGTTGGGTGTGATCTCCTTCTCACCGGACTTTGGCTTCATCCCAAAGTATCCTACTGTTGTTTCAAAACTGCAACAGGTAGGGAGGAGAAACAGAGGATGAGAAACTGTCAAAACCATCAGGTCAAGGACGCTGGGGGCATTTCCCACATATTCATTCTCTAAGACAGAAGCCCAGCCTCATAGTGACTGTGGCTTACCCCAAGCCTCAGAAAATCTATTTGTTCAAACTGATTTTCCATGAAATCCAACCTGATACACCTGGCCACATCTTCTGTGTATGAAAATGAGGATGTAGAATTCCAGGGTCTTCATCTCAATTCCACATCATTTACCAGCTCCTCGCTTTATGTTTAATGATCATATGGATTATAAAGGTGACATATTGATTCTGCAGCATTAGCACTGGTTAGATAGTCCACCGGGAATAATCTGTTGAGTGTTTCATGGAAAATCAAGAGACTATTCTATCCTTATTCTGGCATCTTCTGGCTTCGTAATCTTGGGTCAATCACTCAGCATCAGACTCTCAGTTTTGTCAAGGGTAAAATAAGACTTAAAATAGATGATCTCTGAGAGGATTACATAGTAAAGCTTGATAGGATATAAGAATGCAAACCACCCATGTATAAAAAGAGATAAAACTGAAGGCACAGCAGGGTTTGGATGAAAAACCATCTTTGACCTTAAAAATATGATCTCTAATCCTGTCAGAAAAGGATCCAGGTTTTCCAAAGTAGATTCTCAGGTATCGCTACGAATCTCCTGACCTACCCCATGGAGGCTCATTGCACAGCAGACAGCCGGGGCCTCCCAAGCAGCCCTTCTTGGAGGCGCTAGCTTTGTAGCAATTTATAGCTCTGCACTTGGTCCCCCACTCCCAGCCCCCACCCACCCAAAGCCTCACAAGCTCATTTGCCATGAGCAAGAACACTTAAATAAATGGCCCCCTTTTCTAGGGTGTTGGAAACTAATCAAAGCAGGAATGGCTGGCCAGGTTTACTACTCAGTGCTCTATCATCTGTTCAGACACAGCGTTGTTTTTTTTTTTGTTGTTTTTTTTTTTGTTTTTTTTTTTTGTGGCCATCCTGAACACTGAGCTTCTAATGGAGCTCTATTCAATGGCAATTGTAAAACCCTGAAGCCCCGTCACTATTACAGAGAATACTTTCATCTCGTTCTCAGTTATTGGGCAATATGTATCTCATAAGATTTTATCACATTTCACAGATGAACTGTTAATTGATTCCATGGCTATGATTAGGTGAGACCCAAGCTGGAGCTGCGGCTCCGAGTCCCATAAATTCTTTGTGCTTCTGTAAAGAATAAATCTGTTTTTAATGCAAATTAAAACTACTGGCCAGGGAATTTTGGCTCCCAGTTATTAAAAGACTGGAAGTGCATAAGTGGAGAAAGGCAATAACTGTGGTAATTTCTTAAGGGACTCTCCTATAATTCCAAACATACATATTTTGGAGCAAAACCAGTAAGGCAAGAAAGTAGCAATGTCCGCTTTCACACCAGACATGACTCCTAACTCTGTGGCAGTCACGATACTGATAAAACCAAATGCATGCTCTATGGCATATGCTTTTATTTCATTCGAAATGAAAATTATATTGACTGTGGAGAGTTACATAACCCACAGGGACAGGCCATGCGTTTCTTATAGAGCCATGGGACTTTAGAATTGGAAGGGACTTATAGGTCAACTTGTCCGATGTTTTCATTCTAGAGATGAGAAAACCGAGACCTGGAAAAATTGAATGACTTTATTCATTGGCAGAGTGGGGCCTACCATTTGGGTCTCTTGATTCCCAATGAAATGCTTTTTCCACTCTACCCTTCTGTTGTTCATGTTCGTTGACACAGGCATTTAAAAAATAAAAATAGGGGGCGCCTGGGTGGCGCAGTCGGTTAAGTGTCCGACTTCAGCCAGGTCACGATCTCGCGGTCCGTGAGTTCGAGCCCCGCATCAGGCTCTGGGCTGATGGCTCAGAGCCTGGAGCCTGCTTCCGATTCTGTGTCTCCCTCTCTCTCTGCCCCTCCCCCATTCATGCTCTGTCTCTCTCTGTCCCAAAAATAAATAAACGTTGAAAAAAAAAAATTAGGGGCGCCTGGGTGGCGCAGTCGGTTAAGCGTCCGACTTCAGCCAGGTCACGATCTCGCGGTCCGTGAGTTCGAGCCCCGCGTCAGGCTCTGGGCTGATGGCTCAGAGCCTGGAGCCTGTTTCCGATTCTGTGTCTCCCTCTCTCTCTGCCCCTCCCCCGTTCATGCTCTGTCTCTCTCTGTCCCAAAAATAAATAAACGTTGAAAAAAAAAAGAAAAAAAAAAAAGAAAAAAAATTAAAAAAAAAAAAAAAAAATAGCTTTTTTTTTTCCTGTTACCACTTTATTTATTCAAAAAATTTTTTTTAATGTTTATTCATTTTTTTGAGACACAGAGACAGAGCATGAGAGGGATAGGGGCAGAGAGAGAGAAGGAAACACAGAATCTGAAACAGGCTCTACTCTGAGCTGTCAGCACAGAGCCTGATGCGGGGCTCAATCTCACAAACCGCGAGATCGTGATCTGAGCCGAAGTCGGACGCTTAACCCGACTGAGCCACCCAGGCGTCCCTCCTGTTACCACTTTAGACACAGTTGCCCCCGATATTTACTCTCCAGGAGAGCACACTGTCATTTTTTTTTCTCTTCCTTATGGTCACCTTCTATGCAGGAACATATTTATTTGTGCATTAACAGAGAAGAGAAAGTCTTCAGAGGAGCAAATTCTCTTCCTATCTTCCAGCAGGATATAGTGAAGAGTACAGAAACTCCAGTCCTTGTGCTTCATGGATCGCCCCAGCACCCCTGGCTTTATCTGGAGTCTAGATCGTGAGACCAAGATATTGCAAATACTTGTGCAGTTTCAGAGAGGGCCAGCGTTGCCTGTCGAGTTATCACAGAGCTTCAGAAAAGCCTGTTATGGTCTTGGGAGCCTCACTTTTTCCAACCTAAACTGGAGCTAACCATGTACCCTCACCGCCTCTCACCCTGGGGATTTGTGAGGCTTTGTTTGCTAACCCTCAAAGGGGATGAAAACTAAAGGAAATACTGACTTACAGCATTTCCACCCCGCTGTGTATTTCAGAAACTAAGAAAGCAAGTGAACTTCTTCCGAGGAACCAAAGCAAACAAAGTCCCAGGGGATGGCCTGGCTTTGGCACTCTGCAACTCTGACAGAGATGAAGTTGCTCTGAGGCTGTACCTTACTGGACTTCAGCGTTATCCATTTGTTCAAGCGAAAGCTAAAGGTTAGCTTATAAACCTACAACTATGTTATAAGGTCTAGGTCATTGTCCTCCTGAAAACTGTTTCTATTTAGCAACTAGGGGAATTTTCTCCAGTGGACAAAGGGGCAATCATGCTTTCTGAAATTTCTATCTGTCAGCAGATAACTCTAAAATAGCTTTCAATTTTTAAAACACTGATTTCTAATCATATGTTATGTTTTATAAAACTTTTTTTACCTCACCCTGTTCCCTCTTTTCCTCTCTGCTATGATCCCTTATCTGAGGTCTATCTTTTTAATTCGACTAAATATTTTTAGAGTGCAGACAACGATTGTATCGAAGGGCCCATAGCAAAGTGAACTGTTTTATGATGCCAGAGCGGAACACATCCACTTATTGTTTTCCATGCGTGCCTTTAGAAACTGCTTAGGAAAAGCAAATATTCCTTAGCCTCAGAGTAAATTGTTTCTCTTGAGGATAAGACATAAGAATTTACTAAATCTCACACGAATATTGCAACACTGACCACCAACCTCCTTAAACAGTGCGACCAAACAACTGTGGTTTCTACATTAAAGATGGGATCTAACATATTTCATGTATGACATGAAAGCTACGCTACCTTCACCACAAAGTCACGGAAAACGCTGACAACCAGAATTTATGACCCCCCTCAGCATAGCTAATGCACAGCAGCAGCTTCGGCCCCTCTAAGGTGGGCCCCCTTTTCCTTCAAGCAAGAATCTTGAAGAAATATTAGAAATTTGACATCCACCCCGGAAACCAAATTTCTGTTTGGCCTGACACCAATGTGCCCTTGTTGACAGTCTCTTCTGAATATGCGGACTATTTTCTGTAACACAGACATTCGTTTTACACACAGAGGAAGGGAAGACTTAATACAGGGAAGAGGCCAACCAAGAGGCACAAAAATCTAGGGAACCGCTGCAGGCTGAGTCTTGGAAGAGTCTGGCTGTTGGCTCTTACGTGAGTGAACCGAGAGGTCCTGATCCAGAATGGCTACCCTGATCTTTGTTGATAAGGAAAATGGAGACCCAGGCACCTGTGTGGCTCCCAAGGATGGGCAGAAGCTGCAGTCTAGGCCTCCAGTCAAAACTTTAATTTTTTTTTTAATGTTTATTTATTTTTGACAGAGAGAGAAAGAGAGAGAGACAGAGCATGAGCATGAGCATGGGAGAGGCAGAGAGAGAGGGAGACAGAATCCGAAGCAGGCTCTAGGCTCTGAGCTGTCAGCACAGAGCCCAACACAGGCTCGAACTCAGACCGCGAGATCATGACCTGAGCCGAAGTTGGACATTCAATGGACTGAGCCTCCCAGGCACCCCTCCAGTCAAAACTTTAGATGGGAGATCTCAGGTTTCAACACCAGGTGTAGGCAAAATGTCTGATGCTCATGCAGCCTTACCTAAAGCTACCAGAAAGGCTTTGAGAACTGTCAAGAGAGCTACGGAAAATTCAGTAAAGAACGACGGACCTCTCAAACAGAAGCAGCCAAACTTCTCTGCCAAAAAGGTAACTGAGAAGACTGTCAAAGCAAAAAACACTGTTCCAGCCTTGGATGACACCTATCCTGAAATAGAAAAATTCTTTCCCTTCAATCCTTTAGATTTTGAGAGTTTTGACCTGCCTGAAGAGGACCAGATTGCATACCTCCTCTTGAATGGAGCGCCTCTCATGATCCTTGATGAGGAGAGGGAACTTGAAAAGCTGTTACACCTGGGCCCCCCCCTTCACCTCTAAAGATGCCCTCTCAACCATGGGAGTCTAATCTGTTGCAGTCTCAAGCGTTCTGTCGACCCTGGATATTGAATTGCCACCTGTTTGCTATGACTTAGATATTTAAATTTCTTAGCACTTAATAGTTTGTCTGTTTTGTATTAATAAAGCAATTCTTTAATAAAAAAAAAAGAGGCACAAAAATCTAAAGACATAATCATGCGATTATTCTGGTTTTCACAGATGATCATGCTTGGATGATAACTGTGACTCAAGAACATGTCTGCACTTAGAAAAATTTAGGATTTGCCTTAATTTCACTTTCATCTGTAGTTTTTTTTTAATTTTTTGTTTATTTATTCTTGAGAGAGAGAAAGAGAGAGCATAAGCGGGTGGGCAGAGCGAGAGAGGGACACAGAATCTGAAGCAGGCTCCAGGCTCTGAGTTGTTAGCACAGAGCCCAATGTGGGGCTTGAACTCACGAGCCATGAGATCATGACCTGAGCCGAAGTCAGACGCTTAACCGACTGAGTCACCCAGGCTCTCCCATCTGTATTTTAATTTTATTGGCAATTGAAGGTAGAACAAGATGTTGGTGCTCGTCAAAGCAGAGCAGACAGACCATCTGTAGGATTTCAGAACTCTTGAAAATTGTGGCTAGACAAGAGGAAATAGTTCATTTCTAGAGTTTGTATATTTGCATTTAATGCATTGCTCTCCTCACACATTTATAAAGTTGGTCTTTCTTATAGGCTGTTTCCTAACCCTACCCCTCATTTAATTTTCTAGTCCTTTTAGAACTGGCACCAGCAAAATGTATCCAATTCTCTCTGCTGAATATGAGAATGCCTCAGTATGTTCCCACTCACCGTTTTAAGAGGGAGACATACCCAAGCTGACTAACCTGGTCAAATGACAAAAACTCCGATCGAGGACCAGAGCCAATGCTTATTGGGTGAACTGGATGGTTCCATTCTGCTGTCTATTAAGAGAGAGAAGCGCAAAAAAGAGGCCTGCAGTGGGCAAGGGGTTGAACAGAAGACCTTGGAGATCTCTTCCAATTTCTGGGGTACTTTTCATATATACAGGTCAGTCCCTCCTCCCCACTTGCCCCTTGTTTCCAGTATCGCCTCAGATCTGAGGAAAGACATAAGTCTCTTAGGTGTTTGCAAGAATTGGTTTAGTTTAGTTGTAATGCTACGAAGGATCACACTGTTCCTAACTTCCATAAAGAGGTTCAGGAGCAGAGAAATGAAGGAGAGGCAGACAGTGTCATGACGTGTATGACACATGTCAACCAATCACTTCTGAACGGTTCTGTGCTCTTTGAGGAGAAATATTCCCAAGTCCTGTCATAGTGCTTTCCCTCCAGCTCCTGACAGAATCTTATTGCTCATAGATGCATAGCCTCAACAAATGGGGCCAAAAGAACGGCCAGTCAGACATTATGCTAAGTAAAATAAGCATGCCATAAAATGAAAAATACTGTATTGATTTCGTTTATATGAGGTATCTAGAGTGGCCAAAGTCTCAGAGACAGGAAGTAGAATAACGGTTGCCAGGAGCTGGGGTGGGGGAGGAGAATGCGCAGTTATGGTTTGATGGGTACAGAGTTCCATATGGAGATAGCAAGTTCTGGAGATAGATGAGTGATGGTCACACAGCAGTAAGAATGCACTTAACAATGACAAAAAGGAACAGCTAGAGGTGCCTGGGTGGCTCGGTTGGTTAAGTGTCCAACTCTTGATCTCGACACAGGTCATTATCTCACAGTTTTGTTCATGAGTTTGAATCCCGCCTGGGGCTCTGTGCTGAGTGCGGAGCCTGCTTGTGATTCTCTCTCTCCCTCTCTCCTTGCCCCTCCCCTGCTTGTGTTCTCTCAAAATCAATAAGTAAACTTAAAAAAAAAAAAATGGAACAGCTAGCCACAGAAAGGACTAAGGCCAAGTCAGAGCCACTTACCTTTTCTGTGCATTCTCCAAATGACTTTCTTCCATTTTATGCTCTTTTTTGGCTGCAAGAAAGAAATAATTATTATTAAAACAGCATTTTCTTCCATCATATCTTTTGTGTAATCTTTTCTTTTTAATGTTTATTTATTTTTGAGAGAGAGAGGAGGAAGGAAGGAAGGAAGGAAGGAAGGAAGGAAGGAAGGAAGGAAGGAAGGAAGAAAGAGTATGAGAGGGGGAGGGGCAGAGAGAGACACAGAATCTGAAGCAGGCTCCAGGCTCTGAGCTCTCAGCACAGAGCAGGATGCAGGGCTCAAACTCACGAACTGTGACATCATGACCTGAGACCTGAGCCAAAGTCAGACACTCAGCCAACTGAGCCACCCAGGCATCCCATGTTTTGCATAATCTCCTAACTTTAATTACCACGTTATCAAAATAATTCTGAACTCAGGGGTTGGCGGTCCATACCACATGTCCTGGAGATAGCTCTCAATTGGCTATATCTCCCACCCCCACTTTCTTGAGAACAACTATAGCCAATGGTGGCCATATAATTTACTATTCTCACTAGGACACGTCTGAGACTGAAAGAAGGTGATAACTAATAATTACACCTTGACGAAAACATAAATTGCAACAATCCTGGCCAGATTGGTACATGTAGTCACCCCAGCTACAGCTGGCCTCTTTGTGAGCTTTGCCACGTATTTGGCACTCTCCCCACCCCTCCCCAAACATCAGAAACCCTGTACCATTTACAGCACTTCTGCTCAGGTCCAGATAAAATCACCGGAACCTTCGCATACACTGTCTCTACACCCAGGGCCTCCTTTGGCAGTCTGTGGAAGCCTACGGTCTCCTTTCTCAGAATACTGATTTTAAATGTCTTGAAAAAACTACTTAAGACTACTAAGGAAATCCATCATACTGAGATACAACCCTGAATTTAGAGATTAGGAATTTATAGTGTTCTGTGAAACTATTTATTCAGGAGGCTTCATTTTTGGGTAGTGCTTTTATAGATCTTTCTCTAATCAGAAAAATAACACTGTTATATATGATAATAGCACTCTTTCACTTTAAAAATGTCTAGAAGGGGGGCCTGGGAGGCTCCATCGGTTAAGTATCTGACTCTTGATTTCAGCTCAGGTCATGATCCCAGGGTCATGGGATTGAGCCCCACATTGGGCTCTGTGCTGATAGCATGGAGCCTGCTTGGGATTCTTTCTCTCCCTCTCTCTCTGCCCCTCCTCCACGCACACTCTGTTTCTAAATAAATAAATAAATAAATAAATAAATAAATAAATAAGCAAACAAGCAAGCTTAAAAATGTCTAGAAAAATAGGCAAGTCGTAATCCATAAAAGCCCTAAGGTTCCTTTCATTGAAGACTACAATGGTGTGGGAGGGAGGGGAAAGTGGGTGATGGGCATTGAGGAGGGCACCTGTTGGGATGAGCACTGGGTGTTGTATGGAAACCAATTTGACAATAAATTTCATATAAACAAACAAACAAAACAAACGAACAAACAGACTATAATGGTGTAAAGTGAATAGGAAAGAAAATCCATCATATCTATTAGGGCCTATGTCATGATACTTCAAGGTAAAAGGTATTAAAGGATTTTAAAATGCCACTATTTAATTAAGCCTAACTCTGCTATGTACTACCTGTGTCACCGTGGTCAAGTTACTCAGGACCAACTGCATAGTTATTAACTCATCTGTCCTATAAGAATAGCCCCAGTGACTACCCTCACACAGCTGTTCTAAAGATAAATGAGATAATACACATCGAAGGCTTAGCACATAAAATATGATCAACAAATGACATGACAGATATTACTAGTATGTCATCATCAACATCATTGATATTAAAACGCAAATTTTATTAAGTTACTCCTCTGCTCAAAACCTTTCAAAGGCTTGTCGTCACCCTTGACATAACCTCTAATATCTTCATGACGTCCCATTCAGCCCTGCAGGTCCGCTCCCTGGCTCCTCTGGGACACCACCTCCTCTTTGCCAAGTTCATTCCTTTCCACGCTCGCTGGCCAGCTTGTCGATGCTCGAGTGCACTGAGCATGCGCACTGGGGGTGTCTGCACTTGCCACGCCTCTCTGGGACACCTTGCCTACAGTCTCTGCCTGACTGGCTTCCTTACAGTATTCAGGTCTCAGCTCAGGTATCACCCTCTCTGACTTGACTAAATAAAAGATCACCCCTTGTGGCACATCCCCGTCCCCTCGCCCAACTCTCTCTGCCACCGCACACTACCCCTTTTCTGCCCAGCCTCTATCTACCTGGTAGACTATTCGTTGTCTCATTCATTTATGATAAGACAACTGAATGTAAGCTCCAGGAAAGAAGCAACTTCATCTGGCTTGTCTTCTGCTGAGCCTTAAACATGGGAAGAGTGCCTATATATTCAATAAATTATTTTACTTGACAAGTGCACTTATTGGATAAACATTGCTTAAAAAGAAAGAGGCTAGGTTTCCTAAGCGTAAAACTTGATATTTAGAATACAAACACAGGCTTAGAGAAGAATGTCAGGCTGAAGTTATTTACTATTATCTCAACGTCCAGGAAATGTCAATTAACAAAACTTCCTAAGTGCTGTGGCCAACCGCGTGAGGCAGAACTCAGGATCGTTAAAGTCCAGCTCTGCCACTTGAGTGTCTGGGACAAGTCACACGTTTCAGCTTCCATCTCCGTAAAATGAAGATGGTAACTCCTCCCTGCACCTACATATGAAGGCTACATGAAAAGGGGACAAGGCTTGCTTGAATCAGAACCTCCGCAGCTAGACCTCTGATGGCTCCATGTCATGTTGAGAACACTGGGGGTTCAAGCTTCCAGTGGGATGGCTGTTTTGACAAAGTTAAATGCTGCTGGAGCATAGGGGAAAGAGCTTGGGCTCCGCAGCAGGCGGGCCCAGGTTGGCTGTGCTCTGTCACGTATTAACTGAAAGACCTTGGGGAAGTCACTTAACTCCTCTGAGCCTTACCCATAAAACTGGAATGGTAAGATCTCCCTTGCAAGGTGGTTGTGACCTTTGGAGGTACTGAACGTGAGGGATCAACACACATGAGACACTCAACAACGCAGCCATTTATTATCTGACTGCTGAGAAGCAAATGCCAGTAGTCATTATTCCAGCTGTCTGCCTATGGAAAGAGTATTGCAAAATTTCGAGCAAACGTTCCTTTCTTTCTTACGGAGGTCAACAATCCTCTCAATAGAGGGTAATTTTGCTTGTGATCATTTTCAAGTCACATCAGGTGTGCTCTACCCAGAACCTCACTAGTTTTCCCATTTTACTTACAGAGCTGACGTCCTTATCAAGTTGCCTAAGCAAGGCTTGTCTATAGGAGGGTGTTCCCTGTGTCAGTCATTTAATTTGCTGTTTCAGCCCCCCCTTTTTTTTTTTATCCTCAGGGGCAAAAAAAAAAAAAAAGAAGACAGAAACTGATCTATAATTTGCAAATACCTGGGAGTCAAAGGGATAGGTGTGAGGGGCTTATGATTTTTCTACTTAATGATAACTGACTTATCAATCTCTGACCTGATTAAACTGAATCACTTCTCATATACTAAATGAAAAATAATGATGCAGGGGGTCTACCTATCAAGGTAATTTTCTGAGAGCAAAGATTCCTTCTTTAACCACTAGGGTCTATGATGTACAACGGGTTCCTTGCATTGCACAGGAAACCCAGGTCTCTGCACTGCACCCAAGTTACCAACTTAAAAGGCAAACTGGATCATGCCACTCCTGTGCTTATGTGTTCATGAGCTTCCTCTCTGTACAGGGTGAAGTACACTCACACTGCATAGTAAGCCCTTTGCAACCTGGCTCCCGCTACTTCCCACTAAGTGCCCCATACTCCTGTCTCGTACGACTCTGTGCTGTTCCTGCCACTCAACCTGTTTTCTTGTACCTTTAGCTTTAGGAACACTGTTTCTCCTGCTTTGAATCCCTCCTCCTCCCTGCCTTCTCCTTCCCAAACACCCCCACTGTAAATGTCTTGTCTTCCTTCAAAAACCGAGCTTTAAAGTTACTCCTTTCATGAAGACCTCCACGGGGGCTTTTATCAACTGGTGACCTGTTCTTTCTGTGCAGCCCAACAACACTGTGTTCACATATGTGGAGCACAGTACTGACACCATTTGCTGGCAGTCTGCTTTTCCTACTAGACTCAGTGTTTTAGGGCAGGAACCAAAATCTATCTCACAATGGGATTTCAGAATCCACTTCTCTCAACTTTAACACCTGGTAGGCACTCCATCTCTCTGACAGATGAATCAACTGAAATCAAGGGGCCCACACTAGTGGAACACAGTCCCTTATTATTTCCCCAATGGGGAATCAGAGTCCATTTCCTAGCACAGCTATTTATAATATTCATTTTGTTTTTTTTTTTTTTAATTTTTTTTCAACGTTTATTTATTTTTGGGACAGAGAGAGACAGAGCATGAACGGGGGAGGGGCAGAGAGAGAGGGAGACACAGAATCGGAAATCAGCCATCAGCCCAGAGCCTGACGCAGGGCTCTAACTCACGGACCGCGAGATCGTGACCTGGCTGAAGTCGGACGCTTAACCGACTGCGCCACCCAGGCGCCCCTCATTTTCTGTTTTCAACAACATAGAAGAGAGTATAAGAGAATCAAAGAGTGAGAGAGTACTGACTTTCATCCTGGTGTATCTTATGTTAGATCAATACGTTATATAGAATGACAGATCATAGATACAAATAACATTGACCCTGAGTTTTGTCTGTATTGGACTAAAATGTTCGAATAGAGTGATTATGAAAAATGTAGAGTTTTTATAAATAAAATGACACTTCCAGAAAATATTCAGACTATGAACACTTGTCACCTAAATGTACCAAAATATTCAAGGTTTTATCCTCAAGAGGGTGGTATTCATGCACTGAGAGTGGCTGAAGAAGGACGTCACTCTTCAAAGAAAGTGTGGGTTTTATGCCAAAGATAATTAAGTCATATTTATGGATACCCATCTGGGAGGTAGTAAAGAGTGGAATGAGGGAAAGGGATAGAGGCTGGAATATCTTCCCAGTATTCTTTACACAGTCTATTACACTTTAATATACCATGGTTTATGGACCTGACATGGTTGGTATAAACCAACAGGACGCACAGTAAAGAAGCTGTTTTTATTACAGCTCTCCAAATAGAGGAGCCAGGTGATGCTAACAAGGAAACAAAGGGACCGCACTCCACTTCATGTGGTATCCATCTGATGTGAACATGGCAGCCATTTGTCATTTCTTAGAAAATTGCCCTGTCACGCACTTTCTAGGAGAAAAGAATGCTTCACCAACAGAGGCAACAGCACATGAACACTGGAAAGAGGGATGACTTTTCAATATTTGAGAGCGGAAAAATATACATATGTGGAACCACTGAGTTATGGGGCCATCTTATATCTTACATTTTTCCTCTCGGTATACTTGCCCCAAAAGGATGCTATCTGTCTATCTCATCTTCCCGTTTTATTAGTTTTCCTGGTTGTGGTTAAATTAGGATGATCGTTTCTGGTCTGTCATAGAGTTTACATTTGCCAATGTCTAGTTGGATGGTTAACTTGAAGAGCGGGGGCCGTCTGTGAGGTTTTCTGTGTAAATTGGTGTGAGGCTGGGTAGAGGCATGCTATCAAGGTTCCCAGTATATGGGTATAATGTGATTTCTAGGTCACCTGTCTAAGACTAAAGTGGAGTAGAAAACCCAGGCTTTTGATGAAAGTACTAAGTAAAAGACACTGTCTCAGAAGACTTTGAAGAGTACTTTGGAGTCATAAAATCAAAAGAACCCAGGTACAGGGAGTCTTAAAAGTCATTTAGTCTAACTCTCAGGCTGACTGAGTGGGGATCCTCCTGTGTTCAGTCAGACTTTCCAGATCTCATCATTTTCATCATTTTTATCTGCCCTTTTCAGCTGCCTTTATAACTGAACCTGAATATTCTTATGGGCATCAAAAAAAACTAAATATTGGTATCACCTTAACTTGGGCACTTGGGGCTTTTCTCAACCAAAGTTCTTCATCTGAACTATAGAATGTGGGAAGTGATTTGACCAGCTATTTTCTAAGTTCCCCCCAACTCATATGTACATAATTTAGGACCATTTTATTTAAAAATTTTTAAGTTTATTTATTTTGAGGGAGTGTGTGTGTGTGTGTGTGTGTGTGAGAGAGAGAGAGAGAGAGAGAGAGAGAGAGAGAGAGAGAGAATGAGCGAGCAAGCATGAGCAGGGGAGGAGCAGAGAGAGAATTCCAAGCAGGCTCCATACTGCCAACACAGAGCCCCATGAAGGGCTTGATCTTATAAACCGTGAGACTATGACCTGAGCAGAAATCAAGAGTCAGATGCTTAACCAACTGAGCCACCTGGGTACCCCAAGTAGTACCATTTTAGATGGTAGGGAGGTGTTAATTCATTATACACAATGATGGCAACAGAACTTAATTCTCTCATAAATGGTTGCAAAAAGTGAGTCCTGATACAATCAAGCTTACAAATAACTAATGATCTTAGGTCATTTCCATTTTTATATTTCAAAATGTGGGCATAATATTAAAATACCTCATAAAATATCTTACTGATATAATAATTTGAATGAGAAAAATCTCCCTGGTTATATAATAAAAGAATTGCAAGATTCTTTTATATTCTGTGATGACTGTAATAATTATTTGTGTAGGTGAGGAATATAGTTTAAGAGGTCACAATATAACTCTAAGTGCTCATCACATTATGCATCTGGTTTGTTCTCTATAGTAATTATAAAAAAAAAGTAAAAATTTTATCCATTCACAACTCTAGAAGGTAATCAGACTAAGAGTATAATTGGGATCTAAATGAAATAAATTTATCCACAGTTCACAAGTCAACCCACTGTAAAAGCTTTATAACTTTTTTTTGGTCTAATAACTTTTTTTTCCCTCACCTTCGATGAGACTTTCACCCCCACAGGTTAAGTTTTCAACCACTCCCCATATGGACACAACACTCAATCTTTAGACTGTAGGAGAATTCTTCTCATTTCTTCATGAGAATTCTTCTCATGAGCATAAGCAAATGCTCATTCTTCTTAAAGGCAACCATTTATTTAGCTTTTAATAGTCTGTGATCTTTTTTCCCCTGCTTTGGTATAGTCCAGTGATGTCCTTCAATTCTGTACAACTATCTGTACACAGCAATTTTTTTTGGCATCAAGGGATGCAGATGCAATTACTTGAGAAAATTCGTAAGACTGCATAATCCATAACCTAACTATAACCTAGTCCAACGATTTAATGTTACAGAAATAAGAAAGTGAAATAAGAAAGGGAATGACTCTTCTGTATCTAGGTCTCAATTCACAAGCCAATCTATGTCCCAGGGTCCCCTGCTGCTTCCCAACAGGCTAGATTTCCCTCTAGAATGCTCAAATAGTAAGGTGGTATCTTGAAGTTGCACTAAACGGCACATTTTCCATAGGAGTATATACATCAGAGAGAAAGTGCCAACCAAAACGGAATTTCAGCTTTCATTCTAAATTTCCTGACTCTTGATGCTTCAAAACAGACCATGGGGGTAAAACTTAGAATGATCCAGTGAGAGGCTCATTAACATTAATGGGAGTCAGGTGGATGCATTCTCAAACAGGGTCTGAAATTCTCCATTTTATCTCATCCTGTAAGCCTGTGTATACCTTTAACTTATCAGCATTAGCAGAAGTGAGATCTCTTTTGAAAAAAAAAAAAAGTTTTTACTTGGAGTTATTTTTTCACCAATATTTCTAAACAAACATGCTTATAAAATATAATTTTCACTTAAAGAATATACATAACTCCTGTTTTCTGTCTCCCTGCCATCTCGTTCCCAATGGGAAGGCTCATCCCTTCCACAGTGCTTTAGAATTCTTTCAGGGACCATGTAGGGATAAGTGAACTCTGTGGTCTCATCACTCAGGGAGAAGACACCAAATGAATCATCATTTAGGAAATGTTAGGAATTGCAAAGAAGCTAGATGTAAAAAAGAGGGCTGCTCCCATTTTGTTTCATCAAGAATCCTGATGACATTTCAAAGTCAATGGGGTTCAGAGTCACAAGCCTCTAAATAACCATTTGGTGACAAATTGCAGGTATGCTAATATTGAAAGAAGGTCTCCTTTCCCAAACTACTCTGTCCTATCTTGGAATTAGCACTAGCATAAAAGTATGTAATTTCTGGAAGGTATGGACTATATTTTTAAGTTTGTATTCAAAATTTAGCACTTAAGACCATAAACTTAGTGTTTAAAAATCAATAATTTGTTGCTTCCTTAATTGATGAGAATGACTACAAAAGCAGCTACTAGTTTGAATTTGTAAGCCAGTTTATGAGCAAAATGGTAACAGGCTCCATGCTCATTTTTCTCTCTGATTTAAAGCAGTGCTCTTCAAAAGCAGGGGCTCATCTTTTTTTTTTTTTTTCATAGCATTTTAGTACTTGATCTTCAACAGATATTTCTTTAAGCACCGCATTAACAAATGGAAAAAAAAATTGGCACCAATTGGGTTCTTTGGGTTTCCCAAAACTGCCTCTGATGACTATCTCTGTTATTTAGGGCCATCATTTAATTCTTTGTATCTCAACTTGTCCATCTGTATACTGGATAAAATGAAACCCTACACCTGAGAACCAGCTACAATAAACCTAAGAAATTACCTAGTATAAACAAAGTGAACAAAGTTTATAAGTGAACAAAGTTAAATAATGGGGGACCGAATAAATATTGGATTTTATGATAATGGAATAGTGTACTGAACTGTGACCCCTTCAGCCCACCAGTCACAGCTAATGGGATCCAAGGATAGTCAATCCATGGGCTGATCAACTGCTTATGAAGCAGTTCAATACAACTGACTGGAATAATCAGGTTGGTGGTCATGGTGGTGATGATGAAGATGAAGAAGAAGGAAGAGGAGGAGGAGGGGGGGGAGGAGAATATTCACTGAGTACTGTGTCTCAGGTAATAATGCTAAGGGGTTTACATAGATCATTTAACCTTTTCAACTAATCAGATGAGTTCTACATTGTGGATAACAGTGGAACCAAAGCTTCAAATCACTCCATTACTTTCCAGTTGTTGGCCTTGGGCAAGTTAAGTTTAACTTGTTTAACACTGAGTTCTCTAACCTATAAATGAAAGTAATAATAGGACCTACATTAGACAGTTGTTGTAATAATTAAATGAGATATTTGTAAGGGGCTCGGCCATCACACTTGGTACATTAGCTCAGTAAATGTTAATTATTACAACCATTACAACCACTACCACAACAGTTCTAAGTTGCTCAGTGACCTTTGCTTGGTCAATTTTTCTTGGGCTTCCATGAGACTCATTTGAGTAGTTGAGCATCCTGTTTTTCCTTCAGTAACATGTCTATCCCTACAACAAACTCCCTAAGACCTGATGCAAATGCACTAGATCCAAATAACCCACAAATCAGGTTTTCAAAAGGTATCATGGAGATAAAATTCAGAATATAAAGCAGTAAATACAGTGAGACTAAATTATATTACAATGTATGCCACGGAAATAAATTATCTATTAAAAATATCAGAAAGTAATATACCAAAATATTATAGTTGCTATTTCTGCCTTTCTGGCTGATACGCTTTTTATTTTTCATATGCTTCTTTTTTAAGAATTAGCATCATTTAATATAATCAGAAAAAAATAATTGTATTTGGAAGCAGAAGCAGAGCACACGGAAAGTGACTTGCCCAAGGTCATACAACTAACTTGGGGCAAAAAAGAACTTGTTCCTTTACTCATCGTTTTTTTCACTATACCACACTGTTATTCTTTACATGTTCCTGCTTAAGAACTCTAAAACTGTCATATCATTATAGACGAGAAAATTACAGAAATAAGAATTCATAACTGGAAAAACAAGTATTCGAATGAATAAGTTAAATTGAAAGGCATAGTCACCTACGTTAAAGTCCTAAAGCCCTTTATTTATACCTTACGCGCACACAAACACACACACGTAAATTTTGCCATTTCTATAAAGTAACCATCCCACATATTTTTATGAATTGTCCAGAAATATATACAATGTGAAGAATGATTTTAATCACATTATAAAGATGAAAACTCAGATAAAAGCCATTATGCATGGTCAGAGATCTTAATAGATTAAGATTGGTTTTAACTAATCAAAAACAGAGAGGAAAAAGAAAGCCATACTCATATTTCAGATAAAATATTACACGGTACCCATACCTTTACAAAGTAGATTTCTTGTTCATCTAGATTTATTTATACTAAACCACTTACATTTTTTGTAGCATAAAACATTTGTTAAATAATTGAAACCCTTCAGAAAAACAAGTATTGCTGTGTTTAGTCATGAACGTACATAAGTAATCATAGAACACCCATTGCCATCCTTAAACGGGACTTCTTTTAGAACCCTGGCAAAGGTGTAGTGTACTTGGGAAACCAGATTTATAGGGCAACTAAAAAACTGAAACTGAGAAAATTCTCACTGTCGTGATATCTGTTATTGCTCTGAGTATCAAAATAATCCATCAAATTTGCTTTCTTACAGTCAAGAATTTGTCATAGTCGGGGATTTAAATTGGTCCGCTAAAAATGGTACCCAAGAATTATACCCTAACTTCAAGAGTTGTGATGCTACCAAGAATATAGGTGTAGGGAAGGCAAGGGATAGTTTGTCTCTTGGGAGGTACGTCCAAGAAAGGAAAACACTAGGTGAACTGTGATTCCCCAAGAAGACACTGTAGAAGACATTTTCCACATTAAAGCACACTTAATTTGCTCTGCCAGTAGAAGTTATGCAGAAGGACTATTAGCGCAAGTGATCCTTATCAGAGTCAGTAAAAAAGAAACAAAGAAATGAGGTTTGGTTTTAAAACTGACCACCCCACTTAGAAGTCTGCTGGGTAAAAGTGCTGATGGTGAGTTTAACAGAATTTGGGGTGGTCTCTCAGGACCCACATCCTCCTTTCCTGCCCCCCACCCCCACATTTAACAAATCTTTATAATTTCTCCCAGATTTTAAAATAACTCCTCATTGTAGAACATGTGGATATCTGAGGGAAAAAAAAAGAAAAAAAGACGAAAATAGTGCAGAAGGTTTTCTTATGTAAAAGCCTCTGCTAATATTTTGATTCATTTCCATAAATGTAGGTGTACGTTTAGAATCACAAAGCCACGTGTGCTGGTTTATATACTTGAGGTCATACTGAATATATAATTAAGTTTCTTGCTTTTTCATTTAACATGTTGAAGAATAGGTCAACTTTTAAATAAATACTTTTAAGATACTTTATCATTTGCCATTTAATTGGTAATGATTGAAAAATAATTGTTGGAAAATAAGCCTTTTTTTCCAAAGTGGGTATGAAACCAATTCAAATAAAATAATTTTCTAGAAACCCATGACAGCATTTCAAAATAATTTTCTGACAACGTTTCTTCAGTAATGTCTTTTAGGAGAAAAATGTTTGGTTATGAAGGACTATTAAAACATTATCAAATGTACTTAAAGCAGATTTTTATCTTTTGATTCAACCTGGAAATGATCTGTTGCTTTACTCTTTAGTTGTCTGCTTTCTGTAGCTTAGTAGAGAAATGTTTTAGATGGCCACAAGTATTAAAATCATGTCTTGGGGTGCCTGGGTGGCTCAGTTGGTTAGGTACCCAACTTTGGCTCAGGTCATGATCTCGCGGTCCAAGTTCGAGCCACGCGTCCGGCTCTGTGCTGACAGCTCTGAGCCTGGAGCCTGTTTCAGATTCTGTCTCCCTCTCTCTCTGACCCTCCCCCATTCATGCTCTTTCTGTCTCTGTCTCAAAAATAAACGTTAAAAAATTAAAAAAAATAAAATAAAATCATGTCTTATGCTGCAAAATCAGTTAAAATTTCTTTCCACTGTGTTTAAACCGAATATGTCTGTTCTATATTTGGAAAATACAGGTTAAAGAAAATATCCTTAACAGGAAAAAATACTGAGGGTCAGTATATGCTTGGAAGCAAGTGTGAGGACTCTGAATATAAGACAAGATACACACACGCATGCACACACACACCTCCTGCCCCTCAGCAGGGAATAAGTCTCCCTTAAAATCTGAGTGGAGGAAATGGTCAAATATTAGGTAAATTGGAGAAGTGCCACGGTCTCCTTTAGGCAGGGACCTGAAGCTAATTGTGTAAATGGCATAAAGCTGATTTCAGAAAGGAGAAGGGGGGGGGAAGCTCCTGAAACCAGAGGCTTGAAATGTTTTACTGGAGAAAAACCATAGCATTACCTCCTCCTGTGGGATGATAACAATGATTTATGAAGCTGAAGTCATTTCTTGTGATTGCGCTTCAGGGAGATTGGTTTCACATGATCTGTGAAGCCAGGCGATGCAAGCTGAGGAACCACCCCACATGTTCAACTCAGGCTCGGATCTGCCCTCTTCAAGGGGATTCCAGAGCTCCGCGGAGGGGGAGGAAAAGCTATTGCTTTCTGATCCATGAACCACCTTCTCCCCTCCCACAAGCTCATTAGGTGTACACACGGCTCTCTTATTCTCTCTCCTTTTAAAAGTATTACTACTCCTGCATTGTAAATGCGCAGCAGGATAGTAGCAAAGCCGAGATTAATTCCCCATGGATTTATATGGCTCGTTCTCACCCACCATGACTTGCACCATTTCAAAGGTGCTTATGCTGCTGTTTTTATGGCTGGTCACTAACTTCATTCTGGCACATGGCTGTTGGCGCCATGACACGGAGCGAACATTTTATACCTGAATTAAAGTGGATATTTGACAGTTTCTGTCAGAAAGTTCAGAGCAAAGAATTTGTGGGACAAGATTTATTGCCTATTTTATATGGGATACATCTGTTTCTTTGCTAGCTTTGGTCCTTCCCTTAAAAAAATTTAAAGAAGTTTCCCCCCAAAATATAATGACTGACAGAAAAAAAAAAGCCAAAGCAGAAGAAAAATATGGTCAAAAGTTGGGTATTTAGAACCTGGTTGAAAACACACACACACACACACACACACACACACACACACACACACACACAAAACAAACAAAAATATACACTTCTCATTCTGAGGAGGAAAAATGACTCAGAGTCATGAATAAAAGCTCAGTGAAACAATGCTGTTATCATTGGCAATTATTTTATGGCTGGTTTAATGCCACTTATATAATGAAGTTAAAAACTTGAGTGCATAACCTACCATTTTCTGCAGACCTGAAACACAGGACTGGAAAGAATAATCTGCCTTTGATGTACTTTTTAAGGTTTCATCATCCTAAACGGTGAGCTATATAATAAGTCCAACCACATCAGCATTAAACAAAAGAAAATTACAGATATTTAAACATTTAAAATTGATATGCCTAATGATAAATGCAGACAGTTTCCACCTGCAATCCATCAACATAATGTGAAGGGTGTATGCAAACTTCATCTCCATCTAAAACCTCTTCCTATTGTAGCAAGGAAGCACCATAGCAGAGATTCATGATTATATAAACACTGGGCTCAACCTGGAACCCTGTATGACAAGACAGGCTACTTTTTCTTGTAACTGCTGTGGGACAGCCTTTGATTCTGTACTGCAAAATTGAAAATCAAACTTCCACTCTTAAAGATTCTGAAAAGCTGATTTTTAATTCTTTAGGTTATATGCATCCTTCTTCTAAAACTATTAAACATTACAGATAGAGCCTTTTTTAATGGCTCTCTGCACCCCAGCCTCTGCTCCCCCAACACATATCCTCATCCTCTCCCAAGACTCAACTACTGTTACCAGTTTGAGGTAACAGAACTTCTTTTGAGTGTCCCTGTGCAACGGTGCCAGGTTTTTTCTTTTTTTCTTTCTTTTTTGATGTTTATTCATTTTGAAAGAGGGAGAGCATTTGCGCATGAGCAGGAGGTGGGGCAGAGAGAGAGGGAGGGAGAGAGAGAATCCCAAGCAGGCTTCACGCTGACAGCGCAGAGCCCTATGCAGGGCTTGATCTCACGAACTGTGAGATCATGACCTGAGCCGAGATCAAGAGTTGGACGCTTAACCGACCGAGCCACCCAGGCAACCCCATCACCAGGCTTTTTGAAGTCAGACATAGGAAAGTACACTTGCTTGCTCATCAAGGGATGCATGGCTTTAATTTTAGTGGAGACTGTCAAATAGTCCTCCACAATGAGAGTACCATTTTATATTCCTCACAGTCAATAACCGATAATACCAAACTTTCTAATTTTTGCAAATCACATAGATTTTAGTACGAATCCTTACTACCTATGTTGCAAATATATTTCCCCATGGTTTTGCTTGTCTTTGGACTTAGTTTATAATATCTTTCATTTATAAATTTAATTGTAAAGCAGTCGATAAACACTTCTTTCGTGTCTTTATATACATAATACATTTTTTTTTTCTTTTTTGCCTTTTGTCTTTGTATATTTAAGCCATTCATTATTTGGCATTGTGTGGGGTAGGACTCCACTTTTTTGGAGAAGCACTGCTCAAACAGCATTGATGTTCTAAATGATAACCAGAGCATGCAAATAATGGCTTGTCCTCTCTCACATTTAAACACGTTATTTCTTTTCCCTTCACATTACCTTGGCTAGGGCTTTCTGCCTCTGGGTAAAGTTGGCCTATTTGTGTTTTTTGTGATTACAGATGTATTTGGATATATCTCCACCGTTTATTTACCAGGCTTTCTAGCTATTTACTTTTCCCCCTTTCCTGACTTGTGTTGGAGTCCCCGAATTGCCTTTGCTTCATTTTTTCTTTACCCGCTTGAAAATGATAATTTGAACTTTCTGATGGGTGAATACGTGTAAGTTTCAACATCCCATAACACAAATATTTGTGATTCTAAGAGTATCTAGAGTTAATTACCCCTCTAAACCCTAACTCTGAGCAACGTAAGAGTGGCCTGGCTCTCCCCTCTCTCCTGCCAAATCTCACGGCTACATTCTATGCCACACCCCACGTTGATATCGTCTGCAAATTTACTTTCAGATTACCAAGAACAAAATTTTTACAATTAATATTTAAGCATCATTTTATGAGTTTACTTGTTCATTACACATTTTGCCACTCTGTTTCTTCCTGGATTCATTTCCTGATTGAAGGAGTACAACCTCAAGAGAGGATTTATCAATAGTCAACTTCCTAGGCTCTGTGTGTCTCCAAAGATTTCACTTTCCCCTTTCACTTTCATGACAGCTTGGCTAATGTACAATTATAGCTTAAAAATTAGTTTTCTTTAGGATTTTCCACATAGCACTCCATTGTTTCCTTGCATTTTGTGTTGCTGCTGAGAACTTTGTTATTTCGCTCTCAGAATTTTTCTAAATCCTATTTCTCAAATTTGATTATAAAGAGTTAAGGTATACATATGTGTGCATTCATTCTTAGGCACTTGAAGAGCTCTTTCAATAAAGGACGCAATGTTGGGGGAGCTCAGGGGGCTTAGCTGGTTAAGCATTGGACCTTGATTTTGGCTCAGGTCACTATCTCACAATTCGTCAGTTCGAGCCCTACATGGGGCTCTGTGCTGACAGAGTGGAGCCTGTTTGGGATCCTCTGTCTCCCTCTCTCTGCCCCTCTTCTGCTCATGTGCTCTCTGAAAAATAAACATTTTAAAAAAAGATGCAATGTCTTTATCTTCATTTCTAGGGAGTAATCTCCTATTGTTTGAGTATTTCTTCCTCTCTTGACTTCTATTAAGTGGACGTTGGATTAAATAGATTAAGTTTCTAAATATAGTTTTTAGATCTCAGCATTTCTCCATGCTTTCCAGATATTTCTCTCCCTAAGCTGTATTCTAGAAGATTCCCTTAACTTCATCTATCTTTGAATTCACTAATTTGTTTTCAGTGATGTCTACTTTACTATTCTGTGCATTCACTGATCTTTTTTTTAAAAAAAATTTATCAACTCAAACTTTCATTTCTGTGTTCTCTAGTGGATTCTTTTATATGGAGTGTTGGCCTCCTGTAATTTTTTTGAGATTATGAAACACATGTTCTGAAGACCTGTTCTGCCTACAAGTGTATTTTCTCAGGTGTATGCTCCGCTTGTTGAGTTTGTTGGCTTTCCTCAACTGTTGATCCTGGATGGAGAACCCCCATTTCTAGTTGAATCTCACCATTAGGTAGGTACAGGACTAGGATATGCTGCAGCTCATATTTGAGTTATTTGGGGGAACACAGAGGAGGGGCAGAATATTTCATGAGGCAAGGTACTCTGTCATATCCCGAGACATCCCAAGGCACAGCTCTGTCTCTACCACCCAAGAGCCCCTTTCATGGCCCTGCCTCAGAAGTAGATACTTCCTGTTATAGTTGCATACTCCAGGGTGTGGCCAAAGGTGCTGTCTCTGTAAAATAAAATTCCCCCAAGAGTGGCAATTCCAAGGAACTGCTTAAATTTCAAAATTCAAAGTTTTGCATTTTCCCCCCCATAGATTTATGATGATAAGGTAGATCACACATGTATTCCTAGGTTTTAAAACCAAATAAAATGCCAAAGTAGCAGTTTCACTGTTACTATCACAAGTAATGATATGGGGATATCAATAATCATAATTAACCACTTGAACATGAATACGTATGTTAAAGGAGCTGTGTGGAAAGAAAGCCACACAGATGGTACAGAATGCTTTATAGGTAACTTTCACATTTGCAAAGTTTTCTCCACAGATTGGGCTTCTCTTAACTCGTAAGCGAGAGGCACAGTGCCTGGAGTCCTAACAGTCTACTGCAAAAACAGTGGAAGGCCATGTTGGAGCTGTACGCCCCTGCCAGAAGCCATGTGCTTCCTTTTTTACAGTTCTATAAAATGGCATCGGCATCTGTGAATAAATAAGATTTAATTTAAGTGCTAGAAGCCACACACAGTTGGGAGAACAAGGGCTTGGGAATGGCAGCACATGCTATCCACAGTGCAGTCATGGGGAGGACTGGGGGGTAGACGCATGGGCAGGAGTGGGTAAGGAAGGCCGTTTTGAAACTCCTTGGTCACTTTATTATTGATTATAGGAAATAAACATGCACATAGTTTGAAAGGGAACATGTCCCATTTCCTTCATGCCATGAAATGCAAGTCTACTTGGGTAGGATGTGGAGTCCCACAGTGATTGGCAGAGGCTCAGAATCTTACATACATTCCTTACTTCCAATATGTCATACATTACTGATGCGTTAGCTGCATATAGGTAATGCTTTATAGTTAGCACACATTCTCAGAAACAGTGCTTCTATTATTATTATTATCATGAATGACAAAGTACTTTTCAGTGGCAGCCAGACACTTTTGCCCATGTTCAATATTGGTCAGTATCTCAACCATTCTGATTGCTTTCTCCATCCCCTCCACCGGCTCTTCCTCCTCTTCTCACTCTTACACTCTAAATATATTCAGCTCCCAACGTCGTCCTCCATTCTATCGTCATATAATTAGCTAAATACACTGCTACCATTCTTCTGCTGATGAATCTCAAGTTTGTATTGTCGACTCCAAACTACATTCTCAACATGCACATTTACATTTCCCCTGCCCTGTTGGACACCATGACATGAAAGCTGTCCGGGAATTCGAATTCTCCCCGAGTCCCTGACCACAACACAAACCTGTTCTTTTCATAGTCTCCCACCACTCCATAAATGGCATCACCAGTCACTAAGAGGATCAAAACGCGGAAATTATTTTTAGGCACCCCCCCCTTCGACGCCAAGATCAAAATCATAACCAAATCCTTGCATTTTCTACTTCTAAAATATACCATATTTTTCTATCTCAACTTCTACCACTCTGGCCCAAAGTACTATTGTTTTTCACGTGAGTTACTTCAATCACCTCCTTATATCTACTCCTGCCCGCTTCCACTGATTTTCTACATAGCAATCAGAATAATCCTTTAAAACATAAACGCAATCATATCACTTTCATTTTACAAACTCTTCTAAGGCTTCCCACTGAATATTGAATGAAATACAAAGCCCTTTTCATGGCCTTCAGGGCACAGTGTGTACAGTTTGCCTCAGTTCCCAGGGCACTAGCCCATTCTGGTTTCTCAGTAGGCCAAGCTCTCACCCACTTCACAGCTGCCACCCATGATATTCCTTCTACCTGGGATGTTTTTCTTCCTACATTTCCCATGACTAGAGCTTGCCCTGGGTTAAATGTCAGCTTAAAAGAGAGGCCTTCTCACCACTCTTTTAAAGTAGGTTTCTTTATTTTTTTTTTTAATGCTTATTTGAGAGAGAGAGTGAGAGAGTGTCTGCAAGAGCAGGGGAGAAGGAGAGAGACGGAGAGAGACAGAGAGAGACAGAGAGAGAGAATATCTCAAGCAGGCTCCATGCCCAGGGCAGACCCTGATGCTGGGCTCGATCCCGTGAACTGTGAGATCATGACCTGAGCTGAAATCAAGAGTCAGATGCTCAACTGACTGAGCCACTCAGGCACCCCTTAAAGTAGGTTTCTTAAAACTCTGCCCCCCGACCAAACCTAAACATCCCACGATTTGTAATATACAATATTACAACGTAATATACATTGGGTTAGGTATTTTAATTATAAGTTTATCTATTCTGTTCATGACCATATAAACAATGCCTGGTACAGAATCTCACTCACCGTAGGCACTCAACATTGGTTGAATGAATTTTCTCTACTATTCTATATATGGTAATTGTCCTACTGTAGTCACATCTGTTTAGGATTGGCTCTCCAGCCTAGGCTATGAGATCTTGAAGCCAGGGAGCTGTCTCTTGCCTTTGCTTGGCACAATATCCAATACATTATGGGCCTATACATAATAAATAAATGGTTACGATTAGGCACTCAGTAATCTTTTTTCAAACTGTATTAGACCTGACACACAAAATCAGCTTGGGAGATGTTGTTTAGAGTAAGTAGTCCTGAGAGGTTAAAAAAGATTGGTAATAATCAGAGGCCAAGGAAACCATGGATAAGGTCTATTTGGATAACAAAACTTGAATGATGGAAACAAGTTTGAAATAGTAGTCAGAAATAACTCCAAGGGAGACCCAAGGGAGCTGGTTCTCTCTCTGGATGTCTAAATCTACCTGACACTGACTTAGCGTGATTCCTGGAAAAGGAAGATCTCTCAGAGAATCCCTTCCCTCATATGTCAAGAAGGCCTGATGTTTGCTTCTTTCACAAGGACAGTGGAAGGGCAAAGGAGGTGCTTTAATGTCAAATGCCCTGCAGTCCACTGGAGAAAAAGCACTCTAAGAATGGAAGAATCTCTGGGGAACCTGCTTACTTCAGCCCAAGAGGCTATATGTCAATGGTAATGGTGTTGAGTAAGATTGAAGTTGAATTCCGTAGAAAAAAAAGTTTCCCTGATATTAAGAAAAAGCAAAACAGACCAACAGGAAATGCTCAGAAACTGACAGATCAAGCTGTAGGGAGATTTAGTGAAAAGAGAGCAAAACAGAATCAAAGGATTCTAGGGAAGCATAAACCAATTTCACAAGAAACAGGGAAGGAGTGAGAGAAACAAGGGTGGTTTCCCTTGACATCCTTCCTAATCCACTGTTGAGTCCAGTCTGAGTCCAGTCCAAGACTGGACTGCTTTGTCCCATTTCTAACTCATGCCTACCTATGAGTTTACTTTGGCAATTTTGTGTAGGAACCAAGACAGATGTGCTTTACATTAGAACACTAGGTGTTATCACACAGAATAGTTTCATTAAAATATTCTAGGTAGTTTCCAGATAGCAACAAAGCTGTGGAAATACTATTTTGGATGCCCTTCCCACTTTTCTTAGTACTGGCTCTTTCCAGAGTTATTCATTCTTATGTCTTTCAACTACTTTCTGAATAAACAAGTTCAGAAAACACAATCGTCTGCCCACAACTGATGCCTTCACCCTGTCCTGAAACTAAATAAAGCTACAAGGGGATTAAAAGAGAGGTTAAAGGGATGGCATTTCCCTCAGGCTTACTGCCATGTCTCCATTAGGTTCTGGGTATGTGTTTGCTTTTATAGCTCTCTTTCATGAATAGATGGTGTGAGACAGAAGTCCTATTTCCAAGGTTCATTTTACTGAGTGGCCTATAGTCAGACTTTCCAAGAAGAAAAATGGAAAATCATGGTCCAAGCAGCATTACTGTCCATTAAGGGACCAAAGAGAATCCTGGACCTCATCCACTCAACAGCTTAGACTATTATTTATGAGTAGCAAAATGATTGTTTTAGGGTCTCAGGAGCATTATTTTGGGCTGGATTTGTGGCATTAAGTCCCAGCTAATCATAATGATCTAATTTTACATTCCCATCACTTTCACTTACGGATTATCACCATTGCATTATTTTTTTAATTTTTAGAATTATTTTATTTTTGAGAGAGAGAGAGAGAGAGAGAGAGAGAGAGAGAGAGAGAGAGAGAGAACAGAGGTGGGGGAGGGGCAGAGAGAGAGGGAGACACAGAATCCCAAGTAGGCTCCAGGCTCCAAGCCGTCAGTGCAGAGCCCGACGCAGGGCTCAAACTGTGAGATCATGACCTGAGCTGAAGTCAGACAAATGCTTAACCGACTGAGCCACCCAGTTGCCCCAGCCATTGCATTATTAAAATAAGAAAAAAAGAATGCTTGAGGAATCTTGCCTATCTAGAAAGAAAGTACAATGTGTGAGAAATTAGAATTAGTTCTAATGCTTGTACTACTTCATAACAAAAGGGTTCTAGTCATTTCATGTTATTGTCTTGTTTATCTTTCCAAAGTCCCAATGAAGGAAAGAGGATATACAAACCACTGGCTCTTCTTTACAGTGGAGTTGATGACAGAAAGGGAAAGGAGTGTTGGACCAAGAAAAACATGGTTTACTCATGCAATGCAATAATTTACAGCAGTTAAAAGAATTAGATCCATATGTATCAATATAGACAGGTTTTCAAACAATCTTGGGTGAAAAAGTGGAATGGTGAATGGTAAACCCAGTAGGATTCATCCTTTCTATTATGCTTTCATTGCCTTTCTAAGGAAAAGTCTGGATTCCTTATTCTTAATTTGGTAAATTTTGATCACTGAAAGCCATCCAGAAGGAATTTCAATTCTCTAAATTTAACAGAGCTAATAAAAAAATTGATGTCTTAAATGTTTTTATCATGTAGAATTGTCTTTCCATACTGGGCTTTTGTAACAATGAATGGAGTTTAGTCTGGTTGTAATATCTAACAATTTGGAAAATAGCTCTACATAGAGTCTACTGTATTCTACATGGGATGATCCAAAGAGCGACCCGTCTCCATTGAGAATGAAAGATAAATATTTGTGGTTATAATAGTGTCATGACACTCAGATAAAAGGCAAGATTTAGGTCTACCACTTGGCTCATGCTCCCTCCTAAGCAAACCATGAAATTTCAGTAACCTAATAAAATTATTGGGGAGAGAAAGAAGCATGGTCTCTCCACAGTTTCTCTGACTACTAGAAATACTGACCCAATAAAGAAACACTTTAGTAGTTTCAACGTCTTTTAGGATTTCAAAATTCCTCCCTTTGCTACTTTATGGCATTTCCAATGAACAGGGAGATAGGTAAAATACAGTATTTCTTGGGAGATGACCTAAGTCAAATCTCTTTATCTGCTGGCACCTTTATACATATGCTACACATCAAATGTTTTGTCACCCCTTAGAGGAAAGGTCTTGGTAGATGGAAAGCATGATAATAATTGCTTTCTGTTGTAGCAAGAGAAATCGAGAAATCTATCCCAATTACAATTGCACCAAGAATCATAAAATACCTAGGAATAAACCTAACGAAAGACGTAAAAGATCTGTATGCTGAAAACTATAGAAAACGTATGAAGGAAACTGAAGAAGATACAAAGAAATGGAAAAACACTCCGTGCTCATGGATTGGAAGAATAAATATTGTTTAAATGTCAATACTACCCAAAGCAATCTACACGTTCAATACAATCCCAATCAAAATTGCACCGGCATTCTTAAAGATAGAGCAAACAATCCTAAAATTTGTATGGAACCACAACAGACCCTGAATAGCCAAAGAAATCTTGAAAAAGAAAACCCAAGCAGGAGGCATCACAATGCCAGACTTTAGCCTCTACTACAAAGCTGTAATCATCAAGACAGTACGGTATTGGCACAAAAAACAGACACAGAGACCAATGGAATAGAATAGGGAACCCAGAATTGGATCTTTGACAAAGATGTACAACGTATCTTTGACAAAGCAGGAAAGAGTATCCAACGGAAAAAAGACAGTCTCTTTAACAAATGGTGCTGGGAGCACTGGACAGCAACATGAAGAAGAATGAAACTAGACCACTTTCTTATACCATACACAAAAATAAGCTCAAAATGGATAAAAGATCTAAATGTGAGACAAGAAACCATCAAAACCCTAGAGGAGAAAGCAGGCAACAACCTCTGTGACCTCAGCTACAGCAATTTCTTACTCAACATGTCTCCAAAGGCAAGGGAATTAAAAGCAAAAATGAACTATTGGGACCTCATCAAGATAAAAAGCTTCTGCACTGCAAAGGAAACAATCAACAAAACTAAAAGGCAACCGATGGAATGGGAAAAGATATTTGCAAATGACATATCAGACAAAGAGTTAGTATTCAAGATCTATAAAGAACTCACCAAATTGCACACCCGAAAAACAAATAATCCAGTAAAGAAATGGGCAGAAGACATGAATAGACACTTTTCCAAAGAAGACATCCAGACGGCCAACAGACAAAGGGTTAGTATTCAAGATCTATAAAGAACTCACCAAATTGCACACCTGAAAAACAAATAATCCAGTAAAGAAATGGGCAGAAGACATGAATAGACACTTTTCCAAAGAAGACATCCAGACGGCCAACAGACAACATGAAAACATGCTCAATGTCACTCATCATCAGGGAAAAACAAATCAAAACCACAAGGAGATACCACCTCACGCCAGAGTGGCTAAAATGAACAACTCAGGAAGCAACAGATGCTGGTGTCGACGTGGGGAAGGGAACCCTCTTGCACAGTTGGTGGGAATGCAAACTGGTGCAGCCTCTCTGGAAAACAGTGTGGAGGTTCCTCAAAAAATTAAAAATAGAACTACCCTTCGACCCAGCAATAGCACGACTAGGAATTTATCTAAAGGATACAGGAGAGCTGATTCATAGGGGCACATGTACACCAATGTTTATAGCAGCACTTTCAGCAATAGCCAAATTATGGAAAGAGCCTAAATGTCCATCAACTGATGAACGGATAAAGAAGATGTGGTTTATATATACAATGGAATACTACTTGCCAATGAGAAAGAATGAAATCCTGCCATTTGCAGCAATGTGGATGGAACTGGAGGGTATTATGCTAAGTGAAATAAGTCAGTCAGAGAAGGACAGATATCATATGTTTTCACTCATATGTGGAACTTGAGAAACTTAACAGAAGACTGTGGGGGAAGGGAAGGGGAAAAATAGTTATAAACAGAGAGAGAGGGAGGCAAACCACAAGAGACTCTTAAATACAGAGAAAAAACTGAGGGTTGATGGGGAGTTGGGGGAGAGGGGGAAATGGGTGATGGGCATTGAGGAGGGCACCTGTTGGGATGAGCACCAGGTGTTGTATGGAAGCAATGATTCATGGGAATCTACCCCCAAAATTAAGAGCACACTGTACACACTGTATGTTAGCCAATTTGACAAAAAAATTGTATTAAAAAATAAAAAAATAAAAAAAAATAACTGCTTTCTTATAGCAGTAGCTAGCTGTTTGGTTGCAAATTCAAAATATAATTTGTAAGAACACAGAAATAGGGTAAGAAAAACTGCAGCCGAACTGAAGAAAACTTCCCACTCTGCTTTCTCAAGGTTTACTCTAATTTAGTATCAATTTAACTAGTTAAATAACCAAAAACAAAAAAAAGATTATGCAATATTTAGTCTAAGATGATGCAACAACTAATGAGACTCATCAAATCTTTCTTTTAAGTTAAAAACAGACACCAAAACAAAAGTTCTGTCAACCTTATGGGTCATCAGAGTGAGGAACCAGGAGGACTAGACAAACTACTTTCCATTTTCCAGTTGATAGCGTTTCCAGCTGCTAAATAGCACAGGCTCCAAGATAGGTGAGTAGGGGATGGTTTTCTAAGAATGAAAAATTTCTTCCAACTTACGCCTTCATTAAATATTAAGGACTGCATATGTGGCTGCTGGAGTACAATGGTGAGAATCAAGTCAGCAGCCAGTGGCTTCCTTTGAGGCCAGTTTCCTGGGATTGGTTCCCTTGCACACAAGCTGAATGCAGGTGGATACAATCACTTTCCAAAACACTATATTTGGTGTTGTTATGGACTGGACCTATTGTCTCAGTTTATAAAAGCAGCAAAGATCTTCAGACCCCGACCAATCCATGGAAATCACCCTTTCATCTGGTTAAAGGTTAAGATCCATGAGGGATGAAAATAGTTACCACTCTTCTGCTAGCCTATAAAACCAGGTTCTACATCTAGATACAACTCTCCAAGGCCTGAGACCTCAGTGATGGAAGGATGAAGAGATTTCGACCAATACTCCCATTGAAATGAAGGGGGGCACATTTCTCCCATGTGACAAAGTTCGGGGGTATTGACTCCCATTCCATGCTAATGGAGAGACACCGTGCTGACCTAAGAGAAGTAACTAAATAAGGATTACTTTTATCTGCCACTCATTTTAATATATCTTTTTTAACAGCAATTGGACAAATTAAGGGCACTTCTACATTTCTCTAGGTAATACAGGATCCTTTATCTAGGTCATCCAAAATTTGGGGGAATCTAGAAGGCTAAAGACTGGCCCCAAAGTTTTCACACACAGACTGTAACAAATGACAAAAGTTAGGAAAATTTCATAATCCTTGCATTCGACTAGACACTGACCACTAGGAAAAGATAGATTAAAAAAAAAAATCACCCTGGCTCTGCGCTGATTGCAGAAAGTAGATACTGCTGGCTTAGTGTCTTCCATTCTGCATAAGTGTGTTGTGTTCTTCCCCTGATCACATTTCGACCTTGTTCTTTGGGTTTGACAGGTAGGAAGAGTTTTTAGATCTTTTAAAATCTTGTTTTCATCTCTAGAGGCATTTCATTCCATTTATGACTTAAATGAGGAAGAACACTTCTACATGCTCCTTTCCTTTTTTTGGACAAATTCAATCTTTATTTACTGAACACCCACTGCATGCTAGGTGGTGGGGATTCTAATATGAGCACAATAGAGTTCTGTTTCTTTTATTAGCTAAGTAACTTGTCAAGTATTTAAAATTTTCTCCAATACTTAAAAAGCGACACAAAGGAAGCAATGAAAATTACATTATTAGTAACAGAAAGGACCTCGTTCCCACAAAGGTATGTCTAAGGAAAGCCCTTCCTCTCTGTGGAGTGGGTTATACTATCTGAATACCCCTTCTTTCGATCCTCTCTCTCTACTTATTCTATTACTCCAGCCCAAGCCACCAGAATCCCACACTGAATTCTTTTTTTTTTAAAGTTTATTTATTTATTTTGAGAGACAGAGTGAGCGAGCACGTGCACACAAGTAGGGGAGGCGCAGAGAAAGCAAGGGGAAGAGAGAGAATCCCAAGTCGGCTCTACGCTGTCAGTGCAGAGCCCAATACAGAGCTCGAACTCAAAAACTGCAAGAGCATTAACCCTGAGCCACAACCCAGAGTCGGCCACTTAATCAACTGAGCCATCCAGGCACGCTGCGACACTGAATTCTTAACTTGTCCTCATTGACGTCTTCCTCTGATCAAACAGAAGTAGTCTGAGTCCATTTGCAAAATGGGAGATAATAATAGTGCTTTCCTCAAGAGTTTTTAAAATGAGAACTGAACGGGACTATGCTTAATATCAGGCTTGGAGTATTAAATAAATGCTAGCCAATACTATTCTTAATATTCTTAATAATAAATCATAAATATCATAAGAGCTTGGGAAGTCCCGTACAGGAAGTGGGACTTGATGGCAGTTTTGAGGGTGTGCGTTAACTTGGCTAGAGAAAGGGAAATAGAGCTGGGACCCCCAGGCTCAAGCTGAAGCTCCTATTTCTTCAATGTGAGCAAGAGCCTAGGCAGGGCTGGAGGGGATGAGTGGCAGGTGTGTGTGTGGGGGGGTGCTGTTTGTGTGTTGGGAGGGGTGTTGTAGGGGTCAGGAAGATGACAATGGGGCTCACTAGACTGGGGGAAAAATCTCTTGTGGGAGCAGCGAGCTTGGACTACTAGAAGAGAGACCAGGAATACAACCTCTCAAAGAGTGACTAAAATAAGCCACTCATGCAAATAATCCCCAAGAATGCAGCATTCTTTTTATGAACTTCTGATTCCCAAGGGCGAAGGGGAGTAGGGAAGGAATGCTTGCTCCTGGTGTCAGTAAATAGAATCTTCTGGTGAGGAAGTACTTTGCACATATTTGCAAGAGAAGTTCAAAGATCTCCAAAGTGGGAAAGACTAAGCACCAGGGATCTCGGTGTATCTGCCTAGAAATACTGGGCTTCAATTTATGGCCAATTTGAATTTTTGCAACTCTCGAAAACATCATCATTCCTGAGGGAATTCAGGCTCTGTTGAAAAGCTTTTCTGTTCCATAGGTTCGTACTAGGCTAACAATACAGAGTTTCTGAGACCATTTAGGATTTAAAACACAAACTCAGCTTTTGCATGTTTTTAAAACATCCCTATAACTATGGGTTGTTTAAAAATAGCTATACCCCAAAGAGTTTATTTCCAACATCTGACATGATTGCATTTTGCAGCCATTTGTTATATAAATAATGGTAGCAGAGGAAAAATATGAAAAAACATTGCCCTTTCTCAAAGCCTGATGGATTTAATGCTTTTGTTAACTCTGGATTCCAAATCTGGGGGTTGTTTGTCTGTTTGTGGTATGTAAAATAAAATAGTCTATGCCTGCCTCAGCTTTTCTTCTGATGTAGCAGCAATTTGCAAAGGAGCTATTGTTTCTCTAAAGCTTCCCTGACTTTTCTTCACTGACAAATGCACATCGTGTGGAGAGGGGTTTCAATGTGGTGGCTACTGAGGTGATGTTGTGAACATTTTCAGAGGAAAGGGAAGAGCTTTTTGAGATGATGACTCAAGCAGTGTTTGAAACGGCTGATAAGTCAAGGCTTGATAGTATGTAAGGCATTTGCTGAGGTTCGTATTTGTTCATCACTCAGCTGTGATTCAGGATTACCTGAATAGAGAGTACGGTGTGTGTCTGTGTGTGTCTGTGCATGCATGTGTGTGTGTGTGTGTGTGTGTGTGTGTGCGTGTGTGTGTGTGTGTGTATGGGTGAGAGAGAGAGAGAGGGAGGGAGAGAGGTAGGGAGAGAGGGAGGGAGGGAGGGGAGAGGGGGAGAGAGGGAGAGAGGGAGAGGGGGAGAGGGGGAGAGGGACAGGAGGTAAGGCAAATTATTGTACTTGGAGTGGTGAGTGAGAGGAAAGCAAGGGACAGACTGTTTTGCCCCAACTCTGTTTTTCTTCTGGAACATTATCTTCCCCTTCTCCATTTTACTATCCTTCCTCTCTCCTCTCCCTTGTCCCCCATCATATAGTGAATGTTTACTGTATGCTCTCTTCCTAATTTCTTCATCTCTAATGGTCATATTTTAAGAAGTCGTCCTTCTAATGGCTGCTACCTCGTCTAAAGCAATCCCACTCTGTCATTCTTCACTAGTATAAGTAGAAAAGCCATAGTGAGGGGAAAGAAAAGGATTTTGGTCTTCAGTGAATGAAACTTATGGGGAGGAAAGACTTGGGTTATGGAATGTCTTTTGAAACAATGGCTGATTTGTAAGGGTCTCATTTGGAAAAGTAGGATGTATCCCATACTGTTAAGCAAGAAGACCCACAGAAAGCCAACTGGCACCAAAACAGTCTTGAAAGTGAAGGGCAAAGGAAGTAAGCCTTCTGACCCAACTCATGCGAGATGCCTAAAATTAACACATAGAAGAGATGGAACAACAGCCTGGGGAATTGCTTACCACCCATATCACTGATCCAAGCGTAATAGACTTTGCATCATGAGAAGCACACTGCCCCACCCCTTTTACACTCTTAGCAAATACTCTTAGGTTTTAAATGTATTAAAGACCTAACTTGGGGCGCCTGGGTGGCTCAGTCAGTTAAGTGTCTGACTTCAGCTCAGGTCATGATCTTGCAGTCTGTGAGTTTGAGACCCATGTTGGGCTCTGTGCTGACAGCTTGGAGCCTGAAGCCTGCTTCAGATTCTGTGTCTCCCTCTCTCTCTGCACCTCCTCTGCTCTCTCTCCCTTTCAAAAATAAACATTAAAAAAAAAAAAAAACCTGACGTGAGTTCAAGGTCAACCTCTGAAATCCATAAGGAAAAGGAATGTGGCCATCTCATTTAATTAAATATGAATTTACTTACTCCATTTTCATTTTCTCAGGCTCCTTCGTAAGCTCAAATTTTATACAAAGAGGTAGATACCTCTCACACCACAGAGGGATTTTGAAAGTGATAGCCCTGTATAATATCTACTGGGACTTTTCCCAATTTTTCTTGGTTCTCAGAACGTCATGAGATTTATTTCCAACCCAGTTCTATTTGTTCTCAGCTAACTCTAGTCAGTTGAGACCATCCCCCAACATGCCTATTTTGCCAGACTCCGCTGAAAACCAAATTAAACCCTTGCATGGTGAACTGCTCTTCTGAAACTCGTTTCTTTTTCCTTCAGAAAAATGAGAAAAATTACACTTGTGCCGTGTCAACACGGCCTTGAGCCAGGCTCAGGATCCTCTGTGCCTCGGCCAACAAGCTGATGAGACTGCCTACCTTATCTGAGTCAGTCTCCTCCTACATAGCTTCTGGAATTGGGCTTTGGTAGTAGCAAATAGAGGAAGCGAAACCTTAATCACAGACAGATATGTTTCTCACTCTATGTTAACTCACTCTAAGGTCCCTTGCTCTTTCTTTTCAGGCTGCCTCAAAGGAGAAAAAAAAAAAATTGAGACACAAAACACAAACAAACAAATACAGAAGCCAAAGGCCCACATCAAGACTATTATTCATTACCCCAAACAAAGAAACCAATCAGCCCACTTCCCAGGCTCTATTCAGCTGGTTGCTCCTCTCCCCCCAAATGCAGCCAAAACTCACCTCCCTCCCAGTCTCTCTCATTCCCACCATTATTATTTTCAGCCATTTTTTTTTCCTCCAAGAAAAGAGCATTATAAAAGTGAGAAGATAAAGGTAATCTAAGTACCATCTTTCTCAGAACACTCTTTCATCTTTTTCTTCTTTCTCTGGATCCTGAAAATGGAATCACTCTTCAAAGGGCTCAAAGGGGTACCCCTCGCCATCAGTGACCACCGTGGTTAATTTTAGAGCACGTGCTCCATAGTCACTGCATAGGAAGTCAGAGGCTTTACGTCATTCAAGCCCTTCTCAATGCTAATACAATACTACCAAAACACTCAGCCAAAACATGGCACTGTGACTCTGGGGCATTCTCAGGGGAAAGGCATTACCTTTGTCACAGTTTGTGAATTTGAATTATGTAGGGTTGGTTTGGAAGCAGAGTAGCATCAGGGAATCCAGTCCCTTTCTTCCTACAAGTACACAGCCGCTGGAGAGCCCAAGTACACAGAGGAGAGGCCAGAGCGCATGCACATCACCCAGCCTTCCTGGGATGCATGTCTGGTCCTGACCACGTAATCATAGACACTCGTGGATAGGGGACAGAAAATCATTCAGATACATTTAAAATGGACTTTAAATAAAAGGCATCCCTTATTTTAGTGAATCTTTTCCTTTCTAAAAAAATTTTTTTTAATGTTTATTTTTGAGAGAGAGACAGAGTGTGAGTGGGTGAGGGGCAGAGAGAGAGGGAGATAGAGAATCTGAAGCAGGCTCCGGGCTCTGAGCTGTCAGCACAGAGCCCAATGTGGGGCTCGAACCCACGAACTGTGAGATCATGACCCAAGCTGAAGTCGGATGCTTAACCAACTGAGCCATCCAGGTGCCCCTAGCGAATTTTTTCCTAAATCATGACCTTAAAAAATTAACCTAGAGTTATTTTCCTCTTCCAAACTGGAATATCACTCTCCTTCCTAGTCCGGACCACCAACCAGGTTTCTGCCACCAGAAGTGGGGAAAGTACTAGATATCCTGTGAGGAAGCCTGCCCTGTTCTTCCAATTTCCAAACCAAAGACACTTGCAGATGAAGACACATTTTTTTTTCCCCCATGGTCTAAGCTGCAAACTTAAAAAACTTGGCAGTTTCTTCATTCTAGACCGTGATCTCCATGATGTGAAGGTTTGCAAGGTTTTGTTTTCAAATAGATGTTACAGGTAATTCCATGGGCATCCTATCTCAATCCTGTGAATTAATAGTCTTCCCTTCCTAAGTATGACCATGGTGTTCAGGTAACCTTGGGACACACACAAGGAGGAGTCCCAGTAAATGCCCATTTGATACATGGGTAGGGGGGCAGGGAGGAATGCACTTTGTGAACTGACGATTAAAAAGCAGAGAGCTTTTCATCTGCTGTCCTTCTCACTGCTCCTCATTTTACTTTTATTTAGGACTATCGTAATGTTCACATCCCTATTTCAGGGGCTCGATTTACTGTAATTTATAGCAATGGTAATCCATATTCTAACTTAGCTTTACTTCAGCAATTCCTTTTCCCTCATACCTTTAGCTTCAATACTATAAATGCCCAGATGCTCTCTCCCTAGAAACAACCCCTTCATATTTTTCCACTTCAACTGTATACATCTCACAAACTCTGCACTTACTGAATACAAAACTGCCTCCCTCAGTTGGTGAAGGTGACACACCCACTATCTGAGCACATGTCTTGCTCAGTTGCTTCACTGTACACTTACTCAACAAAAAAGTCTCAAGCTTTTTATGCCTCTGAAATCTTGACAATAAGGCCAAAAGGGCTTCCATTAAGCAACATGAGGAAACAAGAACAGTGTGGGTCCTGCTGTGATAGGGCATTTTGGGGACAGGGTAATGGCAGTGTGCCACCAATGCCCATGCTGAAAGGCTATGCTCCAGAAAAATCCTGGCTTTTCTAGTTCCTCTCCTAAGCTCCTCCTAAGAGCCCACTCACACAAGGGAATCAGAATGGCAGTTTTGTTTGCCTTTCCCAGGCTTGATAATAACGTAACAGTAGACAAATACTTCATCATTGTAAAAAGTCTGCCTTGAGGGGCGCCTGGGTGGCTCAGTCGGTTAAGCATCCGACTTCGGATCAGGTCATGATCTCACGGTTTGTGGGTTCCAGCCCCGCGTCGACAGCTGACAGCTCAGAGCCTGGAGCCTGCTTCGGATTCTGTGTCCCTATCTCTCTGCCCCTCCCCCACTCTCACTTTGTCTCACTCTGTCTCTTTACAGACTTAAATGTCTATTTACATTTATGTAGAGAGTCAGCCTTGAGACTTATTTCTCTATAAGCAGAGAGAAGTTCTTCCAGGCAAGCTTGGGTCTGAGACACAAATACATGGTTGACCAGGGTACCCGGGGATGGCTATGGGACTATAGGGAATGATGTGATATGAACACCAACCAACTCCTGGAACCACTTTCAGTGCTACACTGGCTAGTCTGTCAGCCCATGATCATTTCTGATCTCCAGTCTCCATTCTCCTCACGTATGGTTTGGCTTTTGTGGCCACTTGATACTCAGACTCTTCAATTCCTTACAAGAGTTAACATCAGCTCCTTGGAACTTTCTCACCTTAGCTTGAGTGCTGTACTCTCAGAGCTTCTCCTGTTTCTTCAGATTTTTTTTTCCCCCCATCCTGTCTCCATGGTATACTCCCAGCCCACCTCAATTCTCCCTATCACTTGCTTCTTCCTGTGCTCGCTCTCCATTTCGCTTCTTTTTACGGTTTCACCACTCGCTGCCTTGTGGCTGTTTCCCAGCTGTGAGCACCAGACTCCAGTCTCCATCCCCTGCTGGACACATTCAGGAATACTCCCTGTATGTTCCAGGGTGAAGTCAAGCTCTTCAGCACACGTTCATCACCTCTTGTCTCGGCGCTCTATTCTTCCTGTCACTTAAGCTGTGAGTCTCACCTGTCATCCTAGACCTCCACTCTCCCACTTCCAATTACTCTTATTCCCCCCACCTCTAAGCAGTTAGAGTGTGCTCATCATGTGCAGGGTCCTGGGGATACAGCAGGAAACACAACTGAAGTGGTCTCTGCCTTCATGGAGCTTACATTCTCTCAGCTGCCTAAATCCTGGAGGCCTGGCCTATGTAACGTCATCCCTATTTAACTTCTCCTATTTTTTCCCATATGATGCTCCCTAGTGCAGATCCTCATCACTTTTCCCTTCTGTTACTGCGTGGCTTCTTACGTGATCACCTCTAGTCACTGTCCCCCTTCCTCCAGTTCACTGCATACATTGTAGCCAGTATCACTTTTTTACTCCACAGCTCGTATCACATCGCTTTCCTGTGCATATCCTCAACCCCAGGTGGAATGGAGCTTCCAGGTGGCATTTACGGGTAGAGAGAACTTAGGTAGATGGAAGGGTCCTGATAAATCCTGCTACAGTGTATCATTTTTAAATTTTTAGCTTTTAGGAGTGCATCTGTAAGACTACAAACCATGTCTGCCAATGGATTCAATCTTCACTGCCTCTTTACATCTACTTCCTCTCTATCTTCCTCACATTCTCCTTGAAGTGATTCTGCAGGTGACTGTGCCAGGAACATCTCCTAGTTCTATTGGTGGCCTCTTGCCCCTACCTCCCCCTGTTACCTTTCTGTGGGTCTAGTACTGACTGGTCAGAAATCTGACCTATGTAAGACAGGTGCACCTAGATCAAAGTGGTCAGGGGCATGGTTAGCATGGCCTGGCCTCCTGATCTCTCCTGAGCAGACATTCTGTTTATAATATTGCACCAACAATGGATATATTCACTATAATTTTTATATGCTCCATGGTGTCAACTCAGTTTCCTTGGAATAGTCTTCATATTCCCTACATCAATATTTAGCTCAGAGCCTACCTTCTTTCCCTCACCTCTGAGCTATATGGCAGTTTTTATGCATATCCTTGAAAGAACCCCCCTCTGTTCATTAATTCAAAAATATTCACAGCATGACATGCCTACAGGTACTATAAGCCATGAGTAGAACAGAATCCCTGATCTCAAGAAATACACTTCTTATGGAAGCAGAGAGAAAACAATGAACACATGATATTTCAAATGGAGATAAGTGCTACAAAGCTATATAAAGCAGAGAAATGAGAAGAGACTATATAATAGAGTCTGAGGAGGTGTTATCAGGATGTTCTCTCTGTTCTCTGAGGAAGGGCCAGAATGAAGTAAGGAGCAGGCCATATAGATATCTGGGGAAAGCACATTCTGACCAAAGGAAGAACCTGTACACTTTCCACAGCAGAAGTATGCTGGCCAGTCTCAAAGATCAGCAGGAAGACTAAGGTGCCAGGACTAAGAGAACAAGGCGAGGAGTGATAAAAATTGAGGACAGTGAGGTGGAGGGAGTCAGATCACACAGAGCGTTGTAGGTTCAATAAAGACTTTGAATTCCATGATGATTGAAATAGAAAGTCTCCGGAGAGTTTTCAGAAAATGAATGACTTAACCTTACACTAACTTTAAATGGAAACTGGGGAGTCATCAGAATATAGATGGTTATTTAAAGCCTTGATGACACCACACCTGGTAAGTGAGCAGAGCTAGAGAGAGAGAGAGAGAGAGAGAGAGAGAGAGAGAGAGAGAGAGAAATCCATGGGCTGAGTCCTGAGGTGCCCCCCTCCTCCCACCAAAGTGTAGAGATCAGGAAGTTGAGGAACCAGTGAAGAAGACTTTAGGGAGTATTCATGAAGTAGAAAGGGGAAAAAAGAGAATGCTGGCCTACAGCAAAGAGAAGGAATTTTCTAAAGGATAGGTTAATCAACTCCATCAAAGACTGTTGAAAGGTGGGGTGAGATTTGTGTCAGAGCTATCAGGTCCTTGAGGCGAGAATTCACATCTGATTTGTCATTCTTTCTCAGGGCCTCCCACACAGCAGATAATGCTGAAGAAATGCCTAACAATGAATGGTTGTGACTGGACACAGAGAACAGGGTGTGCTCCACCAGCAGACGCCTGTCCTGAGGCAAAATGGGGAAAAGATGACCACTTCTACAGATGTCACACTGAAAGGATCACTGAATGCTCTTGCCTTATTTATGTGGCTCCACCCAGAGACACTCCCAGTCTGAAGAATTTCAAAGGTCCTAGGAGATAGAGGTAGGGGGCTGGGAAAGGGATGAATGCAAGAGGAAAAGTGGTGAGGAAAGAAAAAAAAGACCAGGATGGTAGGAAAGATGCTGGGCAAAGATAGTGATGCCTGAACAAGGAAGATTCTGGAGGGCATGTTATAAGAAACCAAAAACGTGAGGGGAGAGGGGGAAGCAGAGAGAAAACAGAAAGCTACAGAAGAAGGCAGAGAAAACGGAGGTAAGAGGGAAAAGAAAATTGAAAGCAGAAGGAGACAGAGGAAAAAAAAAAAAGTGAGGAGGTGATACCAATGTCTGGAGAAAGAACAAAGGAAATGCAATGCGTGGGCTTAGGCTGAGACTGGCCTGGGTACTGGGGGACCGGTGTCTGATCTCTATGTGCCTCAAGGAAAGATAAATGGTAAATTCAGGGGAGCCCTCCACAAAGCCTGTGGGTATTTTGAATCCAAGAAGAAACATACTGGCCAGGGTGAAATGCTCAAGTAAACACAAACTACAACAGCCCTGTGGTGACGAGTGACCTGACTGCGAGTCTGACAAGGCCATGGGCGGCCCAGCAGCCCAGGAGGCTCCAGACTGTTCCTGGCATCCAGTCTGTGTGTACAACACAAATGGCCATTTCAAGGGGAGAAGAAAAAAAAACAAAACAAAACTGTGTTCAACTGGGTGACCTCTCTTGTCAGCATTTGGCTAATTAAGGAAAGATATTACCTACAGATCTCTAGGTCTTGGTCCTATTTCCTGCTCGTTAAAAAAAATGGTTTAATGAGAAGAAAAAAAATCAAGGAACCAGAATAGAAATTATTTTTTTCCCCCAAATGCGCTGACTGGCAGTGGTTGCTTTGCCAAAAATGCTTGAACAATAGGATTTTGACACGAAGACTGAAATCTAAACAGCATGAAGAAATCTCGAAAGCTGAGCAGTCCCCATTATCTCATGCTTGCACGACTACAGTCCAAAAGATGAGTGAGGATTCTCCGTTTGTGCAAGCGGGGTGGCGGGCCAAGGCCCTGACAGAGCCACTAATTGCCCATCTGCTTGTTTACACAGACCAGGGATGGTGGCCGGACAAACAGCTCATTTCCCTTGAAAGTGGACCAAACTGGGGGGGAGCCTGTCATATGTGACAGAGGACGAGCAGGCAGAATTCTCATGGAAACACGATTCCAGATCAAAGCTGGCAGCCAGCAAGCTGAACAAAGACTGGTTCGAGTAGCTGGCTTTCCCTAGGTAGGGTCAGGCCCACCACTTTCTGCATCCTATCCACTCACACCACCACTCCCTGTGGTCAGGCAATTTTGACATATTCAGATACAAGGATCGGCCAGAGAGTGTCACCACCAAGCTAACTTCCAAGGCTTCTACAGGTAAGAGGACTCTGTTCCAGTGAATTTCTTCACCCTTTTAGACTTCCCTTGACACTTGACATGTGCTATGCTGTATACCTGCTTACTGTTGTAGAGTCCTTCTTGTCGCCTGAACTAGACTATGAGCTACTTGAGGACAAAAACCCGAAGCCCCTGGATCCCACAGCAGGACACTTTCCTAGTGAAGACCCATTAGCCAGAAAATGCCTATGGTTGTTAATGATGATTAGCAACTTCTGACATTGTTTTTGCTTGTTTGCTTATATCAGAAGGTTGGTTTTCTTGAGACAAGAGATCCAGACCTCTTGGTTACCCCATCATTGGCTGACTGTAGAAACCAGCAATGCCTGGCACGTATCAGACTCCTGGAAATAAGACTGAGAAGATTGTCTTAAGGAACTATTTCTCCTCAAAATGAGAATGGGTTTAAAAAAAAAATCTATCTCTGTACTGCCCTTAGTGATTGTCAATGTGTAGCAATATGGCCATGAAGTAGAAATTATCCAGAATTTACTATAGGTACACCAAAGATTGTATACGTAAAGGGAGGAAGATCGACAATAATAAGTCAGGCAAACAAATTTCAGATTTGGTGCTTTGAGCATTCAGAGTGCCACATATTAGAAATGTAATAAACTAGTGTTGAATAAACCTGAAAAGGGACCAGCTCTCTCAAGGAGGGGTACTGTGGCCCTGGGATCCCCACTGACAGGTCAGTGACAGTCCGAGGTCTGTGGGTCCCACCCCAGTGCACCATTCATCCTTCACCTCAGCTTTCTGCTTATCACTGCTGTGTCCCAGCCCTTGGTGAGTGAGCATCTAGAGTTGCTGTGTCAGTGGCAGGGCACAGAAAAGCCAGAAGGAGAAGAGGTTTCTTTTTTATGGCAAGAGCTGAGGACAGGTCACCTCTAAGATTACCGTACCCTCAAGAGAAGCTGTGATGCTATCTGAATATCTAGTTGGTGATAGCAGTATTTTCCCCAAATCAGTAGTAGAAGAACGGGAACATTTGCTATCAGCACCTTAAAAACACTCCTAAGGAGCTAACAGCACGGTTTAAAATGTTACTAGGGAGTTAATCTCTGCAGATAATTGCATGCAAGTGACTAAAACCATTTTTTGCTTGAAATGTAGAATAGGTACATGAAAGGCATCCTCGATGACGTGGGATTCCACATGCAGGCAAGTTACAGGGATCCCAGAAGCTTGGCTATGTCATCAAGCACCACAGCAAAGATGGCCGCCTGAGGAAGAGGCGGTCCTGTGGGCAGTGGAGCAATGTTTTGGGATGATGAGGAGAGCCACCCAAGAGGGAGGCAGAATGTGTGAGAATTGGGCACAAACACAGGAGGAAGCTGTGTCAGGGATGTGCATGTCCCATGCAGAGCAATGAGTGGACTGAAATTCTGGACAACTGGAGTCCCAGAAATAAGTATGAATGCATACAACTGGTTAATTCTGAAATATGAGAAACAGTTGTTTAAAGAAGAAAAGAAGACTTCCTCACTCCACCCTCCCACTCTTTGGAAGATACACACAGACAAGAGTGTCACACAGTACAAAAGGTTTGTATTACACTGAAACTGTTGCTCAAAGAGGGACTTACACATAGGAACAAAATTTAAAAACAAACAAACCACAACATTTATCACAGTTTATCCAGCCAGTGGTTTTTCTTTATCCCTTTGGCTATTACTTTAGATATTTTTGCTTGGAATTTTTTTTTCCTTTTTCCTGACAGCTCATTGATCTTGGTTGAGCTTGGATTATCACTGTTTGCGAGAAACAATTTAGGCTACTTTTCTAGCTTGTTCCTCCTTAGTTGCTTCTTGGATGTTGTCCATTTAACATTTTTGAGAAATCTGTCTCTGTCTGTCTGTCTCTCTCTCTAAATATAGACACATATACGGTATTTTAATCTCAAAGTACATGTAGTGTGCCCCTGGAGCACTGGAGGAGAGGTTACATAAATCCAAGGAAACAATGCCATTATTTTAAATTAAGGTAGGTAGAGTTTCAGATTGATCCACCTGGAAGATGTAATAAAAACTTAAGAGCTTTAATTTAAATTCCAAATTCTGGCTTCTTACCTATATTTTCACAAACAGAACTGGTAGATAAACTAGCAATTGAAAGAACTATTATTTTCAGTGTGATTCACTTTTTTTTTTTTTTTAATGTTTATTCATCTTTGAGAGAGAATGAGACAGAGTACAAGCAGGGGAAGGACACAGAGCGAGGGAGACACAGAATCTGAAGCAGGCTTCAGGCTCCGAGCTGTCAGCACAGAGTCCAACGCGTGGGGTTCAAACTCACAAACTGAGAGATCATGACCTGAGCTGGAGTTGGATGCTTAACCAACTGAGCCACCCAGGCGCCCCTATTCTCAGTGTGATTTATAAGTGACTCTTAAATCTATACATTCCATCAGCCACTCCCTCAGCTCCAGCTCTATCAGAAAGCATTTTAAAGCCTATCTATGCATAGTGCAGTATTTTCTCTGTTATTCAGTAGGTCATATAGATAAGACTGTCAGCTACAACAACCTTGACAAGCACAACAAGAACTCATACAAGTACAAAGGACATATCCTCATCTCACTTGACCATATTGTCTGCTGTAGCTAAGAAGATTCTTCATGAATCTCTAAAACATTCTTTACCCTCCTGGGACCAAACTCAACTCTATGGATTCATATAAGATTATAATAAGCCAGCAAATGCTTTTCTGGCAGGAGAGTACCACTCAATCTTCAGCTGTGTCAGAGCGAGCATCACTAACCTGGTCACTGAGGGACCAGAAAGCAAATCCTGATCCATTAGAAAGGCAGGCAGAATTTACCACTGGGCTTCAGAGTGAACAAGAGGGCAAGAGTACGGGAAAGGAGACACCCACATTCCCAACTGTGTCCATTTTCTGATAAGTTATTTCTTTGAGAGGTATAAAAATAGTTAAATCTACACCTTAAAGTGAGCATTTATACTGACAATAAGAATATGGCAGCTCAAACATTCTCTTCTTTCTTATGCTTGTGTTGGAAAAGCAAGTGACTTTTGGGCTTTATGGTTTTTCAATGCACTGAACCATATTTAAAATAGGATGATGATAAGGTTGCAGGAAAGTGCCCAGGAGAGTAGGTTCAATGCCATTTGTCCCCGGGAGAAGGAAGGAGGAGAGTCTTCAACATGTCAAATGCACAAAATGTTGAGTTCTCAGAGGATTGATTTGTTAGGGCTCCAACTCCAAGGAGAAAAATATCAAAAAAAGTGGAATAGACATTGTAGCAAATGGGGCTTTATATTGACTTCCAGGAAATACATCCTGGTTGATGGTGATGGTTTTCATGTGCTAAAATAGGCATGTAACATGTGAGTCATATGTTAAGGTGGGTTTGTGAGGCTACTGTCTATGAGGCTGTTTACTTCTTCCCATGTAGTAACACAGAAATTAAGGAGGTTTCTTTAGAGGGATATTGAGGAGAATGACAAAACCTCATTCCCTGGAAACCTCATCTATCTTGAACAAGTCATGAGGACCAGAGCAAACACATCTATATTTTGCTATTTATCTTACCTCTAAAGAAGACAATGATGCCTTTTCTTAGGGCAAGTGCTAATGGTCAGCTTTGCAAATCCTGATAGACTAAGTCAAATAAAAGCCAGGATCTACTAGTTGAGAGTCTAGACATCAAGGACATGAAACTGAGGAACAATCAATTAAACATAATGGTAGCTTGGCCTCCATTAAACATAATGGCCTCCAGGATGGCCACCATCACTTTTTTCCTTCCTTGTATACAGCACTGTTCTCCACTAGCATGTGGAGTCTATTGGTCTATTTCCTTGCAACTGGGCCAGCTTGTAACTTCTTCGACCTAAAGTGACACGATGTCTTATCCCTAGACTTTAAGAGGATTGGTAGTTTCTGCTTCCCTTTTCTTGCAACATTTTCCCTGGACAGAGCTAGCAATTCTGTAAGTAGTCTAACTACACTTAGGTCACCATGCTATGAGGAAGCCCAAGCCATGTGGAGGGGTTACGTGGATTCAGACATTACACAGGATCCAGCCAGTCTCCACCTGTGCCACCCACCCCAGCCCAGGATCCAGACACATGCATGAAGAAGTCATCTGCTGATTGCAAAGTCACCTTCTGGCTCCAACCTCATGTAAACCCAGAACAAGAACCACTCAGTTCAGTCTAGGCAACCCACAGAACTGTGGGAGATGGTAATAAATTGTCAATTTAAGCTACTAAGTGTTGAGGTGGTTGGTTATATAGCAAGAGATAACCAGAATATGCCCTATAGATTCCTAATGCCAACAGGCTATCATCTCCACTAGCAAATATAAATTCCAGAGGCAAGGTTGTGCTCATCTTGCTCATCCTTCTAACAATATCAAGTACCACAGTGTCTAGGACATAAGAAGGTCTTAATATTTAATGAACAGTTTGAACAGCTGTATCTGTGCTAGCGTGGTAAAAGCAGGACCCATGGTCCACAAAGTACCTTAGATGAAACTAAATCTGACTTTGCTTAAGAAATCAAAGTCACAGCAAAGCACAAAGGAACATAAGGAGAGGGTAAAGGGAAGGCAGAGAACAAGTATTTACGCATATGACTATGGTGGATATTGTACTAGATGGCTGATGCATGCTACCTGATTTGATTCTCACAGTAACCTTATATAGTACTGGTGTTATCACCTCTGTCTTTGAGCTGCGAGAACTCAGTCTTGTTTGGATGAAGTAAGTTTTCCTGAGGTCAGATAGTTAGGGAAGAGATTTGAATTCAGGTTTGTGTAATTCTAAAGCCAGCCCTCTCTTCACTAGTCTCCTGGGAGACTACAACAGAAACAATAAGAAAATAATTTGAAAGAGATGCAAAACCCATCCCTTGAATCTTATCCAGGACTATCTAGCTCCAGTAATTGCTGTCAACATGTTGGAACCCGTTTCCCCACATGAAGCTCAGACCAATTACAATTAATGCCACAGCCATGACTATAAACTGGGAACCAATGCCAGAGGAAGCTTAAGTTTAAGAAAGCAGATGATCACGCACATATATTATGTTAGCAATTAGGCTTAATCCTAGAATCGTGAAACCGAAGGGAAGATTTTAAGGGAAGAATAGTGCCTTCCTGGAAAGAATAGCAATTCAGATATTTTAGTGGATTCCTACATTACCTACTTGAATATATTACACTTCCCTACAATTATTATGACTATTCCACCTTTCATTTATTTCAGCAAGGAAATGGGATGGTGAGACAGCTCAGTAGGCAGATGGTTTGTTCCTTTCAATGAACAATTTGAATGTCAACAAGTTCGTAGATGCTAGGGGGAGAGGGGAAGTGGTAAATAACAAAGGTCCTGGTTGCAGACTCAGAAGTGGAGAAAGGATGTGCTATCAAGGATCGGCACTTCAAGAAGCTAAGCACTTAAGTTCTGCCAAATTTACGAAAGGATATGAACTGATACTGCGTATTTCCTACAGTGGATAAAAAAAACCTTCTCTATCCCTGTTGAAAACAATTATGATCTACTCAAATGCAAATTTTTCATTTTCAGAAGAAAAAATAGTAGAAATCAACCAAAAGTTGAATATAAAAACTGGTAGAGAAAAGTAGGTATATTTCTTCTCAATTCAAAAGATTAATAAAAGGATTAAAAAAATGATCACATTCTCTAGCCTCAGCTTGCAGCCTTTCAAAGTCTCATATGCTATAAAACAGAGTTGAATGTTCTGGTAATTAACAGTTATCAAAGATAAAATCATTTACGCTAGTGGTGTTTACTGTCATCTCCAATCACTTTTAGCCTCTGAGACGAGGCGCTTGGACTTTGTGGGTCTCAAGGATCATATGTTTGCAGTTTAACTCAGTGGCCACTAGGTGGTAATATTGTTGATTTGGGTAGCCATGACATGAGCTCCACAAGGCATGCCATCTTTAATGGAATTATGTAAATACTTTCCATTATTAAGATGTAACTACAGAAATTATAATTAGACTTAAAAATATTCTAATGGTGAAAGGATACAATCCTGTAGGAAACCACTGCTTTTGGCATACTTTTAGAGGAGATGGACAAGATGGTTTTCCTTCTAGTACTTAAGACTTTTCACTGGAATTATTACTTGCCATTTGAATTCAGAACTGCAGCTATTCACACCACTGAGAAAGTAACACTTTTGTGATGGACTTTCTGAGCTCCACTCTCGGAACCATCTGATAAGATTGAGATAAAATGATATCTTGTGATATCATACGATAAAATGAGAACTTAACAGTAGCAGCAGGTGCTGACAATATAGAGTGCCAGGCTCTGTGCTAAATGCTCCACACACATTATCTCATTCAGTTCTGGACTCCTACTAGTGCTGCCACAATTCTTTTACAGCAAAAGTGACTCAGCAGAAGAAGAAACAGACCTGTATTATTTGAAAGAATGAAGAGATCTTTCCAGAGTTGTACATTATCTGCAAAATCACATATTATATAATATGTATTCTGCAAAACAATTCCCAGAAGGCAGTATAGGTGTCAAGTTCTTCCAGCATAAAGAACACAATAACTGAGTGATTCGAAGAGAAGCCATGTGATGGCAACTGCAATCAATCACTGATTAAAACCTTGCCGATAGTTGTCAAGAATCCAAAGAGGAAGTGGTGGTGGTGCCAACAATTACATGAAGCAATTTATCATGAAAACAACTATTATGCAAGAATGCAGATCTCAATACTGACTCCAGAAAATACTTAACTACTTGTCACCACAATTCTTTCCAAAGCACAGATGACCCTTCTTGTCACTGCTAGGGAAGGTAGAAGGAGGGCTTCTATCCGGACTCCAGGAACAGGAGTCCCTGGGGGTTATGCTATGGCAGGCAAGTCAGCTACTCTCCTATTTTTCTCATTTTGATGCTGAGAGAAAACAGTAATTTCTAGTTACCCACAAGGGTCTTGGGACACAGATAAAATAGGTGCTCTTCTGGGTTATTAGGACAGCATAGTACCAACATTGAGACTGAGATCACACTGACCTTGAGTAAGTTACTGAAATCCTCACAGGTTCCTTATCTGGAAAGTTGTTAAAAACAAAATCAACTTCAAAGAGCTAGTGCAGAGATTAAATGAAGCGCTGTGCTTCAACCTTTGAAGTCAAGAAGCATCCTTCCAACTCCCTTGAGGGAGTTGGAAGACTTGAGGGAAATTTTCAACCAACTGGTGTTTCTCACAGAAGGCAGGGGCGGGATAATAATTATGCTCTAAAAATAACGTATTTATTGATGCTCTATAGTCATATGATGTTGTCTTATTTAATCTTCATAATGATACTATACAGCAGACACTACTATTCCCATTTTACAGATAAGAAGAAAAAGACTCAGAGAAAATTACAAACCTGTCCAACATCACACAGGAAAGTTAAGTGGTAAAGTTAGGGTTCAGACACAGGTCTTCTAACTTCATACACAATGCTCTTTCTGTTATATTCAGAAAATTTAAACAAAAAACCCCTTTTTAATCAAAAGGTGTACATGTAGTCATGATTGGAAGATTAAATATTGTGATTATGGCTTCGTATCAAGAATAAGACTTAAAAAAAAAGTATAAGACTTCAGAAGTTCCTAAAACCCTGGTTCTAGGGAACACAAGTTAGTCTATTTCTAGTTTTCCAAAACAAGCCAATGAAATATGCAAAGGGAATTCACAAGTAGGCAAGAAGGTCTATACCTAGAAAGAGGCCGGCTCACTTGGCGTCATGCCCTTCTTCTACCTGGGGATGTTTCTACTCATCAAACAGGGGCTTGTAGCTCCAGAATCTTAAAGGATCTTGGAGTCTGCCATGATGAAGGGAAATGAAGGGATTACATCAACACCAAAAATACCATCATGAGGTGGGCACTAGTAATACTTTACTACCTACATGGTTAAAAGCTTTACTCAAAGTTGTAAAGGTATAGTTGTTAAGGTATAGTCCCTGTTCCACCAAAGCAGCTTGGTCTCATAGGTTTGGAGCTGTTGCGGTGGGCATATGCGTGCATGCATGTGCACATCTGTCTAAATATCTGGGCTCTAGAGAAGACCCAGTAAGAGTTAATAATACTTACCCTACCTTTCCCTCCAACCCAAACCACTACCATCTCTCTTCCACTTGCATGTAGTTCTGAGACACTGTTTACAAACAGCAGACAAAACCTCTCTTTCAAAAATTACAGGTAAGGCTTAAAATACATACATCCATAGACAAGGTCAGATTCTTAAAATCATCTTAATTATAAATGAATGATAACTGGTCCTCCCCTGCAGGCCTGAGTCAGGGTAATTTCAAAAGTAGGCTCCTATACTCTCACCCTGTATGCTCAGGAAACAGTTCATCAAAAGTCATGGTGAGCTAAAAGGACCCAGGTGAAATGGAGAACAAGACTATGGAAACAGGGACCAAAAGATGAGGAAAAAGTAAAATGCTCTACATATTCAAGCAAAGAGGCCTCTCATGGACATTTCAGTTAGAGCTATCACACGAGCATGGCAGAACCATGAACAAAATGAGTAAAGGCAGTTTAAGTCCAGAAGAAAGAACTTGAGGGACTTTAGTGTGTGTGTGTGTGTGTATACGAGAGCATTAGGAAAGAAAGCCAAGGTACTAGCTCATAGATCTGGCTCTCCTTTCATGAGAGAAGGAAAACACAAAAAAAATGTCCTCAAATTTCCTTCTAAGTGGTCCAGTTCAGCCCTGAGAGGAGGGAAAGAGGCTGTGAATGAGAGCATTTAATTCCTAATTCCTTGGAAATTGTACATGAAGGGCTAGGTTCAGCAGGCTAAGGGACCCCAACTGGTACCACAATGGGAAAAGCCTGAAAGGGGAGACAATCTTGAAAGAAAAAATGTAAGTACCAAAGTACCATAGAAAGTGTTGTTTTTTTTTTAAATAGTTGTTTAATTGTTTTGAAGAGGTACACATTGATTAGAAGATTTATGAAGAGTCTGTGTGCCATATCTGAACCTCACCCATCTTTTTTCTATCCACTACAGCAATGAACCTGTCTGGTCATTTTTAGGGGTGATATTTTAAATATTTCACAATAGCCTGGGGCCCACTAAACAGGACAGATTACCTGCATGGTTGAGATGGTAAGAATCAGCTAAATATCAGTCCCTAAGATTAGTTTCCTATTTGTCCTCAGAGATTTTTGTTTAGTGTCCATTTTTATTATTAATAATGGTAATATTCCTACTCTTCTGACCCTTGTTTTCCACTTAAAATATACCTTAGAGATTCTTCCATGACAATAGATACATTTCCTCATTTTTTTTTTAAAGCAGATGCTTAGTATTCCATACTTCCATATGGAAGTACTATAATTTGACAATTTCATTACTGATGGTCATTGAGATCGTTACCAATCTTTTGCTGCTACAAACAATGTCTGAATAAGTAGCATGGCACATAAATCACTTTGCATGTGTAAACATCTGAGGGTATGCATTGAGAAGTAGAACTGACAAGTCAAAAGACACGTGCATATGTAGCTTTCATAGACACTGCTAAATAGAACTCTATATGGAGTGTAACAATTTCCACTTTCACAAGCAATAGAGAACAGGGGTTTACTGCACTGCACTGCCAACAGAGTTTGCTACCAAACTTTTATAACTTTGCCAGTCTTAGAAAGAATGGAGTTTCAGTGGGATTTCTTTTGTATTTATTTTGAGAACAGCATCTTTTCACATGTTTGAAGAGCAGTTTCGGCCACTGTTCACATTATTGGCCTTTGTACTGAATATTGGTCTTGTTTCTCAACATCTAGGAGCTCTTATATATTGTGTAGACTGATCTTTTGTGTGTGATAGGAGTTGCAAATCTGAGGCTGACGCTTATTAATTTTCATTATAATAAGGAAGCATATGTTAATGTTTTATTGAGCTTTAAATGGAGAATGGATGTTGAATTTTGGCCAGTGCCTTTTAAAGAGATGACCATATGAGTTTTCCTGTTAGAGAGATTAACAGTGATGAATTATGTTAACAGACTTCCCAATATCATATCATCTTTACATTGTGGAAATAAACTCAATTTGACCATAAAATGTATTGTTGTATTTAAACATTTAAAACTACAGTGAAATTGGTCTGTAGTTTTCTTTCTTTGGGAAGGGGGGGGGGGCTGGGTAGGTGGGTACAATGTTTTCCAGAAATTTATATTAGTATTATACACACACACAATTAATTTAGTTATTTTTCCTCTTGTTGCAAAATTTTCACTGGAAATAAAGGAAAAGAAAAAGAGAACTAGAGTTATTGGAAAGACAACTTATTGGATGTTTGGCCAGAAAAGAAAAATGAAGTAAGTTAAAGATATAAAGGGGGGGGGTGGTCAGTAGGGAGGGAAAGAACAAGAGAGGGGAGAGGAAGCAAAGAGAGGGAGGAAGAAGTGGAGAGAGGGAGAGATAAGCTAACTTGGTGGGGCGGGGGGGAGGGATTGTGCTCTTTGCAGAAATTTCTGGGAAAAAACAAAACCAAACAAAACAAACTGATTCAAACTAACCCTTTCAGGAAAGAGTCTACTTAATAAAACCTTTGATAAAATAGTCGCTCCATTTTCTGAAGACTACTGCTGTGTTACTGTGGTGACCCAGAAATCACAACAATCTTAGTTCTTGACCATTTGATGTTATCTGGAGCCAGCCTTGCTGGTTTGTTTTGTTTTGTTTGAATAGTGAGGTGTACAAGATCTTGATTTGGCCCAACAGAGTAGTGTGCTTTCTCCTGGCCATAGTTCTTCCTTCTACAACACAATACTGTAGAGGATGTAAGAATTATTTCTTCTCACAGGTCACACTGTCCAGATCACTGGTTCTTTCTGTTCTCTGTAAGCTTGATGCTTGAATATTCTGGGGGTTGAAGAGATTACCTAAGAACCTGATTTTAGTCTATGGTTTGAGGTTCAGTAATGGACCTTATCAATCTAATCTAAGTATTTATTAAGAATGGATTACATGCATATTTGTGAGGGAGAAAGATGTTTTGATACCCAGGAGGTTTGACCACAGATGTGCATTATAGACCAAAAGTGCATCTCACCAGATTCTGCTATGATTTACCAGTTCTGAAAGAATTTAAACAGGAAACTCACAGAGGGGGAAAAATAGCCTCCAGGTGCTTTACAAGATTCAGGCTGCTCCTTCATTAATTCCACAATAATTATTAACACCTATCATGGGCCAGGCTGAGGCTCCATTATGTTAGGATGAGAAAGTAAATAGAACCAGATCATCTATTTAAATGATTCTTTTAGCATTCAATGTGGGCAATCAGAGTTGTTTTATTTGTTTCTTAGTTTTTTGTAAATGTATATATTTACTTATTACTAGATAAGTGTCTTGACATTAAGAATATCTCTAATCTCAGCTGGTCAAAGAACTTTGGAGGATAGTGTGATAAAGTAGGACTGGCACAGCTCATTAAGATTCATTTCGATTTGGTTCCATTCATGGATGCCAGCTGAAACTAATGGAGAATGAGATAGGGCCAAGTGTGGGAGACGGCTAGTCTTAGCACCAGGTTAGGTTCCAGCCCTCCCTGCCGAAGCTATAAATACAAATGACCAATTTAACAGCATGCAAAGACCACCTACAAGATCTATACCTAGGATCTAATCAGTTGCTCTGCGCCTTCTTTCAATTACAGGATCCCTGCCATGTTTATGGGGACTTTTAATGTGAGCATCACATTTTTGAAGGCCATATCATTATGACTATGTTTGATCTGAGGGTGGGAAAACATGAGCTCAAATAATGCCTGCACAAGGTTACTCTGAACTGAGCTGTAAATTGGAATCAACAAGAGCCTACTGTGGAAAAGCAAAACCATGTAAGGGAAAAGGCTTGATACTGTGGAGATTGCAACTCTGAAAAATGGTGCCATTAAAATTACTTTCTATTCTACACAGGAAATGAAATTAGTTAAGAACAAGTACCACAATTTTGTCAAGTCACACTATTTAAGGGCATTTTGAGAAGCGAAAGATGACACAAGGGCAAACACATCATCTCCACTTGAGTGTGGCAACAGGATATGATTTACAAAAGAAAAATTAAATCATCATGAGTGTTATAAGAACTGAATTGAAGCTCATATAAAAAATCAGTGTAACCATGAATCAACTGAGTCATCACACATGGGTGATTTCTCAGGAATAAAGAACTCAATTGCTTAAGACTTTATGAGTGATAAGACTCCTAATAGAAAATTGGCTTGTCTGCCAAATACTCAGATATTATGAAAGTATGGAAGTATCTTTTCTCAATTGTGGTTATTATATCCTGTACTTAGATACTTTGATACTACAGGAACTTCTCATCTTATACCCTTTCTTTGGGCTTTTTCATTCATTCCTATGACTTCAACTTCCACCCTCTCCCGTCCCATCCAGTGCTCTCTCATGAACCCAAAATCTCCACCGGCATGTGTCTCTTGCATGTGTCAAATGAACGTGTTCAAAATGTACTGCATTGTTTTCCACCCCAAATCTGGTTCTCCTTATTGGTATCAAGCCAGTTAATCCAAGCAAGAAAAAGGGGAATGACCTGTCTCTCTTGTTTTTGTACTTCCAATGGGTCATCTAGTCCTATAACTCCTAAAAGCTTTAGAAATATGTCCCTTCCTTCATTATTTTTCTGTGGTTGCTTTTGCTCTTACCGTCATTTGCCTGGCCTACTGTGGAATAACTTGATAGACTACTTCCCTATCTTTTACTACTCTAACTCTTCTTCATGTTGCTCTTGCTTATAATGTATTTCTTGACAGCACAAAGTAAAAGGATCCCATGCACCTAATCTAAACAAACCCAGTGTGACTGTATCACTATTCCACTTTCCAAAGGCTCCACGTTGCCTATAAGATAAAGTTCAGATTGTTTAGCAAGTCATATTGGGACCCTCCTCTCCTTTTTGGTCTTGTGTTCTTCCCATATGCCCTGTGATCTCGCCACAGGAAGTCTCTTGCCATTGCCCAAATATATCATGTCTTTCCATCCTCTGCCTGGAATGCCCTTCACAACCTATCTGCTGAGAATTCCTAATCCTCTACTTCCTCATCTGTACCACAGAGTGATAACAGTGCTTATTCCAGAGGGTAGTCATGAGGCCTAAAAAAGAAAGGAGAGCTTCTCTCCCCAGAGTGTCTGGCACACTGCAAAGGTTAACTATCATCCACTGTTGTTACCATCATTATCACTATCTTTGCCTCCCCACCACCCCCCCAAACAAAAACATCTTTGTTGAAACCCTCCCCTGAGTTACCTGGAAGTGTTAGACCTTGCTCCTCTCTGAGTCTGTTTGCCTAATTATAGTACCATATTACGTCAACTTCAAACTTGATGGAATTTTCATATTTTAGCACATGCTTTCAGGGCACATCTTATAATCTATGACACATCGTGGTTTAACTGTCAACAATTTTTCATACTTAGTAGTACTTGTAATAATGGTGTTTCTTACAATGAATGGCGTATTACATGAGATAGTACACTTAAAGATGTATAACTGTCATAAAAATTCGGTTACCCAGGATAAATACTGCATGTTTATGGTGGAAGGAAAACCCCACGTTTTCTACCAGTCACTGAAACATCTACATAAAAAAGTTACTACTACTTAGAACCCCATGGTAGCCAAGAGATATTCCACTTGTATATTCTGCAACATGGCAGAGCCCTGCCTGCTGAACCACAGAGGAACAGCCTGATGAACTGGCAGGCTGCCATATCCTTCAGTTAAGCATCCGCCCCCACCTGAGCCAAACAATGGCCAGGACCAGAGCAAAAGTGGGGAGGGGCTTGCTCCTGAAACTGCATTCCAGGAACCCAGGCTTCAAGCAGAGCAAGAACTTGAAAAGGGGAGTGAAGGAATGAAATGAGAAAGGCTAAGGGCCTTGTGTCTAGACTAGTGCTGGCCCATGGAAATATATTGTGAACCACAGATATCATTTTCAGTTTTCTAGTAGCCATGCTTAAAAATGAAAAGGAACAGGCAAATTAATGTTAATAATATCTTATTTTTAACCCAATATATTCAAAATATTATTTTACCATGTAATCAATATAAAAATATCAGAAATGAAATATTTTGTGTTTTCTTATAGTAAGTCGTCAAAATCTGCTCTTGTACACTTGGAGCACATCTCAAATTGGATCAGCCACATTGCAATTGCCCAACAGCTTCATGTGGCTGGTGCCTGCCATTTATATTGGACAGTACAATTCTAGACTGATGTTTGACCAACTCAGCTACGTCATAACAGTAACAGGCTATTTCAACAGGGGCTCTTTTCACCACACAATATTGGGAATGTTTAAGGTTCCTACAATATTACATTTTATTTTTATATTTTAAAATTCTATATAAACAATAGCTTTCCTTTAAATTCTCTTTGTGCTTTGTTTTAGCTGTTTTTGTTTTAAATGTGATTTGAGATTATTCCTAATGTCCTTCCCATCTTCCTTTCACTATGTTGGTTCAAGGTGCACTGACTCCTTTATTCAGTGGCAGATCTTTTCCCAGTAAGACAGTCCCTGAGAGAGGAACAAGGAGTGAGTGATGTACAGCAGGCTCCTGAATAAACACGTTTTGTTTTGTTTTGTTTTGTTTTGTTTTAAGTAGGCTCGATGCCCAACGTGGGGCTTGAACTCACAACATTCAGAGTAGGAGTCGTGCTTCACCGACTGAGCCAGCCAGGTGCCCCTGACTGAATAAACATCATTGAAGACACACGGAATGGTGTGGTGTGAAGGGTGACCTAAGCTGGACAATGGAGTTTCTCAACCTGGGCTACACACTGGCATAATCTGGAAAGTAAATCAATAATGCTAATGCCTGGGCCCACCCCCAGAGATGCTGATGGTAGGTTTGGAGTTTGGCCTGGGTATCGGAATGTCTACAAATCTCTCCCAGGTGATTCTAGTGTGCAGCCAGGGTTGCTCTAGAGTTTTTCTAGAACATCTTACTGTTGCCACACTCTTGCCTCACTGACATAAGGTTCAGTTTGCCTCAACTCAATTTCCTCTTTCAGAACAGACCAGAAGAAACTTAACAGAGAAGAGGCTAACATACACCTCCAGACAGTAATTTGCAAATTCCCTTTCTAAGGCACTAAAGATTTTCAAGGCTCTAAATCTACTTGTATTCTCTATTTTTCCAACAACAAAAAATAGAATTCACGATATAAGTTTTAAGATGCTAGCTAGTTCCAAGAGAAAGGAGTATAAAGCCATTGTAACATATAGGCTGATAATACCTAAATATACACACTGCAGAATTTTCCAGATTTAGAATAACAATTAAAAATAAAAACAGAATCTAACAACATATGAGCCTCATTTCAAGTTAACTCTACATACTTCAAAAGCAGAAGTTATTAATTGGGGGTCAGCAAAAAGGAAACGCTTCATGCTTTTTCTTCAGGCCATTTAGGTTATATTTATATGGCATAATACTAAAGCAATGTATCTACTGTGATAACTCACATATAAAATACACCTAACTTTAGTCACATAACACATAAGGGGTGGTATCACTCTTTGCTCTTAAGATGGTACTTTGATAATATCACTTCCATCATATAAGAGGTTCAGCAGTGGCCAAGAGACAACTCCTGACTTCTGCTTCCACACAAACAAGCCCTCACCAAGGAGGAGGGAACAATGATCTCTGCACCAAACGAACAGCTGGAACGGAGTTTCTCTGACTCATGGACTGAGAATTTTCCTGCCAATTCCCAAGGTGGTTTGGCCATACTTTCTGGATTCACCCTGCTTAAATGGTCTTTTGTTGACGGTGTGGTATCACGGGGCCTTATTAACAACTAGAAAGAGCATGTTGATACATCCCCAGAGCTTCCTGCATGTATTTCCTCTGACTTTCTAGCAAAGACAAAAGCTCCCTCTAACTACCCCATGCTTTTTTACTGATATAATTGACACATAACATATTAGTTTCAGAGGTACAACACAATCATTTATGTATACACTGCAAAAGGATCATCACAATATGTCTAGTTAATATCCATCACCATACATAGTTACAACACTTTTCTTCTTCTGATGAGAACTTTTAAGATCTACTCTCTTAGCAACTTTAAAATATACAATACAGTATTATTAACTATAGTCCCCATGCTGTACAATACATTCCCATGACTTAACTTGCTTCATAACTGCAAGTTTGTGCCCCACACTTATATTATGATTCACATCATAAGCTGGATTTGAAAAAAATTGAATAGGAAATATCCACAAGGCATTAAACTTCTACATTCACTAATAGAGATCAACCAAAGTTCTCTACCCCTGCCAAAATCACGGAGGAAGGAACATAACTTAGTAAGATTTCTAAATAAGTGCATAAATGCACTAAATAAGTAGTCTCATGCCTATGACTTCGATCTACTAATCCCAAAAGGTTGATGAGGGCCAAGTGACTTCATGTGTGACATTCATTTGGCCCCAATTTTCCATTCTGAAAAGGAATAAAAATACAACAAAAGGGGCACATGGGTGGCTCAGTCAGTAAAGTGTCTGACTTTTGATTTTGGCTCAGGTCATTATGTCACAGTCTGGGGATCAAGCCCTGCATCGGGCTCTGCAGTGACAATGTGGAGCCTGCTTGGGATTCTCTCTCTCTCTTTCTCTCTCTGCCCTCCCCCCAACCACACTCACTTGCACATGTGTGTTCTCTCTTCCTCTCTCTCTCTCAAAAAAAGACATTAAAAAAATACAATACAAGTTTTTAAGATGCTACACTGATAAACCTAGGGAGATAATCACCAGCTGCTTGTTCAGGCTGACTGCAAATCTGAAAGGCATGACTGCATAAGCCTTGACTGTATGTCATTCAGCAGGTAACATGTACTGAGGATTCCCTTGGGCTCCATGAAGAGACAAAGAAAACATCTTCCCTCAAGAAGTTTACAAGAACAGGAGTAATATTCAAGGATTTAACATATTAAAAAGGGTTTGAAAGGTGATATAAAAGTAGCAGAACAGGGGCATCTGGGTGGCTCAGTTGGTTAAGTGGCCGACTTCGGCTCAGGTCATGATCTCGCAGTTAGTGAGTTCGAGCCCTGCGTCAGGCTCTGTGCTGGCAGCTCAGAGCCTGGAGCCTGCTTCCGATTCTGTGTCTCCCTCTCTCTCTGCCCCTCCCCTGCTTGCTCTCTCTCTCTCTCTCTCTCTCTCTCAAATAATAAACACTGGGGAAAAAAAGTAGCAGAACAATTCTATCTACACTGAGTAGATGGAGGAAGGAAGATGGACTGGCTCCAGTCACTGGAGCTGCTAGTGGTCAGCAGGGATGCGACGGGCCGTGGGCCTCAGAGAAAGGTCCAGGGAATGGTAGATGTTTCAGAGATTCATGGATGTGTAGCTGATGCAGTTCCCTACCTTTCTGGAAGAACTCTTCTAGTTTGTCCTTGAAAGGCTGGAGATACTCCTTCGGTGACTCCCTGCACACCACCATCATCTGTTTCTCACTTGCTGTGAAGAAAAGTTGGGAATTAGATTTCTTGAAGAACGTGTACTTGCTGAGCTTATGCTCTGTGCTATGCTCTTTGGTATTAAGTGTGCAAAATCCTTATCAATCACTGTTTAAGCAAATTCCAGGGCAAAAAAAAAAATGAAAACAAAACCAGAAGCAACACAAACAAATAAAAATAGTCATCTTACTCCACACCTTTCTTCAGCAACAAAGAAATGCACCACCTTCAACTGTCCTTTTAGAGATGCAGAAAAACCTGACTCGGGACAGGTAAAGTATTGTGCTTTTGGTCTCTCAAAAAAAAAAAAAAAAAAAAAAAAAAAAAAGACAGGCAAGAACTACTGAATTCCCAGGGAATTAAAGGCCCTTATCCTCTTCAGATTTGTGCTCCAAAAGTAGAGCTTGAAATAGGTTTTGCAGAAATTCCCAAGCAACCAAATTGCCTGGACCCCCCCCTCCCCCCCACATTCCAGCATGAGAAGCAAGCCCAGGTCAGGGAGGACTGACCCTCTCTTTTCATGCTTCTCATTCACCCACCCTTCCCATTAATATTCCACTAATGCATGTGAAATTGTTTTACATGTGACATACTTCAGATAGAAATTATAAATGGATTTACAATTTATAATCTACAATCTTTCACTTATAATAGATAGCTTTTTGGATAATCACATCCCCTCTAATTAGACAGTTCTGATTTGGTCATATGGAAACCCCACTAACCCACAGTTCACCATCACAGTGGTAAAGACTACTATTTGCTGAGATGGGGAATAGTTTCTATTGTTCTGTTTTAAGGGAGAGAAGATCAAGGGTTAACTCTGAGGCTTGTTTTCTTTGGTCCGTGTGAATTATAAGGCAAACTTGTCCACTGAAAATGAAGAGGAAAAGATGTAAGACAAGAGAAAACCATGGATGGGTGCTCATTGCTAATTAAATTCAAACTCTGGGCCTTCTCCATCATGGTACCATCTGCACCCTTCAGGTCTATTTCTACATACATTTGACCAACCAAACCAAAATTCTGCTTCCAAATCCTATCAGCCAACATTCTCAGTTCCACCTCTACATTCATGTGGTTCTCCATCCGTTCTTCTGGAGTGTCATACATACTTATAACTGCAATAGATAAAGTTCCACTTGTCCTAAAACGTCTCTCTGACATGCTGCCACCAGCATAAAGCCCTTTCCAATCCAAAGTTCTTGCATCCTTCAAGTATCTCTAATATCTTCTGTATTTATGTTTTACCATTCATTATATTTATTTGTGTACTTATATTAATACTTACGAAGTCATCATGGAAGTGTCATTTACTTGTCCCAGAACTTCTCCAGAGAGTTATATGCAGATGTGGCCAAAGTGTATGATTTCCTCATCTTAACTACATTCTATTCTTTTTTGGAGAGAGATAGAGAGTGCATGTGCGCGCAAGTGCACGCAAGCAGGGAACGGGCAGAGAGAGGGGGAGAGAGAGAATCCCAAGCAGGGTCCATGCTGTCAGTGCAGAGCCCGACATGGGGTTCGATCTCACAAACAGTGAAATCATGAACTGAGCAGAGATCAAGAGTTGAATGCTCAACCGACTGAGCCACCCAGGTGCCCCTTATCTACATTCTTATGTGAAGGAAGATTAAAAAAAAAAAATCAGCAATGCTGACCCAGACTCAGAGTGGGCTTTCCAGGAGTACAGCATGACCTCCTCATCTTTTCCTTCTTTCCTTTCTTTCTGGCACCGAGGGTCCCAGTCTCCACTCTGCAAACACTGTGATTGTCCCATGCTGATTTGAAAGGGCTCAGTGTCATCTAAAGACTCTCCCCACCCCCAAACATCCACTCCCTTATGGCATAAGACATAAGCAAGGTAACCTGTCTTATGGTACCTCCAGATTAATTCTGAGGGTAGACCTACAAGCAGGAGATTGGTCAGAAACACTTTGGAAGGTGTCTGCTTTCAAGAATCGACATTTTTCAATGAACTTTCATGGCCACGTAAACTTTCCTGATGATATCCAGCTATGATTTTGAGAGCACGGGTAGCCATATTTAAAAGAGAGGTGGAATTTCTTACAATATAAATTGGGAGAATTTAAATTCTTTAGCCCTCTATTATGTCCAAATTCCAACAATTCCATTTATAGAGAACTATTTTTCATAAACACAGATAATATATGGTAAGGTATGTCTGTACTTCAGTAATAGGACATAATTAAAGCCATGACAATAATTTCTTCAAGGTTACTGCTCCCTAGCCAGAGTAAAGCCAAAGGCACAGCGTGTTTTTTCAATAACAAAAGCAAAATCGCTACTTCTGCCTGAATTAAAAAGATTGATCATTGTGGCTCTTCCTTTCTCCTGGCTGTGGTGATAGAGCTCACGGGGTCTAGGGAACAGCTCAGATTTTGAGGCCATATAGTGGTATAGTGAAGGGCTTGTGCTTGGATCAAGTCCTTCGTGGGCTTGGCAGGGGGCTGTGCCTTGTTTCTCTCATCTGCACAGCAGGGACCCCCTCCCAGACATGATATGAGAATTAAGTGAGATGATGCATATAAGATGGTTTGCAGAATGCCTGGCACTGGCAAGTGGCCTCACAAACACTATTTATTTTTATGATTTAGTAAAATTGGTTGGGAAACATGCCCCATCCAGAATGGTAAGAGAGTCACGGCCGAGAATCAGTGACTACAAATGCTATGCACCAGATTTACAGAAACATGCTCTCTGTTAGGAACACAAGGATGATAATTTTTGTTCCTTTGCTGAAGTTCTACCACCCACTGTTAGAATTCCCTGAAGAAGCTCCTGAGAAAGATGAAGCAAGTATGAAGCAAGAGCCCTAGGCCTCTGGGCCTCAAGGTTCTGAAATCAGAAACTGAAGCCAGAGCGCCCAAGAGCAGGTCCCTGGCTGGGCTCGGAGGTCCTCCCTGCACCTCAACCGGCCCAGCTTCCCACGTGACCTGTTAGAATCAAACTTCTTTCCGTGATCAGAGCAGAAGGGTGCTCTCTGACCAGCTCACAGACCGTCCCCACACAGTTGCACGTTCCAGTGACCAGGCAGCTCGCCCACTCCCACTTATTAACTTGGCTTATCTGAGATGCTTTCCAGCAGACAAATAGGAGACCTGAAGATTAATTAATGATGACACCGGAGACCGGCAGTGCACAAAGGGGAGAGGTCACTGACAAATCCACAAATGTCGCTTATTGTCCAACCAGAGGGCGCGTATACAATATCGCCAGACCACCAAGGTTGCCTCAGCCACAGGCTGAGCCAGCGTTTCCAATGTTTAAAGCCTAAGTCACCCTACATTCTCTTTCTTGTTATCTATTGAATTTGGGGCAGAATTAAAAATATATTGATTCCTGAAGTTAGATAGTAAGTGATGGTCATGAGAGAGAGATTAAATATTGAAAAGCAAAACATAAGGGAATAATGGACACTAAATGGACAGAGTTATTTTAACTCATTTAAAAGATGAGTGCTTGTGAAGCATTTCAGTGAAGGATATGGACTTGAATGTTTTAAGATTTCAGATATTAGACTGTTAAGGTCAAAAGTGGTTGTCTTGTTTTTTGTTGTTTTGTTTTGTTTTTGCCCCATAAGAACAAGGAATAAAGTTTGTTGAGCCATTTTATTTATTTATTTATTTATTTATTTATTTATTAAAAAAATTTTTTTTAATGTTTATTTTTATTTTTGAGAGAGAGAATGAATGGGGGAGAGGCAGAGAGAGAGGATTTGAAATAGACTCTGTGCTGAGAGCAGAGAGCGCAATGTGGGGCTTGAACTCATGAACCATGAGGTCGTAACCTGAGCTGAAGTCAGAGGCCTAACCAGTTGAGCCACCCAGACACCAGTGGGTCTGTTGGACCATTTTAAAAAGCATGGGTAGACTGCAAGACTGTAGAGGCAAGGCCTACATATAATTAATTCATCAAAACCAAAGACATGTCTAATTGCTCAAACGTCCATGGGCATTTTTTAGGAGAACATGGAACATGTTTCTTTGTCTGAGTTGAAGGATCTGTGGGCTTAGAGGAGTCACAATACATTTTTAGAGGAAAGGAGAGATTTATCCAGACTCTGCTTTTTCAGTCTGGAAGGCTCTATTCTCTGCTTACCTAATTCCTACTCCACCCCCTCCATGGCTCTGTGCCAGTTTTACTTCTCCCTCAGTTTTACAAATTCCCCATCGTTTCCAAAAGTCCCAAGCTCCAAGGACCATTATAGAGGATTGTTGCAGCAACATTCAGAACTGTGACCAGAGCAAATCTTGTATCAATAGGGTTTACCTGAGAGATATAAATCAGAGTCAGATATAAAGGGCATAGAATGCTGGGTTAAGGAGTTTATCCCAAAGGAATTCATTCAACAAATACATCAGTTCACCAAATATCCCCTTGTGTGTCAACTAAATGCACAACTTATATTTGGTACTGAGGATGTATTAGTGAAAAACCCAGACTAAAATCTATGCCCTCGGACATTGTAGTGAATGGGTCACCAACAACAATGGGTAGGGCACATAGTAATTATTGTTTCTAGGAATTAGAACTGCTTGTAAACAGTGTGAATTATTTCCTCCCGTATTAACATAACTGTACTCTGGTATCTCTTTTTAGCAATACCAGCACAGTATAGTGTCCTTCCTAGTGTTTTCCACATGAAATACACACACACGCACACACACGCACACACACAGAACTTTCAGTTTTCTACTCCCAAACACACTTTTATCAAAAGAAAGTAAAAAAAAAACAAAAGAAAAAAAATTCAGAAATCAAAATCACAATATTAGCACAATAAACCTACACACTTCTTTTTCATGGTATTGGCCTTGAACTGAAATGGCTAGGGAATTACATTAAATCCAATGCATTAAAATGGTAAAATAAAAACAGCTTTTGGGGATTTCTATGGACGGGGAAAATTATACATAAAATTAGTAAAAACTTAAGAATTTTTCAACTTTGATTATTAAAGGTAGGCACAATAGAGAGTATACTATTTTAAAAAAACTTCTTACAAAAAAAAAACTACATGAAGGAAGGCTTCAGGTTGACTTAAGTCAAACACAAATGATAAAAGCTTAAAATAAAAAGTGCCTATTGCAAGTTCCTGAGCTCTGATGCTAAATACGGGGGGCATCTTAAGGCTTAGCATGGTGAGTGATAAGTAGCATTAGAGGAAATCCTGGGTAGGGGGAATAGAAAATCTGTTCTAGAAGAGACCTACATAGATTATATTCTGTAGGGGATTGCCAGGCACATTCTGCTAAACAGCCCCTAAAGTCAAATTTCTGGGCTTGAATCAAACCAATGTACATTAATGACTCTGGTGTGGACAACCTATATGTAATCAAAGGTGTTTTCATTCATTACCCTTGATTTGGAAATTCAACTGATGTATTTATTACGTCCAAATCATGCCTCTTAGTGACTGTATTCATCCAAAGGAAAAAATAATCTGTATCCTGAGTACTCAAAAAACTTGACTGGGCAACTGGGTATTAGGAGTGAAACTACACGCCTCATATACATGGTACCTGGGTTATCTCGTTAACACAGAAATAATGGAGACACACAGATGGATTCACATACGCCAGTGCTTTTTCGTGTCTGTACATGCACAGTGTTTATGGCTCAAAACCCATTGAGAGAGCATTATGCTGAGTGAAGGAAGCAAATCACAAAGAACTACAAATTGTATAATTCCATTTACATGAAGTGTCGTGAATAAGCAAATCTAGAGAGACCAAAAGTAGATGATGGTTGCCTATGGCTAGGGGGGAGACTGAGGAGGTGATAGCTAAAGGGTATGAGGTGTTTTTGGGGTAATGAAATTTTCTAAAATTGTTTGTGGTGATGGTCTGCTGTGAATACAGCAAAAATCGTTATATAGTACATTTTTTTTTTAAGAATTTTTTTTAATGTTTATTTATTCTTGAGAGAGAGAGAGAGAGAGATAGACTGTGAGTGGGGGAGGGGCAGAGAGAGAGGGAGACACAGAATCGGAAACAGGCTCCCGGCTCTGAGCCATCAGCCCAGAGCCCGACGCGGGGCTCGAACTCACTGACCGCGAGATCGTGACCTGGCTGAAGTCGGACGCCTAACCGACTGCGCCACCCAGGCGCCCCTATATAGTACATTTTAAGTGGATGAATTATAGAAAATGTGATTGTATCTCAAGCCATTTTTTAAAAAAGCGATTAGAAACTCTGAGTCTTAAATTAAAACCATAATATACAGATAAATGAAGAATGTTGTTTTTGTGCTTATTTTTGCAAGGTAGAATGATTCGTCAAATCTTAGATGTGACCGTGTCTTCGTTTCAACAGTTACCATGGATCTGAAGTTTGAAATACACATGTACTTGAGAAATCAAACACATTAGTTTTAGAAAGGTACCAATAAATGTTATAAAAATAAAAGACCCATTAAATAAATAATTGGACTTAAGAGAAGTACTGGCAAGACACTTAAAGAATTTGCTAACTTTTAGGGGCACCTGAGTGGCTCAGTCAGTTAAGCATCTGCCTCTTGATCTTGGCTCACAGTTCATGGGATTGAGCCCTGCATCGGGCTCTGTGCTGACAGCATGGAGCCTGCTTGGGATTCTGTCTCTCTCTCTCTCCCTCTTTCCCCCTGACTTCCCTGCTCATGCTCTCTTTCTTTCTCTCTCCAAATAAATAAATAAACATTAAAAAAAAAAAAGAATTTTCTAACTTAAAAAAAATTCAACCCAAGCTTTGGTATTTTCTTGTGGCATAATAATGCTTATGTATATGAGTGTATCTACCATACACACACACACACACACACACACACACACACACACACACACACACAGCAACAATCAATACTTTAGGAAATCCTCTTCCTTGAACTACTCTTAATCTGAAGATACATTTATTTCTTAGTTTTCCATACCACTGATTGGCTGGGGACGTTATTTAATACCTCTCTTAGTTTCTTGATACATACAATTTCATGAGGACTAAATGAAATGTACCTGAAAAATCCTTTGTATATCGAACAGTACATTCTATCTGCAATATTCTTTATCCATTTGAAATATTTAGACACTACTAAGCCTAGATAGATAACGTATTGTACATGACTGTACTCTTTTCATTTCCAAGAACCAGGAAACAGTAACAATCATCCCACAAACTCTTTGAATTAAGTTAACATTTCTAATATTTACGTGTTTAGTAAACAAATCATTATGTTATAAATATTTGAATCCCTTTCACATCCAAACCATCTTCTAAAAATTGCTCAGGCTCTTTTTTTTTATTTCTTACTCACCACGTACTTTCAGACCCATTGACATCCACCTCACCCCTCTGATGACACTGAGAAAACACTCTGAAGTCACCAAGGAATCCATCCTACTGTCTGCTCCCTTTCTCTTCTTCTTAATCTTGTCTTGGCTCACTGCCCAGCAGGATTCCATGTTCAACACTTGCCTTTCCTGAAATACTTTGTCCCCTAGCTCTGTGCCCCACTCCTGGCTTTCCTCCTAACTCTGACCATCCTGTCTCCTTTGCAGCCTCACCCTTCTATAATCAACCATTAAGTGTTAACGTTCTTTACTATTATTTGCTTTCTTCTCGTGCTTGCTCTCTACCTCAAGAAAATCTCACGCAGGTAAACGTTGCAGTAACCATCATGAGGACTACGACTCCCAAACCGACATGTCTAGACCACAGTTTCACCTCCAAAAGAGCTGCCTCAGTACCTTCTTGCCTGGTCCTCCCACACCTACCCTTGCCTCCATCTGATTTGTTCCTCACACTAGAGTCAGTGATCTTTATAAAATACACATCTGACTATACCAATCCCCTGCTTAAACCTGCCGGTGGCTTCCATTACTCCTCCAGATTGGCCCTTCGAAGGCCCTGCATGGGCTGGCTCCTGCTTGCCTTCCCAGCCTCACTCTCCTGGCCACACTCTGCACTCTAGACACATGGCCATCTCCCAGTTCCTCAAACACCATCAGGTCCCTCCCCGCATCAGTGTATTCCTTCTCCAGTGACATTCTCCTATGCTCCTAGTAACCAGGCCTTGTTAGTGGTTAGTTGTTTCAATCTCAGCTCAAAGATCACTTCATCACTATTTCTTTTGGACCCTCCATTCTATACTAATGAGGTTTCCTCTGTTATAGTCTCATAGCATTGATACTTTTCCTTTGTAATTATAACTTTCATGATTGGCTGCCTCTCCCATTAGGCAGAAAGAGTATATTTTGCATATTGTTCTATTCCCAGCACCTATTATATTGTCTAGCCCATAGAAGATACTCAATGGGTATTTACTAAATAAATGAATAAACCACCAAATGGCAGGGGTGGTGGTGGGGAGTCCTATACACAAGCAGTACAGATCTTAATGCCTTGATAGTATTTGGCTCTAGTATCACACGTACATATATAGATGTTTATATACACACAGATATGGGAAAAATATATCTCTTGATATGTATATGTATAATCCATGTAGATGGATACAGGGACTGGAGAAAATGGACTGGATATCAACCATGTTCATTCACATTCATGAATTCAGATAGGAGATACAGATTCATTATGTATGTATGTATGTATGTATGTATGTATTTATTTTTGAGATACACATTTTTCTTTTTTTAGTCTCAAAAGCTAGATTCAGAATTCTTAGAAAGGAAATAGTCATTATCGGAAACAAAAATCTTTGATTAATTCTTAGGGTCAAGCATCCCACCATCTCTAGAGGAGAGCTTGGGTGGGTGTTACCTAATATTTTGGCTTTAGGGAAAAGTGACATTGTCTTTCATAACAGGAAGAAGAGCTTGGGTCCCTTTCAGAAGGAGAGATGAATACAGAGGAAGAAAGACAGAAAGAGAGGAACCGTTGAGTTGGAGAAGGCTGGTCGCTGGGGCATCCCCTTAGCTTCAGTAAAGCCTCCTGAACTCACAGTGCTTGCTGTGAGCATGTGAATACTCAAGGTGCTGAATCTTACAACAAGTCTGGACCTAGCACAGAACAAAGATACCTTACAAGGAGGTAGAGGTGCCCCCTCCAACAAGGAAATAGAAGATTGGAGGTACCAATCCTCTTTCCATCAAACCTTATGGACAGCTCTGTTTTTCTACAGAGATTTTGGAGTAAATTGCTCTTAGATCACAGGAGACAGGGTGGTTTCTATGCCTACTATGCACACACATGGGTTACACAAATATTCATACATTCAAAATATTGAGTATCTGCACTATAGCACTGTGTTAAATGTTGGGGGGTGGTACTATTTAACCAGAGGTATTGGCCATCTTTCCTCTAAAAATGTTTGTAAGAATCTAGAAACAGAGAGAGATAAATCAACAAATTGTAATGTAGTGCAGTGTCATGGGACACTGGGTAGGGGCTTCCAACTCAGACTGGGGTCGGGAGGTGGTGGCCAGGGAAACTTCTCCAAAACAGATAACTTATGAGTTCAATTGAAAAAAGTTCAGGAGGAGTTAGCCAGCCAGCCAAGGAGAATGAAGGAAGAGGGAAGTAGTTTCAGAAAGAGGAAATATGATGAGTGAAAGTAAAGCATGATGGGAATGCATTTGTCTTTGGGGATAAATTAAGTGGTAATAGTATGGCTGAACCTCAGGGACAAAGAGCTGTTCTCTTTCCCAGATATTTAGTGTCCTGTGTTTTGAATCACTTAGATTTTGATTCAAAGGCACTGCATTCAGGAAACTGGATTCAAAGGAGCTGGGACCACCATGATTGGGGAAAGGAAGTCACAAAATGCCACAGAGGTAGGAGGCTTGTCATTTTAAATAAAGTAGCCAGGAAAAGTCTCACTGTGAAGATATTTGGCTGCAGACTTGACTAGAGTAAGGGAGAGAGCTGTAAGTTTGAGGAGGGAAATCAAGAGTGTTATTTAGGACATGTTAAATCTGATATGTCAATTAGATACTCATGTTCTACATAAACATTTGCAGTTCAGGCTTCATGGATGGGATAGAAAAATGTAGCCAAAGAAGGGAAGGGCTGCAAGACAAACCCTGGTTTGTCCTCCACAGGTGGTGGAGGAGAGGCCCGTGAAGGATGGAGAATGAGCAGCTGGATAGAAAAGTAGGGCTGTGGGGGTGCCTGTGTGGCTCAGTTGGTTAGGCATCCGACTTCAGTTCAGGTCATGATCTCACGATTCTTGAGTTCAAGCTCCGCGTTGGGCCCTGTGCTGACAGCTCAGAACCTGGAGCCTGCTTCGGATTCTGTGTCTCCCTCTCTCTCTGCCCTTCCCCTGCTCATGCTCTGTTTCTCTTACTCTCAAAAATGAATAAATGTTAAAAAAAAATTAAAAAAAAAAGTAGGGGTGTGGAGTCACATGGTCTGAGAGGAACCCAGTATTGCAAGGAAAAAAGAGCAGTCATCTGTGTGCAATACTGTTGAAAGGTCAAGTAGAAGACAGAGAAGTGGCCACTGATTCTAGCAACATGGAGGTCTCTGGTCTTCTCAAAAGCAGTTTCAGGGACTAGGGGATAAAAAGAGGAAGAGGGGTGAGGTTAGTGGAGACAGATTCTATAGCCACTTGTTTAAGTAGTTAAGCTAGAGAAAGAATAGCAAAATGAAGAAAATCATTCCACCCAAGAAGATACTGTCTAGAGCTACTCTGTTCAAGAGTGGGTGCTCCTTTCCTCAAAGGAATGTTGTATAAAAATAAACCCACCAGGAAGCTTGAGCCCAGGGGAGTCCCATGATGCTGATTCACTTCACAGAGGGAGGCTGACCAAGATCAAATTCACCTTAATGTCCCATGATCATGAGTATTCTCCATGAAAAAATTTAAGCAAAAGTGACAGGGCCAAGTGAGGACATGCCAACATGCTTTAGGACTTTTGGAAAGACTTGCGAAGCTGGGCCACCAGCTACAGCCTTTGCACGGAATTGTCTAAGGCACTATTCAAAAGTCCCCCCTATCAAACATCACAGCTGAGTCAGAATTTCCACTGTGATGATTATGTGGTTATAGACGCAGCCTTGGTCTGCGAGACATTAGCATGAAAAATATTCATTAATCACCTACCCATGACTAGGCCTAAATATAGACGGATCAGGCATGACTTGATTTATAGGGTGTTAAGCGATCCATCCATTTATTTAAAAACATCCCTTCTCATGGTCCCCATGAAAATCATCACCATTAGAAGCTTTCCCTTGAACTGAAGATGCTAACTTCAGAAGATCTCTTTAGACATGCATACATATGAATTTAAAAGGAAAACACTATTAAAGAAGAATTCATTAACATTTTAGTATAAATTAATTTCTCAGACTGGTTTGGAAAGGCTGGGGATGTCAAGCAATTGATGTGTCAAGCAATAGTGTTATAATGGAAGAAAAAGGCACATTCAGCCATGGTTCTGATCCCCAGGTAGACTGTATTAACAGGAAACCTCAGGCAGGCAGCCCTAATCACAAAGTTCCTGAGCAACTGAAAGGGAAGGGAACTCATGCTATCATGCTCAGAACAGTCATTATTTAATACTTTCATACCTTTTTTAAAGTGTCTTGGCCTCTGCATCACATACTCCCCTCCATAGTTTTATAAGGGCTGCATTTATATATGTATTTTATACACTTGTATTTGACACAGTAACACACGTACCTTTATTCAAGATATCACGCACACTTTCTCATTTATTTCACAGAATGCACATGCACTGTGTTTAATAGCCATATCAAATGTCATCAAATAAATGTACCCTAGTTTATCTAACAATGCCCCCACAGTTGAACAGTGAAGTCCTTTCTCACTTATTCTTGTAGTCAGTCAGGCTTTAAGTAAATTCTGTGCCCAGAAAAACTTATTCAGTTTAAGATTGCTTCTTCGGGTTAGATTTGAAAAGTATAATTATGGGTAAAATAAAACATTGTTAGGGTTCTTGATACCTATGGTCAAACTGCTTTTGGTACAACACAGATTATACCAAAATGGGAATGATCAAAGGGAGAGATTTTTTAAATTACAACTGTGCCTTCTGTATTTTTGCCTTGCAGAGGTGGCTGGCTACATGTAAGCTACAATTGTGCCCATCACCATAATATGGGGGCTAGGGTCCTTGCATTTGAAGTGATTTTACTCTAGAATGTAAGATATGAGATGATCATCCATGCACTGAGGTAGTTTCCTGAAAGATGACTGTACCTGGCAACATGCAAAAGTTGACACAAAATAATTTGTGATGTAACTGCAACATAAGGCTAGGTTTGAGGTCTGTCCCTGAAAGCAGCCTTTCTGAAAGGCCTCCCTGGCCCCATTTAATTGGAATGAAAATTACACTATCACCAATACCAATGGAGTTATCTGAATGGGCTTGGGGAACTGTCTACAGGCATATTTACATTAAGCACTCAGATTTCTGAAGTATACATTTATAAAATTATAAACACATTATTTTAAGATGTTCAGACCTGTGAACCAAGAATATTAAACGGTCTGGACACATGATTAAAATCCAGGGGCACCCGGGTGGCTCAGTAGGTCAGCGTCCAACTCTTGATTTGGTCTCAGGTCATGATCTCGCAATTCATGAGCCCACACTGGGCTCTGTGCTGACAGCACGGGAACTGCTTGGGATTCTCTCTCTCTCTCTCTCTCTCTCTCTCTCTCTCTGCCCCTCCAGCCCACTTGCGTGCGCTCTCTCTCTCTAAAAATAATAAATAAAAAAAATCCAAGCCATTTCTGGAGAAGAGACAGAACCTATATTTTTGGGCAACCAATGGAGTATTTGCATTAAGGAGGGCCTTTAGTGAAAATGAGCAGGTGAAAATTAAGAGGTTGCTGATGGGATCAGCAAAGGCAGAGCAAAGATACGTTAAGTAGTATATGGCTTATTCTCACAGAAATTATATTTGAGGTCAAACAATACGTCTTATCCAATGCTCGAATCAGGAAAATGGCTTCCCCATAGGAATTCTTAAATAAAACATGCTTCTTGGGGCACCTCAGTGGTTCAGCCCGTTAAACATCTGACTTGTGATTTCGACTCAGGTCATGATCTCACGGTAGAGAGTTCGAGTCTCACATCAGGCTCCACACTGCCAGTGCAGAGCCTGCTTGGGATTCTTTCTCCCTTTCTCTCTCTGCCCCTCCCCTGCTCATGCTCTCTCTCTCTCAGAATAAGTAAATAAACTTAAAAATGCTTCCTCTAGAGCCAAAATGCTTATTACACGGTAGTTTCTACTAACATTAAGTGACAGATTCTCCAGTACATATAAATCTTGAAGGCAACAGGCCTGCCTCTTTACAACTCAAGAGAATCAGTAAGGGGCAGGGGTAACAAAACTGATCTGAGGACTATTTCCTTCCAGCAGTACAATAGCTGGCTGCAAAGAGACCAGTGATTAAGATACATAAGCCCCATTAGCAAAAAGCAACCTGTTTCCACATTGCTCAACCAGGACAGCTGCAAGCCTTCCGCAATTTCTCTGACCTCTGGGCCCCCGTTCCCATTTCGGCCTCTGCTGGTTAGTCACATTAACTGTAATTTTCTACTCTGGAGAGTGTTTACATCCAGATAAACCAGAAAGAAATTTAGAGGGAAAAAGATGGAAAGGCACAAGGAGAAGAAAGCAAAGGATGGAAAGTTATTTTAAAACACCCAAGCTCAACTGGTAGACACATTCTGGTATCTATTCTTGGCTAAAGGAATCCCTGACAAAGCATGAAGCTGGCAACAGCAGCTAATCAGTTTGCCACCGTTTTCGGATTTAATGCAATATTTGGCTCAGACGTTTAAAAAAAAATCCCCTATTCCAGCTAAAATATTTACACAGTCCTATGTGTCTCACTTAATGCCTGTTAAGCAATTGTCTTTTAAAACTCCACAGACACTTGTAAATCTGTCGGGAGAATTGTGGCCTATAAACAAGGCTTCAAATAAAGAGGGCTGTGCTGTCAATCTGCTAGGAGTCAGGATTTCTGAGGATGTGTTTGAAAATAAAGTTGAACATCAGAAATAGTTGAGAGCAGGTAACCAAGCGGCCAATAGTCTCGCTGGCGGGATGCTGTTAGTGGTATTGTTGGGAAGCCTCCAGACACTGACCTCAGCTATTTAAAGTCCTGCTCTCCTGTAAACCTGTCATTGAGCCTACCTCTCTGTTGAGTTATGGCACAGGGAAAGTTACTGGTCCAGAGGCCCTGGTAGTCTGCCTCCCAGGGCCTGGCAGGTTAGGGAAGGTGAGCGGGTGATGTCTGCGACAGGACGCCGTTATTTGGTTAGGCAGGAGTGTGTTAGGAAGGAAGGGACTCTTAGAGGAAAGGGGAAATGCCGGGCAGGACTGAAGTGGGGTGGTGGAAGGAGACAGCCGAAATGGTGACACAGAAGCAGTATCCCCCGGGAGAGGCTAGGTATGACAGATGATGAAATGCCTGTTAAACTCCCTAAAGTCTTCAGCGCTGATGCAACGGAAAAGGCAGAAGAGGCCTATGTTAAGCTATCTCCTGCTGGCCTGGGGAAACCCCAGGAACTTGTCCGTGTCTTCCAGATGAGCCACGTACTTGTGGCAGGACTTTGTTCAATCGTTCAGTTATTTCCATTAGATGAGTTGCCTGGTCAGTTTTACTCTGTGCCACTGACCTCAACATGGTGTTGATTAGGATTCACAATTAATTGTACAATAGCTTTAAGGAAGAAAAACAACACATTACAGGTATATACCAGGTAAAAACAAACAAACAAAAAAACTCAGCCTCAGCTTAAATCGCTCAATTTGGGGGGGAGGGTAGGTGGTTAAGGGGAAAGATGTGTCCTGGATTGAAAAAACAAATTAGGTATTTGTAGTTCCCAGATATAGTGCCTTTAACAGCAGGTAGCAACTATTTGTTGATTCCCTTTATAATATCACCATCAGGAAGGGCATTGCGACTGTTTTCGTGAAGCAGCACAACAGCTGGAGGGCAAACCCTGCTTTCCTTCCCCACCCCTATCAGACAGCAAGTTTTAATCACTGTTCTTAGGGACAGATTCCTATTCCTGAGAGAAGAGGAATCAGAAGAGTAAGTAGGAATCAGTTTCTCCCCCTAGAAAATGAGAGTAACACTTGCTCTTAAAATGTGTTTATAAATGACTTGATATTTTAGTTAGTTTATTCAAAATTAGCAGCTAACTCAGTGCTTTGAATAAATATTTGCTAAACAAAGGAGCTGAGTGTAAGGTCAAGCAAGCCCCTCCTCATATTTCAGAGGCTGTGTTGTTTTTTTTGTTTGGTTTTTGTTTTTTGTTTTTTTTTGGATACCTGGAAATTTGATAGTGTTTTTACAGTCCATCAAAATAGTCAAGAAAAACACAGTCAAATTAGCAGTTTTAGCCCATGGCTAATGGCACAGGAAAAGTTACTGGTTTAATGGCACCTTGTCGCTACACAGAATTGGGCATAATGCCTTCTATCTCTATATGCTATGATTCCCTGAAAACTATACCAAGTTCTCAACTTGTATGACTGGTAACAAACGGCCCTTAATAACCAAAGATGTCTTGGACCTTAGCCTGCCTTATGTGTCTCATTTTATTCCTTACAAGAACTCTATAAGCTTGGTCTGGCTATTATTCCTTTTGATAAGTAGGGATGAATAAAGTTCCACAGACATTAAGTGGCTGAGTCAGAATCTGAACCCAGGGATGTCAGACCCACTGGCCTTGTGCTATCCAACCTCCTACCCTAATCACCTACAGGGAAGTTCTAGAAACAGTATGGAGTAGCTATGAAAGTGCTTTGCAAATAGTAAGAAACAAGGTAATGAAAGCTAAAAACCGCTCCCTGTCACCAGGGGATCCTTTTATTTTAAACGGAGAAACAGAAGGCTGGGCGAGGTTAGGTGGAGGTTATGTTAGTAAGCGGCACAGAGGAGGCCAAGAGCAGGGCTGCTGACTCTCAGGCGGGTCAGTGATCTTTCTATGGTACCTACAGGGTAGAGTCACAGTCCATGACCTCTACCCATTCTAAGACCCATACTGAGGCCAAGAAACCTGGAAAGAAATCTGGAAGAGATAAGGACATTGGCAAAAACTCCAATCCCCTTTGCTGGGGCTAAAGAGGCCTCCCTCCAACTTCACTCATTTCATCGTCTGACATGAAAAGCATCCATTTGTGGATTGTGAAGCTTCCACAGGGTCCAAGATACACAATTTACTTGCGCAGGAAAATATTTTGATATTCGCAAAACCACCCACAAATCTTTTTCTGTGAAGAAATGCTTTGACCTGACACAAGTTTACGGTAACATAGCATAAGCTCTGGCTTGGTAATGAAAAGACCCAAGTCCTATGCTGGCCATTCTGCTTCCTATCTTCAAGACCCATCTTCTCCTCTACAGGCCTGCCCTAACCACTTCAAAGGATGAAGCTATACCCACAGGTTGGGGAATCACCATTACAACCACATTAATACCTTTTTCTTTTTTTGAATGGGAATATAGAAGATACTTCATTAATGGACTTGCCAAGGCAATGCTACTTTCTATTCCTCCTACTTGATTCCCACAGCATGTTCAAAGATTGCAGCTGGAAGGCTACTCTCTGGTTTCCCTGAGCAATTCTTCCCATTGTTGAGTAGGATCCTTATCAAGAACGGTTGTGTTTTTTCCAAACCTATTTATACAACTTGTTCTTTTTATTGTAATTAAATAATTTTTTTAAGAAATTAAGATTTTATTTTTAGGTAATCTCTACACCCAACGTGGGGCTTGAGCCCACAACCCTGACATCAAGAGTCATAGGTTCTACAGACTGAGCCAGCCAAGCTTCCCTGTAATTATATAACATAATTACTTGATAGTAAACTGTAGCAATATGACTGTGAAAAAGCACTATTTCTGCCAATTTAAGTACAAGAAGCTAAAATATTGTTGTTAAATATAGGTGCAAGAGAACACAGTGGAGACTGGGGGGACATGGCAACCCAGTGCAACACAGTACTCAGGTTTGGATCCTGGAACAAAAAGAGTACATTAGTGGAAAAACCGGTGAAATCCAAAGAGATACTAGAATTTAGTTAAGTGAAACGTACCACTGCCAGTTTCTCAGTTTTGATGACTACATTACAACAATGCAAGATGTTGTTAACATAACAGTCACAATAGGGAACTTTGATCAGGGCTATAGGAGAACTCTCTATATTATCTTTGCAACTTTTCTGTAAACCTGAAATTATTCCAAACTAACAATAAAAAGCTCATTTTTAAAAAGGTGTGGGAATGATGCTATATTTAACTTATTTAAAAAAATTTTTAAATGTTTTTTATTTATTTTTGAGACAGAGAGAGACAGAGCATGAACAGGGGAAGGGCAGAGAGAGAGGGAGACACAGAATCCGAAGCAGGCTCCACGCTCTGAGCTTGTCAGCACAGAGCCCGACATGGGGCTCAAACCCACAAACGAAGCGATCGTGACCTGAGCCGAAGTCAGACGCTTAACCAACTGAGCCACCCAGGCGCCCCTCAAACCTAACTTTTAACTGTGCTCTGTCATCTCCCTATTGTCCTTAACTCTTGGGAGAAATTATGTTTAGCTCATTATGGCTATCTAAAATGAAACAAACTTGGCTTTAACTTAGAAGTTGATTAACCTGGAAGATTACTGAATCTTCATAAGAAGATTTAATAACTTTTTTTTTTAATGTTTATTTTTGAGAGAGAGATACAGAGCGTGATTGGGAGAAGGGCAGACAGAGAGAGAGGCATAGAATCTGAAGGAGGCTCCAGGCTCTGAGCTGTCAGCACAGAGCCCAATGTGGGGCTCGAACTCACAAACTGTGAGATCATGACCTGAGCCAAAGTCAGACGCTCAACCGACCGAGCCACCCAGGTGCCCCCTTAGCTTATTTTAAATTAAATATTAAGGGATCCAAGTATCATTTTCTATGATTCTTGATTTGGGCCAAATTTTATCCATTAACCAATCACATTGGATAAGAGTTCTACTATATAAAGATCACTTCTAGGGGCGCCTGGGTGGCGCAGTCAAACGTCCGACTTCAGCCAGGTCACGATCTCGCGGTCCGTGAGTTCGAGCCCCGCGTCGGGCTCTGGGCTGATGGCTCAGAGGCTGGAGCCTGTTTCCGATTCTGTGTCTCCCTCTCTCTCTGCCCCTCCCCCGTTCATGCTCTGTCTCTCTCTGTCCCAAAAATAAATAAACGTTGAAAGAAAAAAAAAAATAATAAAAAAAAAAAATAAAAATAAAGATCACTTCTAGATGGTATCCACGCCAAATTCTTTGAGGCATGGGTGATTTCAAGAGCAGATCCTTGAGAGCCATTTAGAAAGAGAATATCTGAGATCCAAACCTGCTATAATTTTACGGTTGATTTTTATATCCCATATCCTATAAATGGCCAGAATTCCAGGAATTCTTAGCTGTTCAATTAACTAAGTCTAGGAGAGAGACCAGTAACCTTTACTGAATAAGGAGAACTGTAGAATGCACTGAAATCACATAGTAACAATCATCTCAGAAACTCAGAGTTGGAATTCATTTTCAAAATCATCTAGCAAAATTCCCCTTACTTTTTAAAATTTTTTTATAATGTTTATTTTTGGGAGAGACAGAGACAGAATACAAGTGGGTTGGGGCAGAGAGAGAGGGAGACACAGAATCGTAAGCAGGCTCCAGGCTCTGAGCTGTCAGCACAGAGCCTGACATGGGGCTCAAACTCACGAGCTGTGAAATCATGACCTGAGCCAAAGTCAGACACTCAACTGACTTAGCCACCCAGGTGCCCACAAACTCCCCTTTCTGATGGCACCTATCCTACCCATCTGCTGTAACACAGTCTTCCAACCAGAAGTGGGTGAGGCACCTGTTACCTCTCAGGGACATCAGCTGTCCCTTTGTCCAATCTTAAAATATGTCTCCCTAAAGTGTCTACCTATTTATGCTTATTTGACATCTTTGTCCATAAGGAAAAAATCTAATTTCTCTCTAATAGCAAGGTCAGCAACTACGGAAAGCTGAGTCTTTCCTACATTTATTAATTTGCTCATTCATTCATCCACTCAACCCTGTGGCAGTAGGTATAAACATTAAAAAGGTCCTTAGATCTTTGCCTTCATGGAGCAGGAGGGATGGAGCAGGAGGGAAGTAAGGGTGGTAAATGTTTACAAATAAATAGAAAACAATAGCACTATCAAAACTGGGAGTCCTAACAGTCACTATTCAAAGCGTGGCTGCTATAGTTTGGGTGAACAGAGAAGGCCCAAGGCATGGAAATATCTAAAATAAGGGCATTCCAGGTGTAGGGATCGACTGCTGCAAAAGTTTTTTTTTAATATAATTTATTGTCAAATTGGCTAACATACAGTGTGTGCGGTGTGCTCTTGGTTTTGGGGGTAGATTCCCGTGGTTCATCGCTTACATACAACACACAGTGCTCATCCCAACAAGTGCCCTCCTGAAGGCCCATTACCCATTTTCCCCTCTCCCCTGCCTCCCCCTCAACCCTCAGTTTGTTCTATTTAAGAGTCTCTTATAGTTTGTCTCCCTCCTTCTCTGTTTGTAACTATTTCCCCCCCACCCCTTCCTTTCCCCATGGTCTTCTGAAACAAGCTTACTGGGTTGGAACACAGAGAAGGCCTGTGAGGCTGGAGTTTCGTGGACAGGAGGGGATAGGGTGGCATGAGATGAGACAGGAAAGTCAGAAGTGGTCAAAACATGTTAGCACCTGTAAGGCATGGCTACAGGTCTTGAGGTTGGATTTTAGTCCAAGAGCTACAAATATGAAACAAGGTGGCCTGACTTGTCTGATGAGCAGAGACTGAATTTAAAGGGAGGGCAAGAGCAGAAGCAGGGGAATCTGTTAGGGGTCCATTGTTAGGGCCCCAATGAGAGAAGGTGCTGGTTTGGACTAGAAATGTGCCATGGATATGGAGAGCAGTGAACTGACTCAAAGCTCGTCTTGGAGGAAGAACCAGCAGGATTTGCTGTTGGACTAAATATCAGAAATGGGCACACAAAGAGAACCAGGGGTAAGTATTATACACTTCGCTGATATTCCACAAAGGGATTTCCTTCATATGACCCTGGTCCCTCCACTCCAATAATCAGTAAGGCAGACAGTGACACCTGCCTTTCTATACAAGGACACAGGGATGTGGAGGCACAGCTCGTCAAGCAGGGATCTGAACTCAAGGGCTTGTGACTCAGACTTTTCCGTGACAGTAGCTCTTATTTCAGCATTTTACGTTTCTTGTCAAAGAAAAGGAAAACAAAATAAATTCTATTAACTGTGTTCATTTATAAATAAAGAGTAGAAGTAGAGTGAAAGCTGAGAGGAGGAAACCAGCGTAACGTAACTCATCCTTCCCACCTAGAGATGTCACAACCGCGGCTTCAAAGGAAAACACAAACTTCTTCCATTAGTTAAACGAATGAATCAGGTTTCAGTTTCCGTATCCTCTCTCCTTTCTGTACAACTTGTCTTTGAAGGCATTTTGTTTGGGAAATGTGTGACCTTTACCCACCACACCGCACTCAATTGAATGCTTTGCATCAAAAGTTACCACGCTGATCAACATTTTACACCCACTGCCTTTCTGAAATACTTACCCCAGTTCCTTGTGTCTGTTTTGTTGAAATCGTCTTACAAAAATAAATCATATCAAAGTTTTTCTTTTATTATTCCTGAAACTTTGCTTGCAAAACTAAATATTTTTTAACACCATGGCAACACAGCCAGGACTCTGGCTAATGTATCCAGTCGTGTACCAGAGACCAGGCTTAGCAAACTACTGCCGCGGACAAATGGGCCGCGAAGGAGGAAAGAGCTAATAAATTAGGCATGGTCAATAATCAGTCAAGTCACGTCTTCTGGAGCTTCCTTAAAGGTGATAAATTAGCCACGTTCTCCTAATGGCTGATGCCCCCCTCTCCATTCTAGGACACACGGATACGCGTTGTGCGAATTGCAAACTGTAACTCCTGAATGAGTTTAAACAAAACCTCCCACATCTCCCCCAAGTACTTCCTCAGACATCTGCTCCTCTGACCCTTCCAGTATCCCAGAGTTGGAGAGGGTAGGATGATCAGCTGCAGTGTTTCAGCCGAGGCTCACAAAGGTTAAGTGATTTGTCAGAGTTGCACGGCTTATCACATGGTTGGCAAGAGGCAGAACTAAATTTTTTAAACTGCATCTCCTGAACCCCCAGCTGGGACTGCTTTCCACACGCCAGCTTCTGCCACCGAGACTTAACTCTCACTTACAGATGCGCTGGGTAGTTGTTGTTGCCGTGTTGGTATATTTATCAAAGTGGTACCTGCGCATAGTTAAGAGAAGACACGTATCCTACTCCAGGAAAAGCAGTTCCCCATTTCCATCCCACAATCTCCACTCAGTTCTCCCTCCCCAGGGGCAGACATTTGTGCCAATCTGACCTGATGATTTCAGTACTTAATTGCAGGTCTCCAGCAAGCGTCTATCGGCACTCGGTGCACATCTTTCTCTTGGTACAATATAAAAGATATAGTTGTCTTTCCTTCCCGGATACCTACTGCACACGAGCCCCCTTTCGGGATAGCACAACCACAGCTTGGCTGGACTGGCATCCTGTGTTAACATTAACATGACTTTGCAAACACAGCTCCCTGTCTCAGCAGATACACAAATTCTGATTGATTTGTCTTTCCTAGACCTCCTCCTGTGCTCAAACTCCCTCACCCTCACGATATTTCTTTTTTTTCTAATATGCTCTGTGTTCTATGTTCTTTTCATGAAATGAACTCCAAACTTGTTGCTAGTTGTGTAACTCTTGTCAAAACATTCAGGACACATCAGATACATTATTAGGTACATATCTTCGAGGATCTTCTCCAGGATTCTTTTGACCCAATCTAATCTGGAATGTCTGCTCTCTGTGCCTGGCTGCCATCCTGGGCCGTCCACCCTGTAGTATCTCTTTACCTCTCTTCTCCATTGGATTTTTAATTTCCTGTCACCTTTGTCTTCCTATTTCATAATAAAGCACATTGTGTAGTAGCATCCTGAGGATGGCTGCATGGGAGGTAAATTTTTTTGATAACTTACATGTTTGAAAATACTTTCATCTGTCTTCATATTTGATGATTTGGTGGATATAAAATTCTGGATTGGGAATAATTCCTTCAGAATTCGGATCCATGTCTAGCTTCTAGTCTTGCTGTTGAAAGACCTAAAGCCATTCTGCTTCCTGATTCTGGGTAATTGGTTTCCACATCTCACCCCTCCAACTCCCTTTCCCTTCTAGAAGCGTGTAAGTTTGTCCTGAGTATTCTGAAATGTTCTAACAATGGTATGGATCTGTTTTATTCCATTCTGCTGGAATCCCTTTGGGACTTTTAAAATAAGAAACGTGTGTCCACTTTGGGAAATTTTCTTGAATGATTTCATTGATTTACTTATGTATGACTACATAGGAATGTTTATGTATTTATGCATATACATTTACACACAAATTTGTGTCAAGTCATGTGGCAGTAAAACTTGGATTGCTTCTCACCTTTCTCCGCTCCTGGATTGGAATTCCACTTTTTTATTTGGTGGATTCATTTACCACTTGTCCATCTACTTCCTGAGCTTCAGAAAATTTGCAGTTATGGTTTTCTCTATCCTTCTGTGCTCTTGACATGACGCTTTCAAAGAATTTTATTATTTTTAACATAATTTTTAAGAGGAACTGAAATCCTACATGAGTGCTGAATCCAGATGAGTGTTCAACTGCCCATCTTTTCTCAGAAGTCCTCCAAAAGTCTTCCAGAATCTGTTTTCTCCCTTCATCAGAGCTATACTGCTTACAGTCCATGCTCAAACGAATAATTAAAGTAAAAATTCATTCTCATTTCTTTTCTTTCTCTCTTAAAGAACACTTACACTCTTGTGGGGAGAAAGCTACTTGATAGACGTCATTTCTCCTGCACAGACAGGGCTGGTCCAGAGCACAGAAGCAACAGTCTGCTTTGCCACGTGACTTGACAAATCCTGGAAGGCTCCCCTAATTTCTCATCTATGCCAGAACCACATTACATGTAATGTCCACGAATGGAAGAGATAACAAAGAGTCAACACCACGCAGGTCACCTTGGGTGGCCCTGTAGTCCTCTGATATTCATCTGGCTGCCCATCTCAGACCAGTATGCTTGCCTTCTGGGTCATAAAGGAATAAAACATAGGGAAGGCGATTTTCAAAGACAGAGATAGAGCAAGTGTATCAGAGAAACCAAAAGAAATGGACAGAGAGGAAGCAGGAGGATAGAGATCACAGCAGGTAAATTAGTTGAGTGGTTATGGGTAGAGACCCAAAAAAGCCTAAAGTCAATCCAGTTACCACCTGTAATCCCTTTAGCAGATGAACTAGAGAAACAAGTGGGGCTTATTCGTCAAGATTTCTCATTCTAGATCATACTGTTAGTGCCTGAGGGAAGGGCCTACAAACAGAAGAAAAAAGCATGGTGCAACAGAGTATAAACTCTGTAGTCAGATAAATCTGCTTCCAGTCTGAGCTTCATCATTAGCAGCAAAGTTGCTTCAACTTCCTTACTGCTAGAATGCAGGCAGTCCTCAGTTTGAAGGTGTTTTAAGAAACAGAGGAGCTGGAAGCCAATTTGCAGGTTTTTGGTTAAGTGTGCATTAAGCAGCCACTGTCATCGTTAGTGATGGTGGAAACGGATGTGCACCGCACCCCAGAACATATTCTGCGCCCGTGTCCACTGCCCATCCTTCAAAGGAGGATGTTCTCACTGAGATTGCTTAGAATTGCCAGTGCATGGTGGTCATAAAAAAGGGAACCAACTTTTAGTTGGTTTTCTTACTGCTTTTAAACTCTCTATAGACATCCAGATAAAAGACAGGACAGCAAGTTAAATTTAAATTTGAGATAAACAAGGAATAGTTGTGTTTTTTTTTTTTTTTTAGTGTAAGTGTATCCTGTGCAATATTTGAGACACACTCCTGCTAAAAACAAAAGGTTTGTTTATCTGAAATTCAGATTTAACTGAGCCTCCTGCATTTTATTTAATAAATCTAGCAACTCTAAGGTTACCTCCATATTGCATGCACTGGCGGCAGAATTGTAGCCATTCTAGTCTCCTGTTCCCCTGACTGTGCATCTATTGCAAATTCAAAGGAACAGTCACCACACAGACCTTCTTTAAATCATCTTCTTTGCTTCCTGGGATAAACTCAGTAGGCAATCGCTTTTCCTAAATTCTGTTTTGGGGTCAGCAGTACTGACTGACTTAGTGTGCCAAAGGCTATACTTTCGTCCAAGTGGTGGACAGATACAGAGATTCCTGACCAAGGAGAAACCAACATGCTTGTAAGAAAGATGGAGTCAGAGAGGATGGTAGAGACTCGAACTTTCACTAGAGAACTGTTGAGTGGAGTCATGACACATCCTTCCCACTCCCCCCAGTAATGCAAAATTTAATATCCGCTAGTAGATTAGCAATGACAGTTATTAGCATTTCTCCTTATTTTTCATGGCCAAATCTTGTTTAACTACAGTATTGAGGAGAGGAAAGGACATACCACACAACCCCAAATCAAAACGTAAAAGAAATGAAAGTGGTCATGGGCATGATGAAGTGCAAGTTCTGCTGACCAGCCCTTCTGCCTTCCCTCCATCACTGGGGATGCCAATTCTACTGGAGACAGCTTCTCCCCCTTCCCGATGCCAACAGTGCTCAGAGCCTCAAACCCCGCCTCACACATCTCACCCTCCAGCACCTCACAGATATCAGCTCATCAGTGTATTTGCCCAAACAATTTATTGATTATGTTAAATGAGCTAAACAGCAAAGCAGAGGACTATTTCTACCTTGCAGGAGACACAACAAGTGGTCTATGGCTTACCGTGTAGTTTCATATACGAAAGGTTTTCCAGCATGTAAAGAGTAGAGCTGACTTACTAATTGTTAAAAATAATATATTAACTTGAAAAAAAATACTATGACTAGTCCTTAACCTCACTAACCTACCTACCTAGAACTCAGAGTCGACTATAACTTTTTTTTTTTTAAATCTAGATCTAATTGTAAAAATTTCATATACATATCCCAATAGCTAGACTATTGCCTCTATACCAGTCTCTGCCCAGGGCCATGAGAAACTACCAGGTAAAAGGTTCTTATTTTCTGCTTTTATGTGTGGAGGTGTGTGGTTCCCTCCCCAATTCCTCCTCTTTTAGCTGATTATATTGGCATTGACTGTATGCCTCTAAATAATAAGAGTATTAATTTTGGGGTGGGTCTTTACCAGGGATTTGGGGCTAAAGGAAGGAATGAATTCGGTCTGCCTTCTTTACCTGGAAGACATACTGACTATAGTTTGGAAAATCTACAAACAACAACAACAAAACCCTACAACAAAAAGCCCCTCTCTTTCCTGAACTGTTACTTTCATGTGTGTATGAATTTAATATTCTCCTGTCCTCTCTATGTGGAAATAGAATGTTCAGGTCCTAGTGTTGTACATAACAGAGGTTCATCAGGATGGCTTTGGGCTAATTTGATCACTCCATTACAATGAGGACATTGGGATTGAAAATGCTTAAAGATGTGATGGATGTACTTTAATGTAAAGTTAGTTTGAAAATATTACTACCATTCAAACTTAGAATGAAGTTTTTTTATAACAATTCTTGAATGCCTGGACTATGCATCTCACACAGGATCTCATTTAGAGAAAGCTTAAAAAGGTTAACAAGTTAGCATAAGTATTTGCAGGATAAACATGTCTAGAATGATAACAGATATCAAAAAGTCAACACAGACTCTTGCTTTTCTTAAACTGTCATATTCCCAAATATTTCTAAATGGTACAAAAGAAAGGACATGTTCAAATACATATTCTTAAATATTTAGAGAAAAGGACATCATGAGAATTATCTTAACACACACACACTTGCATCTCAGCCAAGACTTTCAAATAAGCTGGAATATCTTCCACTGAGGGCTAACTATCAATTACATTTTCCCAAATTCATATATGGAATAACAGAGCTAATAATGCATCATTTTCAAGGCACGATTTAGTAATAGCTAGTTGATTAAATAGCCTATCTTTAATGACAGGGGATACTGAGTAACTATTGCTGGCTAATACGAGTGATTTAATTTTGTTTTTAAATTTTTCAGACCATGCTGACTTCTCAACATCTATCTGAAGAGCTCCCGTCTCATTTTCCAAAAACAAAAAAAAAAAATTAATTCAGCTTTCCAACTTCCATAGCCACAGTGAAATTTTCATAATAAAATACTACCATAGGATCATATCAAATCAATATGGATTGGGGGTTTTGCTATTTTTTTTAATGTTTGTTTATTTTTGAGAGAGAGAAAGAGCGAGCATGAGCAGGGGAGGGGCAGAGAGATAGACACAGAATCTGAAGCGGGCTCTGAACTGACAGCAGTGAGCCCAACGCAGGGCTCAAACTCCCGAACCGTGAGATCATGACCTGAGCTAAAGTTGGTCGCTCAATCGACTGAGCCACCCAGGTGGCTCTGTAGAACCTTTCTCAGAAAACACCAATTCACATTTCATGCAATACCGGTGAGCATCACCACTTGAGAAATCGTACATCTTATGGCCTCAGCAATGGTGTGCGTGCATGTGTGTGTGTCTGTGTGTGTGTGTGTCATTAGTATTAACTGCCACAATTAGGATACATTGCACAGTGCATTTGTTCCTACTGCTACTATAACAAATTATCATACACTTAACTGATTTAAACAAATGTACTAAATATATTACCTTATAGCTCTCTGTGTTAGAAGTCTAACATGGGTCTACTGGGCTGAAACCAAGGTGTGTTGACAGGGCTGCATTCCTTCCTGGGGGCTCTAGGGAAAATCTGCTCCTTGCCTTTTCCAGTGTTAGAGGCTTCCCACATTCCTTGGTTCACTGCCCACTTCTTCCATCTTCAAAGCCCACAACACTGCATTTCTCTGATCATTCCACTGTACTATCTCCCGCTGGCCACAGACAAGGAAAATTCTCAGTTTTTAAAGATTCATTTTAAAGATCCATGTGATTAGATTAGGCCCACTTGGATAGCCCAAGATAATCTCTCCATCTTAACATCGGCAAAGTTCCCTTTTGCCATGTAAGGTAACATGTTTCAGGGATTAGGGTTTGGACATTTTTGGGAACCATTATTCTGCCTACCACATATGGGTTGGTAAAAATACCTTGAGAGTTCTGACCAGTAGACAAGGTCAAAGAATAAGAAAGAGAGCAACTATTTCTACCATTTGTTTTTTCCTAATTGTTACTTATCACAGTATCAGGGAAGCTAAAATTATTGTCTGAGTAAGGGATACAGAACAGTAAACAAAATATGGGACACATTCCCAAGCACCAAGAATTGGGTTCTGTCACCACTAAGGTAGAGAAGAGAGTGCAAGTGCTCCGGGAATTTGATTCTCCACAAACATATCCAGCAGGCCTCTCAGCAATATGGGCCTGATTCTACAAGGTGTGCATTTTCCAATAAAAGGTATATACCCCTAATCAGCTTTACTGAAGTTTTCCTTACTAATGGACCATGCATTCATTACCTCCTCTGACATAGGCCCTATAATTTTCCCATTTCACAGGTAAGAAAAGGAATCTTCTTTATGGTTTTGTTACCTGACAAGATCCTGCTTCCACCAAACCAGTAAAAGTACATCATCTGATTCCAAAGCCCGAGTTCTTAATCCTACACAATAATTGTGTCTACTCACTTGTGTGTGTGTGTGTGTGTGTGTGTGTGTGTGTTCACTTCTCGCGACCCCTGTTTCCTATATGTCTTCCCCATTCCCAAGTAAATTTTCTCCTGTCTCTGATCTGAGGGTCTACAAATGTGGCTCTAAGAGTGTGTATGTGTGTGTGTGTGTGTGTGTGTGTGTGCGCGCGCACACACACTCACTCATGCGCACATGTTCAGTAACTCTCTGTCATTGGCACCACCATGAGGCTTTCTGCCTTTAACACATAACTTACTGTTTTGATCTGGGTTCAAATATGGAGACCTCTGGGTCACAGGCAGGATAGATGACAAGTGCACGCCTTAGAGTCATATCTAGCTTCAAAATGTGGCTAGATCATCACCTGTAATTTGGCAAGTTATGTGAACACCATGAACTTCAGTTTCCTCCTCCTAGGAGAGACTGATAATAGTATCTGCTTCATAGGGTCGTTGTAAAGATTAAAAGACATGATTATGTAAAACATCTGATAGATAATAATCACACAAGAAACTGGCTGATACTATGATCATCAACTGCCTGCTCTTTTTATCTACATAAAAGTGCTATTCAAAGTTGTCGTTTCTACAAAAGATGCTTATTGGCAACATCTATTTGTATCACTGCCATTTGCACAACCAACGACTATAGTTTAATTCCCACCCTATTGCTAAGGTGTGGTTGAAAACAGTTTTCTTCTAAAGGGCTATGCCTGCCTGGAGAAATGGGGCCTGAGATGTCTTGAAATTTGCTAATCACATCTGGTTTAGCTTTAGACATTTTCTGGGGTTTTGCCAGCAGCCACGACATTTTAATGGCTACAATAAACCTCAAAGCCTCATCAAATCTTTGCTGTATGTGTGAAAATTATGTCCTCTTCAATTAAACATTCAATCTAGGCTCACACCAAGGCCTTATGGAAAAGGAGGTGGAACCTGAATGGGAAGGGAGATGAAACAGACCGCCACGACTCTGGCCATCTTGCCAGATGGCATTTAGGAGAAAAAGAAATTCATTAGAGAACCAATGGTCTGTATTTTCTTTAAATATTTACTAGGTACCTTTCATGTGTTAAAAACACTGGCATCTCGAAAGATTAGCAGGGCATTTTTGTTTAAATATCCAATGTGGGGGGGCTGGAGGGGAGTCCCACTTTTCTCTTTTGCCTTGTGGTGCTTCACATCTCTTGGTGAAGTCTAATACAAAGGAGAAAAACAACTGAGGTAATGTTTAGTTTCCCCTCACAGGGTGGGGTCCTCCAGCTCCAGAAGCTCTTGCAGCTCCTTAAAATGACTGAGGAAAAGTCAGTTGAATACGGAGGGATGTGGAATGGCACCTGGGATCGCCCTGGAGAAAATAAGGTATGCTAAAGGGGATGCTCTGTGGGAACACCTGCCTCTCCACTGTCTTCCCAATTCACTCTTCTCATCCCTTTGTTATCATCATCAAACACTTGCAGAAGTCAAAGGGAGGTGCCTGAAAGAGGCCGCAGGAGAGGAGGAAAGGTCACACATACACCAGGTTTCTGCTCACAAAACGACACAAGACAGCAAAGGGCCAGGAGACCAGGGGGGAGTCATAATCAGGGACAGCCACGGAGTGAAAGGCATGGCTCTTCTTGGCCACAGCTAAGCTTGCAGCCATCCTGGGGACTGGCCTGGGCCCTAATCCTGCCATTGGAGAGCGACAGAAACCTGCTGCAGGACGCTTCACTTTGTTTCATCACAGTGAGAGTCCAGCCCCTCATCTCAGACAAGGATAAAACTGTCAGTGGTTTTTTTTGTTTTCGTTTTTGTTTTTTATGAGAGGGAAAAGGATAACCACAAGTTCATATATCACATTCCTAAATGAAGCATCCATTTGGTTGCATTCACGCTCTTAACCACATCAACAGGAGGGAAAAAAATCCACATGTTCCTTTAAAAATAATTTACAAGGTAGAAATATTCACTTGTAACCGCTCTCCTTATTTAAGCAAGTTTTATGCCCAAAATAAAGCTAAATGGCTCTCCCCGCCACCAGGGATCTGTCCCACTTCACTTCCATTTCCAGGCTGCTCTCTGTCTAAGACTTGGGTTTCTGAGCGCCCTTTCACAATAAACATTTTTAAAATGTTTATTTTATGTCTTAGTGTAAAAATATTCCTGGTTCAAGCTCTTCATTTCCTCAAGCTCTCCTTTTGGCACTCTGAGCTCCATTTCCACATTAACACGCTCCCTAAATCCTCCGTGGAGCTCTTCAATTGGAGTTAGACAAGCTCCGATGCAAGTATTTATATTCTTGGACAAGGAGATGTCTCCACAGTGAAAACACAAGACTCTAGCAATGCCAAAGGAAAATTCCTGCTCGAGAGAGACATATTTTCACCTTAAAAAAAAAAAAAACAAACCTAAAAGGGGCTTTCAGCATGTTGTTGTGAATAATTAAAAATGTAAATAAACTAAAAGAGAATGTTGACTATGGGTCCTGACACCTTTATTAGACTCCTACACGTGAACCACATATATAGGGGCGTGTGTGGCCGCACGCATGTGTGCGCACATGTGACATGTTTCAGGCGGCACAATAACCTAGCTTAGAAACTGCATGAGTTCTAATCACATAGACCTGATTAGAGCCCAGTAAATCTGCCTCTCACTGGCTGTGTGAATGTAACTTCCCTGAACTTCATTTTTCTCCTCTGTAAAATGGAGTTGGTATACAGTTCCTGCTTATTGGGGTTGCCATAATAATTATACGAGACAACAATAAGCATTCAATAAAGGGCTGCTGCTATTGTTATTAAAATGATCATCTGTAATATGTTGGAAAATGTAGATGTAAAAGATGTAGATATAAAAAGCACTAATTAACACTAATCAAACATAGCGCCTCCAAACAGAGCATAAGGGATGGAGAGCTTCACGAGGAATTGAAGTCTGAGCCAATTCCCTTCCATGAACCAGACATACATCCTCCTCCTCAATCATTAAAAAAAAAAAAAAGAAGGCTTAGCTATTATCATAATAACAGAACAGTTCCTGTTACCTTCTAGTTGCCTCTTCAGTTTTCGCAAATCTTTTATGAGGTCTTCAAACTTGACTTGGGAAGCCAGAAAGAAATCTTGTGGTTCAGGCAGAGGGAAAATACTCTTTTCTGTTCCTGCTTCCTAAAAGACATGGTTAACAAAGTATGTTATCCTTCCCCAATTGTCACTATCAATTGAAATTCCAAAGCATCTTTTATTGAATGCGCAAATAAGAATCTGAGAAATGCTCCTTGGCCATTCCTAAGTTTGGACCTGGTTACTTTGAAATGCTTTCGTGTCTTCCACAATATCATTTTGGTCCTACTGCCACTGAGGGCTGGGTTCTATTTTGCCTCACGAATCGAAGAGAAAATTGTCAGGTATGCCCTGATCTTGGACGCCGTCCTCTCATGGAAAAAGGCACAGGAGGAACACATGAAAGTACTTAAAGTCCCTGTTTGAGCTTCACGTGGTAGCAATTAGATAGCTCATCTTTGGGGTATGCCAACTGGTGTGCGTCGGAAGGTGCTGAACAAGAAGGCACTACAATGGAAGAAACAATCACCCTCCCTTCTGCTGTGACCTACCCTCGGCTGCAGCTTTAAGCTCCAGAGGGTGTGTGTGTGGGATCAAGTTCTTCACATATATGTAAAGACTTCCCAAACGTTCTTTGGCTTATCTTTGTATATACTTGCTGAGGGCCTGGTTTGCCATAGTTTTTGACAAGCTCCCCGACTATACGTCATAGAGGATCTAAGCTGAGAAATACCTTGAGGGACACAAGTTTCAGGAAAGATAAGCTGAGTCTCAAATAAATATCTTTTCCAGCCTATCCTGCTTTGTCCCTGAGTTGTTTAACATAAGCCCTGCATCTTGCATATCTCAGGCAGTCTTCAGTTATTCCTCTCTCCACACGGGCTGTTTTGCCAGCTTTCCTTCACATTCCATCTTTCCTTCTGCCATTAGGACTAATTCCAAACTCTGAAACTGCTTTATAAGGCACTTTATGATCTGGCCTCTTCCACCCTCAGTCTTCTTCCACCTTCCCCCTATCTCTAACTCCCTCTCCTAAACGTTCATAAAATAACAGAACAGGCCACAATCTCTTGTCTCTGGGCTTTTGTCTATAAAACTGTCCCTTTCTAATTCTTCTGTAGAAACTCCTCACACCTGCATGTGTTCATATCATTCTTCAAGTCTCAAAACAGGTATCACTTCCTCAAAGATTGCTTCTAACCCTCAGCACCTGGGTGTTTACAAGGGCCCCTGCTGTTTACCGTTGTCATGGCGCTTATCAATGTCAATTTCAAAATTGCCATGTTAACTTAGAGGCTTCTCCCGCTAGACTGCAAGCACTGTGAGGGCAGGTACTGTATATAGCTCTCAGTACAGCATACAACACGTGGCATATCAAACTTTGTTTGGCACCTATAAAAACACTGTTCTGAAAAGTGTGTACCTTGAGCAGGAGACATTTCAATTACTGTCATTTTTTCTTACGGTTTCAGGAATTCCCTTCCTTTAAGACCTTTAGCTCCATTTGAGATGCTAAGAAAAGGTGGTTTTCCTCATTTTATTGAAACATTCTGCAAGATCAGTGTGCTTTTTTCCCCATCTCTCTATACTTATTTTACTGCTTTCAAAACAACGAAGTAGTACTTGCGACAGGATGGAACACCATCTAAGATGCTTGCCGAGAAGCTCCATGGCAATCTACATTGGAAGAACTCATGCATGTTATCTCTAACTATTTTCTAAAACTTTATCAGATTCAGCGCTGGCTTCAATTTTTTTTTTTTTTTAAGCTAGAAAAAGAGAAAGTGCTACTGAGCAAATCAGCCTGGTAGCATCTCTTGAGAAAGCTGCTCCATTAGAGCTCAAAAGACATGGCTCTAGATGGATTTCTGTAAGCTTCACAAACCTGGACTTGGACCCCAAACCAGCATGAGTAGAAGGAGGCTTGGAACAGGAGTCACCTTTCTCCTGCTAATTGCTCATCCCAACTAACCACAAAAATCATCACTTATGCTCCTACGGGGAGGGGATAGCTTAATAAATCACATAATCCTATACTCTTGCTGAGTGAAATGAATTTTTGCACTGTGAAACTCAGGAGAGCACCACACAAATGTTGACTTCTGATTTTTCCCATACTGAGCCATCCCATGTTTGAAACTATTCTTACTGGAAGATTTTCCTCTGTGAAGTCGATTCCACTAGGTTTAGCACTCCTTGAGGGTCACATTTCATTGGCAAATTTCAGCCTTCCTACACAATGCATCTGACTTGGCTGTGTAGATGCTACAGACACTACAAGATAAATCTGGTTATGCTAAGCCTAGATCAGAAATGTTACCTCTCAAGATTCTTCTGGATAATTCTGCTGCCCTACTAGTACCTGCTGCCAGAACTTTGGGTATATACCTATTGCCTGAAGCTTCAACATGTCTGCCCCTTCTACCAGAATAAAGCTCTCACCTCTTTGCACCTAATTATTTGCAAATGTCACTTATTACACTCTTGTGGATATTTACAGCAGATTCAACCTAGTAAGTATTTGTCAGACACCTAAATTACGGATGCTACAAAACAGACAACGAGTTTTGGAACTCAAGGAGCAATGCCAGACTAACAATTAATTGCTCAATGATATCCACATGCAAGGCAGAATAAGACGTATCAAGACAGAAGTTCAAACCAAGTGTTCCCCGGGTTCAAAGGATTAAAAGATAAGGAAGTGAAAAAAGATTTCATGGAAGAAGGGAAGAATAGTTGTACTATTTTGTACCATTTTTCATTTTATCTTTCTTCCCTTTTACAAAAGTGACATGTGTTCACTATGTCTAACTGAAAGACAGAAGAAAGTTAAAATCTTTTCCACCCAGAGATAATCAAACATTTTTTCATATCTCTGGTATCCTAGGTTTTTCTGTGTGTTTATGTATATTTATATTTACATATTTGAAATTATATATTGTTTTAAACCCATGTTTATAATATAAAAGCAGATCAAGAGTATTTTCTAATGCCACTAGATTTTCTCCTGCATACTTTCCATGGCAGTGTATTATTCCATCTTGTAACTCTAGCATAACTGACGTGGTCTTAGTCTCTACCTTTGGACACCTCCCCAAAATCTTGCTATATTTTGTTATTACAAATTATTATAAGTATAATAGTGATACGTATCTTTATTTATTTCCTTAGGATAAAAATTCCTAGAAATATTATATAGATTTCTAGGGCTTCTGATACACAAAGGTCAAAGTCTTGCTAAGCCATACTGTACATTTGCATGAATGAGGAAATGTGTCCCCCATAAGTAGGTACAGCTCCGTGGGGAAACAGATTGGCAAGCACGTGCCATCTTCATGTGAATTTTTTTAAAGGTGCCCTTTATAGGACACAGTTTGGTGAGTCAAGGGCAGTCTAGATATGGGTCCCATTATACATGGAGATCTTAAACAGGGAAGAAGTCCATCAGCCATTTGTGATAGTCCTGATAAAGTTTTGATCAATTTGTACCGCTAGGTCTATGTATCTAGTTGGCGATTTGTATCTTCTGTTTGATTTTTGCTTTTGTTTTTGTGTTTTTGGGAAATTACCTGCAGCCTCTTGTACCAATTTTTTTTTTTTTTTTTTAAATGAGAGGGGACCAGTTGTCCTTTCCAGGTCATTTCTGAAAAGCTTGTTACCTATTAGGTTGCAAATATATGTGTTGCTACTGGGAGCTTTCTCCCAAAAGTTAATTTATTATTTCAAGAGAGTATTAATAAGACAGAAGCTTAATATAAAGAGGCTGGTGATGAGAAGAGGTCCAGTCAGGGAGAACATTGGATGTAAAAACACATCAGTGGGGCACCTGGGTGGCTCAGCTGGTTGAGCGTCTGACTTCGGCTCAGGTCACGATCTCACAGTTCATAGGTTTGAGCCCCGAGTCGGGCTCTGTGCTAACAGCTCAGAGACTGGAGCCTGCTTCAGATTCTGTGTCTCCCTCTCTCTCTCTGCTCCTCCCCTGCTCACACTCTGTCAATCTTTCTTTCAAAAAATAAATAAACATTAAAAAAATTAAAAAAAAAAAACAAACAACACACCAGTGAGAAAACATAGGGTGTGTTTGGAAAACATGGGGTCTTAAGTCACAGACTACGTGTAGGGGGAAAATGGAAAAAAAAAAAAAAAGCATGGTTGTAAAAGACTGGAATTAAATTGGGTAGACTATTAATTCAGTTGAAAATGGGGAGTCATTTCTGTTTTTGAGTAACAAAGTAACCGGGACTATAAAAACTGATTGGGCCTTGGGCGTGGGATAGACTGGAAAAGGAGCAACCAGGTGTGGGGAGACAAGCTGGGAAGCAACCAGAATAGTCCAGGTGAGTTACCTTAAAGCCTGGATGAGTGGGGCAGAGGGATGAAAAACACAAAAGAAACATGAGAAACAATTTAGTCGAAGGACAGAGAGGAACCAAAGAGGAGCAGAAGCTTCATGCTTGAATGACCGAAATGATAATCTCCTCATTAGAAACAGGAGAAGTTTGAGGAGGGGGGTTGGGAGATGATTCATTTCAGAGACACTGAGAACAGACAGATGAGGAGGGGAGGATAGAAGCCTATAGACTTCATCAGTGCCTAGCTTGTCTTCTGGATGGAATCATAGGCCTTTTGAAAACAAGGCCCTGGAATCCTTACTTTTCTTCCCTTGGAGCCTAGGAAAAACCCTGCTTGAGTGGACAGCTAAGCAGGAGCCCTGACAACATTTTCCTGAGACTTTTCCCATTCATATTGATTGCTAGATTTCCCAACACCTTACAACAGTACCTCTTTCTTCTCAAAGTTAGGACTCCTTGTTCTCAATTTAATGAGAAGGAATTAAACATAGAAAATTGTGCTCAGGTGGATTCTCACTGAAATTTTTATTTCTAATTGCAAATGTAATCTGAGCAGAGAGGATGGATTTCAAATTCCACTTCTTCAACTTGTTCACAGATGAACATTACTGATAAGGTGCTGGGTATTACTGCATCTTGATTTCCTACATTTTGGTCTGCAGCCCAGAGCCAGTTTCAGATACAACCAATTACTGAATGGATATAGATTTCACAAAGACCCCCACGATCTGGTTAGAAGGCATTGGGGGTCTCTCTGAAACTGTGTTATAGAGTGGATTAAGAGTCAGTAGATTGAGAGGCACTGAATAATGCTTCTCTTTACAAGAGTCAACTAAACTTTCTTGGCTTCAGCATTCCCATCTGTAAACCAAGGAGGCTGGATAGCTCTCAAATTCTATGTTGGACTTGAAATTCATCCACCCATCCATCATCTAATTTCTGAATGCCAACAATGTGTAAGAGTTGAAACCCCATTAGTGTAGTTTTCCACATAATGCTATTTCTTACCTGATCATAGTAACGCAGGTAATATTTCACGACATAGTCCACCAGATTAATCCCATTATCCTAGGTTTAAAAGAGAAGCTTAAATGAAAATCATTCACATGAGACTAACATATTATATAGTTGAGTACTGAAATCTCAGTTTGTGACCCTGAAACTTTTAATTTGCAATACCTGGTCCTAATTCTGTTTGCGCCTGGCAAGATTTCCCTCTCTCCTCTTTGTCCAGCAATTTTTTTCATGACATCTATACATCTATGACACTCCACTATTCTTTGTGGGGGTGAAAAAAAAAAGAATCAAATAGATAATTCATAAGACCTCTGAGGTAATGACTAAAACAAACAAACAAACATATACAGGGTCTCATTATTTTCTGGCATAAAGCCAAGACAGGAGGGGGTGGGGGAGTGCCAAAGGGAACCAGGGACTAGAACAGAAAACCATCCCTCCCTTCCCACCTTTCAAAAAATGTGTGTTCTTAATGGCGTGAAAAACAATCAGGACAGCTTAAAAGGAGCGCCATGCCACTTTATGACCCTGGGAGGCCAGGGGCAAGCAGGCCCTCCCACAAGGCAGCCTTTGTGTCTTGTTCACATGGGTCTAATTCTAATTTGCCTGTGTGTTTCCCCTCCCTTCACTGCCCCTGCTCCCCATGGGACGCCTAGATATGGGCTGGTTGTTTCTAAAGAGAAAGCTCTGCAGGGGTGTGGAGCCAAATGATAATCAGGCTCAGAGAGTTTGACAGTAGACCCTCGGCCCAATTGTTGTGGGCCAAAGAATAATTCAAATGCTCAGCTCAACTGGTGATTCAACATTGCTCCCTACTCAGGAATGAGTAAATTACAAATAGTCAACACTAAATTCAAACAGACTCAAGCCTTGTGCTATGGCTGATACTGCGTGCTGTTTTCCTCTCTCATTACAGTTCAACATCCAATTGCATTCTTTTAGAACAAACCAATATTGGGGATTTTGTCGTCTCTGTAAGACCAAACGTGAAAAACCAATTTTTACCCAAAAGTCAAAAGAAAGCAAAGAAAAATTTTATTGTTAAAGGGAGAAAAGAGATGAATGGAGCAACCAAGAAAACATATAGATATGTCTAAATTAAAGGTATAGAAGGAATATAATGGCAAATCATAGAATCTTGTTGTGAGAAATAAATACCCGACTTTTGACGTCCTTGAGTTTGGGCAGAATTTCTAAGCTATATCCATCTGCTTGTCCCCGAGTTCTATTTCCTCCATTCATGTAATTTCCAAAAGCCAGAATGAGCGCTAAAATATCCTTCACACTCTTCATGTGCAGCAAGCCCTGTGACAGCAAATACCAATTATTACAGAGCTGGACTTCAAAGGTACCTATGTTCATTCAACAACAAATATTTACTGAGTAGCCATCAGGCTATTTGGTGGCTGGACTGACAGCTGGCGAAATGGAAAATTTCTATCCTTTCAACGAACTGAAAGTCATCATTTTCTATCCTTTCAATGAATTACGAACTGCATGTCTTAATAGTGAGGACTAAATATTAGTATTTCTATTCGAGCCAGTTTTATTTTTTAAATATTTATTTTAAATATGTAAATTTTATGTAAATGGAACAAAGAGACTTGGTAGAGTTACACTTTACATCTCATGACTTCTAAGTAGAAACGGGTCTGCTATCATTTGAGGATCTGTTTTTGGACAATGTATCTGTATAAACAGTACAGTTAAATGTCAGGCAAGTTTAATACCAAGTCTATTCTTCTTTATCCGTGGGTGTAGTCCTCAGAGATAAACTATAATAATGTATTTCCAGGCCATAGGTTATGTTCTTTAAGTATCTGCAGAGATGTCTATTAACTTTCACAATTTCAAGCTGCTTAGGGTTTTCTTCAGCTCCTCGTACCATTTATTTTTCTTCTTTTTTTCTCAAAGTGCAAAATTTTCAAGTTGGTACTTTTTCCCCCTTCTCCAAGTCTGAGTTGACTTTGTTTTCCTTTATTGTAGGGTAAAGAAAGAAAGGGAAATGCAGCTCCAGGGCAACCTCTGTTCCTTCCTTTTTAGGGTATTATCAGAGGGTGTCTATTATTCCTTGGTCATATTTCTACTTTCTTTATTGAAGCATTTTATATTTTTGAAGGAAAAGAATCATGCCTTCAGAGAAGAACTCAATACTACATATGTGTGGAGAGGATTATCATGTTCTTAAGGACATGGGTCATTGTGAGGAAAAAAACAAACAAACATTAGAATTTACAAAGAATACCAGTGTGGTAAAGCCAACAAAAATGTATTTGCCCACCACTTATTATCACAGTCCTCTATTTTGCTTATCAAGTCTCTAGAATCTTCTTATTTCACTGTGTGGACACATGTCAGATGATCAGGTGCATGGGTCTCAAGCAAAATCTCTTGCAATCCAGTCAGTCAAGTAGCAAACACACTACACTTTTTAGGTTGTTTTTAAGAGGCCAATATGTACCTTAGAAGGTATCTGTGATATTTAAGAATCCATCTGTAGAAGCGTCATTTTTTTTCCTCCTTCTCCCTGTCAGTCTGCACCTGACTTTCTTTCTCTCTCTTCCTCCCTCCCTCACCTGCATGCACACACATACTCAGGATAATCATCACAGCTCTGCTTAGCACAACACACAGTCTTAAATCCAAAGGTTTTCTACAAAGGGATTCTAGTTGATTCTCCCACTCCCTGCTTCCTTCTTTACCCTCAATAAGGGCAAAACCACCCTCTTAAATTAGATAGCAAACATACCTTAGAAGCTCTTGTGATGATCTCTACCTTTCGGTGCAAGGAGGTGATACTCTCAGAAAAGACAGATCTGAAGATTATGCACTGGGCCCGTTCAGCAAAATTAGGTATCTGGGCTAACTCGTGTAAAAATCTGTAAAAATTAATAATGGATCATCTAGCTTCACACACACTCACAAAGAAAAAAAAAACAGTTGAAAAAGATCTACCATGAGAGCATTCTTTACTTGATTGTGTCAGTTTTAACAATTATAAAATGTACCTGACAGGCAGACCTAAGACTTCCAAGGGTGTGTGTTATATTGTTGACAACCAAGCCATTTTTTAAATGAGCTTCTAGGACGGTATATAAATGTACGGTGTATACATTACTTTAGGCACAGAGTGTTAATGCAATTATCCTGAACCACAAAGAGTTATCTCCTGCTATGCCAATAGGAGCATTACCTTTAGTATATGAAAATAAATAATGAACTCCCTTTATAACGCAGCATTCTCTAAGGGTCTATTTAACACAGGCACAGTAAAGTGAAGGCTTGAGGCAGATGTCTGTGGAGAAGTGACAAAATGTTTCTTCCTGAGGTGAGATTACTATTATTTGTTGCTCACTGAATTCGATAACAGTCTACAGTGACCCTATTCTACAGATATTTGTTTACTTTCCCACATCAACTTGCCTATGAAGACAGAGTTTATGGCTCAGGGTGTGGAACAAAGCAAGCACTCATTAAGTAGACATCAGTGTTAAAAACTACAGTAAGACAGATTTTAAAAGCTAAAGGTGAGTGCTAACGTACACACAGAAGCTCACTGTCTGAGCAGCTGGGCACTGGTGCCCTTTGCAAAATTAAGTTGGAAGAGCTACCTACTCTCCAGGCCAACCACCAGAAGAAGGGGTATAAACTAAAATGGGCGGAAAGAGTTGGACACGAATTCAGAGAAGGAGAAAATCCACTAACAGCTATTAAATTCAGTGTGGGGCTGAAATGATGATTAACTGATATTTCTGAAAGCCTTGGTCAACGCATAACATCATTACTTTGACATTTTGCAATCTCTCACCAAGAATGCTTTTCCATAGGAGCAAAGCTGAACCCTTCTTTCCATACCCAAAGAAGTTTCCTTCGCTTGCACTTTGTGCCTCTTTTACTTTGTTTTTAGGAGGCCTTGGGTTTTGATAAGATTTTAATTATCAGCTGTTTTTTTTGTTTTTTAATCCTATATCCAGGTCACGGTCCTTTTTCTTTTCTTTCCTTTCTTTTTTTTTTTTTTTTTTTTTAAATAATCTCTATGCCCATTTGTGAAGCTTGAACTCACAACCCTGAGATCAAGAGTCGCCAGCAATACTGACTGAGACAGCCAGGCGCCCTCTTCTTCTTCTTTTTTTAAATGACAGTGAGATGAACCAAAGAATGCACATAAAACTGAAGATACCTTTGTTTTTTAAAGTTCTGTAAATCTGATTATTATGAAAACCATGTTGGAGTATAATAGTGGAAACCCATAGAAATTCTGAGTTAAAATGAGATGAAAACTTGTATTTGTTATGTAAATTGTTTCTCACAGAATTAGTATTAAAGCATTGATTCACTTGTGACCGAAATCAGGAGTGTCACCAGTTTTCACAAATATAAGCAGTGAAAAGCTGTTGGGACTAGCGGCATCTGGTCCTCATGGGGCTGTCGGGAAGTTTTGTTTATACAGACAATGCTGAGAGCTAACTCAAGGGCCACACCCTGCCTTTCTCCTTTCCCAGCAGTGACCGAAAGACACTCCTCCCCAAGTAGGCTCCAGATCCCCAGAGTATGTACACTTTCTAGTTTAAATAAACAGAGTGAGTTAAGCGTTTGTGGAGACTGTGTGAGAGAAGATACAGATGGACACCTCAGCTATCCAACGAGGACGCAGGTGAAAAAGACAGAATGCTGGATGTACAGTTACTTATAACAAGCCTCAAGAAAGGAGGTTTGGGACTAGTATAAGGAGACAAGCCCCTAGGCTCATCAACTTCCTGTTACCCAGGATAGAGTGGAAAGGAACTACAAGGTTCTCCAGGACCAAGGCCTCACTGGGATTAGGAACTGGACTAGGAGGGTTCTCAGAGAACCTTAAAGATCCAGAGACCTGTGCATGAAGAAGGGTCTGAAACGCATATCCAGAGTTAGAGGAGGGAAGGGAAATTCAAGAAGTTTACATGACTTTTGGATACAACTGTGGGGAATGTGTCACCGAAAATTAATGCCAGAGTAGCAGTCACCAAGAATTTCAGTCAGTCCCGTAGACATGTAGGAAGCATTCACAGTGTGTCAGGTACCATGCTAAGACCTTAGAAGAGAATTTAACTTACACACAATTCCTTCCTGGTAATCTGAAAAATAAAGCACCCATTGCTGCAGGGTATAATAAATATTTTCAGTGATGGGGCCTATGAGAGCCATGTGCAGGCCATCCAAGTCGGAGCCCTCGACAGACAATGTCAGCCAAGGTTCCCTGGAGCCCTCTGGCGCTTGCACAGGACACATGTGACCAACTCTCAGGGCAGGCCCAGACAGGATGAATGGTGTTTGTGGGAGAAAATAACCAGAACTCAGATGCTAAAATGGAGATTTGCATTCTAAAATAAAGACTTTTAAAGGATTTCAAACAGAGAGGTGATACTTTGAGTTTTTTGTTTTAAGAAAATCACCACGGCAGTGGCTTGGCCGGTGAGTTGAAGGGGACAGCAGATTTGACGCTGGAAGACCTCCAGGGCTGCAGCCACACTGTTCTCAGAGGGCAGGAAAGGGGGTCTGTGGTGTGAAGGGAGAGGGGCAGATACATGAGAAAGGCTACTCGGGCAGCAGGAACCAGAGTAACTGACCAACCCCGAGGGATGCTGGGAAGTGTCCAGGAGGACTTGCAGGTTTTTGGCTTGGACACCTGGTGGAATGTGAAGATAAGAATTACTGGAGACATAAATTTGAGAAGACTGCGATTTTATGTTACTTTCTGTTCTAAAATAGCCATGCGAAGGCCTGAGGAAGAGCACCACAGATACCTCCTTTCCCATTTATCTGGAAGAGTACCAGAGGCATAAGTAACCTCAAGGGCTATGAGGCAAGTGGCTGATAAATATCTTATTCCCCCCAGCTGTGCTTTATACTCTCCCCCTACGAGCAGGGATAAGAACTCTTGTACAAATCTCCAAGTATATGTCTGGGGCATTGGGCCTTGGTACTTATGGATACGTATAGATTTACTTCCTGTCAGACTAATCTAACTTTGTAACCTAGGGCCAGATATAAAGAGGACTAAACAACAGCAAAGTAGCCACAAACTAGGGATCTTCTCATTCTTTCCCAGGGCAGGTTCATTATCCCAGGAAGCGCTCCAACTCCAGTCTGTCTTTAGGAGAGAAGTTCTGCACATGACATTGTGTGGATCCCCATTGATAGCACCAACTCAGCTGACAGGTGGAATGAGGTATTACGGCCCACTGTTTCAAGGGACTAATGTTTAATTGATCATTCCCTAAACCCCCAAATGGTACCATCTCAGGGCTGTGTGCACAGGGCTGTGTACACAGTGGGATGTACACGGTTCCTCTACAGGGGAGTACACTCACAGAGCCTTGTTTCACCAAGTCAGTGTGTTTGTGAGGGTGCTGAGGAAACTGGGGACCCTGAGTGGGGCATCCCAATAGGCTTTACATGGTGTCCTCTATCCAGGCCACAAAAGGCTTGTGTTTGGCCAACTCAAATCCAATAGAGCTCACCTCATCTCACCACCATCCCAAGGCAGAATGCAAAGAATTGAAGGCCATCCTTGGAGGGAGTGGTTCTCAGACAGCCCAGGCCCAAGCAGATGACACCTCTATGTGAAATGGCTTTCTAAATCTGGCCCTGAGCTACAAGAAAGCTGATGAGGTGAGTGATGAGGCCAACCTCTCCCTGCCCTGATTTATAGGACTGGGCATCATAGGGATCTCAGAAAATTTCAATGTTGAAACTATAAATGATTCATATTTTCCAGTATGTAAAACATGCTTATAGTCGACTAACTTGGAGCTAATGGCAAAAAACTTGGCAGGAAATCAGACCCTGGCTAAAATCAAACAAACGCTGCACTATGCAGGAGGTCAACAGCAAAGGTGAATTCACTCAGGCCTGAAGCCCCTACCCCCGTGCACCTCACCCTCCAGCAGCTGAGCCTGAGCACATCACCTTACCAGGACAACACGACAGTCCTCTTTGCTGCCAGTAATTGCTTAGCATCTTTGGGAAGCCACTGCAATGACTACTTATAAACCTTGAAAATGTTCTCTTACCCAGATCATCAGTATCCATATCATCAGATCAACATCAGCAGGAATAATAAGTTTATCTGTTAATTACCTGCCACCATTATTCTGCGTCCTGGCAATTAATCTTGAAAAATAATGCTAGAAAGACATTAACCCAAAATGATAAGGGGAACACTTCCAGTTGTAGAAACCCACTGTTCATTTCACTGGGTCAGCCATTCCCAGCGCATGGAGCCAGCGTTGGCAAATTATAGCCCACAGGCCAAATACAGCTCATCACTTGTTTTTGTACGGCCTGCCACCTAAGAATAGTTTTCATATTTTTAAATGGTTGAAAAAGAATCAATAGAAAGATAACATTTTATGACATCTACACAAATAGTATGAAATTCAAATTTCAGTGTCCATAAACAAAACTCTACTGATGCACAGTCATGCCCATTTGTTTGGTTGCTTTTGCACTACAACAGGTTTAAGTACTTCCAACAAAGCCTAAAATACTATTTGATTTTTTTTACATGAAAAGCTTGTGAACTCCAGGCTTAGAGATCATTGCCCAGCGTGGCATGGTTGGCCACTACTCAAATGCTTGATATGCCCTATTGTCCCTGTTAAGGACTGAATGTTTGTGTTCCCCCAAAGCGTATATGTTGAAATCCTAACCCCCAATGTGATGGTATAAGGAGGTAGGGCCTTTAGGAGGTGATTAAGTCAGGAGGGTTGAGACCTTGAGTGAAATCAGTGCCTTTAGGAGAAGAGACATAAGACCTTGCTTCCTTCTTTTTGCTTTCCGCCATGTGAGGATACCAAGAGAAGTTAGCAGTCTACATTCTGAAAGAGGGTTCTCACCAAAACCCAACTGTAATGGTACCTCCATCTCAGACTTCCAATCTCCAGAACTGTGACAAATAAATCTCTGTTGTTTATAAAGTCATCCTTTGGGTTACTTTGTTATAGCAGCCTAGGCTAAGACAGTCTTCAAATACTCCCCATGGACTTGTCGGTGTCTAAACATCCCATTATTAGTCACTTCACATTCAGTCATTAGCACCTTAGTGGGAATTAATCTGTTATATTAGGAAACATGACTTGGGAGTGGGCCACAGGATTGGTCAGGGGCAGGAGTTGGTAGGGAGGGTAGCTCAAGTTGCCAGACCAAAAGGGCAGTAGAACCCCATCTGCAATGGTTCACAATATTCCTGGGCTTCATGAAATAACTTGGGAAGGGGCAGGGGTGGCATGGGGAGTGGTTCCTACGCTCCATGTGAGAACAATTCATCTAAGGTTTCCCAAATTATCATGAAGGCTTCTCAATAACCGAATAAACCTAGAAATCATCCACCCTGTCATTTAGAGGTATTTTCCTGGACCTGAATGCCCAGGCAGTCCAAGAGGAGTGGGGCATTCTAGGGGACCCAAGCTCAAGGCACAAAAGTTTCAACACAAGCCAAAGAAACTGAGATGTCTCTAGGGCTCACTTGTTCCCCGAAACCTGATTGCTTAGTTTCTTCTTTGTTTTTTACCACTCACCTCATCTCCAGGCTGAGGGGAGTGGCCTGAACTGGATACCAAGCACTCAAGGGTGGCAATAGGCAAAGGATGCTGCTGTCCACTCTGGACCCATTCCACATCCTCAATCCTGGGCCATGAAAAGCTAGCTGGGGCCCAAGGGCTGCAGAACCCCATGTACTTATCTGTGGTTTGCAGACCTCAAGGGCTTAGTCAAGGCAAGAGCCACTCAGTTACTCATCGGAGGTCTAGGTGTTCAAAGGCTGTGGCATGACAACCCAAACCATAGAGCAAACAACTCTAGATAGTGAACAGAGTGACGAACAAGCACGTACAAAGATGATAAAAAGGTCACATGTAAATTGGGCAGAGCAGGTGGAGAGATTCGGGGGAAAGCTGGCACATTCAGACTACATTTACCGGACATGACATTTAGGAAAATCCATTTGAATTCTGGGACTCTGACATCATCTTTTTAACTGCATCGGCAGAACCTTAAACCGAGCAATGACTTCTTCCTTCCTCAGTTACCCTTTTGGCCAGAATGTTTAGTCTGGGAGGAATTAACAAGCTGCTAGAACAAGAAAGGGGAATCATGAGGGATAGGGAAAGGGGCTGAGACAAATCCCCTGGATGCTTTTCCGGGCAGTCAGGTCATTCTGCTGCATGTAATAGGTCATGGGGACATGGTGCTACGACTTAGCTCACGGCACAGTCGAGATGCAATTATCCAGAGCTGGGAGGAAGGAGGACAGAGATGCACTTCTCCTTTTGGCCTAACAGAAAAGTGTTCAAACGTCCTTACTGTTCAGGTTTATCCAGCAACTTCAGTTCTTCCTCTTTGGATGTCTCGTAATACTTTCTTATTTTAACCAATTCATCCTCCTGGGCTCTCTGTGTTAAAAGAGAAACCAAACAAAGCACACGCAGAATGAACAATGAGAATCTATCTAAAGCAACGTGTCTCAAAGCGTGGTCTCTGGACCAGCAGCACTAGCATCACCTGTTTCTGGTTAGAAATGCAAATAACTGGCCCTACCCCAGGCACAAGAAGCTGGGGTGGGGGTTGGGGCGGCAAGCCCTCCAGGTGACTCTGATGCATGCTAACATTTGCAAATCGCTGGCTGAAGCAAATGGTCCTAACAAGCGACTGTAGGTGGACACAGAAGTCAGGACATTTGACGGCTGCCTCCGAATCCCCTGTAAGCAGGTATCAGTGAGTGGTCCTTAGTATTTGTTTCCTGACCCTTAGAACAGCTCTCCTAACTTCTGTAGGCTCCTGACGTTTTAATTTCCAGTCTCCACCTTCTCTGTTTGTAGATTCGGTAAACATTCATCTGTACTGCTTATTTTGGCACTTAGCTACAGTTTCTCAATTTATCCAACAATTTCAGTTGCATGCAGCTTTCCTCTACTGTGAGCTAACAAGTACTGCCCATATGCACAGTCCTGAGCTCACAGTAACAACAAAAAGCATCTAGAAGGCACTTGGCTTTTTGGAAAGTCCTTCAGTATCAACTATTGTATCTTCGCTTTTCAGATGATCCTACGTAAGCTCACACTAAGTACTGGATAAACGTCCTGACTCAGAATCTCTCTTTCTCCCATAATACCACGCTGCCCTCCGGGTACTCAACAAATGCACTGCTAGCTCCCAATGGTCTGGTATTTGTGCACCCTCTTGTCTATTAATGAAAGCCTTACTGATGGAATGCGAGAAGGCCCCACTCAGGTGTACTAAATAGCTTCTAATTTTATATGATGTAAAATGTGTAAGGAACTGGCAATCTCACTAGGTTGGATTATTATGCTACGGAAATTTTCTATAAGAGACTTAAGGTCCCAGGGGACATAATCAACGAAATGAGTACTTTTTTTGAGCATGGTGACCAAGGCATACTATAGAGCTCCCAGGCAGCTTCCTGGGAAATATCATTACTTCAGTAAAGAGAATCTGGTTCACTCTGTTTTCAAATCCTAACAGAGTCAATGAACCAGAAATGCTAACAATCATGGGAACTCTGATTCTTCCTGTGTCATCTTCTCAGGAAAGCCTGCCAGTGCTGCTGGTTATTCCACATACAGCCCAAATTTAAAGAGCACATATGTGTCTGGTGCTGTTTATTTTCAAGATACATTGCTACTGCTACTTATATTGAATTCTGTTTTAACACTCACAAAAATCAGACAGAGCCCATTATAATCCCCTTCTACTGATGATCAAACAGGCTTAAGGGATTCAACTGATCCAGAGTCACTCAGCAGTCTACTGAGTGGGACCTCAAATGTAAAACTGTCTGACTCTAAATCCAAAGCACACACCCACCATCTTTTTACTACTTCCCACATTCAAGGTCATCAGCTCATTTGGTCTAAAAGTAATCATCCAAGATGGTAACAATATTTCCATTCATTAGAGGAAAACAGTAGTGTGCAGCAACAGTAAGCTGGTAGCTCACCTTCATTTACTCTGACAGCTAGCCACAGGGCTGGGTTCCATGGCACAGAAGGGGTCTTCACCTTGAACCACCCTCTCATGCAGGTGTGCAAAGAGATCTGCTAACCCGGTGGCACAGCACGGTCAGAACCTAGTGCTTTTCTCACATCTGCTCTCATTGGAGCTTATGTTTATAGAAACTATGCCTTAATCTCTTCCATGCTATGTCAAAATCCTCTCTGCCCAAGAACATGAATGGCTCAGTGATTTGGGGGCGGGGGGGGGGCAGAAGGAGTCACATATGACCATTTTTTTGGACCTAAACATTTTTTTAATTAGTGAAGATATGATAATCTGGAAACTCTGGCTCTGTAGGTCTTTGATACTCACATTTTCATATAAGGCTGCCAGGGTCTCCAGATCAACCACAGAATCATCCACATTGAAAATGGCTGTCAAGTACCCAAAAAGAAAGAGGAAAAAAAGGAAAGTTTAATTAGACTCCCCCACACTAACATGTATTACACGTCTAGCTTCCAGGCAATGGGACACTGCACTTCCTTACACAGTTGTGTCCTGCAGCATGTTCTTGCTCCCCTTCCTCTCGCGCCAGGGGGGCTCCAGTGAAAGAAACCAAAATGGCTCCCATCCCTGGCTTGAGCCTTGGCCCTGCCTGGTTTAATTCCTCAAGTTTTGCGTCCTTTCTGCAGTTTAATTTAGGCTCCACAGGAGAAGTGTTTGTGCTTTAAAACTAAATCAGTTTGTAGGTTTGAAGCACAATTTTAAATCTTTCTTCCCGGCTGGTAATTGAAGAGATTTAGTACCTAATGCACCAGAACTGACTCTTGCCCATTACCAGGAAGAGAGAAAAAAAGACAATGTTGGCAAATTAAATGAATTCAGGCATGTGATTTAGGCACCTTTCCATGGCCACTGCAAACATCTTGTTTGGATTAAAAAGACAAGAAAAAGCAATAATTGCATCAATGGCAAATTAAGATTATGGAAACCTCCCATGAGTTAGTCTAAGGCAAGTTCTCATTCCCATGGTTTTATCAGGATTCTACTTGTTATTCTATATCTTTAAGTCATCTAGCTGTTAACTAATATGCATATGATTTCACCTAGAGAGATTCCTTTCTATATATACTGGGATATGAACATTGAGATTGTAAAGGCTTAATGGATTTGGCAATCAAAGTGTTTGGAATAGGCAGCTCCACATCTTTAAATAATTATTCAAAACTAATAAGGTTTGTTCCCTCAACCCCACCTCCCTTCTCTGACTTTACATTGTGAAATTAACCAGCACGCTAGTAAATTTTCTCCGTGGCAGGCTAATTAATTTTATTAAACCAACCAGTGATATTTAGAATGCCTTAAAATTTTGCTCGTCAACCATTATTCTGTTCATTGGCATTACAGCATGGTTTCTGGAGAAGGTAGAGATCAAGGTAAAGGGCAGGTTCCTTTCAAATTGTTTTGCGTCTTCTATAGCTGAATTGTATGAACCCCCTTATACAATTTTAACAAAGTTAATTAACTGAGCTAAGATCATGTAACTTCACAGAACACCGAGAAATGTACTTAAAATTCCTCCGCAGGCCACCTTCACTCACTTAGGGTTAATCAACGAGCTATTCTTAGATATGGAAGTGTGGGGAAAGGAGAGGTTAACATGCTAGTGACAAAGTCAACTCAGATCCCACTAAGACAAAGGAAAATCACACTTCTTAAAAGGGCAATCTGAAACCACAGAAGAAAAATGTAGTTTGAGTAAAGAATGAAAGAATTTGCCCTCCCAGGATGGTTATTTTGTGTGTGGAGATAATATGAATTTACTAATTTATTAGACCAGGAATTTTTACATGTCTGGTGCTTTAAAAAAAAACAACCAGGAACAATGTCTGATTTATGTAAATTCCAATATTCTCCTACAAAAATCAGCCAACAGGAATGCAATAAGAAAAGGTGAAGTTCTACAATTTATCAGAGAAGTTCACTTCTTAACTAATTCCACATTGTAGGTATTCTATATGAACTGCAAGCTTACATATAACCAAGTGAGCTTAACTAATGAGAATTAGAATGACCTGTGGATTGTTGTTCTGGTGAACAAATACTTGGTCCTTAAAACTTAATCAGTCTGGGTCCCAGACACACAGTTTGATGGGCTGTATGGTCAGCCAATACTGCTCCAGTGTGCTAGGTAACCAAAAGAAAACATCTAGAAAACGGAACTGGAGAACAAGCATGGGCTCTGACAACATTCATTCATTCATTCATTCATTCATTCACCCAGCCCTTGAGTAAATATTTATTGAATGTGTATTAAGTTCTAGAAACTGTTAATGCTATGATTATATAAATCAAAAGTGTGTAGGAGGTTCAAAACACTTGATCTCATGCAATTTATACTCTAGCCTAGGGGACAGAAAATAATTTCAGATAACAATATACTATGAAGAAAGTAGAGAAATAGGCAGCATTGCATTGGATGGTTGATGAGGCTTCTTTGAGGAGGCAACAAATATTTAACTTAAGAGCTGAAGAAGTCAGTTCTGTGAATATTTGGGAGATGAGCATTCTAGGAAGAGATAACTGCAAAAGGAAGTTTCTTTTTCTGATGAAGGAACAAGCTTAAGGTACAGAAAAATACCAAGATGACTATCGTGGAAGGAGCAAAACTTACTATGTGATCCTGGCAGGTTAAAGTATCCGAGCCTCACCAGATCCATAAAATGGGTCTAATACCATGTACTGGAAATATTAAGCAGGGGAGTATGTATGCATGGCACAGCACATAGAGAATGGTATGAACTGAAAATGGTACCAATGAATGATGACTATTGGGATTTTAAATATAGACGTGGTGGGGCAGCTGGGTGACTCAGTCGGTTAAGATCCTGGTTCTTGGTTTCAGCTCATGTCATGATCTTATGGTTCGTGGGTTCAAGCTTCAGGTCAGGCTCTGTGCTGGCAGTGTGGAGCCTATCTGGGATTCTCTCTCTCTCTCCTGTCTCTCAGCCCCTCCCCACCCACGCTCTTGCGCGCTCTCGCTCTCTCTCTCTCTCTCAAAAATAAATAAACTTTAGGGGCGCCTGGGTGACTTAGTTGGTTAAGCGTCCATCTTTGGCTCAGGTCATGATCTCTCAGTCTGTGAGTTTGAGCCCCATGTCAGGCTCTGCTGACAGCTCAGAGCCTAGAGCCTGCTTCACATTACGTGCCTCCCACTCTCTCTGCCCCTTCCCCGCTCATACTCTCTCTCTCAAAAGTAAACATTAAAAAAAAAATAAACTTTAAAAAATAAAATAAAAAATAAATATACACATGGTTAATGTGTTTTAATGCTTGTTAATGCCTTATCTCCTTTAATATCTGGAAAGAAGTAGAGAAAGAAGACAGCAACTACTGAGTAGTTTGTGTTATAAAGGAAACTTTCCAGAATTCATGAGTGTTCCAGATAGGAGTAGTGCTATTAAAACTTTCTGGTCCTTCAAAACCCTGCTCCAAGCCCAACTTCAGGAAACATTATTAATAGTAAGGGATATGCACAAATAGTTGTCATTACAAAAAATAATGGCTCAAGTGTTTTAAAAGAAATACAAGATACCTTTGGGTCCATTCAGAAAGTCAGCCTCATTGTCATCTCCAATTTCCATCTCTCCTATCAATCTACCGTTCATCAAACCACCACCATTATGATTTTTTTTATGTTTATTTATTTTTGAGAGAGAGAGCACAAGCATGAGCAGGGGAGGGACAGAGAAAGAGGGGGACAGAGGATCTGAAGCAGGATCTGTGCTGAGAGCAGTGAGCCTGATGGGGAACTTAAACTCACAAACCATGAGATCATGACCTGAGCCAAAGTCGGACGCTTAACCGACTGAGTCACTCGGGTGCCCTGCCGCCATTATATTTTTAAAACCATGGGTCTCAACATTTTACTTTGATGCTTACAGTACCTCATACGTATTTCCTTTAAATACTGGGTAAACCCCAAATGTCTTGGCCTGATGTTTAAGCCCATTCCTTTCCCAGCACCAAGCTACACTTCCAATCTCATCCCCTACCATTTCCCCTTCTCCCAGGCTGCCTGTGCTCCAGCCACTTGGGGCGGCATGCCAAGGATTCTTCCCTTCCCATACACCCTCCCCCAAGGCCCAGGGGAAAGGTTTCCTGCCCTGGAAGGAACTCCTTGACCTTCAGATTCCTAAGTCCTCACTCTCTTCCTCTTTCACCTGCATGTGTATTTTACACAGGGGAAGAAAGTCTAATAAAGAGCCTGTATTAACAGCGTGTAGCAGAACAGTTACCCTCCACTGCTGGACTGAGGAAGCCTGTAGTCAGGGATGGTTTCTAAGCATCCCGATAACCCCAGCATCTGGCCTCGCACCTGGTATGTAACAGGGATAAAAGTGGGATACAGGCTACAAGAATACCAATGGGAGTTCTTCTGTTAGGTATCAGGAAATGCTTCCTGATAAGAGAGCATAGGGTCTTTAAAAGAAAACAAATTTTGGAAAAGGACAGGATTTTGGTAGATGAAAATATTGTCTTCTGAGGGGTGTATCTGAATTAGGGTTGTTTGCTCACCCCCACTAGTCCCCGGTAAGAAATCAAGGTTTATTTGGTCAGGTTGCATAATCATGCCTTCATCCACACACTCACTGGAGATACATTACTTGCCTCATTTTCAAGGAAAGAATAAGGAAAATAGCTTTCCCTTCATTCTTCACCTCCAAAAATGTTTTAAACAGCAGTATCACCTTAGGTGAAAAGGTTACGAGCAAAAATTCAATGGTTATATTGCTTCAGGCAGATACCTGAGACACCCATTTATGAATTACCATTAACTGAGCCAAATGCATTCCAAGCAATGACAATCTGTAAATTTACAGCAAGTTCCAGTGAACATCAACTGGAAGGATGCGAGACATTTCACATGGAAGAAACAGATGCAGACAGGCTCATGGAAGATGCAGGCAAGGGCAGGTAGTTCCATTTTGGTTGAAGAGAGTGTTAATTCTAGTCTAGAGCAAGATCGGTAGAATTCTGATGAAGGCCATGATGAAGAGCCTATAAGGCACTCAATACACAGCATGGAGGCACTGAGAAGTTATGAGTGGTGTAGTAAACCTAGATGTTCAGCGTCGCTCCTTATCAGGGAAATACAAATCAAAACCACACTCAGGTATCACCTCACGCCAGTCAGAGTGGCCAAAATGAACAAATCAGGAGACTATAGATGCTGGAGAGGATGTGGAGAAACGGGAACCCTCTTGCACTGTTGGTGGGAATGCAAATTGGTACAGCCGCTCTGGAAAGCAGTGTGGAGGTTCCTCAGAAAATTAAAAATAGACCTACCCTATGACCCAGCAATAGCACTGCTAGGAATCTACCCAAGGGATACAGGAGTACTGATGCATAGGGGCACTTGTACCCCAATGTTCATAGCAGCACTCTCAACAATAGCCAAATTATGGAAAGAGCCTAAATGTCCATCAACTGATGAATGGATAAAGAAATTGTGGTTTATATACACAATGGAATACTACGTGGCAATGAGAAAAAATGAAATCTGGCCTTTTGTAGCAACGTGGATGGAACTGGAGAGTGTGATGCTAAGTGAAATAAGCCATACAGAGAAAGACAGATACCATATGGTTTCACTCTTATGTGGATCCTGAGAAACTTAACAGGAACCCATGGGGGAGGGGAAGGAAAAAAAAAAAAGAGGTTAGAGTGGGAGAGAGCCAAAGCATAAGAGACTGTTAAAAACTGAGAACAAACTGAGGGTTGATGGGGGGTGGGAGGGAGGGGCGGGTGGGTGATGGGTATTGAGGAGGGCACCTTTTGGGATGAGCACTGGGTGTTGTATGGAAACCAATTTGTCAATAAACTTCATAAAAAAAAAAAAACAAGTGAAAAAAAAAAACAGTTATATTCTATAGGACATGTCAAAATTTGGAAAAACTGGTTTAGAATCTATTCCAGTGAACAAGAAGTAGCAAATACCGTGGATAGAAAGCACAGGACAGAGGAGAAGGACACTACAGAGCACTACCGAGTCGCATAACTAAGTAGCTATGGGACTGAGGATGCTGGAGTGAAAACCACCTGAGGCCCTACATCTACAATTGGAGGAAGGGCTTTGGGCCACCCACAGGAATAGGCAGAAGAGCTTAAGAGCTGTATATGCCTGGGGTGCCTGGCGGCTCATTCGGTTAGGCATCCGACTTTGGCTCATGTCGTGATCTCGCGGTCCATGGGTTCAACCCCTGTGTCAGGCTCTGTGCTGACAGCTCAGAGCCTGGAACCTGCTTTGGATTCCGTGTCTCCCTCTCTCTCTGCCCCTCCCCCACTCATGCTCTGTGTCTCTCTCAAAAATGGATATTTTTTAAAGTTAAAAAAAAAAAAGAGCTAGATATGGACCTGGGGGAGAAATGGGGGAGAGGAAAACTAGTTATGAAGGAAGAATTAGATTAATTTGGGGTAAATGCCAAGTATTCCACTGAGGTTTTCTCTCTTCCATGTAAGGGTCTTAAAAACAAAATAAAATTCAGAGGTGGAAGAAGCACTCTGAAGAGGTATCCTGGTTGAGTCTACGAGCTTAAGGAAATTATTTCTATCATTTCTCTACTACAGAGTAGCCAATGAAGGTTAGATTATTGGCCAAAGGTCTAAAAAGTAAGGGCATAGGTACTAGGACTCCTAGAAGAGCTGTTTTCATGCACATGATTCTGCCTCCTATTCACCAGAAACATTTTAAGTTCCTACATAGGGCTGGAATCAATAACTGATCATTCTATTCCACAAATATTGGCACACTGTATTACAGAGTTGATTCTTTTTTTTTTAATATTTATTTTTGAGAGAGCAAAAATTGGGGAGGGGCAAAGAGAGGGGGACAGAGGATCCGAAGCAGGCCGTGCTCTGACAGATTGACAGCAGCAAGCCCTATGTGGGGCTTGAACCCATAAACCACAAGATCATGATCCAAGCCAAAGTCGGATGCTCAACCGACTGAGCCACCCAGATGCCCCAAGAGTCTGTTCTTGAAGGCACTTATCAAACTTCTAACCATTACATGAGCCCATTAATTAGTTCACTGATGACTACTATACAGAAAGAAATCAGTCATTGATTAAAACATATTTGGAATTGCCTGGGATTACGTAACTCTTTCCATTTTATACTTTAAAAACCACACTCTGTCTTTCTCCCTCTGTAGCGTGCATGTGCGCTCTCTCTCTCTCTTTCTCTCTCTCTCTCACACACACACACACACACACACACACACACACACACACACACACACACCTACCTTGTATCTTATAAGCTGGATAAGCAAATACCAGCCTACACAATTCTATAGCATGCCTCAAAGCCCTGATACAGTAATTCCGGGTCATTCTAGCTTTTGTTCCCATCTGTTTGGGGCTCATTATACCAACAACTCCTGCAAATGGTGTCAGAAAGGTGAAGCGTCAAATCCACAAAGGGGAGACCCCGACAACTCCCTGCTACTGCAATATCAATCATTGCTGGTGGTTTCTACTTTTATCTCCCTCTCTCCTTAGTTATCCCCACTCACACTGTCAGTTCAGTTAGAATATTTCACCTACACCTCACAATATGTCGAAAGGAAATAGACACACGCTGTGAAAAGCTGGTAATTTTATTGGGTTCCTTTACCTTTAAAAATCTGTTACTTGGTCAAGTCTGGTTTCTGGGCCCCTTTTTTGCAGGGAAATTGAGGCAAACATTTTTATGTGGTCCTCTGGTGCCTGCTCTGTACTCCAAGAATTATATACACAAGGATCATTAGAGTAGTGTTTCGCCCATTAAGATATAATAACCGTCAGCAGGGACAAAAAGCAGATCAGTATCACAGATTCAAACTAACAGGCACACATAAAAACTATGTGCCTGCTTCAGGCACATGCACAGGGTCAGGGTCTTACACGATAGGGAAATTCCCTCTCCAGTTTGGAGGCGGCTTTTCACAAGACCAGGGTAAGTAGAAAGAACATGCAGGAATTCTCTCAGCCCTCTAGCCATTTTTAACCCGGAACACTTTTCTATCCCCGAGTGCAACCATTTCCAAATAAACCAAAAATGACTGTGCTTGCTGTTTGAAGGTCTTCTAATTAGTAAAACACAAGCAGTTACTTAAAGGAGCTGTTCTTTTTGACCGAAGGAACACCTTTGGGCAAGAAACACATGGAAGACTGAGGTAGGAAAGGCACACGCCTCGGTCTGTTAGATTAGCCAAAGTAAATCTGGTCATCCAAGGTGTGGAAGATGCCACAGACAGATAGGGCTGGGGTAGCTTACTAGGATTTGGCAGATGTTGATTTTAAAAATCACCTCTATGCTGCCCAGTTTATGCCTTGTTCTATTTCCTTCAGTAAGTGGTTGACATGAACACCTTGCACAAAGTGGGTGTTTAATAATTGTTTGCAAATTGTTTGCAGATTTATTCTCAGCCCACAAAAACAAAGATTAATAGGATTATTTGGCTCTACTAATAGAAATTATTTTCTTAACAACATTAACTTCCAAATGGCCAGCATAAAACTTAGCTGTTTGGTCCAAATTACTGATATTCCTAGGGCTTAATAAATATTCAACTTGTAAGGGAAAGAGAATGAAATGGGGACCATATCATAGAAGGCATTGGGTTTTTAAAACTCTCAGCTAACAGACCCCTCAAAACTCCCACAAACCAATTACCCTGACCTCTACCAAAGAAAAGGCAAGGATGTGGGGTCATGGATGAGGCAGGGGTAGAACCCGAGAGCTGAGGAAAGGTCCAGCAGGAACATCTCCCCACAGGCTCACCTCATAATGACAAGGCCGTCATGGAGAGGGAAGACCAAATTCAGGATAAAACTTGGCAAGAGGTGAAAAGGGGGCCGGGCAGATTGAAGTGTGGAGTCGGGGGAAGAGCCTGCCCCCACTGAGAGGTCTGTAACCAGGTCTCTTTGCCATGGTCATAGATCTCCTACAACCTTTTCTCAATATGCCTCACTTTTCCCTACTGCCCACTACGTTCCACCTCTGGCACCAGGCACACCTGGGCAGATATAGGGACGCACAAAGCCTAGCTCTATGTGTCTTTCCAGATGAAATGCTAAAGGCACCAATTACTAAAGCTTAAAATAATCTCTGTCTAGGCAGACCTTACTGCCTAAACAGTTATACTTAATAAATGAACAGCTGCATTTATCGGGAATTTCCTGTGCACCAGGCATTATTCTAAGTGTTTTACCTGTAACTGTGTGAAGTGGGTGCTGCTGCTGGACCTAGTTTTACACATGGTGAAACTAAGGCATGAGGTCAGACAGCTTGATTTCCCAAGCTCAGTTCCATAATCAAATTTACTGGACTAGGATTATACTTCTTTTATCCTTTATAAGTGTTAGGCTATAAATAATCCCTCCACCTAAAATCCTTACCATCTTAAAAAACAAACAAAAAACTCAGTGAGCCAACTCCCCACAACAGTCTACACAAACACTGTGGTCTCTAAATGGCATTACATGCTTTTTTTTACATTAATCAACAGCCTCCCAGTGGGAACCAGATATGCCTCATGCTACAAAAATTCCGTTTGTGTCTTATACACAACCATACACTCACCATTATTTAATAATCACTAATATTTAATACAGTCCTAATATGCTATCACAATATGCATAAGAAAACAGTCTAACTTCAATCTTTGTGAACTATTTGCAGTTATTCAAAATCATCAGTATTGCAGTCAAAGTCAGAGCAAAAAATTTCTAAAAACTAGAAATGAGGCATTGAAAAGGCATTGTCTTGAAAGAAAATATAAATATAAAAAGAAAATACAAGCTAGAGTAATATAAAGTCTTATTTTTTTTTTAAAGGTATTAAAATTGCATGCTGGAACAGACCAAAAGGAACAGCAAAGGCACAAAGAATGAAGAAACACAAACAAAACTTGCCTCCAGTCCCATAAAGAGCAAGAACTATCAAGGGCCTATACTTACAGTCTTACCTACATCCCCAAATGCCTGCTAATGTGTCATACTAGTTGGTACAGACCTTAATTTGGGCTTTGATGCAAAGAGAAGGCAAGTGTAAATGACATAGTCAGCGGGAGCTGGCTGGGAGGTGGAAGAAAGGACTGTCCCAAAAGGGACACTTGTCTATTGCCAAAACTCAAAATCACTCAGTCTTATAAAGCAAAACTCCCAATTCTCACCTAAGTTCAGGCATGTACTATGCCCGAAGGTGCCCAAGGTACCATTTTATAGGTGTAATTAAAATTGTCCATGGTTCAAACCTCAAAGAAGGACACAGGCGCAGAATTCACAAAACCTCCCCTCCTTCCTCCATTCTATTCTCCGTAGGGCAGTGGAATGAGAAACAGTTTGGGTTAAGCTGCTTCTGTTCTTCCATTAGTTCTGGTTCTTTTAAGCCAAAATTACATTCCGGGCAGATTGGATGGTCTCAGCCAGTTGCCTGAAGGTAAAGTACAAAGAAATGCCACCCTCTGCTTTCAGGACTCAGCTCTGTGAGTGAAGGAATGTACAGTGGTTTAGAAAGGGGTGGGTGGGAACCCTGCTGCTCAGGTGTTTCAGACTCAGAGGAAGAAGAAGGTGGGAAAGGGAAGGGAAGTATTAGGGCTATGGTTTCCATTCACCCAGAGCTCATTTTAAAAATTGAGGTCTTTTAATATTCAGTAAGTTGACTGACCCTGGCACCTTCATTCAGTATGTCAGCAGCTCGGGATCACATGTCACCTTTGGTGGGTAAACTCCTTCTTATGTGGCATCCTTACTTGTTCTTTTACTTTCAATATACTGTGGTTTTGGGGGGCCCACTTAAATGAAGTATTCTGATTCTACAATCTGGTTTTAGCTAAACTGGATAAAATAAACAAGTTGGCTTCAGAAGGTTCCTGCAGATGGGGCACCTGGGTGGCTTAGTCGGTTAAGGGTCCGACTTTGGCTCCAGGTCATGATCTCACAGTTGGTGAGTTCGAGCCCTGCATCAGGCTCTTAGCTGACAGCTCAGGGCCTGGAGCCTGCTTCACATTCTGTGTCTCCCCCTCTTTCTGCCCCTTCCCTGCTCACACTCTGTCTCCGTCTCTCAAAAAAGAATAAATGTTAAAAAAAAAAAAAGTTAAAAAAAGAAGGTTCCTGCAGAGAAACCCCCCAAAATAATCCATCAACAAGAAAATGGCAGAGCAGACACTCTGACTGCCAGTACAAGTTCTCCACCAGTCATGCAATGAGTTAAAAGCAAGGAGAGTTGAATCAGATTTGCCAAGACACTGACCCCCATATATTATAAGAGAATTTATCAAGGGACTATTTGAAGCATGGGTTTAAATACACTATTGTTAATAATGAGTCCATCCCTATTTTTATACTGAGCCTTGAGATATTAGCCAATGAGAACCCAAAGCCAGAGAAATTAGCAAGCCATTAAAAAATAATATGAATATCACCTTAATTCACATTTTGGCATTTGTTTTATAATGTGGGTATTAGTTCTGTCACACATTTATATGAGATACATGTTTTAGAAAACAGAGCTTAAGAAGTGTGTTCTGAAACTTTTTACTGGTAGAGTGCACAATAAAAAATTTGGAGACCACCTGCTTTCAGTAAAGGGTCTTCCAGGCTAGAATTAGAATGTTCCTCAGGAAAATCCTAGGCAATTCGTGGTGAATTTCAGATGCCTGGTAAAATTATGTTTTAGACACCTGGCATAAACATGGACAGAGATTTCTAGAAATTAATAGGTAAAAGGGAGCAAAGTCCAGTGGGCATTCTCAGATCTGGGTCTTAGATTCTGGGCATATAACTAACTGGCATCCTCCCACATTTTGATTTGAGATTCGTAAACAGAAAGATAGTCTTTGATGCAACTGAATTCCCAAACTGAGATTCTGGACTGGTAAGAACTGAACAATGTTTTATTTTGATGTTAGATTAAATATTATAAATATAAATTGTGAGTGTACGGGAAATTCCAAATGAATGCCAAGAGGTTTCTGGCACCTAGTGTGTTGCAAGGCATACAGAGGTTTATGTCAAGAACAGTCAACAGCAATTTTCCATCTCCCCTGGGAAAAGAATGAGAGGAAATCACTAACGTGGAATGAAAACACTAATTTGCAATCATGTAGGCAGTCACTGCGTCCAAGGATGCCAAAATGCTTCTAAACACAAGTCATCCAGTTTAGCAGATGGAAAGCCAGCAAGAAGTAAATCACTTATTCAGAGTCTCTCCTGGACCAAATACAAGTGCTGTGGGTATTATGGTCAGTCTCCTGAAGCCATTCTTCCCCCACAACCAAGGTCCTGCCTTTAGTCATGCAGTGCTTTAAACTTCAGTCAGTTTAGAGACCCAGCTTTCTCCAAGCTGTACAATACCATCTTGGGTAGAGAGAAAGCGATAAAGGTGGTTACCTTTTTGGAGACATCGTATCTCCAACATAGCCCTATCTACTTAGCATCAGACTAGACTTTTCAGATGCTAGGTGAATACAATAGCTTCAATGTCTCCAGTCATTTCGGCCTCAGATCATCTAAAACCGAATTGATCTTTTTGCTTCTACTTATACTTTTTCTTCTGTATTTCCAGTTTATGTTTTGGTACTTATATACATTCCTGTTGAAGCCAGAAATCCAATGTACATATACGACTTCTCTGTCACAAATTGCCTCTGATGTGGCTAAATGAAGCAATTCTCTCTGCAAATAGCCCTTGTATGTGCTCTCCATACATTTCTATAGATAACCCCTTAGTTCTGGCCTTCACCATTTATTATCTCAATCATCACAATCCTTTTCTAACAGATTTTTAAATTTTTTTAATGTTTATTTATTTTTGAGAGAGTGTGAGCAGTAGAGGGGCGGAGAGAGCAGGAGACACAGAATCTAAAGCGGGCTCCAGGCTCTGAGCTGTCAGCACAGAGGCCGACGTGGAGGTTGAACTCACAACCTATGAGATCATGACCTGAGCCCAAGTCAGATGCTCAACCGACTGAGCCACGCAGAAGCCCCACAATCCCTTTCTAGCAGATTTATCCACCTTCAGGATGATTTCTATTTACCCATTCAGTAGATACTGGATAGATGATCATCATTCAGGTGCCAGGCACATTTGCAAGGTGCTAGGGACACATCGCTGAGCAATCTCCATCTCAGAACTTACACTCTGATGGTAGATGTAGATGAAAACATCAGTAAATGAACAAATGAAGTCATGAGAGCTGTGTAGAACATACGAGAACTAACTTAGGGTAGCTTCAATTGAAGGGAGGGTCTCTGAGGGAGATTCTATATGCCAAAACCTAGCAAAGGAAAGAAGCTAGCTATGGTGGGGCAGAAAAGCATTTCAAACATAGGGAATGTGCCATGTGGCTCATTCAAAAAGTGCTATGCCTTCAAAGACACAGAAGAAGAAAAGAACTTGGCCATTTTAAGCAATCAAAGAGTTCTGTTGTGGTTAGCGTGCAGTGAGGCGGGGAACAAGAACAGCCAAGGAAAGTAAGAGGGACCAGCTGAGGCCACAGCACGCAAGGCCTTGCAAGCCCATCTCCCACAGCCTGAGAGGTGGTTCTGTATTCAAAATTAGATCACGGGACTGAAACTCTTAAATTCTGTCTCCCTGTTACTGATGAGATAATATCTCAATTTTGCATGATGATATGACGATATTCAGGGCTCCTCCTGTTCTGGACGCTGCTTGCCTTTCTAGCCCCAAGGCCTGAAACAACCCGCATTCACATGGGATCCATAGATTCCAGCAGGACCTCCTCCTCGCAGGCCTTCTTTCCTTAGTTGGAAAAGCTTCTCTGTGTGATGACCACTGTTCTGTCCACTAAGGCTTGAGTTTTACAGGAGTCCAGATGCTATGCTGTTATTTCGTAAGCAGCTCTATTGTCCACTTGGGCTGCTATGCACATCTCTCCCACCATCCTGTGCACTCCTGAGAATGTTCGAGACTGGATCTTGTGTTCTGTGGCTGTCATGGTACCTGATACAAAACTGGCATTCAACTTGTCAGGATGAGCCCTGGGTGTTGTATGGAAGCCAATTTGACAATAAATTATATTAAACAGCAACAACAACAACAACAACAACTGGTAGTCAATCCATGTTTACTGAGGGAGGGGAGGCAGGAAGGCAGGAAGGTAGGAAGGCAGGAAGGTAGGAAGGAAGGAAGTTTTTGCCCAAATGCACCAAAATGAATATATGACATTCTGATTCCATCTATTCTAAGGTTTGGTCTATTTTTCTTAATTAAATTAAAATTTTAAATATTGAATGACTTTATATGTGCTACATTAGCCCAATGAGTTGTAAACAAAGCTTTATTATCAGAGAAATTCTTAGAAAAGAAAAACAACATGACATAAAGGAGCAAACTTGCTATCTCTAAGACCTGGAGGTACAGAGCCTCAAAATCCCACTTCTTGAATACGTATCAAAGGCAGTGTCTACTGGACAACAGAGAAGGAACCACCCTTACAAATAAGGAAGACAAGGTTGTTTTTTAAGACTTGAACCAGGAAATACTGGATTATCCATCTATGGGAGGTAATTGTGAATGGATGTACCTAAACCATTATCAAGGTGACCAACCTGTGATCCCAGTTAGGGGAGAAAGAGCATAAACAAAGATACAATGCCAAGGAGAGGCAAGTGATAAGGAGGTAACAATGATCAGAGGTGAGAAACATTTTCATCATGACAAAGGAAAAGTCTTTTCTCTAAGTGTATCCTCTCACTTTTTGGTTTATACATCAGCATCTTGTGAGTTTGGAAAATGCGAGTTAGTGCATCTGTCTTTGTGCACTGACAAAGATGAATATATGACCAAAGGCTGAAGGATGGCCTCTTAATTGTGGTCATTTCACCAGGGCTGATGTGCTGTGCGACCTTGCCTGGCTGCCAGCTGGCCAGCCCCAATCAGATCTCACTGCAGCCCCTCTCACATTAAAACACGCATTGTGGGCCAACATCAGCACAGGGAGTCCTTTCATCAGGATGACAACACAAGGCCAAGTGCATTCCATTCACGACCAGACACAGACTCAGAATGAAATGTAACTGACACAGCTCGGGCTCCTAAGTGACCTTCAGATGCCAGTGTCAGTCAAATGGTTCTAAAGAAAAATTAAGCTCGGGTTATGTTCATCTGGAATGCATTACTAAATGAAGACATGGAATAGAGGTGATTTTTTTTTTTTTTTTAAGAACTTAGGAGCCAACTCTGTGGTGGGGAACGGAGGTGCTTGAAAAAGGAGAAAGGACTAAAATGGTGCCCACAAGTGCTAGAAATCTATGATGCTACAAGTGACATTTCTAACACTAACATGTAAGTTTGCTAGTGCTTCAGGTAAGCATGTTCTCACCTAGAGTAGAATACTGGAAAAGGTATGGATGAACTCATCTCTTATCTAACTCACAAGGAGCGTTCACTCCAACAAGGCTGAAGTGCCATGGAAAGAAGGTTTATAGTCCGGAGTTGGTAAATGGAACATCACATGGCTGGAATGACTCTCATCATACGGCCATCTGATATACCACAGCAGGATGTGCCTAAAAAGAACTGAATAAAGTCTAAGGTGCTGCCGCCATTGTGAAGATTCATATCCACAGCACCACACATCATCATGATGAAACCAAGCAGAACTGATTTTCACCAAACTTAGGAAGAATACTGTTGTTGAGGATAAGACTCGGCCGCTAGATCTGGAGAATTCCTTTCCAAATTCAGACTACATAAAAAACTCAGTCTCTATGACAAACGGCTATAAACTTTCCTGCTGATTTATCTGTTCCACTTTTTCACTAGCATGACAGTTTCCTGGTTTGAAATGAAACTCAATTCTTCTAGAAGATCTAACCCCTAAAATCACTAAAGAATCCCTTTCTAATGGTGATGGTGGACCCCTTTAGCTACCCCTGTCCAGATTCAAATCCACTCCTGCAACATTTTCTGAGGTTTAATATTCACACTTATGTATTTATTTCTACTTAATTAAGTTTAAATATTACAAACAGTTCATTTGAATACTATGACTATCATCCAATTCAGAATATTTTTAGCTTTATGTGGAATTTTTAATGTTTGCAATAAAGCAAAACTCCTTTGAGAGGAGAACTCATGTGTATATTTTGAGTGTCTTTTGGTTCGGGACCTCTGGGAGCCTTCTGTGGTGCACCAGAGTGAAACAAACGTGAGGCAACAAAGACTGAAACCTGAAGGACAATGTGGTTTGAAATTGCCTCCACTGCTAAACCCATGCTAAATTCTACTGAAACCATCTATGAGAGATTACTATTCAGAAAATATTATCAATGACATGTCAAAATAAAGATTACATTTAAATGATTACTGAGAAAGGGGAGTGTTGTTTACATGAAAACACAGATTTCAAAAAGGTAAGATGGGTTTTGGTCTACTTTTCTAAAGACGAAGAAAAATAGATGGAAGTAATATTTCCTCTTTTTAAAGGTCATATTTTAAATTATGCCAAAGATAACTAAGTTGAAATAATACCATTTGAAAAAAAAGAAGGGATTAAAAAACAATGATGTAGCCAAGTGCATGAAAAGTGTTCCTCCACAGAAGTATTCCAGCTAATGAAGAATTGATGGAGTTAGCGTTATAATTATTTTGCACTTCTAATGAAATCATGAATCCACTAACAACATAAACAAATAGATATTATGTATTTCTTGATATAATATACAAGAGCACTCATGAAGTGAGTGTCACCCTACTCAGATGAAGTCTCTAGATCAAACTAACAATTTACAGGAACCACATGGGTACAGAAAAATATAATAAATGAGAACACAGCAATGCAATCAGAACATCTAAAATGTGGGAAAGTCCACAGGACAAATGACCTGATTTCTTAAAAAAAAAAATAATAATAATTACAAAGGAAAAAAAGAAATACGATGGAGTACAGAAACTTCTAGATTAAAAGAAAACTGAGGGACACAGCAAAGGCAATGCATGAAATTTGTCTGGGTCCTCAAACTAATTGTAAACAAATGGATGAATTAGCATGTATAGAATCAGGGAAATTAGAATTACATATATGATAATACTGAGAAATTATCATAAATATTTTTAAATGCACGATAATGGCACTAGAATTATGCTTGAAAAAGCATCTCTTAACTTTTATCAGTGTTCTGACATTTTTAACAGATGAATTGTAAATGGTGGGATGACTTTACAAGAGTCCAGCTGATGAGAGAGGGTACTTCAGATGAAACAGGAATGAACTGGTAGTTTTGTAGCTGGGTACTGAGTACATGGGATTTATTATATGGCATTCTAATAATTTATACATTTAAAACTTTTCACAATAAAATGTTGAAAAACTTTAAAGTTGGAAAAAAGCAACAGAGAAGACTTACCCTGCTGGATATCCTTCATTTCTAAATGCAAACTAGATATCAAGATTCCCACAGTTTGAGATCGCTTTCCATCCAATAACTTGATGATCTGGAATTTAAAAACAAAGTTAATACACACTCAGATAACTGTACAATCTTTCAGAAGCATACCAAAAACATTAAGATTTTTAGATACTTTGATCAATTAAACTGATGCTACACTCTATTTTAATAAGATTTTAATACTAAAGTGACTTATCCACAACTGTAGATTTTTAAAAAATATTTATTTATTTTGAGAGCGAGAGAGCACATGTGTGGAAGTGGGGGAGAGGCAGAGAAAGAGGGAGAAGGAAGGAGAATCCCAAGTAAGCTCCTCACTGTCAGCGCGGAGGCTGAGACCTCACAAATTGTGAGATCATGACATGAGCCTAAAGCAAGAGTGGGTACACAGGTGCCCCTAACTATAGCTATTTTAGAAAATAAAGGAAAAACACCACCCCAAACTCTGCTAGTCTAACATAAGTGCTAAAATCTTTATGATATTATACTCAGATCTTTTTATTCAAACACTTAATTAACTAAACTGTTATTGCAATATATGTGTAATTTTATATCCAGCTTTTCTACTTATCATTGGCATATTTCCACATTGCAACTTCCTAGGTCACTTCAATAGCCTTTAATCTTCTTGGCTGTGTCATCTGCTTAGTGGTTTAGAGGGAAGATCAGTGGGATTTCAAGTGGGATTTCAGTGGGAAGATCAGCTGGTTAGCTGTTTAAAAGTGATAATGGCCTTGGAAAAGTGACTTACCCTCTAGGAGGAGTTTAATTTCTTCCTCAGGGATAGGGCTTGACTAAATTTTTTTTTATATTGATTCTAAAACTTGCATAATATCTGTAAAACACCTCGTATAATATATTCTTAACATAGATTTAAATAAAATTTCCTCTTCTTGTGCTATTTTTAATATAAACAATGTAATACTTTTTTTTAGAATCACTTTATTTTTATTTTTTTACACTTTTATAAATGCTTTATGTTCATTATTTAATTCTCCCTGCATTGTACTAATTTACATACTATTCCTACATTTTTACTTTTTATTTTTTCAATATATGAAATTTATTAACAATGTAATAATTTGTACATTAAGCCTTAATTTTAAATTGCTTAAAATTGCTTTTTAATAATATATATCAAAACTTTACACTCTTTTTATAAACTCCGAACACCTCACTGCCAATTCTGAAGAGAGAGCTCTTCATAGTTTTGTCTTCTTTAAAACTAGTCAGCCAAATCAGTTCCTTCTAACATATCACACAGTCATGACTAAGGGGGCAGGGGGGTGGGGGGCAGGAGATCTTTTCTCTCATGTGACACAGCTACAAAAACCAATAGAAAATGCACACCAAACATCACCAAATCATAAACTTTTTTTTTTAATGCACTTTGCTGGACCAAATACAAATTAAATGAAACAGCTGTGTTTCCCCTCCCACTTAGGTACTTATAAATTTACCAAAATATAATGAAGACACAGACAGCAACAAGCACCTGCATTTATATTGGCCCTGGACCGACTGAGTTACCTGCTGGTTGAGCAATAAGGAACAAAAGGAGTTTGTTCCAAGATTGTCTAATTACCGATTTATCAGTTGATCCTCAATCAATTATTGCCAAACCTCATATTTCCTCTCCCTTCTCAGAATGGCTACTTTTATGTAACTATTAGACCTAAAATATAGTAAATACCAAGATTTTATCCGAATAAAAGGAAATTTTATTTTTCAGTCCAATGTGTTTAATAATTTCAATAGTCTTAGAGAAAGATTCCTGGGAGATACAGAATTTCAAGAGTTTTTAAAGGAATTAGGAAGGTAGGTACTTGGTCTTCTTATTTTTTTTATATACAAAAACAAAAGAGATTATATCTAATCAAATATTTTCTTTTTTTAAAAACTTTTTTAATGTTTATTTTTTTTCTAAATATCTATTCATTTTTGAGAGAGAGAGAGAGAGAGCGCGCAAAATCAAGGGAGGAGCAGAGAAAGAATGAGACACAGAATCCGAAGCAGGCTCCAGGCTCCAAGCTGTCAGCACAGAGCCTGATGCGGGGCTCTAACTCAGAAACAGCAAGATCACGACCTGAGCCAGTCGGAGGCTTAACCAACTGAGCCATCCAGGTGCCCCATGTTTATTTATTCTTGACAGAGAGAGAGAAAGAGCACATGTTGGGGATGGGCATAAAGAGAGGAGGAAGACAAAGAACCCAAAGCAGGCTGCAGGCTTTGAGCTATCAGCATAGAGCCCTACACAGGGCTTGAAGTCACGAGCCATGAGATCATGACCTGAGCTGAAGTCAGACGCTTAACCGACTGAGCCACCCAGGCGCCCCTCAAATATTTTGTTTAAAAAAGCAATTTCGGGGCTCCTGGGTGGCTCAGTCCATTGAGCGGCCGGCTTTGGCTCAGGTCATGATCTCGCGGTCCATGGGTTCGAGCCCTGCGTCAGGCTCTGTGCTGACGGCTCAGAGCCTGGAGCCTGTTTCGGACTCTGTGTCTCCCTCTCTCTGACCCTCCCCTGTTCATGCTCTGTCTCTCTCTGCCTCAAAAATGAATAAACGTTAAAAAAAATTTTTTTAAAGCAATTTCTGGCTTTTTCTTAGGTTGAGAACACAAATTTAACGTGAAATGATTTGTGGGCACCTAGGTGGCTCACTCAGTCGGTTGAGCAATCAACTCTTGATTTCGGCTCAGATCATGAACCCAGAGTCGTAGAATTGAGCCCCATGTCAGGCTCTGTGCTGAACCTGAAGCCTGCTTGGGATTTTCTCTCTCTCTCTCTCTGCCCCTTTTCCCTGCACATACTCTCTCTCTCTCCCCCTATCTCTCTCTCTACATATATATACACACACACACACGAATATATATTCTGTGAATATTCTATGTGCCTGGCACTGCTTTGGACCCTGAGGATATGGAGGTGCTTGAGACAGATCAAGTCCTTGCCCTTGTGAAGTCTAGAGTTTAGTTATCTAAAAAAAAAAAAAAAAATCACTTCGGCTTTGTTTTTCTTTCTCAAGACTGCATTGGCTATTTGAGGTCTTTTGTGGTTCTATACACACATTTTAGGATTATTTTTTCTATTTCTGTGAAAAACGACATTGAAATTTTGATAGGGATTGCACTGAATCTGTAGATTGCTTTGGGTAGTATAGACATGTTGACAATATTAATTCTTCTAATCCATAAGCACAGAATATCTTTACATTCAGTTGTGCCTTTAGTTTCTTTCATCAGTGTCTTACACTTTGCAGTGTATTGGTCTGTCACCTCCTTGGTTAAATTTATTCCTATATATTTTATTATTTTTGATATAATTATAAATGGGATTATTTTCTTAATTTCTCTGATTGCTCACTGCTAGTATATAGAAATGCAACAGATTTTTGTGTATTTATTTTATACCCTGAGACTTTACTGAATTCATTTATTAGTTCTAACAGTTTTGGGTGGAGTCTTTAGGGTTTTCTATATATAAAATCACATTATTTGCAAATAGTTACAGTCTTACCTCCTCCTTTCCTTTCTAGTTGCTTTTTATTTCTTTTCTTGCCTAATTACTCTGGCTAGTTCTCAGTACTATGTTGAATAAAAGTGGCAAGAGAAGGCATCCTTGTCTTGATCCTGATCTTAGAGGAAAAGCTTTCAGCTTTTCAGTCTTGAGTATGATATTAGCTGTGGGCTTGTTGATCATTTTTTTATCATATATGGATGTTGAATTCTGTCAAGTGCTTTTTCTGCATCTATTGAGATGATGATTTTTATTCTTCATTTTGTTAATGAGATGTATCACACTGACTGATTTACAGATACTTAACTATCCTTGTATCCCTGGAATAAATCCCACTTGATCATGATATATAATCCTTTTAATGTGCTGCGGAATTTGGTTTGCTAATATTTGGTCATGGATTTTTGCATCTATGTTCATCAGGGATATTGGTTTGTAGTTTTCCTTTTTTGGTGTGGTGCTCATGTCTGGTTTCAGTATCAGGGTAACGCTGGCCTTTTAAAATGAGATTGGAAGAATTCCTTCCTCTAATTTTTCGGATGAGTTTGAGAAGTATAGGTATTAAATCTTCTTTGAATGTTTGATAGAATTCCTAGGGACACTATCCGGTCTTGGGCTTTTGTTACTGGTAGGTTTTTGATTACTCATTCAATCTCCTTACTAGCAACCAGTCTGTTCAGATTTACTATGATTTAGTCTTAGAAGATTGGTTTTCTAGCGATTTATCCATGTCATGGATATGTACAACTTGTTGGCATATAATTGTTCATAGTAGTCTCTTATATTCCTTTGTTCTTCTGTGGTATCAATTATAACTTCTTTTTTATTTCTAAATTTATTTGAGCTCTCCCTCTTGTTTTCTTGGTGAGTCTAGCTAAAGATTTGTCATGTTTCTTTTCAAAGAACCAGTCGTTAATTTCATCGATCTTTTCTCTTGTCTTTTTAGTCTCTATTTCATTTACTTCTACTCTGACCTCTGTTATTTTGTTCTTTCTACTAACTTTAGGCATTGTTTGTTCTTTTTCTAGTTCCTTCAGGCGTGAATTTTGATTGCTGAAGATCTTACTTGTTTCTTGAGATGGAGCTGTGCCCTTATGAACTTTTCCCTTAGAACTCCGTTTGCTGCATCCCACTGATTTTGGTATGTTGCATTCCTATTCTCATTTGTCTCGGGGTATTTTTTTTTTTAATTTCTCCTTTGATTTCTTCATTGACTCACTGGTTATTCAGCAGCATGTCATTTAATCTCCACTTATCTGTGATTCTTCCACTTCTTGTCATTGATTTCTACCCTCATACCTTTGTGGTCAGAAAAAAGATGCTTGATAGGATTTCAATCTTCTCAAATTTATTGAGATTTTGATCTGTTTTGAAGAATGTTCCATGTGCACTTGAAAAAATGTATATGCTGTTGGTTTTGGATGGAATGTTCTATAGACATCTGTTAAGTCCACCTGGTCTAATGTGTCATTTAAAACCAATGTATCTTGGGGCGCCTGGGTGGCGCAGTCGGTTAAGCGTCCGACTTCAGCCAGGTCACGATCTCGCGGTGCGTGAGTTTGAGCCCCGCGTCAGGCTCTGGGCTAATGGCTCCAAGCCTGGAGCCTGTTTCCGATTCTTTGTCTCCCTCTCTCTCTGCCCCTCCCCCGTTCATGCTCTGTCTCTCTCTGTCCCAAAAATAAATAAACGTTGTAAAAAAAATATTTTAAAACCAATGTATCTTATTCCAGCAATTCTACTACTAGGTATTTATTCCAAGAAAACAAAAACAGTAATATGAAAAGATATATTCATCTCATTTCATTGCAGCATTATTTATAATTACCAAGATATGGAAACAACTTAAGTGTCTACTGATGGACGAACAGATAAAGACACACACACACACACACACACACAGGAATATTGTTCGGTCATAAAAAAGAATGGGATCTTGCCACATGTGACACCATGGATGGACATAGAGGGTATTATATTAAGTGAAATAAGCCAGACAGAGAAAGACAAACACCATATCAATTCATTTACATGTGGAATCTAAAAAACAAAACAAAACTCATAGATAGAGAAAAGAATGGTGTTTGTTAGAAGGGAGAAAGGTTGGGAGGAGCAGGCAAAATGGGCGAGAGTGTCAAGAGATACAAATTTCCAATTATAAAGTAAATAAGCCATGTATGTAATGGCTTGTACAGTATATACATACATGGCATGTATGTGTATGTACATGATGTAATATAGAACATGGTGACTGCAGTCAATAATAGTATAGTACATACCTGAAGGTTGTGAAAGAGTAAATCCTATAAATTATCATCACAAGAAAAATGTTTCGTAAATTTATATGGTGATGGTAACTACACTTATTGTGGTGATCATTTGCAACCTGTACAGATATTGAATCATTATATTGTACACCTAAAACTGTTTGTTGTATGTGAATTATACCTCCATAAAAATCACTTTGGTAAAACTGCTGAAAAGAACCAAAAAGGCAAATAAAACATCACCTGAACTAGTCGCAAAATAAATTCTGAAGAAGCAAGGCTTTGGGAACTGACTGGATTTAATATATATATGTGCATATATATACATATATATATGTATATATATACACACACACACATATATACATACATATGTATATATAATATATGTATATATATTATATGTATATATATATATTAATGTTCATTTATTTTTGAGAGAGAGGGAGAGAGAGAAACAGAGAGACAGGATCCGAAGTGGGCTCTGCACTGATAGCAGAGAGCCTGATGCAGGGCTCTAATTTGCGAACTAGGAGATCATGACCTGAGTCAGATGCTTAACTAGCTGAGCCACCCAGGGACCCCTGACTAGATTTACTCTTAAATGTCCAGGATAGTAACTGATAAAACCTTGGCCATGGAATACACACTGATGTCAAGGAGATAGGCATGGAAATCAAATTTATGACAAGATCACAAATAGGTAGCAAAAATTTCTTCAAGCAAACATTCATCAAGCTATCCAGTTCGGGTTCTGAAAAGCAGGAGTAAGTAACACATTCTACCTACAAGCAAGAGAAGGCTTAGATGCTAGCAAGTTCTTTTAATAGCTAATTAAAAGAAGGCAAGAGAGTAATCAGAAGGGAACTGAGGGAGAGACAGAGAGAGAGGAAAGGACCGACATTGAGATTGCCTATCACTGGGAAAAACAAGCATATCCATCCCTTCAGTGTTCAACCAGGCTGAAATATGGAAAGGATCTCACCATAGTCAGCCATTCTTGCAATTTTGTCTGATGTCTCAGCATGGCAGGTGTTTGAAAAGAGAGTATTTGTTATCTTTAGCCAGACTACAACTTTAAGACCTGTCTGAAATGCAGTGCTGCCTCCCAAAAGGGAGATGGCCAGTAGTAAAGTCAGAGCATTTGTATTCTCTTCCCTGTTTGTGTGAAATTCCCTGCCTATCTCTGACTAGAGCTTTAAAAAATATACCTCTAAGTTTTTATGTAGTCCCTCTTTAATTGTGGAATATGCAAGGCTTCTCAAAAACAGCCAAAATGGTGAGAACAAAATGGACACTGAATGGATGTATGTCTTAAGCCCTTTTAGTATCTTCCTTTTTTTCCTTTTCCTTCCTTCATGGATTAAAAGATATAATAATAATAATAACAACAACAACAAAAAAAACATAACATGAAATCTACCTCATTAAATTCTTAAACGTTTAATAGTATTGTTAACTATATCACACTGTTGTACAGCAGATATCTAGAATTTTTCATACTGTATAATAAAAACTCGACTCCCCATTTCCTTCTCCACCCCTCCTCCCCTGCCCCACAGCCTCTGGGGCAGTTTTCTGCTTCTACTTTCTACTTCTATGAGTTTGACTACTTTAGATACCTCATATAAGTGGAATCATGCAGTATTTGTCCTTCTGTGACTAACTGATTTCACTTAGCATAATTTTCTCAAAGTTCATTCATTCTATAGCATGTGACATAATTTCCTTAAGGCTGAATAATATGCCATTGTGTGTGTGTGTGCGCATATACACACAACCCTACACACACACACACACACACACACACACACACACACACACACACACATCACACGGCTTTTATCCATTCATCCATCAGTGGGCATTTAGGTTATTTCCATCTCTTGGCTATTGTGAATACTGCTGCAGTGAACATGGGTGTGCAGTTATCTCTTTGAGACCCTGTTTTCAATTCTTTTGGATAAATACCCAGAAGTGAGGCTGCCAGATCATGTGGTGGTTTTCTTTTTAATTTTTGTGAGGAAACTCCACACTGTTTTTCATAGTAGCTGCACCATTTTACATTCCCACCCAAAATGCACAGGAGTTCCAATTTTTCTACATCTTCACCAACACTTGTTCTTTCTTTCTCCCCCCCCCTTTTTAAAAAAGTATAGTTATTCTAACAGATGTGAGGTGATACCTCATTGTGGTGTTGATTTGCATTTCCCTGATGATTAGTGATGTTGAACATTTTTTCGTACACCTGTTGGCCATTTGTAGGTCTTTTGTGGAGAAATGTCTAAATCCTTTGCCCATTTTTCAATTGGGATTCTTTTTTATGGAGTTGTAGGTATTCCTTATAGGTTTTGGGTTATTAATAGCTCATCAGATATATGGTTTACATGTGTTTTCTCCCATTCCATAGGTCCTTTACATTCTTCTGATTGCTTCCTTTGTTATGCAGAAGCTTTTCAGTTTGATATAGTCCCACCTGTCTATTTTTGCTTCTGTTGCCTATCCTTTGGTGTCATATCCAGAAAATAACTCCAAGACCAATATTATGAAGCTTTTCCCCTTATGTTTTCTTCTATGAATTTTATAGTTTCAGATCTTACATTTAAGTCTTTAATCCATTTTGTGTTGATTTCTGTTTATGCTGTAAGGATCCAATTTCATGCTTTTGCATATGGATATGTGGGTTTTGTTTTGTTTTGTTTTGTTTTTTGAGGAGCCCATCTTAGCTTTGTTTTGTGGTCTTGGCACCCTTGTTGGAGATCATGTGACCATATACGCATGGGTTTATTTTGGGGCTCTCTATTCTTTTCCACTGGTCTATATGTTTGCTTTGATATCAATACTGTTTCAAATACTGTAGTGTGTAATACATTTTGGAGTTAGGAAGTGGAGAACAATACCAAACAAATTAGAAGGAAAAAATTAGAAGAGAGGGTTAAGAAAAAGAGCAGAATATATACTTTAAAATATCCTTAAGTCCAATATGTAAAATGAATAAAAGGAAACTCATGGAGGAACACATTACATTAATAAACAGACCAAGTGAAAGTTCAGTTGACTAAGAAAGCTGGCCCAAGACTTCAGTATATATTCTTATCTTCCTGAAATTGGTTAATAACAGGGCTGAGCAGGATGTGAGGGATGGTGTTGAGGACAGGGAGGAGGAAGAAAAAGGAAGAGAAACTCTCTGTGGGTTCTCGGGTCATATTTTACAAGCTTCTGCCCAAGTCTTGGCCAACATGATCATGGGAAAAGAGACTGGAATAAGCAAGGGCTCCTTCATTTAACACATATATCAAATGACTCCCATTTGCCAGGTACTGAGCTTGGGACTGAGTTCTGTCTTTGGAGAATTGTCAAGTTTACAGAAATATTTGTTCTGTTATTTTTTTGTCTGTTTTATTTTTCTGAGTTTACTACTTTTAGTTACAAAACCAAGTGCTTATTGTAATAAAATATAAACTGTAAAGAAGACCAAAAAAAAAGTAGAAGGTGAAATTCTCTCATCTCCCAATTCCACTGCTCAGTTACCACCACTAGTAATGGGGGCTTGTCTTCTTCCAGATCTAAACATGTATGCGTGCCCACACGTGTGGAGGGTTTTATCTTTATAAAAATGACAGGCAGTACATTTTGTTCTGCAACTTTTCCCTCTGGTTCTGTATAAGTTTTTTAATTATACAGATACATTCCATGTCAATAGAGGCAGGGCCACTTTAAGTATGACACTTAAGTATTCCTCTATTGATGGACACTTAGGAATTTTCCAAAACTTGCCAGTTATTTACAATACTGCAGTGAGCAACCACACAGGTGTATTCCTAGTCACTTGAGCTTATATTTCTATAGAATAGATTTACAGAAGTTATTCAAACAATATGTCCATTTTGAATTTTGACAGACAGTACCAAACTATTTCTAATAGGGGATACCAATTTACACTATTCTCTCACCCTCTGGGCATTACCAATTTAAAATTTTTTGGCCAACAGGGCAGGTAAAATGTTTTTTCACTAGTCTACATTTCTTAAAAATTTTTTTAATGTTTATTTACTTTTGGGAGGGAGGGGGGACAGGGAGAGAGAAGTGGGGGTGGGGGAGGAGTGGCAAGGGAGAGGGGAGAAGATCCAAAGCAGGCTCCATGTTGACAACAGAAAGCCCAATGTGGGGCTTGAACTCATGAATCGTGAGATGGTGACCTGAGCCGAAGTCAGATGCTTAACTGACTGAGCCATCCAGGCACCCTGCACTAGTCTACATTTCTAATGATTTCGTAGCAAGGTTAAACATTTGGTTACCAGTCACATGTTCTTGTGGATTTTCTTTGTATCGTTTTTAGTATGTTTTCCAATTACTTGATCTATTAGGCTGGTACAATGCAAAGAAATTTAAATAAGCACCTAGCTGAATAGCAAGGAGAAAGAGGTTTACACAGAGATTGCTGTGGGAAGGGGGCATCTTCAAAGAGAATAAGGAAGATGAGAATTACCTTTTATTGTACCTTTAGTAAGCCATAGGTATGTGCTAGCTCTGCACACAGGCCAATCCAAATGGGCGGTTGTGAATTGGGGGGCAATGAACACCAGAATACTGTAAACTTTGTTTTCTTTAGTGGCCCCCAATGGATTTCCAGGGACAACAATACTTCATGCTCAAGAGGCCCTATGAAGTAACTGTAGTTGCCTCACTGCTAGGGCATTAAAGCGAGAGGCACAAAAATAGAAGAACACTTTGTTCTGCTCACCCAGTACTTGATTTTCCTTTTTGATATTTGTGATCAAATCTCACAACTCCTTACCCAGATCTACACCTGTTATTAGAGGCATTTGCTTTCATAGCAGAGTGGCTAGGAAGAAAACAGCAAGGAGGAAAGAAGACAAGAATAAAGAAAACTGGTAGAGAGAATAAACAAAGAGAAGAAGGAAGAAGACAAAGATTTGTAACACAACAGAAGATTTTTTAAAAGAGAAGATCATCTTGTTATCAACCAATAATTACATTTTTAAAAATAATTTTTTAGAATCATGCACAAGTTTCGGGGCGCCTGGGTGGCTCAGTCGGTTAAGCGTCCGACTTCAGCTCAGGTCACGATCTCACGGTCCGTGAGTTCGAGCCCCGCATCAGGCTCTGGGCTGATGGCTCAGAGCCTGGAGCCTGCTTCCGATTCTGTGTCTCCCTCTCTCTCTGCCCCTCCCCAGTTCATGCTCTGTCTCTCTCTGTCCCAAAAATAAATAAACGTTAAAAAAAAATTTTTTTTAAATAAAAAAAAAAAAAAAAGAATCATGCACAAGTTTCAAATAACCAGATCCAATTTATGCAGAACCTTCTATTAACTGAAAATTCCCCTTGTTTTTCTTATATTGCATTATATGCATTCTTGGTAAGGTAACTTCTAGATAGATAAAGTGAACTTCAAAACTTCTTCTTTGAAGAAGGGTGCCTGGGTGGTTCGGTTGATTAAGCCTCTGGCTCTTGGTTTTGGCTCAGGTCATGATCTCACAATTCATGAGTTCAAACCCTGTGTCAGGCTCTGTGCTGATGGTGTGGAGCCTGCTTGGGATTCTCTCTCTCCCTCTTTCTGCCCCTCCCCTGCTCATGCACATGCACACACACTGTCTCTCAAAATAATAAACTTTAAAAAACTTCTCTGAAGAGAAAGAATACATGAAAAGAAGATGAAGTAATATTGGGTATTTATTCTCCCCTATCCACTAGCTTCTCTAATATATTCGGGGCTTGGAAGAAATCAAAATCATCTACACCTTCCATATTTGCATTACTGAAAAGTGTGGACTGGTGACCATAATGATTACCAGGAAAATTTTTAGAACCCTACGTCTCCTGTCTTTTGTCAGATATCTAATTGTCTGCCCTTTCTATAATAGGAAATGTAACTGATGCATTAAAAGAATAGCTAAAGGATTTAAAAGTTTCATCGAACTATTTATTAATTAAATAATTAATCAGCACCACTCATTTCTTTAAGCCTTTTTACTTCTTACTATCCTGTGCCATTTTAACATTTTTTTTAAAGTTGTCTGGCCCAAGTCAAAGATTCACAGCAACGTGACAATCTAAGTAAAAATACAAACACAGCTAATAACTACTACAGCCAGAAATACAATGGTCCTTTCCTCTTTTAGCATTAGCACACTGAGCCGCCATGGCCTCTTGGCCAACTCTGAAAAGTCATCAGCATCACAGTCTGGTGACTAGTTGTCATGAAAAAAGTCAGGAGACCAGCCTTCTATTTCTAGACCTTCCCTGATTCATCCTTACATTGATGCAGAAATGTAGTCAGTCTAATGCAACAAAACTCACAACATGGGAACTCCTATGTTGGTGTACTGCAAGGGGTGTAAATAATATGTATGTATATATCCTTGTTCAGTGGGAGTTCAAAGACTAGTTAGAAGGGGAAACTCATATAAATAAGTCTGAAACAAGGGAGTTATTTACAGGGATCAGTGAACATAAAGAGATTCTAATTGTGCTTTGTATATGATCCTTAAAAATGTCAGGACTCACTGAAAATGGGGGTTTTGAAGGAGATGGCTGTTTGGGGCACAATCTTCCTCTGGGTAACTTGAAACCATTCGCCAAAGTTACATTCAGTGCTCTTTTCCTGAAACAAAAATCCAGGTCTCATGTTCAGAAAACTTCTCTGTGAAGGAGATTTAAGAAATGATAAGCTCTAGGGCATGTGGGCAGTTCAGTTGGTTAATCGTCTGACTTCGGCTCAGGTCATGATCTCATAGTTCACGGGTTTGAGCCCCGCGTCGGGTTCTATGCTGACAGTTCAGAGCCTGGAGCCTGCTTCAGGTTCTGTGTCTTCTTCTCTTTCTGCCCGTCCCCTACTCGTGCTCTGTCTTGGTCTCTCAAAAATAAATTTAAAATGTTAAAAAAAAGAGAGAGATGATAAGCTCTGTAGACCATGAGCCCCAAATGACACTGTAATTCATGTTCTTCTCTTTTTTCTCTTTTAATATAATTTATTGTCAAGTTAGCTAACATACAGTGTATGTAGCGTGCTCTTGGTTTTGGAGGTAGATTCCTATAATTCATCGCTTACATAGAACACCCAGTGCTGATCCTAACACGTGCCCTCCTCAATGCCCATCACCCATTTTCCCCTTTCCCCTGCCCCACCCCCATCAACCCTCAGTTTTTTCTCTGTATTTAAGAGTCTCTTATGGTTTGCCTCCCTTTTTGTTTGAAACTATTTTTTCCCCTTCCCTTCCCCCATGGTCTTCTGTTAAGTTTCTCAAGGTCCACGTATGTGTAACTTGTGTTCCGCTTAGCCATTATAGAAGGGGGCTCTTTCCATCCTGTATGACCACTGGGGTAAAGGTTCTTCCAGGCATTAAGACCAGCAAGCAGAGGGGCTTTCACACTATTGAAGACCTTGAAGCCAATCCACTGCATTTGATTACTGGATATTGGTCAGCTTCCCAATTTTATTAGCCCATAGCTTCATAATGTGAATGTCAAACAAATGGTTTTCCAAGTTTATGTGGAGCCAGTAGACAGCATTATGCCTTGAAGCTCCCAATGTGACTTCTTTCCATGTAGGCTCTTAGGAAAAAAGTGCCCACCCCATGCTGTTCAAGATAGATACTTTAGAGAAAATTTACAAGAGAGTATGAGTACTTGCAAAAGTTTGTTCATTCAGTCCATACACTAGTTGAAGTGGGTTTGGGGATCATTTACCATTAGCATTGAAGAAACTTGCAAATGCTGCTTAACTTAACCTTCTGCCTTTGGGCAAGCCCAGAAATTAAAGACGGACCTTACTTTACAAGGAAGTTCATACTTTAAAAAACTATTAAGAGTGTCTTCATACAGCACACGTATATTTATAGCCATTTTCTATCATCAAACACATAAAACACAGCCGTATCTCAGCTAATTGCAAACACAACCTGAACTTTTCATCCTATTCCTATTCTGGGACTACTCTCGATATCCATTTCTCATTCCTCTTTGTCCTCATGTGCGTATTACTTGATTTGTCATAATCCTCAAAATCACTTTCTAGTATTGAGTAACTTTTGGCAGCAAAGAGTTTTGCTTAATGTCTGACTCAAATTCCTCACGCCTCCATTTCAAGTAATCTTTTTCTGCTCCTAGGGAAGGCAGACAATAGCAGGTCTCACCATCCCGTATACAAAGCCCCTTCATAAACCTTAAGACTGTCATTTTTTTTTTTTTAAACAAGAGACGCTTTCTATCAAATCTTTAAAAATCAGTTTTTGAGAAATGTTAGCAAGCCCTCAGTTTATCTTGGTCCTATCTGGAGTCAGCTGAACTGGGCAGCACAGAGCTTTCTCCTATGTATAATTACAGTCTGGAGGAGAATGCAATTTGTGCAGCATTCCACTGACCTACAAGCTGACCTTGTGCAGGGGCGAATTCACAGGTTGCGTTAAACCCTATTAGACATGCCTAGTTTAAGGCAAAGCCTTTCCAGACCCCCGCCGCATGCTGGATTAGGGCATGTCACACATGCGTACTATTACATTGCCCAAGGAGCTCTCGCAATGCCTTCCAGAGCAGGGAGAGGCAGGCCCACATCCCACACTGCCTAATCCTGCACCTTGAGCCAGTGTATCCAAATGATTATTATTTCTTACATATGTGGATTTTCAGAAGAACCTGCCTCTTTGAATAAGAATTAAGACAGAAATGGGAAGACAGATTTGTTACATTGGAAAAAACCACACCCTGACTGCTCAGCTAGAAAGGTCTTGCCAGACAGACTGAGAAGGAACTCCTGCCAGGCCCAGTGGGATTTTCACATTTACATAAAATCCACATATATCTTCAGCTTTCTGCCTGAGCTTGGCAGGCATGGCTAGAAGTAAAAATAAAAATAAACGGACTGAATAGACCATGCATGCTAGAAGCCTACTTGGCCAAGTGAGTTCGGCACAGCTACAAAATTAAGAGAATTATAGAAGCCTTCTTCTTCCAGGGAGCCTTCCTTGTCTGAAAATGAAAATGATGAATTTCTACACCTACACCTTCATTAGACATCAAACACATTCAAACCGATACCAGACCAAGTAGTTACTCTGTTCTTTGGCTCAGTCCTCATATTTGACATTTCTCTGTTTCAGTCACAGGATTTCCATTTCCAGTGAAGTCGGTTTTATCATAGAACAGGCACCACATCTACTTAAATACAGCCACCTATGTTATTACCAACAAACATCTCCTGGGCACTTCGGGCAAATAAATGCATGTAAAAGCTGCTACCTTTCCTGTCTGAATCACGTCCCCCACCCACCACCAACCCCCCCACAAAAAAAAAAAAACAAATAATGAAGGATCCACCTACATGGGCAGATATTTACTTCCATGACAGGCATATATTTCAAATATCCATATACAGGACATGGCCAACTCTATAGAACAAACGAGTACGTGGTTTGCTTCTCTCATGGAAACTGAAGAGAGTGGAGAATATACAGAAAGGAGACCACGTAACTCTTCAAAGCAAAATTCTAAAAACCACTCTTTTTAATTTTTGTGCCTTTAGGCTGGTGATCTTTGGCTTATGCTTCTTTATCAATACCATTATTTGGCACAACCACAGACATTGAGGCTGCCATAACACACATGCACTACTAAATGAAAAGTCAGCTAATCTCATCAAGAGTAATCCTTCACATTTCTAAGCCACTGGGTGCCAAAGGGATCTGGGTATTTTCATGACTGTTGCATCTGCCTTGAAGACATTCCTGTGGACTGAGTTCAGAGGCAGGTAGAATCCTATACTAGAGACATAGAAATTGATGAACCTATCCTATGGGCTACAAGCTCTGACGGTCAAGCTGATAATCTACTCCAGATACCTTCAAGTCAGAAATATAAGTAGTATGGAGTCCAAACTGGCTGGAGAGCATCTTTTGAGATATGGGATATGGTATAATAGGGAACCCTTTGGTTTAGAGAAACTAACCCTTTAATAACCAACTCCCCCCCACCATCACCAGATTGCAAATTCTTATTTTACAAGTAATAGAAATCTAATTTAGAAGACAGAGTGAGACTTTCCCAAGAGAAGTACTATGAAGTGACACAAGATAATACACAAGGCCATGATGCATATTAGTCCATGGAGGCAGGCTTTATATGTAAATTAAAAAAAAAAATTCAGGGGGCGCCTGGGTGGCTTAGTCGGTTAAGTGGCCGACTTCGGCTCAGGTCATGATCTCGCGGTCAGTGAGTTCGAGCCCCGCGTCGGGCTCTGTGCTGACAGCTCAGAGCCTGGAGCTTGTTTCAGATTCTGTGTCTCCCTCTCTCTGACCCTCCCCCGTTCATGCTCTGTCTCTCTCTGTCTCAAAAATAAATAAACGTTAAAAAAATTTTTTTTAAAAATTCAGGGGATAAAGCAACTCACACAATCCCCTTTCATAGGTATGACTGTTCTTGTGCCCTCCCTGCCATTTCTAGTGTGGCATTGACTGGAGATGGGATAGGTAAGCAACTCCTGCCCCCAGCCGATGTCAGGAGCAAGGGCCAGCTGGAGGGGAACAAGACCAGGCTTGGCAGTCATCTTGCTCTCTCTCCTCAGGGAAAGGGAGAGCTTCATTGGAAACATGCAATTGTTCCTTGGCAGGTGCTCAGGAAAGTAAGTGCTGACTCAGATTCGTTGTCCCTTCTTCTCCTGTGTTCCCCTCCCCCGGCCCCACCACTCTCTGGCATCGCAGCCTGAGGAGCTGGCTGGCTGGCTGGCTCCATGATGCCATATTATGAAGTGTCACCCGACTCGGTACAAACAAGCCCTCACTGCTCATGGTCAGCATGGCCAGGTATGCTTCTGGGTAGTGGCCTCTGTCAACTGGCCTGGTGATGCCATTAAAATAAGCTTTCCACACACAGCCTGATTATCTGTCCCACTAAATGTTTCAAGGAAAACTAAGCTTCACTGTTCTGTCAAACTGCTAGGTCTGAATCTCTTCCATGGCCTTATTTTTGGGGACACATAAAATTGCTCAGATGAAGTTTACTTTAAGGATTTAGGCTCCTCACCAAAACATGTGAAAAGGCGAACTGTCATCCTGTCTTGCGTCTGAGAACATATTTGGCATCCCATGCCCTGACTGATGAGACAGAAAAACCCTTTTATTGGTTTTCAGGCCACTGAATTCTGCTCACAAAGCAAATGGAGAGAAGACCACAGCAGGTGAAGGCTAAGGCTGGGACAGAGGTTGGAGGGGGGGCACCATGAGGTGGAGGTGGGTGGGAATATGGGCAGGAGATAATTCCAATGGCTTGAGAGTTTCTGTGTTGAAATGAAATCACATGCATTTTCCCATTGATCAGAGATTCAGAAGACAAAACGATCAAGAGACGTCAGTGCATTCATCAGTGCGCCCTGTCTTCAGGGTGGACCAAAGTACCATCACACAAAGGTACAGATGAGAAACGCCAATCAATGGTGTCTGAGAGCTCCAGGCCCCTTCAAGAGTGCTTGGTTGTAATGAACATGAAACAATTCTAAACTACTGATAGCTGACCTGGTGAAAAGCAACCGGACAGAGGGCTGAAACCCTTTCTTCTACATGGCAGAAAGAAAACAGAAAACTGTGAAAAGATCCAACTTCTCATGAAACATAAAACAAAATCAAAACAAAACACAGGCCCAACTGTCTAAGACTCTGCCTTTTAAACTCAAGGGATGGGGGCACCTGGATGGCTCAGTTGGATGGGCATCCGACTTTGGCTCAGGTCATGATCTCACGGCCCGTGCGTTCGAGCCCCGCGTCAGGCTCTGTGCTGTCAGTTCGGAGCCTGGAGCCTGCTTTGGATTCTGTGTCTCCCTCTCTCTCTGCCCCTCCCCCACTCATGCTCTGTCTCTATCAAAAAATAAATAAACGTTAAAAAAAATTAAAAAAAAATAAACTCAAGGGATGAATGCTAAGCTACAGTGTTCAGACTGAGAGGAAAGAAGGACTCTCTGGGACAGACAATGCAGGAAAATTCAACTCCATGCCTTCAGGCAGCCTCCAGTCATCATTGCTCAAATTCTCCCAAGGCCAGAAACTTATTCTATTCATATAACTCAGCCTTTAACAGCTGGATGGAGAGTTTATTTACTCTCTGGTTTAGGAGGGATGGGAGTATAGTGGCTCACCATTCAAGATACACTAGAGACATGGTGCCACACGAGCTTTAAGTCACATTTTATAATTTTGTTTTAAATTTCTGTACTATAATCCTACTTTAAATTTCCATCCCAACAATCAATCTGCATGGCTATCAAAACTAGTAGACTAAATGTTCCTTCTCTTCCCCATCTCTCCCCAGGGGACATAGCACTAAGGAGAAAAGTGAAAGCTTTCTATCAATTTTTCCTAAATTGCATGGGATCGCATGGGATGGGGATCCTACATACCTCTACAACTGTAGGCAAAGCCTGCGATTGTCTACAGAAAGCTGTCTGTAGAAGACAATTAAGAATTTGTGGGATATCCTCTAGAAGTTGAGTACACATGTGAATTATGAGGGACCTCATTATAAATATAGACTTTATTTCACTAGGAAGGAGTTGGAATCTTTTTGGATCGAACCATATTTCTCCTACAAAAGATATGTTGAAGTCGTAATCTACAATATCTCGGAACATGACCTTATTTGGAAATGGGGTCACTGCAGACGAAAGTAATAAAGATTAGGTCACACTGGAGTCAGATAGGCCCCTAATCCAATGTGGCTGGTGTCCTCATAAGAAGATGGCTATGACTTGGGGCGCCTGGGTGGCTCAGTCGGTTGAATGGCCGACTTCGGCTCAGGTTATGATCTCGCAGTCCGTGAGTTCGAGCCCTGGGTCAGGCTCTGTGCTGACGGCTCAGAGCCTGGAGCCTGTTTCGGATTCTGTGTCTCCCTCTCTCTGACCCTCCCCTGTTCATGCTCTGTCTCTCTCTGTCTCAAAAATAAAATAAATGTTAAAAAAAAATTAAAAAAAAAAAAAAAGAAGATGGCTATGACTTAAAAAAAAAAAAAAAAGCTGAGGTGGGGGTGCCTGGGTGGCTCAGTCGGTTAAAGTATCTGACTCTTAGTTACCACTCAGTTCATGATCTCACGGTTTTGTGAGTTCAAGCCCCACATCAGGCTGGCTGACAGTGCGGAGCCTGCATGGGATTCTCTCTCTCCTTCTCTGCCCCTCCCCTTACTGTGCTCTCTCTAAAAGTAAATAAACTTAAAAAAAATATATGGCCATGGGAAGACACAGAGGGAGAATACCAAGTGATGACAAAGGTAGAGAATGGAATTACATTGCTGCATGCCAAGGAATGCCACAGATTGCCAGCAACCAGAAGACAGGAAGATAGGAAGAGGAAAAGAAGGATTCCTCTACTGGTTTCAGAGGGAGGATGGCCCTTTCCAGTATCTTGGTTTCAGACTCCTAATCTCCAGAACTCTGAGACAATAGATTTGTGGTGTTTTTAGCCACCCACTTGGTTGAGGTGGACCTAGGAAACCACTGCAGGCAGGGCTTGAGAGCCCTAGGTTTCTAGCAAGCTACTAGGTAAGGCTCATGCTGCTGCCTGAGTAGTCAGGTGATCTCAAATGAATGTATTATTTTTGTTCACGATCACTGGCACTTAAGCACAGTGCCATATATGACATATACGTATGTATGTGTTTACAATCCCTGATTGCCAGTGTTTTTTTTTGACCAACCAGCTAGAAATGTGCCCCTTTCTCCATCAGTCTCTTCAAGCTGTATGCTCAGTCAAGGATGACTGCTTTCTTACAGAAGGCCAAGTCCGTGAACACAGATGGCCATGCCAGCCTCCTAAGGATTCTAAATAACAAAGTTTGTAAGACCTTTGGACTCCCTGTCTTATCGATATTTCTCATTTAGGACCCTGAACCCACTCTCCTATATATTCTTGGTGACTCAAATAGGGCTTTTTCTCTCTCCACAGCTTAGAGTATTAGGCTTTTGAAAAGAACACGTGCTAATAATTACTCCAAGCTGGGTAGTGATGATGGGCAACAGAAATCTTATTATCTTCAATGTCATCATGTGTCTTTGATATGATAATCACTGCATTCAAGATATCAGAAATGATGGATGGCCTTTGATTCAGAGTGTACCGTGATGCAAATTACCTGGCTTTTTCCCACTCCTGCTCGGATGGTGAAGAGCTGGTAAGAGTGGGCACTCCTAGCTTCGGGGCCTCAAGCCACCAGGAGGCAAAATCTGTGGCAAAACTCAAAGAGGAACGCTCCCTTGCCTAAGGACACCTGAGGCTACTTCAGTTTTTCCTTTTATGTACACGCTTCACCTTAATGTGAATAGTCTTCATGTGCAGCCATTGCTGTCATGTACAGTATTTGCAACCTAAGTCATTCTACTCTGTTAACCTTCTGGGCAATAATAGTGGACATAAGAACCACACGGCTTCTAGTAAGGTCACGGAGTTCCTTCTATAAACATGAAATGAGGATTCCAGGAAATTCCAGCAAGAGAGGCAGGATGAGAGAGCACTGTGTATATGTATTTTTAAACTGCTATGAGATTCTGTCAGGGCTTATGGTACATAACCCGGCATATTACCCCCGGTTAGTAATCAGTCTTTAGCATTCTCCTCATGCTCACAGGGCATCCATCATAGAAAGCGAGCATATGCTATACTCTATCCTTCAGTCATCCATGTGAATGGAACAACACAGTGACCCAAAATATTTACTCACCATCATCCGTTAAGAGTGAGCCCTCACCTCCATCCTGACTAGAGTCATCAGTGTATGTACCCTGAGGTCCTCTCCTATGGACAAGTCACCTCCTGATAGCACAAGTGCAACAAATACACAGTAGGTCATTTGCCCAAAGTCACCAGATGCCTGACTACTAGTCCAGGGTACTTTCCCTTGAAGTACATCTCATTCCTGCAAGGATACATCCCTCATCATTCATTCATATTGCAACAAGGCGATAGCCTCTAAAATGTGAAAATCAAAATGTGCTAGACTTTTAGGGTAGCAAAGGAAAGGTCTTTCACTTTCTTTTCTCCTATAAAGCCAACCCAAAATTATGGGAGTATCAAAAACAAAATCTACCTTCAGTGCAACTAGTAGACCCCATTCAATTCCAAAACAGAAAATGTGAAGGCAGAAGTAGTTCAAAGAGTGGTAAATTCCACGGAACAACGGAAGGACAAACCTAACTGTCTGCAGAGGAAGGGGGACCCTCACACATGCGCAAATGAGAGGCATCGTGTGCTTGGGAAGGCAAGGGTGAGGTGGGGAGCTAAAAATAAGGGGATTATTTAAAAGTTGGTATACAGTGCAATTAGGTGCCAGACATATAACCTCACCTATGTGTTCAGGAAATAGAGACAGACTTGGGATTCAAGAACATTAGGCAGAGCAGACCACGGGGATGAGGTCTTGTAGTGGAATGGAGTAATTATCAAAGTTCCACATCCTTTCTTACCTTCTCTGTCAGAACGCTAGCAGTCAGGCTGACATACTACTCCCCAGCCCCAATCAGGTGCCTGGAGAAATTCCATCTGGAAAAACAGATCAGTCTAAAAGCAAAGACAAACTCCCAAATGAAATGACTGCTCTACAACTGTTTACCCCACCGTGAGACCCACCACTGAGCAAATCATGTCCATTTCTACTGAGCTTCCATCCAGGTTTGTCATGCCTCAGTTTTATACGTGAAATAGCAGCCAAGATTACCAACTATTCGAGGAATCCTCTAACATGAAATACAGATGTCAGAAGCAAAAAATACTAAAAAAGGGACTTGGAAGATGGAGCAGAGGTAGTAAGCAAAAGCAAACAGGTAAAGAAACTATAATTTATTAACTCAGAGAGTGAGAACTACTAATACTTTGGGGGGGAGGGTCTCTAGATTCCGCACAATTTTCCTCCAAAGGACACACTCTTCTGGTTTTATGTCTATTATTCCCTTGCTCTTATTTTTTCTAATAAAAATCATTTTGTCACAAATGTATGATCTCATAAACTTTGTAGGTTTTCATATTTTTGACCTTCAGACCAATGGGATCATTCATGACTTTTTCCACTCAACATCTTGCTTAGAAATCATCGATGTGGATGCGTGTAGCTATAACCTAACTCTTTTTCAAAGCTGGATGGTATTGTTACGGAAACTGACCTCAGTCCATTCATCTACTCTAATGAAAGTGTCATTTTCAGATTTTTCCTATTATAAACAAAGCTTTTACAAACATTCTCATAGGAGTCTCCTGGTACCAATGTGCAGAAGGAAGATTGAACAGAGGGTGTACACATGCTCACATGAGCTAGATAAAACCAAATTGCTTTCCAGGTAAATGGACCTGACCTTCCAATGAGCATAATGAGGATTCCTACCATTCCACACCCTCCCAATATCTCACAGTTAGACTTACTAATTTTTGCCAAGTTGGTGGGTCCAAAATGAGACTGCTGCATTTCCTAGCTGCTGACTTGTTGATTACCTCTTCACATGTTTATTGACCATTCATTCCATGATAAGCCTCTTCATGTCTTTTGCCTATCTTTCTAATAATCGAAAGTGAACAACTTATCATTGATCGGTAAAAATTCTACATGTATTTTCAACAATAATTCTTCTTCAGTTATATATGTTATGAATGTCTTCCCCAAGCTTGTGGCTTATCTTTTCATATTCTTTGTGGTATCCTTTCATGAACAAGAGTTTTTTATTTTAAGGTACATCTTTCTTATGTGATTTATGTTTTTTGTGTCTTTTCCATGTGAGGTTAAAAGATATGCTCCTATATTCTTTTTTAAAAACTATTAACTTTTTCCTTTCATGTACTTGATACATCTGGAACTGGTTTGGATTCATGATGTGAGGGAGGGATCTATTTTATTTCTTTTGGGACATATATTCAACATTTAAAGTATTTTTAATCGTCAATTTTACTCCCTGATCTGAGATACCACATTTATCATATATTATTTGCATATATACATAAATCGATCTTCCTCCTGAACCCTCAACTCTTTCCATTAATCTTTGTTTTGTTTTCTGTGCCAATTATTACATTTCATAACTACCTTACTACCCATTACTTTATTTTTCTTGATATGAGGTAGAGTAAGTATCCTCCCAATTTTTCTGTTTCAGATTGTTTATTTTTTAGAATTTTATGTTTCTTACTCCCTTGCTTTTTTAAAAAATAGTTTTGCCACAAATGCACCTCAACTTTTCATGTGTTTAACTGCAGATCAGTGGAATCACTTTTTGTGACTTTTTCACTAAACATTACATTTAAAGGTATTTTTGTAAGGTTATTTTTGAACATTAGCTCTTCCACACAAATTTTTTAGAATAAGCTTGTCAGATTCCAAATAATCCTATTTAGATTTTGATTGGAATTACTTTGAAACTAGAAATCATTTTGGTGTTAACTGGCATCTTTATAATATTGGTTTTATCATTCATAAAGAGAAGATCTCTCCTTTCATTTAGGTTAACTTTAATGCTTTCAATATAGTAATTTTTATTCATTGCTTGTCTGATAGTGCCATCAAGACTATATACGAGCTTATCTTCTATTTCTCTAAAGTATTTTGTGTAAGAAGAAAATGTTTGTTGTAATCAAACCACCTGGTCTTTGTGGGAAGATTTTACACTATCAATCCAATTTCCTTAGTAGTTATAGTCATTCGGGTGTTCTGTTTCTTCTTGACTCTGTTTTGGTAATTCATATTTTTCTAGGAAGTTGTTTCTTTCATGTTCTTTAATTGCCAAAAGTTTGCTCATGCTATTCTCTTACATCTTATATATTTCTATCGCATCTTGTAGTTATATTCGCTTTTACTTTCCCAATATTTTTATATGTTTGTTTTCTCAATCTTGCCAAAAGTGTGTGGATTTTATTATTGTTTTCAAAGAACTTTTAACTTTATTGATCTTCTGTACTGTGTTTTAAAACTTTAGGGGAGCCTGGGTTGCTTACTTAAGCGTCTGACTGTTGATTTTGGCCGAGGTCATGATGTCATGGTTTGTGAGACTGAGCTCCAAGTCGATCCCCGTGTCACTGCAGAGCCTGCTAGGGATTCTCTCTCTCCATCTCTATCTCTGCTCGCTTGTGCTCTCTCTCAAAATAAATGAACATTTAAAAAACTAATATAAAATTGCTTTTAAATTCCCATTCTCGCCTTTTAAAATGTAGTATTTGGTTGAAACATATCAAATTGTAATATTTGATTACATTTGACCTCAAAAAATGGCTTTTCTGTCACTTAACCTAATATTTGCTTTAAATTTCTTGTTTTTTTTTTCCTAGCTATTAATTTTGGAAGCTAACTTATTTTTCAGCTTTTTCTTTCCTAATGTAAGCACTCATTACCATATATTTTAGCTACATCCTAGGAGTGTTGATAACACATATTTTTATTTTTTGAGTTAAAGTGTTTTCTGAATCCCATTGTAACTTCTTTCTTGATCCATGAATTATTTACAGGTATGAATATAAATTTTAAAAGGCAAGGAGTTCTTTGTTATTGACATATTGAAGTCGTCTTTCTGTTGATTTATAACTTCAACTTGATCAGAGGATGTGCCCATATGAAAATTGCTTGAAATTTATTGATATTTGCAGGACTTTTTCATTTTTTAAAGTCTTTCAATTCTGCTTAACTCTTAAAATTATATCCATATATTATGCCGGTGAAAATTAATAAATGATTCAGCCTATTTCATTAATATGGAAGCCAACCTAAAATATCATACTTTGAGTTCCATCATCACCTAAATCAGCCATTCTAGACGTGTTTATATTTATTTGTAGCTTACCATGTTCTGAAAGGATTCAAGGAGGCCCTGCCAACAGCTGGCACACTTAAAATTGTACCACAAACACAGATTATCATGAAAGCCAAATAAAAATAGTACTAGAAAACGGAGACAAAAAAAAAAAAAAAAAAAGAAAACGGAGACAAATTTTAGACCTTTTTGTTCTATTACACTGCTTTCTCTTGGCACACCTTGAGGACATTCATCTTAGAGCATCCAGCTTAAATTCATTTTTTTTAATTACATAGCTGTGCCCCTAGTAGGACACACAAAGAAAGGATAGAGTAAAACGGACCTCCTGTAGCTTTCTGGGGGCTCAGAAGCCATCACTGAATGAGAAGCGGGGCCTCTGGTTGAGTCCAACTTTCTTGTTTTCCTTTAGTGGTGACACTGTTCTTATTCCTACTCCTGATGCTAATGGTGACGGTGGTGATAGCGTGGAGGGAGTAGCAAGCATCTGTGCATCAGGCACAAAGCTAAACACAGAGATTATTTTAATTCTCACAATCACCCTTTCAAGTAGGTATTGTGATTATTCTCACTTCACAGAAGAGGAAACTGTCCAAAGGAGCCTAAGATGAAGGGACTTGCCCCATGAATAAAGTGATGACTTAGAAAGAAACCCATGTTGAACCACTCCATTACCACTTTCCATACTCAGACTAGCTGTGGCTCTCGGTTCAGGGTGTGCTGGAGGAAGCAGCCGGTCAGGGGCCAGGAGATCAGGCTCCTACGACAGCCTTGTCCCTGGCTTCCTGGTGGCTGGGGGGCAAACACCAAGATCTCAGCTGAGAGGACTCACAGGCCAGTGCAGGGGGTTTGTACCAATCTCCTTCCACATGTACCTTTAGCCTCAGACGCCTACCCCTTCCTTTGGTGGCAAATGAATGGCTGCCATCCTTGAGGGCTGAGTTGTCAGACATCTCCATACACCAAGAGAATACATAATAGACAACAAAGATGTCACATGGTCCAGTTTCTCCAAGATCTTACTAATCAGTCTAAACATCCTATGCTTTGGACATTCTGTTGCTACATTCTGAATCACATTCTAAGCAACCATTGCGATGTCTCATTTTTTCCATTAGTAAGATGATTATAGTACAGAGTGATCCATAATGAGCCCCAGCTCAAGTAATGTGGCTTTCAGTTGGCTACATTTTAAATAAATCTTTCTTTGTTAATTAATGCACCTTATCCCAGTGTTGTAAGTAACATTTATGTTCCTAAACTGGGCAGGGTAAAAGAGAACCACACCCAGAGTGGAGGATCCAAAATCCTCAAAATCAACATGAATGCAACAACCATCTGAAAGCAAAGTTTTAAAGTTAGTTTTTGTGCTTGCTGTAAACTAAGGAAGTTGTGCTAGAGTCTACAAGAGAGTAAAAAGTGATGTGATAATTAGGTCATGAATTAACCCCCTGGAACTTGCAGCTCTAAATTATTTTTAAAGACCCCCTTCTCACCTCCTAGGATATTTTGCACATGCAAAATGCCTAATTGACTAATAAGGTACCTAGCATAAAAGCTAATTAATGAAAATGAAAACACTAAAACTCAGGTTATTTAGTAACCAGAGCCTGGAGCCAGATCCCAATTAAACCACTCTTGGGTGGAGGAAGGGCTCAAAATACCCAATAGGTTCCATCTGGCTATTTCAGTGGGTCAACCTAGAGCCTCATGTTCTTTCCAAATCAGCCTTTCCACTCTCTCCTTTCCATTGCAGTGAGGAGCTAAGGACAGTCCTCCTCACACAGCACTGGGGACTCCCAGGCTCTCCCACTCACATGTAAGGGGCTTGGCAGCTAAGGAAGCCAGCTGGAAGCTAGCATGATTCACTAGCTCTTCTCAGCCCAATCCCTTTTGTCATTCATTCCACCAAAGGGGCCCCTAACCTTCCAATCTCATTTGTACCCCACCCAGGAGATCTGATAATGGTCCTGGCAGAGCTGCGGCTTTTCATAACTTCTGGCAGGGGCCTCGCTGACCCATAACATGGCTACACACATGATTTCTTCTCATACTGTCTTTGTAAATTGACCATGGCTAACCTTGCTGCCCTAATCAGATCAATCAGAATAACATTTCTTTAGCTGCTGCACGCTGGCAACCTCCCGGGCTGAGGCGTGACTCAGAGTCAGGCTCAGATACCGAAGGCAAAGGCGGGTTTTTGAGTTTCTAGTGGTCTCAGGTTTCCTTTGCTTTTATCACAGTTGGTGAGCTTTGTAAGGCCCTGTGTTTACAGCCATGCAAATTAGCCTCAGCTGGAGAGAAATCAGGTCAGGCCTAACTGAAATCAAGCTCTGGGCCAGAAGGTATTTTATCAAAAATTGAAAGTGGGGCCTTGGTAGTGGGGTCAAGGCAGACTGTCCTGAGAAACACATGGACAGCTTTGTCCAGTGGAACCTGAAGGCATGGCTTGGCCTCTGGACCCTGGAAACTCAGAGAGACCGAGAAGGGCCTAATGGTGAAGGGCTGCACCAGCCAATGGGGGCTGGCCAACTTGACCAATGGCTGGTGCTGCCAGATGCATTTTTGGTTAAGTAGAGACAAGGGTGAGAAGGGACGCATGGCATCTCTGAAGGAAGAAAATTGTGGTGTGAGGTTGGTTTGCCTTTTATCCCGTGTTACTCACTGATGAAGGGCCAAATGTGCAGTTTCTTTCTACTCACACACTTGTAGACACTCAGTTTTAAGATGTGTGTGGGAAGGTGTCCACACACAGATGATCTGATATTTTGCATCTTTAAAGCACCTTTAAATTTTTAATGTTTTCATTTATTTTTGAAGGAGAGAGAGACAGAGCATGAGTGGGGGAGAAGCAGAGAGAGAGGGAGACCGAGAATCTGAAGCAGGCTCCAGGCTCTGAGCTGTCAGCACAGAGCCTGATGCGGGGCTCGAACTCATGAACTGTGAGATCATGACCTGAGCTGAAGTCGGACGCTTAACCGACTGAGCCACCCAGGCACCCTTGGAAAGCACCTTTAAAAACATACCCTGCGGGTGCCCCGACAGTTACAGAAACTAAAGCCAGAGAGGTTACGTGACTGGACACACAGCTACTACGAACTACTCACCTTTAAGACAAGATCTCTGGTGCCTTTCCATGGCCATCCTGCCCATCATATTCCCTTGTCCTTCAATTCCCCAAGGACATACAGAAACTTGATTTTAGGAGCTATTGACAATCATTCCATGAGCTCCTGCACATCTGTGATTCATACAATGTGCCATGATGGTGTCAAGCAGCTCGATCTATCAGATAGTGCCTGGGTCTGAGCACAGAGATGTTGGTTCCCATCTAATTGTCTTGTCTATCTTCTCATAGGTAAAATGAAAGTTGGTGGGCCTTGAGTGTTCCTATTTGTAAAGTGGAAGTGAAGTTATGACCACATCGTTGTAATTCATCAAATTAAAGTTTGCATCTTTTGACAGATGAGACCTGAGACCCAGAGAATTTAAAGAGGTTGCCCAAAATTCAGTAGTTGGTTGAGGTCAGAGCCAGAAGTAGAACGCAGGTCTATGGACATGAAAGCCGGTGCTTCTTTCACTAAACAATGACCAGGGAATAAAATTTAGCCTTCTGCAAGTGAACTTGAAGTCAGGACTTGTAGTTAAATTTAGACCAACAGACCATTTGTCAAATAATTAAGACCACAAGCTCTGGGGTTCTTGTTAAATTCATTTCCTTACCACTTAAGGGTTGTGAGAGGCTGGACAAGTTATGTAACCCCTCTAGGCTGAAGCTTCCTCACCTACAAAATGGGAATAATAGTAGTAACCATTTTACTGGGTTCTTGTTATTCTTAAAGAAGTTAATACATGCCAAGTCCTTAACCAAAAACCACTTACTTAGCATTAACTATTATCATCACTACTGAAATCTTTGTCATCTTCACTTGATAGACATTACATAAATGCAAGGAATTATTAAGACTGATTTCTGTCCATATTCATGTCTTAGCATGAACCTGTGAGAACACATGTATGCACAGTGTATACTGGAGATGTGTGCACTTTGCAAAGCATTTACGAGTTTAGTTGAGAAAGCATCCAGTGACCTGGTTTTGTGACTTAAATACACACACAAGGTCTTTGCCTGTTCTGGCGATAGCCTCACATCCTTCTAGCTCCAAAGTGGAGGCCAGACGAGTCACTGCATTGGCATTCGGCCTTAAATTGCTGTCTAGCCCCATCCCATGTCACAGTCTCAGAAAAGGGCCCGAATTAAGCATAAATCAATGAGGTCCAGAAAAATATATGTAAGAATTCAAAAAACTTTCTTCAACCAGGAGGAAGGATAGATACTTTAAAAAGTATAAATGGGGCACCTGAATGGCTCACTTGGTTAAGCGTCCAACTTCTGGTTTTGGCTCACGTCCTGATCTCATGAGTTGTGAGTTGGAGCCCCTCGTCAGGTCTCCACGCTGGCAGTGGAAAGCCTGCTTGGGAGTCTCTCTCTGCCTCTCTCTGCTCCTCTCCACCCCCCCCCAATAAACAAACATTAAAAATATATATACATAGAACGATTCTCTCATAGCCTATCTTGTAATATCTAATCATGTTTTTGTTTTTCTTTTTTTTTTTTTAATTTTTTTTTCAACGTTTTTATTTATTTTTGGGACAGACAGAGACAGAGCATGAACGGGGGAGGGGCAGAGAGAGAGGGAGACACAGAATTGGAAACAGGCTCCAGGCTCCGAGCCATCAGCCCAGAGCCCGACGTGGGGCTCGAACTCACAGACCGTGAGATCGTGACCTGGCTGAAGTCGGACGCTTAACCGACTGCGCCACCCAGGCGCCCCATGTTTTTGTTTTTCAAAACAAAATCTTTATTCAAATAAATCTTCACTCCCTTTAGATATGGAAGATTTAAGAAGCTCTGTGTGTGTGAGTGTGTTTGTGTGAGTGTGTATATGAGTGAGTGTGTGAGTGTGTGTTGTGGAGGTGATTCCAGGATCAGTTACAAAAGGGCTAAGTCTGATACTTCATGCATTTTTATACTGCAATCATTCATTCTAAGCATGGGAACTATGTCAAACAATAACTTGTATTCTGCTAATACCTACAAGCCTTCCTAATATGGACTTGGCTCCCAATACTTGTCACCTTATCGTGTGGATAATTTGCTCTCATGGTCCACAATGAAGAGATTTAACACGACTCAGGAGGGTGCTGAGGGGCCGTTACTCTCTTGCAACTTCCCCTTCTCCCTGTTCTAAGAAGCGAATTTAACGTTTTATCTTGGCATTCTAAGATGCCCTCTTGTGGTTGGGGGAGGTAATGACCATCCTAAGGATACTACAGCTGGCTTGAGGTACAAGTCCAGATTGTTACTGTTTTAACAGCCAACAGAGAAATATAGTTGAACTCCAAGAATAATATTCAGATTTAACATTCTGAAAGAATCATTGATATCCATACTTGACAAGCTCTAGCCACCTTTTATATATATATATATATATATATATATATATATATATATATATGTAAATAAAGTAAAAGTACAACTTAACTTTTTGGGCCACCTTATTTCCAAATAAAATTTGCAAGGCAGAACATTTGTAAACGAGTGCCTGTCATGGAATAGAAGCTCCTGTTTGCTTTTGGTAGATCTGGCCAGTCAGCTGCCGTTAAGCTGAAGAACAGGAAAGCCCTTATCATTCTAGCTATCACTCAAGGAATCTGGACATAGCACCACCTCAAGATCATATACTGGTGCAATCAACACGCGGGCAAGTTATTTCACTCATTTCTATATATGATAACCCCTAACCTCACTGCTCATTTTTCAAACACATGAGAAATATAAAGGGGTTGGCAAATCATCCCCACTCCTGGGGGAAGAATCATGCACGTACCTTACCGAGGCAGCCCAGAGAAATTATCTCTGTATACAAAAGCTGAAATTATATAAACTTGGAAGGCAACAGGTTATGAAAACCCTATAAATTTATGTTCAGACGTCCAAACAATGTTCTCCTTCCACTCTTCTCCCCTCCCTGCCAAACTGAGACACCAAGTCTGGGAGTTGAGAATTACAGCTATGATCCTCGCCAAAGTGACCAAATTACAACTGAAGGCTCTTGGCTCCAGGAAGTTTCAACAGACTAGTGTCTGCTGAACCATCGCCACCCCTCTCCAGCTGCCCTCCCCCACCCCAAAGTGCTTAGGGAATAGCCTTTATCTCATTAATTCTTAACATGTATCTATGAAAAAGGCAGAGGGAAAGGAATGATTTTATGTAACTTACAGAGGAGGGAACAAGCGAGAGATTATTTATAATCCAAAGTGAGATCGTGGCATTTCGAGACAGGAAGAACAGTGACAGATCATGCTGATTTCTGTGAGTTGTAGGGCGAGTTTAGGAAGCAATTGGAAAGCGCACCAGAGCAGCCACTTCCCCAACAGGTACCAGGAGGACGCCTCGCAGACAATAAAGGCAGATTCCTGGCTCTGTGTCAAGGTGCCGAGCTACCTTTCCCAGGAACAAATGTACTTAGAGACCGTAGGAGTATGGCATATTGACAGGGGAAATTCTGTTCTACAGTGCAAACGACTACCTAAACCAATGTAAGATGAACTCCCAGATGTCTGCATGTGTCATTAAGGGAAGTTGTAGAATTGTATGAATCCTGAAAAACAGGAATGGTCTAGAGATTACCATTTGCAAGTAGTTTCAGGAATGGACACACTAATGTTTTAAGACTCCTCAACAACCTTGGGAATGAATGACGTTCAAGAATTTCTTCATAAAACGTTCCCATTAGTCCATAAACTAAGACGATTAATACACATTTCTAGGAAATAAAGTACTTTCATAAGCATGATTTCATTTCATCCTCATAACAAGCCTGTAAAGAGTTGCTATTCCCCATTTTATAGAAAAGGAAACTATGGGAAAGTGAAATGATGTGCACAGAGGTTATCAGGGACCAAAAAAAAAAAAAAAAAAGGAGCTGGTACTGAGTGTTGGTGGTGCTGACAGGAGCTGATGTTTGCAGCTTCTGTTCTCAGTTTGGTGACTGCCATGTCAAAGTGGCAGAATGGTCTGGTGTCACAAATGAGGATGGCACACGCCTGAGTACGTAATACAAATCTGTGTTAGTATTACAGCTAATATTTATTTATTTCACATTTTCATTCATTCTTGAGAGACAGAGCACAAGAGGGGAAGAGGCAGAGAGAGAGGAGACACAGAATCTGAAGCAGATTCCAGGCTCTGAGTTGTCAGCACAGAGCCTGACTCGGGGCTCGAACCCATGAACTGCAAGATCATGACCCGAGCCGAAGTCAGACGCTTAGCCAACTGAGCCATCCAGGGGCCCCTACAGCTAATATTTAAAATAGTTGGTAGAGTCAAAGGAAAACAGCTCTAAATCTATATATATATTGTTGTTGGAGTGATACCTAAAGCCTCTTTATTCTAAGATTTAGCTTCCTATTAGAAGATTGACTTTGAAAAAAGAAAAAACTTGGGATGATTTCACAATGTAGGAAATACTTTGGATTTGCCCAAGTGTGCCTGTATTTGTTGATTTTAATAATGGCCATTCTCATTTATAGATGTCGGCTCATTCATCCCAACAAAATATGTGACCATCGTCGATGGGGCAAATTCATGTTTAAATTAAGGGGAAATGAAGGCACATCCTGAGGCTCTTGTACATCCTCTCAAGTGTCTGTCACTATTAACATCTTTCCAGTTACAAGTGTGCAAACCCTCGAAGTCACGTCATCTTCCCAGGTCTCAGTTTCTCGAGTGCCAAATGAGGGTACTGAATTCGGTGGCTGGGAAGGTGCCTTCTAGTTTTCAGATTAGAAGATATTACAGAACGGGATCCCTGCCCCACTGAAAAGTGTATGTATCTGTTTACTGACAGCCACCACTGGCGATGGGAACTTCAAATGCTCCTAGAGAAGGAGAAATAGAAACCAGTATCTGAGTTTGAGTTCAGTGGAATCTTAACAGTTCTGACAGTTCTTTCTGAACAAGGAATGCAGCCTGCACAGAGGAAGGAAGACCAGCTCCACTTAAGAGGTATTCACATAAAGGTCTCCATGCTGGCTGAGCCCCTACAGCCAAGATTCAGAATGCTGGAGTTTTAAATCTCCAACATACGCTCCACTCCAATCACTATAAACAAGACCGATTTGGCCAGGGTTCTTCCTGGTCATCTTGTGTGGGAATCATGCTGTGGTTAAGCTGATGAAGTTGGCCTCTGATGCTGAAACTCCCCAGCTGCTCAAAAACTCTGTAATTTACTTTCACTTTCATTTTAAGAGAAACAAACAAACAAATAAAAAACCTGGCTCTGAGAGGAGACCAAGGAAGCCATCTTGATGCGTGAAATCTGACCACGGGCACGGAGAGAAGGCTCGTAAGGGACAGGCTTAGAGCTTTTGGCATTGATTCAGTTCATTTTTTTAGTTTAAGACTTAAAATCTCAGCCCTAATGTAAGTCACAAGCTCACTGAAAACTCCAACCAGTCTCAGGACCAGAAAGCCCAGTAGATGTACATGTCTGCCTCTACCTCCAGAGAAATGTGAAGACTATATATGTGCACAGATTCTACAGGATGCCGGCAACCTTGCTGCTCAGAAAGATTAAAGAGTTCAAATGAAGGGTATTTTCCCCCTCAGACAGGGAAGCAAAATAAACATATCAAGTACTAACTGCCTTAGTGGAAATCCTCTGTTGAATAGGCAAACAATTATGAGATAAGAAATAAGAATAAACAACCAAATGCTTTGATGTTTCAAAAAAACAAGTTCTTTGATGTTTTAAAAATACTCATTTGCCAAAACAGAAATAATTAGCTTTATGAGTAAACAACATGTTACCAAGCATCCAGAGGGAGAAACAAAGGGGTAATACCAATCCGAGAAGAAAGAGAAAACATTCAGTGGAGTTCCTGGTTAGCCAGAAGAGGCTCCCTGGAAGAGGTAAATCTAGGCTAGCTTTGGAATGCAGACATTCTTCTTTGGCTTTTCATACAGAAGCAGTAGTCTTCTGTGTCTATAGATGGTATTTAATAAACCAGCTGGCCCTTAAAGCACATTTATCTCTATCTTGTATGAATCTCACTGCATGCGGATACATGATATGTATACATATATATACTACACATATAGTACTATGTACATATAGTACTATGTACATATGTATAGTATATATATGTATATATATATCATGTATTCACATGCAGTGAGAGTATATAGTATATATACTATATACACTAGTATATATACATACATATATATACATACTAGTGTATATATATATAGTGTATATATATACATGTATACATATACATGTATATGTATATATATATATACATGTATAGTGTATATATATATACACATGATATGCATATATATATATACATATCATGTATTCGCATGCAGTGAGATTCATAGAAGATAGAAATAAATGTGCTTTAAGGGCCAGCTGGTTTATTAAATACCATCTATAGACACAGAAGACTACTGCTTCTGTATATATATGTATATATATATATATATACATATACTATATACTATATATAGTATATATGCATAATATATATATAGTATTTAATATATATATTAGTTGACTCCTTACCAGTAACTGATAGTTTTATTAGAAAAATTCCAATTGTTTCATGCAGTATGTCCTCCTAAAAGAGTTGAGCTGATATTTAGTTATTTTTAGCATCACATTTTTATTATTTTTTTAAGTTTATTTATTTATTGTGAGAGAGAGAGAGAGAGACGGGGGAGGGAGCAGCACACGTGAGTTGGGGAGGGGGAGAGAGAGGAAGAGAGAAAGAATCCCAAGCAGTTTACGCATTGTCAGCACAGAGCCCAACGTGGGGCTCAAACTCAGGAACTATGAGATCATGACCTGAGCCAAAACCAAGAGCTAGACTTAACTAACTGAGCCACCCAGGCTTCCCGGTGTCACATTTTTCTCATGAAAACATAGTTGCAATGAATCTGACAGGTGAAAGACTTTGATCATGATTTTCATTCATAACTCAAGTCAGTGGGAGAACCTGATTTGATTAACAGAAAACTGGACTCGGGTTTTGGTCCTTTTTTCCCCTATAAGGCACACTGAGTTCATAATCATAATATTACTTGAGATAGGAACTGATGGATGAAGCCTGCTATATAATTTAACAATAAAGCGTTGATGATAACATCATTCATTATTACACTTTTCAAAACATTTCCTTCAAAATCTGTTCAATTCAATTTCACAACATCCTGGTGGGTCAGGTACACTCAGATATTGTTAATCTTGTTTTAGAGAAAAGGAAAAAATATGGCCTAGAGAATACAGATGAGCAGCCCAGACTCACAGAGCAAATCAATAGCAGAGCCACAGGTGAACTATACTTTTTCCCCAGCACAAGCTATGCTATCATCAAAATGCTAACGCCGAGAGATCACAGCAGTGACTTCAACAGTAACATGACGAGAGTAGCCGTCATTTGTTGGGGGCTGACTGTGTCAGGAACTGTGCTGAGCAGGACATATCAATTACCTCATTTAATAACTACTTACAATAACACTGTGAGTAGTCATTACCTCATGTCGCAGGGAGGGGATGGGGCAAAGAGAGGAAGAACTTTGAGGCAGGTTGCACAGCTGGCACCTGGCTCAGCTGCGATTCAACTTCACATCTGCCTGATGGCGTGGGGAATCTTGAACTTGCTCTCTGTTGTAAGGCTGGCGGCCTCTGACTTCAAGTCCCCAGGTCATTGCTCAGAAGTCAACTTATCCAGGAGAACTATTCTGAGCACTCCACTTAAAACTGCAGCCCCGTCCCAACCGTGCCCGAATCCATCTTCCATACCCTGCTCTATCACATGGTTCAATTTTTTGTTTGTAATGCTGATTGTTAATATAAGTGCCACAGGCCAAGGTTCTTTGGGGTTTTCTCACCAAAGCATCCCAGATGCTCAGACCGTGCTATCCGATAAGACTTTTTATAATGACACCTTTTTAAATCTGTGCTATATGGTAGCCGCTAGCCATAAAAACAAAACTGAAAAGTGGCAAGTGACAATGAAGGCCTGAATTTTTAATTTTATCCAACTGTATTAAATTTAAACAGCCACGTGTGCTTAATGGCTACCACACTGGACCACATGGGCCTAAAGCAAAACCTGGCATAGATACACTCCCAATAAACATTTGCTAGATGAACGAAATTATACATAAGTGAATGAGTAAAACATTTTCCATAGAACATGCATACTAGTTTCACTAAGTGCAAATTAAATTCTGTATTTTTTTTCAACAGAATAGTTGGAAAAAAGTCCAGATTATTAAGAAAATAGTTTGAAAATTCGGGTATGCCTGCAAGAATAAGCACAGATTTCTCAAACTACTGACTTCTTTTCGTCATCAGTGACTTAAAAGCTTCCAAAGCTTCCAATCAGTGACTTAAAAGCATTCCAATTCAATAATGAATTCCCATGTATGACAAAAAATACAATTACTATAGTCATCCAATACCTTTTTGACCTTGTTCTTTTTCTCATAGGTCTCTGACAGAGGCTTTTTCTTCTGCTGAGTTGTGTCTTTGGAGAATAAATACTCAAATTCACTAGTATCCCGAATATCAGGTTCTTCTAAGGAATCCCATAAGGTCGGTGTAGCATTTTGGCTTAAAAGAAAAAATGACAAGTTAAATATTAGAATCAAAACAGATGAGAATAGAATATAGTAAAATCTCTAATTCACTTTATGACTCATTTAAAAAAATGTGTGTGTATGTATATATATCCTAATAAAGCTGGAAGAAAAGTTTTTTGTGCTGTATCTTTTTTTTTAAGTCAAAATATACTATAGAACATCAAAGCCAACACACATTTCTAAAACTGAATGATCATTAGATGCAATCAAAAAGAAAGAGATCTAGAGAAAACATGCAGGACCAGAAATCCTGGGATTCACATAATCGAGGCCATGTAAGCTGTTTCTCCCTCAGTCTGTGGCATTTCCATGATAGGTAAAAATAGGCATTACATACACGCTAAAAAGATAACCAATTCTGGGACATTCGTGGGATAATTCTTGTTTTTTTATTATTTTTTTAGAGAGTGAGCAAGTAAGCGAGAGGGGGAGAGGGAGAGAAAGAGAAAGGCACTGGGCCCAGCATAAAGCCCAAAGAAGGGCTCGATCCCATGATGTTGGCATCATGACCTGAGCCGAAATCAAGAGTCAGATGTTGGGGCGCCTGGGTGGTGCAGTCGGTTAAGCGTCTGACTTCAGCCAGGTCACGATCTCGCAGTCCGTGAGTTCGAGCCCCGCGTCAGGCTCTGGGCTGATGGCTCGGAGCCTGGAGCCTGTTTCCGATGCTGTGTCTCCCTCTCTCTCTGCCCCTCCCCCGTTCATGCTCTGTCTCTCTCTGTCCCAAAAATAAATAAACGTTGAAAAAAAAAAATTTAAAAAAAAAAAGAGTCAGATGCTCAACTGAGCCATCTAGGCACCCCATTAATGGGATAATTCTTAATAACAATTCTTAAACAGAATAAAATTCTTCACCTTTTCCTAAGTTAAGATTTACCTTCTTGTTGGACTTCTTCTAATACTTTTAAAAGTGATTTTTAGGATTAGCTTGGGTCAACTCAGGGCAGGACCCATAATTTGTGAACAGACTGAGCTCATTTAGAAGTACTTGATTTATAATACTCCGCCCCAACAACAGTATTAACAATGAAAACAAACCAAAAAACTCCACTGAACCAGTCCGCACAGGGATTTCAACTAAAGTAGCCATGGGGAGGCTGTGCTTTTGTTTTTGTTTTTTGGTGTTTTTTGTGTTTTTTTTTTTTTTTTTTTTTTTTTTTTTGTCGTCAAAAAAACAGGGGCACCCTGGTTTTGAAACAAAGAAAGGGAAGAAGCTATGGAAAATCAGGTATAGAAAAACTGCCTCTGAGAGTGGGCTCAGAGAGGTTATCATCCAGGCTTCTTTTAGTCAGAACACATTTTCCCCCAAATGTCTACTTTCTTATTTTTAAACACATTTAATACCCATGGACAAACATAATATTTCATCTACACATTGTTTTTCAAATATAAGTATGTAGTATGATCCAGAATATTTTTAAGTACTTACCCTTGTTTTAACATGTATTTTCTCCATCACTGAAAACTAAAAGAACTCTTACTACATGGGATGGTCCACACAATTTTTTGATGCTAAAAGGCAATTTTCATCATGTTCAAAACAGGAGGGAAGATGGACTTCTCAGACCCGGGTGTTCACATTTTGCTATATGTCTGCCTTTCCCATGAAATATGAACATCTTGATCTGTCCAGATTCACTTCTCTCCACTTCTTTTATTATAATTTTTCCAATATAATATTTGAGCCATTTAAGAGTATATGTGTGACATGTACAACATATAAGAGTATAGTGAATACCTGTGAAATCATCACCCAAGAGCTAGAAATTTCCAGTGAAGTACATCCATCCATGTGCTCCTGTCCTCCCCCACTCACTTAACTCCCATTTGAACAGGAACACCATTAATTTCAAGGGTTAATCTCAGCTGCACTACGGAAGGGGGTCTCGATGGCAGAAAAGAGCCAGGGGATTTTGGAGCATGCAGCCTGTTAAGGGCTCCTGGTCTGGGCCTCAGGGAGGTTCTCGGAAGCTGAGGAGACGGTGTGCAGAGAGAGATGGTGTGATGCATAAGGGCAATTGTTCAGACCCATCCATTCCCCCCCCCCCCATTCCCCTCTCATCCCTGCACCTGTACTGCTTGGCCCCAGCTCCAAAGACTGTGAGCCCACACTAGTATGACTAGTGTTGCAACTCACTTCTATTCTACAGTAAACTGGCTTTGACAGCTTGCACGCTTTATCACCATTTACTACACATTGTTTCTGTGGGAAAAGGCATTTCCAATAATGAAGAGAAGAATTTTGGAATACTACCTCTCAGTGAGTTGGGAGCAATTGGCATTTGGTGGAGGAGTAACAAGGACTCACTCACAATAGACCATCTCATCTGCTATAATGATCAACTCCTTTCTCATCACTGAATGTAAAATTCTAGCTCAAAAGAAGAGGAAGAGGGAAGTAGGAGGAGGAGGAGGTAGGAAGAAATATTGGGGAGGAGGGAAATGGTGGAGGAGGAGGGAGAAGTGGAGGAAGAAGGTGAAGATACTCACAAGGAAGACCAAAAGTGAGTGCCCTGGAGTGCCAGGGTGGCTCAGTCGGTTGAGTGACCGAGTCGTGGTTTTGGCTCAGGTCATAATCTCATGGTTCATGAGTTCGAGCCCCATGTTGGGCTCTGCGCTGGCATCATGCAGCCTGCTTGGGATTCTCTCTCTCTTTCCCTCTCTCTCTTTCTCTCTCTGCCCCTCCCCCACTTAAGCTCTCTCTGCCTCTCAAAATAAATAAAAATTAAAAATTAAAAAAAAAATCAAAAAAAAAAATCAGTTCAGGTGAGTAGTGAAAAGCAATCTAGGTCGATGAGAGACAGTGCACACACAATGGAGAAAAATCATATTTTACTTCCAGTTCCCCAGAAGACCAAGGCTAAAATTTGTCATGCATACATTATGCAAAGTGCTTACCCTTCTGGTTGTACAAAATACTCAAAATACCATTTCTTCTCTTTGTAACAAACACACCCCAAACAATTTTAGTTTTGGACACGAATAAAACACTACACAGAATCTTTACAGCCTTTTAGTTTAAAAGAAGTACACATGCTCTGAGGGTACAAAATCACTTTGAGGGACCCATGATCAGAGAGACTAAACGTGTGGAACAGCAGGAAGCGGCTGTGATGCTGTCTTCATGTAGGAAAGTTAGTACATTCACCTACTTTTCATTTGGCTCAACAATGAAGCCCTAAACTTACAGTAAAACTAGTAAGAGCTTGAGTATTGAATTGCTTTCTTTCTCAAAATGGCCAACTACATAAGGAGGGAAACCGTAACGATTCTCTCCAGCATGACTTTGTCCTATGTTGAACAGTGGGCAAAGGGCCCATATCCCAGTGGTACTGTGAGACCACCGCTGCGGTCTAGGATGTTGGTTGCTGATGAAGTCTTGAGGGGAATGGAGTGGAGACAGGCTCGTGAGGCAGGTGTGGAACAGTTCCATGTGCTGTCACAACACACTACCCCACGGCTGACAGGTGGGATTCATCACCCTGGAATGTCTGTACATTAATTTGAGAACATTAATAAGGGAACAGAACTCGAAATAAATATTCTGGGAAACATTTCTTAGGAAATGTCCTCTGAGTCTTGAATGGGACAGAAGGAATAATAATAGTACTTTAGGTAATCGTTAGGAGCCACTTCAGGATCTCTCTCTCTCTCTCTCTCTTTTTAACGATTCAATTAGGAAGTAATAAAGTATCAGCGTTTAAAAAAAAAGTATCAGGTTTTCCCACACATAAACTCTTGGTCCTTATTCTTTGGTTAGAGGAAAGGGGCCAATATAAGGCACATAATCAACTTAGTTCACCACATGCTTAGTTTTAAGTCACTCCCCACTCCTCCCTGCAGTGATTTCCAGTTGCTTTATAATTGTGAATTTCACAGTATTTTGTTTAATATCCTGCCTTCCGCAGGCAAAATGTTACATAAATTGAAAGATTCACCACCACCCACCGATTTGGGGAATAAGTTCAAATATTTATGTTTAAAAATATGTTTTCTATTTGTTGTCCTTTACAAACAAATTAATTTCAAATCTAGACATTGGTTAATCAAGCAGCAGCTCAACACCTCTCTCATTGTCCTCTTGACAGACTCTGAAAGGCGGCAGAAGAAATTCAATCCAAATATGTTCGTATGGAAGTTTCCAAGCAACCTGTCTTGCTGCCTTACAGAACCCAGCTTAACAAGCTATACAAATGGAAGATGTGTCACACTGGCACTTTCTCTGAAGGGCAACAAGGTAGAAGATGGGAGGGCATTTGGCAGTTAGGGGGATGAGAGTTCAAGCAGAGGTTTTATATTTTAGGATGCCCTTCTGACCTAAAGAGCTAATGACTCAGTTGTGTCTGGTTCTTCTAATAAAACCTGAAAAATTACACGTACCTGTTAAATATCCAGATCATAAGGTTGCTGATACCATCTAAAGACAAGACAGATATTCTAAACATCTTCAGTGAACCTGCAGTATAGGTTCAGGCTCAGTGTCTTTATGATTACTTGCTAGTTGTAGGGATGTTGGAGAAGGCTCTAACTTACACCAGAGCTCTTCTCTAAGAAAAGTCTGTCAAATGGAAGCTTTATCTTACAGAAGGATCTGAAATTGCACGCACTGTTTCTCCCAGCATCAGTCTGTAGAGAACACAGATAAGACCTGGTGGAGACAGACATTCTCCCCCTCAAACACTGCAACCTTGTTAATCCAAGGTATTCACTACAAACCACATTTGAGAATGGAATACAGTACACAGATATCCAACTGGTAAGGATAAAATGTCACTCGTGCAAAATCCTGGGAATTCACAAGCTGAGAATGGGCCAGGGGTTGGGCTTACCTTTTATCACTTATTTGGATTCTAGTCCAGTATAAAGGCTTCATGGGGCAACTCGGCTCAATGGCTGGCTTCCGAGGACATTGGCTAGAAGAAGGGCCAACTCCGAAGAAGAGTCCAGGAGGAGGTGGGGGTGCAAGTCCTGGGGGTGTTGGAGCAGGAGGGGGCCCCCCACTGTTGGGCAGAGCAGGGGAGTTGGGAAGTGGTGGCGGAGGGGGAGGGGGAGGAGGTCCGGCACTTGGAGGCAGAGGAGGCGGTGGGGGTGGAGGAGGTCCGGCACTTACAGGTGGGGGTGGAGGTACGGGTGGCAAAGCTGCAAGTCCCGGAGGGAGGGGGGGAGGGGGAGGGGGAGGGATGGCTGCTGGAAGGGGTGGGGCAGGAGGGGGAGGCGATGCCTTTGGCTGAGGTGGTGAGATGCCTTCCACAGACTGAAGTGGTACATGAACGTCTTTGTTGTCATTTGGGGGAGACAGCTGGCTTAAAGAGGAGATATTCAGCTTTTTGGGTATTATCTGGTTACTTCTGATGGTCTTGCCTTCACCTTCGCAGGGTTTGAGGAAAGTCTCTCTGTCTGTCTGGATGCACACATTTCTGTAGGTCTTTGGAGGGTGGTCGTCATCGGTGGAGACACACGCGTCTCTCATCTCCTCACATCCTCCTCGCCACCGGTGTTCTATCTCATGTTTGAGATTTTCAATGGTTTCTTCTAGCCTTGCTGTAACCGCTGCATGCTCCCCGCGGATATGAAATGCCTGAAGTTCAAACTGAGCCTGTAGAGATATGAATGGGAAAGAAAGTAAAGATTTTAGAAAAATCAAATATAGCAGAAATAAAAAAAATTCAGTACCATCCCTGTGCCACCATAGCCCAGGCCACATCAACACAGGGAAACTCAGAGACATTCTCTTCAGAATCCAACAGGGTATAAATTTCCCTTTATGAATTCTCCAAAGACTTAGATAGTTGGAGTAGAAGCATAATTGCAGCCAATCTGATGTCATGGGAATTACTGCCATGGATTAAGGCTTAAAGTGAAACTATCCCCTAAGAACTTTCACCCATTTTTAATATCAAAGGCAAAACAAACTCTTCGTAAAGATTTGAACACGCTTGAATATATCTTTTATTATTTTTAGTTTCGAAAAAGAACACTGTAAGAAAAAAAAAAGAGCTCCTTCTGGCTGTGTACCTTAGAGACACATAGTCTCTAAGTCATAGTCTCCTTTAGAACACCTCTTCTATGCCATTTCTGGGCCAACACAGCAGAAACAAAAGGTGTGAGAAGAAGCTTTAACACATGTGTATTTTTTAGAAGTTTCCATATCAAAGCTGTCTCTGATCAGTATCTGTGTCTGTTTCATAATCTTTCATAATATAGTAATAAATAAGCTATACAAATGTACAGAAAATGAGAATATTAAGATTTGCTATTTTCCCCTTCTACATACCAACATTTTAAACTGCATTTTAAAAGACTCTCAGCTGTTTAACGGTTATCTTTTCAGTTACTTCAGCGCCTCGAGTCTGTGATTTTACACTTAGTAGCACAGAGCCGGCAAGCTCTCGGTCATCAGCTAGTCTGTTTCCCAGCCTTCAAAGTCATTTAGCCTATTATGGTTAAAGCGGAAGCACTCAAATTTATGATGTTATTAGGGTTTCCAGAATCTAGTTTTACAGTAATTAAATATTTCTGGTGAACTTAGTTAATGTCTGCTTTTCTCATCGGATTATAAACTCCACGAGATGGATCTGCCCCCCATCTCTGTATCCCAGCAGCTGACATGACAAGCACATAATATTGATGAGATGGGTAGGTAAAAACCAATGTGATGGTTCTATGCGGTCATTATCCTATGGACCTTCCTTGTGGCCTAACAAAACCCTCTCCACTGTAATTTCAGCCCACAAACTGTACACAAGCATAGATCCCTTTTGCATGGAAAAGGTAAAGAAATATGTTTAATGACCTCATCAGGGAAGGTAAAGACATATGAAGATTCTCCACATTAAGATACCTTTTAACTATATTTTTACTAGCTCATTTCCCTCATGAACCAACGCCCAAATTACCATGGTCAGTAGAACTAGAGGCAAGGTTTTTCTAAAGGTGGTTTTCTCACATGTGGACATGGCAGCCTGATGCAACTCTCAACAAACTGGCGAAATCCAGACACTGTCTATTTCTTGTACAGCACAGGGGGCTAGGCGCCTGAGCTCTGGATTCGTACCACCTGGTCTGCATCCCAGCTTAGCCACTTGTTAGCTTTGTGACCTCAGGCAGGGAACTTTGTGTCTTCAAGCCTGAGTTTCCCCAAATGAGGAGGATTGTGAGTCATCTCTAGGGTTTTGAGAAAGCTATAGAACATTTGAATAAATGTTACTATTAGGTACTGCTGCTAATGACAATATTAGAATAAAAGACCAACAGATTTATAGTCATTCTTCAAAATTTCCAAATAAGGCCACCTTTGTGGCATGATGGGCGCAAAACCAGGAAAAGCTTAAGCAAGTCTAGATAAACAAGGTACTACAAATACAAAAGTTTACCCAAAATTTCAGGAGTTCTGCTACCAAATACCTGAAAGTAATTTCAAGCTTCATTCAACGATGTGATCAAGATAATCTGTTTCAACATCCTACCTGTCACGATTGCCCTCTCCCTCCCCTGCCCACCTCTAATACATCCCAGCCCTGAGTTCCACGGAATCGCTTACCAACATTTCAACTTCATTATAGTGACTAATTCAGTTCTGCCACATCACACTAACTCTTGGTGGTTGTTCCCAACTAACCTTCCAAGAAGGTTGAGAGTCAAATGACATTGATGAGCCAATCATTTTACTCAGTCTTCAACTTTTTTTTTTTTAATTTTTTTTCAACGTTTTTTATTTATTTTTGGGACAGAGAGAGACAGAGCATGAACGGGGGAGGGGCAGAGAGAGAGGGAGACACAGAATCAGAAACAGGCTCCAGGCTCCGAGCCACCAGCCCAGAGCCTGACGCGGGGCTCGAACTCACGGACCGCGAGATCGTGACCTGGCTGAAGTCAGACACTTAACCAACTGTGCCACCCAGGCGCCCCCTCAACTTCTTAATAATAGAAACAAGTTGCAAAGACATGTTCCACAGAGAAACTTTCCTTTTATCACGTGACTGAGCTGTGTCTGCAGCAATCACCTTGGTCCCTTCCATCCAACAGCAATCACCTTGCTCCCTTCCACCCCCTTAACCAATGATCCCAAGACCGCTGAGGCTGATGTATGTGCCTATGTATTGTTTTGGTGGTTCTGTAACACATGTGCTTAGTGCAGTGGGGAGAGCACAAATTGGGCAGGTTATTTAACCTCTCTGGACCTCAGTTTTCTCATAAGTAAAATGGGGATACTAACAGATTCTACCTCATAAGGCAGTTGAGAAGAACATGAGTTAATGTATATAAAACAGCCCATAGAGGAGGGTTTGGAGCATAGAAGGTGCCACATAAGTTTGCTACATTATTGCCTCTTTCATGCCTGACAGATGCCAGAGGCTACACCACTTTGCTTTCCCCTCTCAGCAGGCTCCCGGCAGCATGCTTTATCCATCTAAAGCAAAAATGAAGACAGTTCCTTTAATCCCTTCTAGCTGTTGCCCTTTCTTTCTCACCGTCTCCTCTTCACAGCAGAATTTAGGTGGAAAAGAGACACAACTCTCTCGATATATTTCTCATCCATTCCCCTTTCATCCAATTACATTTGGCTCCTGCCTTCCTGACCCCCCAACTTACTGAAACCCTGTGATTTGAGCGTTACATTTGGTCAGCACGTTTCAGTGATCCTGCCCTCCAGGCTGCATTGTTAAAGTTGACTGTGCCTGTACCTTGAAATTCTCCCCGTTTCCCTGAACTTTTTTTTTCTTTTTCTTTTATTTATTTTGAGAGAGATAAAGGAGGAGGGAGAGAGGGAGTGGAAGGGGCAGAGAGAGAGGGAAAGAGAGATTCCCAAGCAGGCTCCATGCTGTCAGCACATAGCCTAATAAGGGGCTCAATCTCACAAATCGTGAGATCGTGACCTGAGCTGAAACCAAGAGTTGAACCCTTAATTGACTGAGACACCCAGGCACCCTTCCCTGAACTTCTGATACACTTTCTCTACCCCTTTTCCTCCCCTCTCTCAGCCCTCTCCAGTCAAACTGTGGATGCCATTCATCCCTTAAATGTGGTCTCCAGGCATCTTCCTTGCCATTTTATCCTCACACTACACAATCTCTCTGCACCATCTTGCGTACTGATATGGTAAGCAACACTCACTGTATATACTGTAATTTCCAAAGTGGTACCTTACCACTTAATTCCAACCATCCTCCTGACTGGTCTACCTGCTTAATTAATCAGCCACCTCAAATTCAACGTGTGTGAAAAGGAATTCATCACTGCCAAACCTCAGTTTGTTCTTCCTCTGAAATTCCTTCTTGCAGTTAATGGCATCGCCATCTTCCCAGTCATCACGTTCAGTATAACCTGGATGTCATACTGGATTCCTTGCTTTCCCTTGCTCTTTCCTAACATATTACTTATCAACAAACTTCACTGATTTCTCTGATTCATTCCCTTCCTTCCATCCCCGCTACCTCAACTTTTCATTGGGTCCTCTTTATCTGGACAATGGCAATAGCCACCTAACTAATTATCCTGACTTCAGTTTCACCCTACTGGTTCCAGGAGATTTTTTCAATAAATGCAGACTTTTTATTCCTTAATATCTCTTCAATAATTGGCCAATATTTACAGACTAACACTGAAACATGAACCGAAGTCTCCATTGACTGGTTTTCTGTCAACTTTCTGCAGTTTGGGCTCCTGCCTCTTCCCCATATATTCCCTGGATTTCACTCTTACACAGCACTGTCCCTCTCTCAGGACCATGTTCTTTCTGGGCCTTTGCAAATGCTGTCTTCTCTCAATACCCCTCCTCTCCCGCAAATGCCCAAAGGGGACAGATTATTAAGCATAGATTCCATGAATGGCTTCCTCACAATCTGTGTTCACTGACTGAAAGAATTCCCAAATAACAAAGATATGCTGGATTTCCATGTACTCCATACCAACATGCTGGGATTATAATAAGAAACCCTGTGACCAGTAAAATTCAAAAGGCCCAAACAGACAACTTATCTTTGCCCTTCCCTATTCACAACCCCTTTTGATCATTCTGATTTTGTCTTGGTGGCACTCAGGAACTTAGCATGCCACAGCAATTCAAAATGATTAGGTACTAAGTACCTCATTCATTCTCTATCTGTCCATATCCTATCCAATTATTTCAAGGTGTGCCTGGCTCTATTACAAGGGAAGTATCTCAAGTCCACACATACTATGCATCGAGTCTTTGGCAAAGCTAGGTTTTAACTCTGTTTTCCACTCTACTTCTTCTTTGCACGTGGAAACCATGTGCTATTTCCTCACCTTTACCTACAGCCAGTGATTTGCTAGTGGTTTGGTGAATCAAACACAGACAGTAGAACTTTCTATAGAATAATCAAGTACTCCTTCCTGCACAACGTTTGCCTAAGATCCCTGGGAATCTTTATGAAATGTCAAACCCAGTTCCTTATAGCCAAAACTACAGATGAGGCTGGGTCAAGGGAACACGATGTTTTTGAGCCCTGGTGAGTTTCTTTTCCAGGCTCCTTTACTTTCACGTTAAACAGGATGCTTGTACACAGGAGACAAAATCGTTATAAAACTTCTATTTATTCTTAGCTAAATGATCCTCAGGACATATGAAGCACTAAGGGTTTCCCTCTCCCTGACCTTCCCTGCTAAAAAAATCTGCTGTTTTTCGGCCTTCATCCCAGTATATCATTTGAAAGCAGACAGGTGCTGAGGTTTGACATCTTTCCAGTCTTCCCCAAGCTCTATCTACCAGAGGCCATCCATATTTTATCCATCTTCCTTTACTCATAACTTGATTGATTCTACTGCTTTCATTTTTAATTGCATCCTCTTCCCACTTGCAATAGCCTATTAATGTGTATCTATGTCCCTCCCTCTAAGGAAGATTCAAATTCATAATCCTTAAGAGAGCAATCACAATTAAACCATTCTGTTTTCATCATCCTTTTCCTTACTGAAACTAGTTTCATCTGTCTAATGTAGTGCTTCTCAGCCTGTTCTGCATTAGAAACACCAAGAGAACTCTCGGGGTGCCTGGGTGGCTCAATTGGTTAAGTGTCCGACTCCTGATTTCAGCTCAGGTCATGACCTCACTGTCCATGAGTTCAAGCCCCACATCGGGCTCTGTGCTGGCAGGGTGGAAGGAGCCTGCTTGGGATCCCCTCTCTCCTTCTCTTTTTTGCCCCTCCCCTGCTCACTCTGTCTCTTCAAAAATAAATAAGCTTTAAAAAAAAAAAAGAAGAAAAAGAAACACCTAGACAACTCTGTAAAAAAAAAAAAAAACAAACACTGATGGGCAGAAGCATCATCAGAGATCTGAGATGGTACCCTTGCACCCATACCCTTAAAGCTCCCCGAGGGATTACAAAGGGCGTCTAGAATTGCAATCAACAGCAACTGTCCTTAATCTGTACTCTGCTCCAAGCACAGCTGAGACAGTATGACACCACAATATCAGCGCATTCTTTTTGGCAATGACTTTTCCTTGGGTCATTTCAAAATTGCAAAGGAAAACACGTGTTATTTGAAAAAGCCCCTTCCTGATTCTGATATGTCCCCATAGGAGAATACCCCTTCATTATCTATATTGAAAATAGTTATTCTACACAGCAGATAAGTCTACATTCTTTCCATGACACCTCATGACCCTAAAACCTTGCTTTTGCTAACTTTTCCAGAGACTTCTCTATATTTTACCTGTGCTGCACCCCTACAGATTCAAGCATACATTCAACCCTCACAGTTTTATGCTTTTGCACATGCTATCTGCACTACCTAAAACACCTTTTCTCTCCATTTTCACCTAGTGAAAATCCCAAAGGAAAATTCAGTCCAGTTCAGCTGAAGGCTTAAACTTTTCTTGATCTTTCTTGACAAAAATTTTTCTTTGACTTTGTTGCCAAAGAGCTTGCTAGGTTCACATGACATTTTAGTTATTTATGTTTATCTTCTTTGTAAATCTAAAAGCTCCAGGCAATTGGGGACCATGCCTCATTCATGCTTGAACTTCCAGAACATTGCACATTGCTTGGCTAGTTAGTGATCCATAAATGCTTATTGAATTGAATTATTTCTTTAGTCTTAAATATTAAGACTTCCTTGTGCCTCTTTATTACCCACCCAACTAGACTTGTTGCTTCAAAAAAAATTTTAAAGAGAGACACATGTGGCCACTTCCTCTCTGACAGTCCAACGCGCAGCACAAACTATGAGATTTTAGAGTTGGTATCGCCTACAAAATTCAAATACAACATTCAGGGGTTTTGTTTTTTGTTTTTTGTTTTTTAAGTCTGGGTATTTCTAAAAGTTGACACTGATCTAATTTTAATGATTCAAAATCTCATAGATTAGTGTGCTTTTCACAATAAGCATAAAGGCTGTTCCCATAAACATAATAAACCATCCAGTAGAATTGAACCACATTTGTGATTTTAATCTGATTAGGGATTGGACTCTACGCAACTCCCCCAGCCTCCTCAGGGGCTGGTCCTTCCTTCCCCTACCAAATCCTCATTATTTTTTAATATCCTTCACATTACCACTGCTCAGAGATACCATCGAAGGAACACACTGTACTGAAACCCAAGCAACGGAAGGAGACGTTTGCTTGTCTGGTCCCCACAAACATGTCTGTCAAAAAAGAACGCGGCAAAGTGCCTGCTGATGAAAGACATTGTGATGGTGCCAAGCAATGTGGAAAAATCATCTGTTAGCATTTTGTTATTACGAACAATCTCTCCCAGCGGTGCTGCCAGCGCCAGTCAAAATTCAGGTTATCTGCTATACAACTTGAGTAAGTCAACCTTTTCCAGGGGCTCTTCCAAATTCTACATCCTAGGCTGGGGAAAGCTAGGCAATTCCCAGGGACTGCACAGAAGCACAATGAAGCGTCACCAGAAAAGTGCAGTCTGAGCAGACAGAAGGAAAGAAAATGGGGCTCGAGAACATCAAGCACCTCAAAGGGATGGAATTCAGGCCTTGCAGAGTGCTCACATAAGGTGAGAAGACAGTGGTTCTATGGCTTTGGATGTGGGCATCGTGGGTTTTCTGTTTTGTGTTTGAAGGCTGCACAGAAACTTCAATAATTCCCTGTGTGATGGACGTACACTTGTTACTATAAAAACAAGTCTCTATTAATAAAAAGAATGGCACTGGGCTTGATAAAATTCCCAAAAGTTAACAAGAGCTGGTTTGAATTAACTATTATCTATATATTTTTTGTTGTTGTTATCAGAAATAAATCACATCATGTTACAACTAAGAGGCCATCTCAGGGACACTCAGAAATATGAGGCACATCTGATACATCAATGTAATTAGAACTTGCTAGGAGGAATAAAGAAAGAAAGCGGGCAGGAAACAGAGTAAAGAGCAATCAGAAGATAAAATAGCACTTAGGTTGACTTGGGAGTTAAACCCAACACATGCAAAGGCTATAGAGCACCAAGTTAAATTATTCACGTGTCAAAATGGTGCTATCTCCAGTAACTATCTGCCATGCTGATGTTCGGTCAAGAGAGTGAGGGAACAGAAACCAACATAAAATAAGTGAGTTAGACACCATGTGAGGTGCCTTAATTTAATCCTTGCAACTCTGTAGGGCAGACATTCTGGCCGATGTAATAACTTCTATAAGATCCCACACCTGGGAAATGGTGACAGCCCAAAATTCACGTTCTTTCCATTTTGCCATTTCGAATTGATAGCAGCTAAACAACAGTATTTCATAACAGTTGTTTCAAACTGAAGAATAGCTGACACACAATGTTAGTTTCAGGTGCACAACACAGTGATCCAACAACACTACTTGTGTCATGCTCACCACAAGTGTAGAGCTACCGTCTGTCACCATACAATGCTGACTACAATACCAGTGACTATATTCCCTGTGCTATACCTTTCACCTGACTTATTTATTCCATAACTGGAGGCATGTACCTCCCACTCCCCTTCACCCATTTTACCCATCCCCCCCCAAACCATTTCCCTCTGGTAACTACCAGTGTGTTCTCTGTATTTACGGGTTTGGTTTTTTTGTTTTTCAGATTTTACACATAAGTAAAATCACATGGTATTTGTCTTTCGCAGACTTATTTCACTTAGCATAATACTCTCAAGGCCCATCCGTGTTGTCAAAAACGGCAAGACCTTGGGGCGCCTGGGTGGCGCAGTCGGTTAAGCGTCCGACTTCAGCCAGGTCACGATCTCGCGGTCCGGGAGTTCGAGCCCCGCGTCAGGCTCTGGGCTGATGGCTCAGAGCCTGGAGCCTGTTTCCGATTCTGTGTCTCCCTCTCTCTCTGTCCCTCCCCCGTTCATGCTCTGTCTCTCTCTGTCCCAAAAATAAATAAACGTTGAAAAAAAAATTAAAAAAAAAAAAAACAACGGCAAGACCTAGTTCTCTTTCTGTGGCTGTGTGTGTATATACATATATACACGTACACACCCCACATCTTCTTTATCCATTCATCTATTGTTAGACACTTGGGCTGCCTCCATATCTTGGCTATTATAAATAATGCTGCAATAAATATAGGAACATATATACCTTTTTAAGTTAGTGGGGGTTCTTTCTGGTATTTCTATTTTTAATTTTTTTCCACATCCTCACGAACACTTGTTATTGTTTTTTTGATCCTAGTCATTCTGACTGGTGTGAGGTGATATTTTATTGTGGTATTGATTTGCATTTCCCTGCTGACTAGTGATGTCAAGGAACTTCTCACGTGTCTGCTGGCCATCTGTATGTCTTCTTTGGAGAAATGTCTATTCAGGTCTTCTGCCCATTATTAAGTCAGACTATTTGGTGGTTGGGGGGGGGGGTGGTTGGTGTTCTATTATAGAAGTTCTCTTTTAAAAAAAAAAGTTTATTTATTTATTTTTTTTTCAACGTTTATTTATTTTTGGGACAGAGAGCGACAGAGCATGAACGGGGGAGGGGCAGAGAGAGAGGCAGACACAGAATCGGAAACAGGCTCCAGGCTCTGAGCCATCAGCCCAGAGCCCGACGCGGGGCTCGAACTCACGGACCGCGAGATCGCGACCTGGCTGAAGTCGGACGCTCAACCGACTGCGCCACCCAGGCGCCCCAAAAAGTTTATTTATTTTTGAGAGAGAGAGTATGAGCAGGGGAGAGGCAGAGAGAGAGAGAATCCCAAGCAGGGCCTGTATCATCAGCACGGAGCCCGATGCAAGGCTAGAAGTCATTAACTGCTAGATCATGACCTGAGCCAAAACCAAGAGTCGGATACTTAACCGACTGAGCCACCCAGACACCCCTGTTTAAGTTCTTTATACATTTTTTCTGTTAACCCCTTATTGTATACATCATTTGAAAATATCTTCTCCAATTCAGGAGGCTGCCTTTTCTTTTTGCTGATAGTTTCTTTCACTGTGCAGAAGCTGTTTATTTAGGTGTAGTCCCAATGGTGCATTTTTGCTTTTGTTCCTCTTGCCTGAGGAGATATACCTAGAAAAATGCTAAGACCAATCTCTAAGAAATTATTGTCTGTGTTTTCTTTAACGGGTTTCACATTTGGGTCTTTAATCCATTTTGCATTTACTTCTGTGTATGCTATAAGAAATCGGTCCATTACATTAATTAATGACTACCACCATTACATACTATCTATGACTTACAACGCATTTGTATTATATTACGTCTGAAATCATGGCAACAACCTGTGTCAAGGCTGGTACTGCAACAAGAGGGGCACAGAGACTTTAAGTAAATTGCCAACAAGATAGATTCAAATGCACACTGTTTCGCTCCAGAGCTTTTTTCACCTTATCCTAGATCCTCAGTTATTAATAATCCTTCCTGTTCAATATTCTGAAATTAGAATTTCAGTACAAGGCTAGAGATAATTTCTGATAAAAGATGTTTTCTTTAAAAAAATTGGCCCTCCACGGGGTGCCTGGGTGGCTCAGTCTAGGTTAAGCATCCAACTTCAGCTCAGGTCATGATCTCTCAGTTTATGGGTTGGAGCTCCGCGTCCGGCTCTGTGCTGACAGCTCAGAGCCTGGAGCCTGCTTCAGATTCTATGTCTCCTTCTCTCTCTGCCCCTCCCCCGCTCAAGCTCTGTCTCTCAAAAATAAATAAATATTAAAATATTGGTCCTCCATCCTTTGGGAAAAGAACTGGAGTCACTGAGTAAATAATAAATCTGAAGTTTTTGATTCCTAGGTAAGTAGAGAGGAAAGTACTGGCCAAGGTTCAAAAGATCTGGATTCTGCTCCTGGTTATCTCAGTCATTAGCTACTTTTACTTTCAAGTTTTCTACTTCCTGTAACCTTCATTTTCTCAATATCTAAAATGAGAGGTTTAAGATACTTAATCAGTAAGATTTCCTTTAGTTCTAAAATGCTAATAATTTTCACACCCAATACTTAATCATATCTCTTCATCTTAAAACTTCCTAGACTACGGCTCTGCTCATGAAAGCTTGATAAAGACTTAAAGCACAATATTATATCTAAGCCATGTCTAAATATCTAAGGCATATAAAAAGAGAGTCCCAACTCTCATTATTAACGCAAACGTACACATGAGGTCAAACAGACTCATTACGGTAGTCTGAAACATACCAGTGGCTCACTTGACAGTTTAGATAAAGTTGTGCATTATTTTTGAAATCTAATAGTTATTATGAGTATTCAGGAATATACCTGTACTTCAAAAATAATCTATTACAACTATGGATCATCATCTAAAGAAGTAGTAGGGAAATAAAACAGAAAAAGTTTTGAAAATCTGGACTGAGGTTCCTACCAGGGAAACAAAACAAAACAAAACAAAATTGCAGCCAGAGTGCTTTTGTGGAATAAAACGGGGGAAAAAAAAATCATTACTCCCAGGGGATTCTGGTAACATTTTATTTCTAAGTTATTAATATCACTAAATGTAGTGTAAGTCACAGAATGAATATACCTTGGGATATCCATGATAATGATTTTCAGACTTCATTTTCACAAAAAGTAATTCTGAACCTAACGAGCAAAAACCCAAGACTGCACATTTTTAGGCCATGAGCTAACACACTAACTCCTCTATTAAGAGAGAAAACTTAGAGTTTTATGTTGTATTATTATTAGCATCACTGGAGCTACAGCTAATCCAATAATTAATGTATGACCCATTGCAGAGTACATGTGAGCTTAGCAGCAACAGAAGGTAAATCCTGGTCCTCAATGCTGTGACAAACTGAGATTCTTCAAGTAATAACAACAATTACGTTAATATTTCTTTCTCAACTCATTCCCTGTCTATGAAGAGGCACCATCGTATGGCCATTGCTAACCTGTCCCATAATATTATTTGAGAAACTGTAAAGTGTAAGTGACCATAAAGTCAATTACATTTGCCTCACATACCCCCAAACTCTGTATTTTTTCCTTGAAGTGAAAAGTGGTATTATGTCACTTAAATAGCATTATTAAATGGGAGCCAAGTGAGGAGGGGCTATTTGTTGAGTTCTGTGTGGTACTATAAGTAAAGGTGACACTTATGCATAAACTCTGGGATTACTGTTTAGAAAAAGCTTCCACATCTTCCGCAAAGTCCTAGCTCTCTGGAACCAAGAAGAGGTTCAGGGGAGTGATTGTGATAGATTCCTACTTAAGAACTTACTCTTTGTAGTGGTGTTATATGAATCAGAGAGACTCAATAAGTCTTATCTCACTTATACCAAAGAGATGATCTACCATCTGGTATTCAAATAAGCTTTAACGAGCATGTATAATGCATCAGATCTTGTGAAAAGTGTCAGAGAAATGACAATAATTAAGAAACAATCCATATTTTGAGAAACTTGCATTCTAGCTAAGAAGAGATCTGTAAGTTATTTACAATTTTCAAGATAGTTGAGCTGTATGGATTTTACATTATTATTATTATTATTATTATTATTATTATTATTATTATCACACATCATGTTTTCCTTGAGAACCAAAGAAAACCAAGGACCACATGTGTTGATTTGTCCAGCAAAGTTGTTCATGCTGCTTTTACTACCCAGGAACAAACCACTCCAGGTCCCAATACTTATAACTAACCTCCCTAAATATATTTTCAATGAGTGAGCAAGGAAGTATTTGGCTTCCCACCTTAACATTTTGAATAAATGACCAATGGTGTGTACCTAGGCCACAACCACCTTCTCTTTGCCACTTCAAGTCTTCCTAGGGATTAGTCACTTGATAAATCTGCCATTGAATGGATTTAAAATTATAGGCCAATCGACAAGGAAAACAAACAAGAGGGTTTACATGTTTTTCATTAAGATCTGGGCTCTGGCCTAGGACATGTCCTCTAAGGAAGCTAGGAAGGGAAAGGTCTTAAATTTCCAAAAATTGCTCACCCCAGCCAAAAGGCACACTCATTATACAAGATATAAGTTGAGATGCCAGAAAAGAGCTCACATAATTAAGAATAGTCTTCATTCTCTAAGTAATGGACCCAAGGAGAAATATTTTCTACTATAATTGGAGAGGCTGGGTCAGGTAATGGAAAAAACACTAAAATAGTGGTCAGAGTGCCTGGATTAAGTTCAGCATAAGACTGCTGTTATGACCTTGAATTTCCTTCTTATCTCTGGCTATTTTCTTCATCTGTAAAATAAACAGGTCAAAAAAGATCAGGAGGCTTACAAACCAGGTGTCTAGAGATCCCCGAAGGTATCAGCACTTCTGCAAACACTTAGTTGTAATGCTATTTTAAAAGGATACTTAACCTAAAAACAACAGTGACTTTAAAAAATACATATAGTTATACAAAAACATACACCTTTCGATACTAACAGCATATCTAATACTAAGGTACTCGGTTTTGTTTGTGTTTTCTTTTTGGTTCTTCTGGCAATCTGGAAGACGAAGTGTTCCCTGACATGTTTCAGGGTCTATTTGGGTGTTTTGAAGACAAATTTCACTGATTAGGACAGGCATGAATCTACAGTGGTTTCTTTCTTTTTTAAAATTCAGGCTTGCACTTCTAGGTGTAAATATAGTGCTGCAGCACACAGACACCGCATTCAATTAAGCACAGCCAAGGCTGAGGTTCATCTGCTCTGCAGGCCCCTCGTTTTTGGCAAAACAGTCTGGAGTGTGATAACAAGCAGAGGAATGAGCAGAAAAATGGGTGGTTTTGGCATTTTATACTTAGTGCTTTTTGACAGAGTGATGTGTATGGTTGGAATAATTGCAGCCATTCTTAATTGCTATTAATTCAACTATAAAATTTTCCTCTAGTTCATGTTTCAATCTTAGGGATTGTTTTGACTGAATTATAAGGGAAACCCTAGAATTATAAGAGAAAAATTTTTAACTGTTTCCATTTTTAACTATATGTTTTATAAAATGTGATTTTTTAATTTTCTTTTAGCAAAATAAAAAGTAATCGGACGCTATGGCTAATGTGAGACTCAAGTTTAAACTCTTAAATTCAAATTTCTGTGTATCAAAAAGCATCTTCATGAAAACATACGAAAATATCTTTATGACCTTGGGTTAGGCAGAATTGTTTTTTTTTTTAATTGAAGTATAATTAACATACAGTGTTATGTTAGTTTCAGGCATACAACATAGTGATTCAACAATTCTATGCATCACTCAGTGCTGTCTTAATAGAGTTCTTAAATATGCCAGACTTGTACCCAGAACATAAAAAAGAACTCCATTAAAACAAAAATTAAAATTAAAAAAACCTCCCCCTTCCCTCCAAAATGGGTAAAAGAAGCAAACAGCTCATGAAAGAAGATATGTGAATAACATTTAAGCACATAAAAAGATGCCCAACATCCTTTAATCAAACCACAATGAGATACCACTACATATTTGTTGAAAGGAAGGGAGGGGGAGAGAGGAAAACTGACCCATCGGACAATACTGAGGGCTGGGGAGGATGAGGAGTAACTGGAACTCCTCTTGGGTTGCCAGTGGGAATGTAAAATGGCCCAGCTACTTTAGAAAACAATTTGGCTGTGTCTTATAAAGCTAAATACACACTTGGCGTGTGACCCAACAATCTCACTTCTAAGTATTTGCCCAAGTGAAATAAGACATGTTAACATGAAAATCTATACATATATGTTTATAGCAGTTTTATTAACAATCACCCATGATGGTTAATTTTGTGTGTCAATTTGCCTGGGCCAGTGGGTGCCCAGTTATTTGGGCCAACATCATTCAAGCTGTTACTTTGAGGGTGTTTTAATTATTTTAGTTTAGTCGACCCATTTATTTTGAGAGAGACAAAGAGAGTACAAGAGGGGAATGGGCATAGAGAAAGAGAGACAGAGGCTCTGAAGTGGGCTCTGTGCTGACAGCAGAGAGCCTGATGTGGGGCTCTGATTCACTAAAATCACAAAGGAACCCTCAAACCCTCCCCTGGAGATCACAGCCTGAAGCAAGAAGTCAAAGCTTAACTGAGGGAGCCACCCAGGCACCCCCAGGCTGTTTTTAAAGGATATTAACATTTCAATAAGTAGACTGAGTAAAGCAAAGGCTCTCCCTAATGGGATGGGTACCATCCTATCAGTTGAAGAAGTAAATGGAACAAAAAGGTTCATTCTCCTGCTAAGAAAAAAACTCCTGCCTAACTGCCTTTGAACTGAGACACTGGCTTCTTCCTGCCTTGGGAGGGAATCATCAACACTCCCAGGGCTCAAGCCTGTCAGCCTTTAGCCTGTAACTATGGTACCTGCTCTCCTGGGTCTCCAGCATGCCAACTCACCCTGCAGATCTTGGGACTTGTCAGGCTCCATAACTGCACAAGCCATTCCTTAAAACAAATCTCTTTCTGTCTCTCTATATATATACCTCCTACTAGTTCAATTTTTCTGGAGGACCCTAGTACATTGCCAAAATTGGAAGCCATTCAAATGTTCTTCAACTGGGAAAGAATAAACAAACAGTGATATGTTCACAAAGTAAATTCTAATTAGAAATAAAAAGGAAGGCACCTGGGTAGTTCAGTTGGTTGAGCATCTGACTCAATTTCGGCTCAGGTCATGATCCCAGGGTCATGGGATCAGGCCCCGCATCAGTCTCCATGCTGAACGTGGAGCCTACTTGGGATTCATTCATATTTTCTCTCTCTCTCTCTCTCTCTCTCTCTCTCTCAACTCGACCCCTTTCCTTGCTTGCACTCTCTCAAATTAAAAATTAAAAAATAAATAAAAAGGAATGTACTATTGTTAGGTACAATAACATGGATGAATCTCAAAATGTGTTAAGAAAAGAAGCTGCACTCAAAAGGCTGCATACTATATGATTCCATTCATATGACATTCTGGGAAAGTCAAAGCTATAGGGACAGAAAAAATATGAATGGCTGCCAGGGGCTTGAGGTCAGGGGAGAGGATGTCTTCCAAGAGACACAGCGGAATTTTTTATGGTGATGGAATGTTCTATGTCTTGACTGTGGTTATGGTTACATGACTGCATGGGTTTGTCAAAACTCATACGCTAAAAAGGGTGATTTTTATAGTAAGTAAAATAATCTCAACAAAAAAAAACATTTTACAGACTGACACTATATTAAGTAATATATATGCATTTATATACATTTAAGACTGGAAAATAAATATATACTAATAAAATGCCACTTATCAGTTGGACTTCTGAGCAAGATTTTGTCTGCGACAAAATCTTTCTCTTTCAAGAAAACACATTATTACAACAGACACAGAGTAAAATGAGTCCCAAAAGCATCTAAAAAAGTACCTAGAACAAAGATTCAGTTTCTGTAACATTAAAGTTATGTTACAAGAAAGGTTCTTTTCTCATGCTATATTTCTCATCATAGCATTTTCATGCCTGTGGCCCAGGCTCCAGAGCTTTCCCTGTCTAGGGCTGGGATGGGGTTAGGGGTGACCACCTAAGACAGTACTACTACACTCACTCATCATTGCTCTCACGTCACCACTATGTGACAACATGGCCAGGGAGTGAGAAATGACTACTAAGAGCTCAGAGTGCCAGGCAGGATGTTACATTGCCTTTAACACTGTGATGTCTCATTACTTTCCCTTTCTCAGTCTACTTTCTATCACATTATTCACGATGAGTCTGATTTTCTCATTGGAGTCGATCACCGAGTGCTTTCGAGGGCACAAGGTGCTACTTCTCTACTTCTCTAAGTAGAAAGGACCTGACGACTTCCATTCCCGGGCCAACTTGAAGAGTTTTCTTTATTAGTGTTTTACTTAACAAGCCTGCAAAGCAAGGATCAGAGTATTAGGTTAAAAATGTGCTGTGGGTTGCAATAGTTTGATAGGTAGTGTCTCTGTGACTAGAGAAAAAAAAAAAAAAAAACACTTATCAAAACAGTCTATTCCACGGAGCAATTAGAGCAGTTTCCTCTTATACTCAAAGGGTCTCCAAGATGCAGGAAGGCTATTAATCCATTGGGGTGTAGGCTGAAAATTCTATTCAGTAAGAAGAGGATGACATTATCTGTCTTGCTTTCTATTTTTTCATGGAAAATGAAAGAAACTTGGAATAATGGATTCAGAACAAAGTAAGAAAGACTGACTGAAAAATACTGCAGAGCTTATTTAATACTGGGTACAACTAATAGCAACAACTAATAGTGCATTGTCTGTTGGAAGCAACTAGCACAACCCATGTCTCTTGTGTATAGGTTGACATGTATGTTTAAAAGGTGGCCTTCGAGAAAGGGGTGAACACAATATGGTTGAATAAAAGTCAGTCTTTTTTTTCTAAATAAAATGCATTAAGTAGGATCCAAATACCCTGAGAATGTACATTTAAATAAACCAGAATTTTATCATTCAACAAAAAGCTGGGATATCACTTTCGTACAAGACATGATGTGGTCTTCTCAAGCAATATTTTACATATTCATTGACAGGGACCCCTCTTGCCTTTTTCCCCTACCTAAAAAGTGCTCTAGTCCTTCTTCTCTCATCTGCCCACATCTCACATAAAAAAATGAGAATGCCTGCCTTAACCCTGCCTCCTCCTCAAGATATCTCCCATTATCTTCATCGACAAATGTTGCTCTAAAAGATTTGCAGTTACCTGCTGTCTGCATTTTTACCATACCCTTCGCGTAATTTCTCAAAAACCCAGTCTAAGTCGCCACCATTTTACTGAAAAGGGTCACAAAAATCACATTTAATGGCTCCCTTAGTTACCCAATTTGGTGGATTCTTCCTCATTCTCCTTTGGGACTCTGCAGCTGAACTTGAAAAGGGCCCTTTTTGTTTTCGTTGATAGTATACACCCTGGTCCTCTTCCTACTTTGCAATTACTCTGCCTAGTGCTACCTTCCCTTCCTCCATCTTCCAAATACTTCAGCTACATCAAGTTAAGAGGATTCACAGTTTTGTCTTCCGTGTTCGCTGATGTATTCCTAGAATCAGGAGTAGCACCTGGCTTGTAAAGGCATTCAGATAGTTGTGGAATAAATGAATTTCCCAATGTGCCTAGCCAACTCTTACAAGTCCCAAGGCTACTGTGCCTGGGACTATTGCATTCAGTTAGCACAGGGAAGAGAAAGGGGAAAGGACTACTGAGGAATGACATGCAAGTCAAGGGATAAAAGCCCTGGATTTGTGTGATTACTGCTATTAGCTCTTACTTAGGTCCTAGCTGATAAGGGCATAGCTGATGTGAAACCATGTTCCTTCCAACAAGCTTCATGAAATTCTAGCATTTGTTAAGTCCAAAGTTACATCCAGATCTCCATCCAGATCTGGTTAATTTTATCTCATTCAGCGGACCTCCACACTGAGTTACTTTACAATATGCACAGGGCCTAGATGAGAGTTGACAAATTGACCCCAAATTAGTCAAAATGAGTATTCTACAGCAAAGACAGCAATAACGCCATCATTATGAATAGACACACTTTTATTGGTGTAAATTTGTAGGGTTCCAAATATATTTACATTTTAAAATCACTGAAGAAGTCACAAATATGAGTTATGCCAGGTGTATTCAAGTGTTATGACTTATTTTCCAACCTTCCTTCACTGGGACAGACGCCAAAGTGATTGGAAAGGGGATCATGGATGCCTTGGTCGACAAAAAACCTTAAAACAGCACTTATAACACTGTGGGTAATAAGTTTATTCTTCTTGGTGGCTAGGCTCTTTCTGAGTTTCTGTATACAAGCAATCAAGTTTGTCAAACATGTCCAGTTACAGATCTATCTAGGAAGGGACATAAATGTTTCTAGAGTTGTGCCTGCTTCATTTGGAATACGTGCAACTGAGGATGTACATAGATTGACAGGGTATAACCAGGTCCATCTGTAGTACCTATTCTTGAAAACAGAGGGACCTAGAATAGTGGTCATTTTGAATAACCAGGAATTCTAAAACTCCACAAAGAAGGTCCTCTGACCACAGGGCGTCAATACGCATCATTTTAGAAATAGTTTTGGCAAAGTATCCCAATGATTTATTTGAGTTCACAAAGATCTGATGTAACATTTAAAAACAGATCTCTTTGTGTAAACATGGATTAAGAAAAATGTAAATCCCCCATGTAGGTTTATTTTTTTAATAAGAACTTTAATTTTATATTTATAAATCTAGGGTACTCAGTGCCTTTAACAGTTAAGATAATAAATGGAATTTGGCAGAACATTTATTCTGATTAGATGTTTAATGATACTTGGAACATCAAGATGCATGTTAAATTATGCTCAAGTATGATGCGCACAATAACTTGGAAAAGATCAGATCTCATTTTGACTTGATTCTCTTCCCCTGGAATATAGACAAGCCACATTCTCATTTTCCTCCTGCACTAACCACCCCCGGCACACAAACTTAGATTAAACTCTGTTACTTTTGATTGATATTCACCTGCATAATTTGTGCTTTTTGCAAGGGTAATTGTTAAAAGAATTACATTTTTCAGTTTTCCAGTAATTGGAAGATATGAATTTAAATCATGATTATTATTTCCTAAGTGAACAACTCATGAAGTGTTTTGAAACTAAATGTTTAACTATTCTATGCAAAGTTTAAATGCCATTTCAAATTTAGTTTGACGGGGGTTGAAAAGGTTCTAATTTTCTCTCTAGCAATTTTTCTATTTTAAATGTTTCGGCTGCACATAGTAAGAATGTGAAAAAGACAGGGCACCATTACCTGAAAACTCATATATAATTTCTTCACAAGTCATTCATTCAAAAGTTAGTACCTAAATACACAGGTTAACGGCGATACAGGGCCAGCTATAGAAGGTCTGTTGAACTACAGGAGTGCCATAGAGTTCTATACCAACATCACGCCACGGTCCAGTGGAATGTGTCCATCAGCTACAAGATCTTATACCTGCCAGTTTTGTGCCATGCACCCTTCATGGAAAACTGAACCGGCTAAAGCAGCCATAGCAGTCACCCATTCTAAATAACCACAAACTACTTACGCTGCAATATTTAGATCACTAGGAATCACAATGTTGGACCATCACCTTTCCCTCACTGTACATCAGAGCAGTAGAAATCTTTCTGACTGCACACCCTTGAATACAGTATCAATACACATACAAAACAGATTAGAATGGGTGAGGCTTTTGAAAGAAAGGAATTTTGATTTCTTATAAAGACGGACCTGAAGATCATTTTTCTTGGTCCACAGTTACCTTGTTAAAACATCCCGCAATCTCAAGTATCATTGCCACATATAAAAGCAAATGCCTATTTCCTTCTCAAGTCACTTTCTTTTATTGTTCTTTCATGTGCTTTTCATATTTTCACATCAAAGTAACACAGGTAAGAACAAAAGTATAGAATTAAACCCAAACATGATGCATCAGTGAGGAAAACACTCAACAGTCCAATATTAAAAGTTGGAGTTTATAAAGGAGGAAACATTTGTCTTTCTGTTTTTAAAGCTAATTTGGTTTTAAAAGCTAATTTTTGGGGGGGCTTTGCTATGCAAAACCCTCCAGCCACATTCACGGCTTCTTAATACTTTAAAAAATCTTTTGTTAGGAGTGGTATTTGGTTGCAGACTGCAGGGAAAAAAATGTAAAATCACTCCAAGAGATCTCCTTGATAGCTGGCATCCTCTGTCTTTACCTTAAAAAAAAAAAAGTGGAATAGGTTGCTAACGAGCAAGAAGTGAGTGATAGTCCAGTGTTTGAGTCTAGGTCACAACAGAGTCAATATGGACACAGATCCATATCTCACAAATCTAGAAAATCTCATCTGAGAGTTATAAATGAATCTCGGAAGCTCTATTTATAAATTCTGGATGCAATTTTAAATCTTGCAGAGATACAGAGGGAAGAAAAGAGGAGGGAGGGAAAGTATTAACCTTCTGACCTTAAAAGGTGATGGGAAGGCAAAGGGTTGAAACTGAATGAAATATTTGGAAGAGGTGGCCTTATTTTCCTCTAATGGATTTGCACATTCTTAAAAGAACCGTGTTTAATTTTGTTTGTATGTCTACAGTTTTTGGTTTTAAACATTTTATGTTAAACCTCAGCATACTCTAAGTATCACACACCATTTCTGTGCTGCATGATGGTCTTCCTGTCCACCACTTAAATCACAGTTGACACTTTCTCCACCTTCGGCAGAGCAGTCTCCACATGGCTAAAGAGATAGAGCACTGGACTGCGTGGGAGAAGACCTCACCTCTAGTCAAGGTAATTCTATCAGCTGCTGGCATGGGCTTGGGCCCTTTAACTGCTAAGGAGGGGTAACTAGAAGGTGAACGTCAATCGGTGGTCAACTTCGCTGGCTGTAAGGAGCCCTGTCCTGCTGGGAGCAAGTCGCCTCCCTTAGGGGCACTGAGGAAGACAAGACTGAGAACCATTAAACTCGATTTTAAGATCAGCTCTTTTTTAGTCTTTGGTTCCTCATCTGTAAAATCAAAGGGTTTAAAAATTATCCCACATTCAAAGGAATCCAAGTTGATTTCACCTAAACTAATACAAATGATCACTCACTGTAAGTTACCTCAACATGTACGATCTGATAAATGGACATCTAAGACCATGAGAAACAAGTAGTACTCTCCCCGTAGAAAACCATAAATTGTCAAAACTATTTTTTAAAACTATTCCAAGAACATAGTTTTTCTAGTCTAATTCCCCCATGTTTGTAAATGTGAAAAATACTGCCAAAGTGCACAATCACTTTGGTTTAAAGCAAGTTTCCATTATAGAGAAAGAAAAAGGGAAAAACCAACCAGTGGTTAATATATGCATTAATGTGTGTGTCACTGTGAGAGAAAATTCATCTGTTTGCTAGTTATTGAAGGTTTATGTCCATCTTATGCTCAGCACTGGGGGTGAAAGAAAAGGGTAATACCTACTTTTATGATTGTAATATGAGAAAAAGTCTTGCTAAGTGCCTGAGTCAGGTATAAAGAGCCAAGGTTTCAGACCAGGGAGGGTTGGGAAATCAAGAGATGGTTTCATATATGATGAGGAACCCTTGTTGGGCCAAAAGATTGGCAAAGGTAGAGCAGCAGATTATGAATCATCCAAGTGAAAGAAAAAGGTAGATGGGAAAGTATAGGGAAATAGGGGAAGAAAAGGCTAGTTAGAAGTTTGAATCTGATTGTAGAAGGTCTTAATACTACACTAAGGACTTTGAACTGAATTTGATAGGCAATAGAGACCCACTAAAGGTGGGTAAGAGAGAGAAACAAGAATCTCTAAGCAATTTATGACATGGCTTAAATATAGGCAAGACATGACAAGACAGCAGCAGAGTGCCAAGAACAAGTATATATAAGGGACCATGGAGCTAAAATGATCATAATTTGGCAATCACCTCGATACAGAAGCTAAGGGTGAAGTTGCCAAAGATGCCTGAGATTTTTGGCCTGGACTTTTACTCTTAGGAGAACAGTGGAACCTTAAACACACAGGGAAGCCCAGAAAAGACTGTTTTGTGTTGTGTTTATATTGGGTGGGAGAAGAGTCAGAAGGAGACAAGTAGACAAGTCTTTTCAAACCTGGGATTATAAGAATTTTTAATGCTCTGGCTTCAGAAATTTTAAATTTGAGATACTGAAAACAGTTCCCAGTGTAGATTTTCCAGCAAAAACTAGAACTTTTCCTGGAGCTGGACCTCAGGAAAAACATTTGAATCCAAATAAATAGCTCTGAAGAGCCTTTACCCAGAGATAAATTTTTGCAGCAATCAATGAAATCTTTAAGAGACAACACATGGAGAGTCAGAAAACCAAAGGCCACCTTTTGTAGGGTCACATTTGGGAGAGCCGTGGAGGCAGGGGTAGGGCAGAAACAAAGATGGAGATGTGCACTCAAAGGAGGAGGAAAAATGAGAAGTCAGCATCCTAGATGTCAAAAGAGTAGATCTGAGAAGGATTTCAACACTGATACTCGGTCTAGACCCCAAGCCAATGAAGACCAATAGGGGAGCAACAGTATGTGATAATTACTTCTTCTGTAAGAAGTAATTCAGTCTCAGTTGTTTCTGTACAGAGGTAACGAAAGTCAAGTGGTAGGAGAATTGGTCACATGTGGCTAATGTTTGAGAATTTTGCCAGTAAGAGGAGGGACAGAAGCTCAAAGAAGCAGTACCATCAAGGGGCACCCAGGTGGCTTAGTCGGTTAAGTGTCTGACTCTTGATTTCGGCTCAGGTCAGGATCCCAGGGTCATGGGAATGACCCCCGTGTCAGGGTTCTCTCTCTCTCTCTCTCTCTCTCTCTCTCTCTGCCCCTTCCTCACTCACACACACTCTCTCTCAAAATAAATAAATAAATAAATAAACAAACAAACAAACATTAAGAAAAGAAAGAAGAAGCTGTGCCATCAAGAGAAGGGATTTTAAAGCAAAGGAGAGCGGAATTTTATTATGAGAAATGGAAGAAGTCACTTGCCAAAAAGAGAATGAGGAACGAGAAAAAATGCAGAAGGGGTGGTGGAAGAGGATATCAAAGAGATCAGGTGGCAAAATATTGGGAGCTTTTCTTTCCTTTCCTATGCATGGGAGGCCAAAGTTGAAAACAAAGCAAAGAAATAAAGGTGTTAATAGTCTATCGACAAAGGCACTCATTCTTTTTTATGTTCTTCTTGTCTTAAAAGAAATGCCACCTCCCCTTTTCCCCAGAGCTAATTCCACCTCCTGGGTCTCTGATTTCACCCTTTTGTGTGTTCTCCAGGAACATTTTCTTCATTTGTTCCTCTCCGGCTGGCTCTCCCCTTTACCTACTCAGGTCTCCTGCTGAAAATGCAGGACTACTCAGGCTGGTTCCATGCATAATCTCTGCCTAGTGCATAGCCATTCTCATCACTAGACAGCAAATTCACAAACATTAGCCTATGTGATCCAGATAATCCTGTGGTGAAGATGGGATCCTAAACCACAATCATAGGAGGTGTCAGCTAGGACTAAAGACTGGGTCTTCTGACTGTCAAGCCTTGTGTTCTTTCTCCTATGCAGACCTGTCTCCAGATACGTGTCAAGATGCCGGCAGTAGACTCTGTTTCTGTCTAAACATTACAAAGTACCTGGCTCGCTGTCAGAGTCCAAACTTTAAATGGCTGAAATAGCTTGATAGATTGTGTGAAAATTTTATGGTCCTTCCGTCAGACACCATAATTTACTATCACATAATACACAGAAGAATCAAAAGAAACCATCCCACAAGGGCAAACAATGTGGAGGCAGTGGCCCTTTGACACTCTAAGGCCACAGGCATTAAATGGATCCAATAAGAAAGCTGCTTCTATGAGCGAGAGAACAACCTCTTGATCTTGCAAAATGTTTTTGGACACCTAAAGGCTCTTTTATTACTGAGGCTGATTAAAATGAAAAGCTTAAACGACTAAAATGTTCTTTTTGATGAGTTTTTGCCATGAACCTTGGACCCTGTAGTCCAGTGGGAGTGGAGCCCTTTGATCCTGGGCACTCACATAAATTCTGAGCCATAAAACAACATTGGATTTGATTTTACTAGTGTGGCTGATGTTGCCAGATTTGTAATGCAATCTTGTTTTCTCCCCTCCTCATTTTTGGGTCCATCCACCATTATTTTATAGCCAAAGGAAAGGAGTTTCCATTTGTTTTTGGCAATCAAGCTTCAAGACTGAGCCATTGCTCTATAGGGTGCTGGAATTCCAGAAAAAAAAATTATACTCTAGTATAGTCACCAACACTGGATTCACTGTTATTTTACATGCTGAAAATATCAAACATAAAACCCTTTTTCTGGATGAAAATACTTACAGATTGTCACTACTTAGAGTTAGAACATGATGTGGCTGAGAACTATCATACAAGTCTGAAGCAGGAAACATATCAGATTTAGTGTTCATAGATTTCTAGCAAGACTAATTGAAAACTAATTTAAAAAAATCAAAAGACCTCAGATTATTTATTAATGAGTGGCAGACCCTATCTTAGCTTTCAAATTTCATCTACCTAAAAATAATTAATTAATTAATTAATTTAATTTAATTAAAAAAAAAACTGCTATCAGTAGGAGAAGGAAATATTTAATGAGACACTTAGCAAAGGACATGCAATAAATATAATTCAGGTGTTTAATTCACTTCCTTTCCTAATCTTCTAATCATTTTCCTATGTATCTGTACCACGATATTCCTGTAACTTCTAATACCAGAAATGAAAGTTTTACTGTAAAAGGCCTATGAGGGAAGAAAAATGCAAATAGTTTTACAGAGACCTGTATTACAGAGACCAGATGATCAACACTGGCTAACAACTGTTCATTTTTTATGGAGTGAAACATCAGTTTAGGCTCAATTAGAAAGATCAAGGATATGTTTAGTTTATTCACTAGACCAGAGAACACCAAGTTAAGTTGGATAAGTTTTCAGTAATTTTTCATGGCTTGCCTGAAACCTGCAAAGCTGTCCACCAGGATAATTCTGTAAGTGACATGGGGTACAAGTGTCATGATAGGGCTCGATAATTCTAATTCGAAAAGAGTTACCACAGAATACATGCATCACTATTCTACAGGCAGTGCCTCATGACATTTTCAGCTGTAGTTTCTCAATCCCTGCCTGAGGCTCCAGTGAACATTTCAGAGTATGGTCCAGCCAGAGGATTATAATTCCAACACACATTCATCTCTTTGCGTGTATGAATATACTAGATTAAGCATAAATAAATTTGCTGTTTTAAAAATAAGTCAAAATAGGTCAAATACCAGCAGTCTTGTATGGTTCACTTACAAACCTCATCCAAATTTGAGGAAAAAAACTATTCTATGTTTATCAGTTAATATTTTATAAGAATTATATCTCTTTGCAGCAGATAGGAGTCATGCCATATTATTATCATTATTACACACAGAATTATATTATACAGATACCCACAACAGCTTCCAGAGTATAACAAATTGTCACCTATTTGCAGAGAAAATTAATTGTCTTGGTGCGGTACATACATTCAGTTACGATGAGAGAAGGGTAGGCAGATACGAACAAAGAATTTTCTCATTTCATGCTTGAAAGCATAGTATTACTATCAGCACCTTCTTCCTCCCTATTATTTACTTACTCAGAAAATATCTACTGTGTACTTACAATGTTCAAGTAGTGGTCTAGGAACCCAAGGGAGAATCAAGTTGTACAGACAATTACAGGGAAGGAACAATGGCCATCACAGTAGCTCCAGCTTTAGCAGAAGCAACAATCAGCACTGGAGGAAGATCGATGCTTAATCAGAGGGCGTGAATTCTCTCTCTCACCTTAGGCCAAGCCACTGTCACCTCCTACCTGCAGGCCAGCAACACTTGCCAACTCTCCTCTCCCCTCTCCCTCTGGTTCCCCTACTATCTACCCTCTACAGCAGCAGCCTAGGAGGGAGAGGGTCTCTTGAACGTGCAGCTCTTTTCATGTCTCACATTTCCCTGCTCAGAATTAGTGGATTCTCAATGTTCTGAGGATAAAATCAGAAAACCTTAAAGGTCAACAAGGCCCTTCCAGAATATTGCCTCTTGCCCTCCTCTGTGGCAGTGCTTTTCAAACTGTGGTCCACGATCTGTTAGTGGGAAAGAATCCATTTATTCTTTATCACCAGCACTTTTTTTTTTAAATACAAGAGAGTTAAATATATCGGAATAAGTTCATATGAAATGAGTTCTGTTTAATAGAACCCTTATTTCTCACACATACACAAATACATAATATGGGTTTCGATGTACAATTCATTGCTTATTCCAGGATGCAGTTTATAAAGCTTGATAACCACTACTCTAGACCTTCATCCCCAGGCTTTCTCCTCTGTCCAGTCACACTGGCTTCATAGTCCTACCTTTGCTTAAATGCTACTTCCTAAAAGAACCCTTCCCTGACCTCAAATCAAAGTTGTATCCTATCAATAGCATCTTATACTGTGTTTCTCTCCACAGAAATATTGTATTTCCTTTATATTTACCAATCATTTTATCAATAGCTGTCTCTCTGACTGGACTACAAGCTCCAATAGAGTAGAAACTATGTCTGTTCTGTTTCTTCCAGCATCCAGCACAGTACCTGACACCCAGTAGGCACTTAATATTTAGTGAAGGACAGAAAGACCTCTAATTTCCTCTTAGTGATTCCATTTGATGACACACAGATGATCAATTTCATAAGGCACACAAACACATCATATGTTGCTTCTGTAAGTACACTGAGCATCATGCCTATGAGTACAGACCTATATGCACTTATCTGTGCCTGTTGTTTTGAGATGTAAACTAAGAGCAACATAATTCATGTGGTTAAAGCAAAGTTCTGAATGGAAAGCTGTTTCAATACAAAGAAAATCTACTGAGAGCTTTATTAAGAGAAAAAGGGTCAAGCTGACCTCCAGTGGTAAGATTGGGGAATGGCTTCTAAAAAAAATTGTAAAATACCCAGACTACCTATCACACAAACCCATGTATCTATGCAATATACCTTTAAATTGTGTATTATATATGTCTGCAACAGATAGGGGTCATACCATGCAAAATATTAGAACAAAGTATGCAGAAGTGTATTATAGAAACACGTACAGCAGCTTCTAGAGACAGTATAAAAACAAAGGCCACTCATTTATGGCAGTCAGGAAATCTGAGACTTGATAATTCTCTTAGCTGAGATCTAAGATTTGAAGTTCTCAAATTCCATTAACAGCAGATAGTATAAATGTTTTATACCAGCAGAGGAAGGCCCTGGGTTCCCCTGGGTTCCCCTGCTCCCAGAAATACAACTAGATAACTATTGAATCATTCCAAATACCCAAGACATCGACCTGAACACTGGCAGAACAAGCTCACAACTAAAGGTAGAGAAGATGCTACATCAAAGAAAGTAGGAAATGCAGAGATGTGGCTTGAGAGAAATGGATCATGGCTGCTGCAGTGAGGAGTGAGCCACAGTCACAGAGGAGGGTGAGAAACAGACTAGCACACAGGGGAGCACACAGAAAAGACCATTCCCCATAGCAACTGTCTTGGAAAGGGAATGGTTCAAATTTCGTTGAGTTCTTGCAACCAGTGAGACTTAAAGACTGGAGCTATAACGGTCAGTGTGCTTGGCTCTAGGAGAGGCCAAAAGTCCTGGGGCTGCTCTTGGAGAAAAGGCAGGCAAACAACCCACAGACATACAGTGTAGAAAAAGTGATCTAAAGAGTGCCTGGGCACACAGTGGGGAGGTTAGGTGCTTGTTCTGGAGCCTGTCCCAGAGAGGCAGCATTCACAGAGAGACCACTCCAGAAAAAGGAACTAGCAGGTGTTATTTCCCTCCCCCATTCCTTAGCATAAGCACAGGGCCACCTGTGGGAACCAGCGCAGCCCCAACAAGCACTACCTAACTTGCTTACACCAAGCCCTGCCCCCTGCACTCTGGTCAAATTGCCCCACGAAGTCAGTCTTGCCTCTGTCTCGGCATGGAGGGTCCCCTCCCCCAGAAGACAGGGCCAGTCCCTGCTCTTATAGTGTCTCCCAGTGTGGGAGTTTTGTGGAGCCTCAGTTCTGGCAGCAGTAGCAACAGGTCTCATTTCACAAACATACCAGAGCCCACCTAGTTAAAATACATCACATTTAGGCCAAGGACCAAACATTGCCCACAAAAGGCAAAGACAGCCTCTGCAGATGACTGGTCTGAAGGATAAAGCAGCCAGGACAAAACAGCTAGGCACACATCAGGGACACTCACAGAAGGGCCTGGCCCTAGGGAATAGGGGACACTAACTACTACACAGCAGGGCACTATAGGACCTCTTCTTCATAAGGCCATTACCCTCAAGAACAGGAGACGCAGATTTTCCCAACACACAGAAACAGGCACAGAGATTTAGACAAAATAAGAAGACAGAGAAATTTATCCTGAATGAAAGAACATGACAAGGCCACGGCCAGAGATGTAAGCAAAACAGCGACATGCCCACTGGAGTATTTAAGGTAATGATCATAAGGATACTCACTGGACTTGAAGTAAGAGCTGAAAATTTCCCTAATCTGGGAAAGGAAATAGATATCCAGATCCAGGAGGTACAGAGAATCCCCCAACAAAACCAACAAAAGCAGATGCAGACCAAGACATATTGTAATTAAATTGGCAAAATATAGTGATAAAGAAAACATTTTAAAAAGCAACAAGAAAGAAGAAGACAGTAACATGAAAGGGAAATCCCATAAGGCAAGAAGAGGATTTTACAAGCCAGAAGGAAGTGGCATGATATATTCAAAATGCTGATTGGGAAAAAATCTGTAGCCAAAAATACTCTATGGGGCAAGGCTATCATTCAGAATAGAAGGAGAGATAAAGTGTTTCCCAGACAAACAATAACTAAAGGAGTCCATGACCACTAACCAGCCCTATAAGAAATATTAAAGGGGACTCTGAGTGGAAAGCAGAGAGCAAAAGTTACACTATGAAGGTAGGAAACATAAAAGCAGTAACAACGAACATTTCTATAAAATATCAGTCAAGGAACTCACAAAATAAAAGGATGTAAAATACTAACATATACCTAAAACATGGGGAGGAAAGGACTAAAGAATGGGTTCAAACTTAAATGGTCATCAACTTAATACGGACTTCTATATGCAAAAGAAGTTATAGACAAACCCAAAGATAACCATATATAAAAAAGAAAAAAAAAACACACTGATAAATACGCAAAGAATAAAGAGAAAAGAAATCCAATTTCTATTTTCTAAAAGAAATTTATTTCTATTTCTAAAAGAAATCCAATATCACTAAAGAAACTCAGTAAACCATAAAAGAAAGACAAGAAAGGATCAGGGAAAAGCTGCAGAAACAACCACAAAACAAATAATATGAGATACAACATAATATGAAAATAAATATATACCAATAATTACTTTGAATGTAAATGGACTAACTGCTCCAAAGGACATAGGGTGACAGAATGGATAAAAAAAAAAAAAAACAGGACCCCTCTATATACTGCCTACAAGAGACCCATTTTAGACTTTAGAATTGTAGACTGAAAGTGAGCGAATGGAGAAACACCTATTATACAAATGGATGTCAAAAGAAAGCCAGAGTAGCAATACTGATATTGGACAAAATAGACTTTAAAACAAAGACTGTAATAAGAGACAAAGAAAGGCACTACATAATCGTAAGGAAAACTTCAACTGGAAGATATAACAACTGTAAATATTTATGCACCCAACATAGAAGAACCCAAATACATAAAACAGTTAATAACAAACATAAAGGAAATATTTGAGAGTAATACAATAATAGGGGACTTTAACACTCCACCTACATTAGTAGACAGATAATCTAAACAGAAAACCAACAAGAAAACAACAGCTGTGAATGATATACTGGACTAGATGGATTTAACAGATATATTCAGAACATTCCATTCTAAAATAGCAGAATACACATTCTTTTCAAGTACACATGGAACATTCTCCAGAAGAGATCACATCTTAGGCCACAAAAAAAGTTTCAGCGAATTCAAGATCGAAGTCATACCATGCATCTTTTCTGACTAATGCTGTGAAAATAGAAGTCAACCACAAGAAAAAAATCTGCAAAGACCACAAATATATGAAGGTTAAATAACAGGCTACAGAACAATGAATGGGTCAACCAGGAAATAAAAGAATAAATTAAAAAGTACACAGAAACAAATGAAAATAAAAACACAATGATCCAAAACCTCTGGGATTTAGCAAAACTCCCCTTCTAAGAGGGAAGTTTACAGCAATACAGGCCTACCTCAAGAAGCAAGAAAAATCTCAAATAAACAACCTAACCTTATACCTAAAGGAGCTGGAAAAACAACAACAGATAAAACCTAAAACCAGCAGAAGGGAGGAAATAATAAAGATTAGCACAGAAATAAATGATACACAAACTGAAAAAAACAATAGAGCAGATCAATGAAACCAGCAGCCAGTTCTTTGAAATAAGGAATATAAATGATAAATCTCTAGCCAGATCTATCAAGAAAAAGAAAAAAGGGACTCAAAAAAATAAAATCACAAATGAGAGAGGAGAAATAACAACCAACACCAGAGAAATACAAACAATTATGAGAGAATGTGATGGAAAACTATACGCCAACAAATTGGACAACCCAGAAGAAATGGATAAATTCCTAGAAACATATACACTACCAGAATTGAAACAAGAAGAAGTAGAAAATTTGAACAGACCAATTACCAGCAAAGCAAGTGAATAAATAATAATAATAATAATAATAATAATAATTAATAATACCTCCCAAGAAACAAAAGTTCAGGACAAGATGGCTTCACAGGCAAACTCTACCAAACATTTAAAGAGTTAATTAATACCTATTCTTCTAAAACTATTCCAAAAATAGAAAAGGAAGGAAAGCTTCCAAATTCATCCTATGAGACAGGCATTACCCTGATACCAAAACCACATAAAGACACCACTAAAAAAGAGAACTACAGACCAATATCTCTGGTGAAAACGGATGCAAAAATCCTCAACAAAATACTAGCAAACCAAATCCAACAATACTTTTAAAAAAGCATTCACCACAATCAGTGGGATTTTTTCCTGGGATACAAGGTGGTTCAATATTTACATATCAGTCAAGGTGATACATCACATCAATAAGAGAAAGGATAAGAATCATATGATCATTTCAATAGATGTAGAAAAAGCATTTAACAAAGTACAACATCCGTTCCTGATTTAAAAAAGAAAAAACCCTCAACAAAGTAGGCTTAGAAGAAACGTTCCTCAACATAATAAAGGTCACATATGAAAACTCCCCAACTAACATCATCCTTAATGGAGAAAAACTGAAATGTTTCCCTTGAAGGTCAGGAGCAAGACAAGGATGTCCACTCTTACTACTTTTATGTAGCATAGTACTGGAAGTCCTAGCCACAGCAATCAGACAACAAGAAGAAAAAATATATATCCAAATCAGTAAAGAAGAAGTAAAACTTTCAACCACTTGCAGATGACATGATACTATATAGTGAAAAACCAAAGATCACCAACAAATTAACAAACTGCCAGAAATGATTAACAAGTTCAGTAAAGTCACAGGATAGAAAAATCAATGTACAAAAATCTGTTGCATTTCTATGGCCAACAATGAATCAGCAGAAAGAGAAATTAAGAAAACAATTCCATTTACAATTATACCCAAAATAATAAAATACCTAAGAATAAAACTAACCAAAGAGGTAAAAGATCTGTACTCTGAAAACTATAAAACACAACTAAAAGAAATTCAAGAGGACACAAAGAAATGGAAAGAATCCCATGCTCACATATTGGAAGAATATAATTAAAATAGCTACAGTACCCAAAGTAATTCATGCATCTGATGTAATACCTATCAAAATACCAAGAGCATTTTTCAGAGAGCATAGAACAGATAATCCTAAAATGTGTATGGAACCACAAAAGATTCCAAATGGCCAATGCAATCTTGGGGGGAAAAAAAAGCAAAACCGGAAGCATCACAATTCTGGACTTCAAGTTGTATTACAAAACTGTAGTAATCAAAACATTATGGTGCTGGCACAAAAATGGACACCTAGGTCAATAGAACATAATAGAAAATCCAGAAAAATACTTACAACTATATGGTCAATTAATCTTTGACAAAGCAGGAAAGAATATCCAATGGTAAAGATAGTCTCCTCAACAAATGATACTGGGAAACTGGAGAGCAACATGCAAGAGAAAGAAACTGGACCACTTTCTTACACCATACACAAAAAACAAATTCAAAATGCACTAAAGACCTAAATGTGAGACCTGAAATCAGGAAAATCCTGGGAAAGAACACAGTAACTTCTCTGACATCGGCCATAGCAACTTCTTTCTAGAAGAAAGGTATCTTTCCTGAGGCAAGGGAAATAAAAGCAGAAATAAACTATTGGGACTAGGTAAAAATAAAAACCTTCTGCAAAACGAAGGAAACAATCACCAAAACTAAAGGCAACCTACAGAAATGAAGATATTTGCAAATTATATATCCAATAAAGGGCTAGTGTCCAAAACATATAAAGAACTTACACAACTCAACACCCAAAAAACAAATAATCCAATTAAAAATGGGCAGAAGACATGAATAGACATTTTTCCAAAGACATACAGATGGGCAACAGACACATGAAAAGATGTTCATCATCACTCACCATCAGGAAAATGAAAATCAAAACTATAATGAGATAGTACTTTACACTTGTCAGAATGGCTAAAATCAACAACACAAGAAACACTAGGTATTGGTAAGGATGTGGAGAAAAGAGAACTCTCTTGCACCATTAGTGGGAATGCAAACTGGTGCAGCTACTCTGGAGAACAGTATGGAGGTTTCTCAAAAAGTCAAAAGTAGAACTACCCTACAATCTGGCAATCACACTACTGGGTAATTACCTAAAGAGTACAAAAACACTAATCCCAGGGTGCCTGGGTGGCTCAGTCAGTTAAGCGTCCGACTTCAGCTCAGGTCACGATCTCGCGGTTCATGAGTTCGAGCCCCGCATCGGGCTCTGGGCTGATGGCTCAGAGCCTGGAGCCTGCTTCCGATTCTGTGTCTCCCTCTCTCTCTGCCCCTCCCCCATTCATGCTCTGTCTCTCTCTGTCCCAAAAATAAATAAATGTTAAAAAAAAAAAAAAAACACTAATCCCAAGGAATACATGTACCACTATGTTTATAGCAGCATTATCGACAATAGCCAAACTAGTCTCTATCAATTGATGAACAGATAAAGAAGATGTGGTGTATATTTACACAATGGAATAATATTCAGCCACAAAAAAAGCATAAGATCTTGCCATTTGTAATGACATTGTTGGAGCTACAGAGTATTATGCCAAGTGAAATAAGTCAGTTAGAGAAAGACAAATACCATATGATTTACTCATATGTGGAATTTAAGAGACACAACAAACAAGCAAAGGCAAATGGAGGAGGAAGGGGAGGAGGAGAAGGAGGAAAGACAGAGAGGGAGAGAGGGAGAGAGGGAGAGAAATCAAGAAACAGATTCTTATTTACAGAGAACTGATGGGTACCAGAGGAGGAGGGTGGGGAGAATGGGTTACATAGCCGATGAGGATTAAGGAGTACACTTGTGATGAGCGCAAGGTGAGGTATGGAATTGTTGGATCACTATATTGTACACCTGAAACTAATAAAACACTGTGTGTGTGTATGTGTGTGTGTATATATTTATGTTTATGTTTATGTTTATGTTTATATTTATATTTATATTTATATTTATATATATAAAGTATCCAAAGAAAGAAAAACTGTCTTGGCCCCCATGAGTGACTCATGTTCATCATTTAAGAATCCAAAGGGATGACTGGAGTTGATGGTACACGAAGGTGTACAAAACCAGCATCAGTCTCAATGGTACAAATGAGTAATGCACACATTCTTCATTCTGCACCCAGTGTCCCTCTATCAGTGAGTATGACTTGATGGAATAACTGAATTATGTCAGGCAATACAGCATCCTGAAGCCTGAGACAAAGGGCTCCTGGGCCGCTAAGTCGGCCAGGGAATTAATTGCTTTGTGTTGTCCATCAAAACTAAACTCCAAATATACCTGTGGGCTTCCAGGTAGCCGAAAGGCCCGAGAAGCATCTTAACACCGGTAAACCAGCAGATCTACTAAACGCCTAACAGTGTATTATATACCCACAGTGAAACAGTGAATTAAAATATTTCTCAACATTTTAAATTCTGTCTTCTTTTTTGACATCTCAGTAATGAATTATACTAATATCAGCACTTAGGGGAATACCACGAGGGCTCAATAAAATCATCGTATTTCATAACTGTGAAGCTTTTGTTTATCCCTCTACAAATCACTCCCTTCCCCTCACAGTATTCTCCAGGAACTAACACACTTAAATGTATCATGTTGATAACAAAGAACATAACAAATGGAAAAGGCACAGGATTTATGTATCTTTATAAGTTTAGCTGTATCAGCTCAAGTGTAGTTTGTAATCAACTTTGTGTCAACAGCATGTGTAAACTATTAGGAATGGGCCTGTGGGTGGGTTGGAGACAGAAAAGGAAGTCTACAAGTTTTGTTTAATGGAGGCCAACATGCCATTTGGTTCTCTTGGGGACAACAAGGTACAATGTAAGTTAATGGCTCATTTGGCATCTGTCCCTGGATCATTTCACAGCGGGAGTGACCATATTAGAAATGTGACTGCATTGCACAATGAGCAGGGGCCTGCCAGAGGCCATCCCTCAGTCAAGCTTCCCCTCAGTTATGGACTACGCGTGTGATGAATGGGATAAATGAGAAGGGTTCCCGTAAAGAAAAGGTCAATGTTGGCTAGTTCTTTCTTCTATCCTACATCGCAAAGAACATTACTTAAAAAGAGATAAAACAACCTGTCATTTCCATGGCACCTACTTCCAAATTGCTTAAGTGATGATCACAAACAACATTCTTAAATTATCCCAAGCTCCTGAGAAGCCAGACAGAGGGCATGCATTTTCCCCCTCCCTGCAGCGCCCCCACACATCCCCTTCCAACTTTCAAAATTGAAGAGGCAGAGAGAGCCAAGGAAGCCATGGCCATGCCACGTTCCCACTTCACTCCTGTCATAAAGAAGAGCTGGCCCTCCTATAGACGGCTCATTTACCATTCTAGAAGCTGCATCCCTCACAGAGTCATGCATCTGAAAAAGCACTAGAAAGCTAGCATGCAGACTATTACTGAAACATGAACACACTGCCTCACAGAGGCAAGCATGTTAGAAAGGGGGACCTCCAAAAGAAACGAAAAGAAATAAAGGATGTGTGTGTGTCAATAATAGGGATTTAGAGATTGTGAATTGGAGAACCCCAAGGCTGAATGGACAATATGATGGATAAACTGAACTTTTTTTTTTTCTTTTTTTTAAGTATGGTGGGGTCAATAATAAAATCCAAAGACACTATCAGAGATTATATGGCCTAGTCTCTCATTTTAGAAATTAGGAAAATGGGCTGAAAGCATTGCCAGAAGTTGACAATGTTCATCACCCAGACCTAAGACCACAAATCCAGACCTTCTGATTCTGGATCCAATGTTCTTTCCATTAATGCTGCACTGAATAGTATAAAGGGTAACAGCTTCCAAGCCAGAGAGTTGTAGGTGGATTCAAATTCAAGTTGCCCTACTTACTAGTCTAGGACTTCTGACAAGTCACAGTCTCTGGGAGCCTCATGTTTTATCTGTAAAATGGTGACAAATCTATTACTTAGCTTATATTTCTACATTAATTCTTCATACCACTAATGTTAAATGCCAAAAACAAAGGTTGGCACATAGTACCTAAATTTAATCAAATCCCTACTATGATTTTTCAGTCATAGGTCATTATAGAAGAAATGTTTGTAGGGGCACCTGGGTGGCTCAGTCGGTTAAGCGTCAGACTTCAGCTCAGGTCATGATCTCACAGTCTGTGGGTTCGGGCCCCGCATTGTGCTCTGTGCTGACAGCTCAGAGCCTGGAGCCTGCTTCGGATTCTGTGTCTCCCTCTCTCTCTCTGTCCCTTCCCGACTCACACTCTGTCTCTGTCTCTGAAAAATGAATAAATGTGAAAAAAAATTTTTTTTTCAAAAAAGAAGAACTGTTTGAGCATCATGTATGTGCCAAACACTTTGCTAGGTACTTTCAAAAACAGAGAGGGAAAAAAAATCATTGCTCTCTCCAAGATGCCTACAATCAGCAAATTAACAAACAGGACTTTGATGTATAAAAAGGGTAATAAAACCATTCAAAGAATTTAACTTGAACTTAAGGAAGTGGATTATACATTGAGATAAGATAACATGAGTCAACATAGAACAATATTCAAAAAAATCTTGATCCTAGGAATCTCAAAGAATTCTTTATTTGTACCATGGGAGAATTAGTTTTATCATGTGCCTTTCTTAAAACAGCAGATTGGAGCTAGATTTCTACCCAATAGTCATGAACTTGTGCAATGGCTACTCCAGGCAAAAATTTCTCAGGTAAGTGAGAACCTATGAAGGTAAGTGCTGTTTTTTCAAAAATGAAGGAACACAGAACTATCCAAAAATGAAAAATGAACCGGATGATGCTGAGAGTCATGAAGTGATCATAAGCTCTCAAAGTAGAGTTTGCTAAATGGTGGGCACACTTGGACAAAATTGAAGAATTTGCTATGGTTACATTATAAATGACACAAAATAGCAAAGTCAGAAAAAAATGTTTGATTCTGCCACTACTCTCCTACTGGAGCTCTGTGTCAGCTAAGCGCTCTCAGTTTCCGTGGAAGGTGTGTAAAACTTAGGTGCCGGGAACGGATTTTATTCAAATAATCTGTAAGTCTTTGCTGTTGAATGTAAGGGGTATGTGCACGTAGTCCCTACACATTTTGACAAGCCAGTTCTAGGACTAAGCCCTGAGCCCTTTCTGCAGTGCAGCATTCCACTGCAGACTGTGATGAGATTACAGACTCCAGACTCCCTCACTCTTACTAGCCTTGGGACTCTAGACTAGAAAGGTCAACCTCTAGTCAAGTTATTTTAGGTGATAAGGTTTCCATTTTGTGGGTGGGAAAACTGAATAATTAAGTGACTTCTCTACAAATCTATTCTCAAAAAAAAAAAAAAAACCAGACAGCTGATTTTAGGTTCTCTGTTTATCAAATCATGCCATTTCTTTAAAGTCTGTGAAAAACTGGGGCACCTGGGTGGCTCAGTCGGTTGAGTGTCCGACTTCAGCTCAGGCCACTATATCTTGCTGTCCGTGAGTTCGAGCCCCGTGTCAGGCTCTGGGCTCCGATTCTGTGTCTCCCTCTCTCTCTGCCCCTCCCCCGTTCATGCTCTGTCTCTCTCTGTCTCAAAAAAAAATAAATAAATGTTAAAAAAAATTTAATAAAGTCTGTGAAAAACTAAAAAATCTGAAGGTGATACACATCAATTCTTGTAGGGAGTGACACAATGAATCACTTTTCCTGTATATGTTAAGCATGAAATCCTTCTTATTCTAGAAAGGCATGCTGAAGAAGTCCTGAAACACCTCTGACTTCTCCATGACCAGTAAATGGAGAAAGGAAACCTAACGGACAATGAGGGCTGTGGATGGAAATGACATATAAGGAAATGAACATCAAAGTAACAGCTCGGTCACCCACTATCTTCTACTAGTCCTATGACAACAGGTATGACTATTTCTTTGTGGAACAAAGCAAGTAGAGATGGTGTTCGGTGAGCACACACAAGCACAGCCAGGCTGGGTTATGGTCTCTTTTATCAACCGCATCTGTTCTATTTGGTGTTGCTGCCAATCTAGTGATTTCAGCTCCCAGAGAATGGGGGGGTTAATTAAAGTGATGAGGGGACAGGCAGATGAAATGGCCCAGAGTGGGGACAGTGGCAAACTGGAGAACATGTATCACAGTTGAAGTAGGCACCTGCTTATTCGACTGCAGTCTGTTTAAGTCATGCAAGAAAAAAAGCCGCTGCTGCCAGATTTTCTAGTTTTTTTAAGGAACAGCTGGAAACCCCTCCATATTTTAAAATGTGCATTCCTAATTCAATCTTTAAAATGCTGTGTTTGCCCCCAAACACTTCTCTAGGTCAGATCAGGGATAAGAGTTGTCAGTTTCCTATTGAAGGTTGTCAGTCTATGATGGATGGAATAGTTCCAAACCACAGGCAAGTGTATAGATCGGGGACACTGCCCCTGTCCCCACCCCCCCCCCCCGAGGGCAGTAGTGTGCCATGGCCACAGGGTTTCAGCAATTTTGTATGAATCACAAATACTGGACAAAAGAATTTAAGTTTACTGATACCAAGCAAAGAACAGATAGTCCTTTCATGGATAAAGAAAACTTAAGGCATAATTAGGAACATTTTTTAAACTTTACTGTTGTCGATCATATCCTGATTTAACCTTTAACTGGAAAACATGATCCCAATATACGTTTCCCCTTCCATTTACTCTTCTCTCTTGCTTCTCCAACTATTTATTTTTTTTAATTTATTTATTTTGAGAGAGACAGACAGACAGAGACAGCATGAGTGGGGGAGGGAGGGAGGGAGGGAGAGAGAGAGAGAGAATTTCCATGCTGCCAGCACAGAGCCCAATGTGGGGCTTGAACCCAGGAAGCTGTGAGATCACGACCTGAACCAAAACCAAGAGTTGGATGCTCAGCAGACTGAGCCACTCAGGCATCCCTCCAAACTTGTCTTAGTTTGAGATGTAAATCATAGGACTTTTGTGGAAGTAACACAAGATAATACAGTAATATACTTACAACAATGCCTAGCACAAAGTAGGAACTCAAAAACAGTAAGAGCCTGCTGTTACTGTAAATATTATTTAGCTATCAAAGCCTACAACCTGGGGAAGCCAGTGTTAATTTAAACCTGAGCTGTTTCACAAAACTTCTGCTCACAGAGTCACTTCTGTGCCTACCCTCTTTAGCAATCTGTTTCTTAAATTAATCCCCATTTCACTTCTTCTGAGACAGCTGAGAATCTTTTGCACACCAGAACAAAGAAAAAGAAAGAGAGGTCTCTGTAGAGCACTTAACAACAAAGGAGCTAAGGGCCTCCATTTCCCCCTAGGAGACAGAGGTACTTTTCCATTTTTTTGTTTCTTTCTTTCTTTCTTTGTGAAATGGATTCATTTCCTCTTCCAAACTACTTAAAACGAGCTGACTTTATACACCATCTGACCTATTTAATAATGTTTTTTTGCTGTTTGCAATGGCTTTACATATAATCCAACACACAGCCTTAGTTATTTTAAAAAGCACATTATCACTTATTGGAAAGAAGAATATTTGATCCACAAATTCATTAAATTAGCAAGTAATGAGCACTGAATAAACACCAAGTTTTATTTAAATTTTGCTATTGTTCTCTAAGGTATGGGTCAACCCAGCCATCAGTAAACTAGAATCAGTGCCTGATTCAATATTTAGTTATTTGATTAAAACTCTACCACTTCCTGTTATAGGCACCGCAAGCATAAGGAAATGACAATTACATAGTGGGAGGAAGTAAATCCCTCAGTCTTTCTGGGCTCCACAAAGTAGGATCAAGTCAGCACTTTCCAAGCCCTCCTTGGGGATAGAAAATGGATGACTCAACACACCCCGTCTCCTACTAGGGTCACTTCCCTAAGTGCCTTGATCTGCACGACATCGTATTGCAGGGATGTCCTGAGATGGACGGATACAAATACATGAATGGGAGTAAGCCAAACAAGAGTCTTGAGTGTGCCTAGGAAAAAATAGGTTTTTAAAGACCTCTTATGAACAGTAAAAGTCCAAATACTCTATCTTGTTTCTTGTTTTACAAATACAACCAATATTTTCTCCAAGTATAACATTTTTCCCAAACGCACTTGTGACATTTCTTAAAAATGGGAACTCAATTATATTAAAAATGGAGTTCAAGTCTTCCCTCCCCAGGATAAACGCAATGCCCAGTGTCAGGTGCCAGCTGCAGATGCTGTCTAGGTAAATAAGGCAACAAAAAGGGGAATATTTACTTCAGTACACGAGAAAACTAAGTATCAGTCTCACATAACCAGTTCAGTAGAATCAAAGAGATATACCTGTAGGTTTTCAATTTCTTCTTTGTGTTCCCTCTTCAAGTGTAAAATAGCAGCTTGGTATTCTGTAAGATCACAAAAGAAGCCAATTACAAAGAAGCACACAATTATGCACAAAATTCAAGTGAGCATCTCCAAGACTCCAGAGTCCCTCCTGCAAGTAAACTGAGTAAATAAATGCCACAGTTTGACATTAATCTGACGAGAGATGTTGAAAATTGGGGCAAGATAAGACAAGTAGCTCAGGAGAGAAAGGAAATTTCCTTCCATGTGGCAAACCTTGAATTACGAGAAGCCCCAAATGAAGCAGATAGGATAGGGTTAAAAAAAAAAAAAAAGCATGAGGCATGTTCCAGGTAAAGACTGGATTAGGTGTTTGTCTTTAAGGAGGAGTTGGAAGCTAAGGCAGTACAGACAACAAATACAGACGTGTTAAGAGCAGACACACAGGAAATAAAACTTTCTATGTGAGATCAGAGAACTCTATTTTTAACTGTTTAAAAAAAATCTCCATTTCAATGCTAGGCTAAGCAAGCACCCAAGGCTGATTTTAATCTTTAGATCACTTTGGAAAGTCATGACCATTTGTCATTTGGATGAGAAAATCTAGGGTGAGTTGAGGTTAAAAGGAAGACAAAAATAAATTTCTGGTCCAATTTTAGCCTGAGTCTAATAATGTTTATTCCAACAAGAAATCCCAAGTGTACACAGAACTCCAGCCAACGACTAAAACTACCATCCCGTTGGCTAAACATGAAGCAGCTCGGACAGCTTTATTTCTAGGAGAATGACTACGAATGTGGGGTCACAGAGTTATACAGACTATAGAGGACCACAAAGCAAATGCTATGAGGAAATATTTTCATGGGATAAGTTGTTTTCTTAACAATGTCTTTGGAGTTGTGAGTGTAAGTACTAGAGAAGCAGTCAGAAGTCATTAAAAATATATGAAAAAAAAAACAGTGGACTTTTCTTTTCTTCAAGTGGATTTCAGAAATCAGGCATGAAAACTTGGGTGTGAATTCAAAAATGGATCAGAGAAATCTCTGGTAAAGCCACAACAGGAGAGGAGTGTTGCTGTTACTATAAATGGCCACCCCAATGCTCTTATGGGATATGTGTTACACTGAGCTGTGACTCCATCAGCAAGTTCTGGGAATTTTACATCAAAGCCATCCCTTGAATCAAACCACTTTGCGCCATCCCCACACTCACCAGCTACCAGTATCCACCACAATCTTTCCCCTGGACCTCTGCAATACCCTAAAAAAGGTTGCCTGCTCTCACTACCACCACCTTACCCCATTCTGCTCACAGCAGCCTGAATGATCTAGTAAAGGCATGAACCAGACCATGTCTCATCGCAGGCTTTCCAATGGGCTTAGGGTGAAATTCCAACTCCTTACTGTAGCCCATAATGCCCTTCATGACCTGGCTTCTTTATACCTCCCCCTGTCTTTGCCAGGCACCCTGGCTTTCTTGCTATTCCTTGAACTTGTCCAGTTTTCTTCTACCTCAAAATCTTTACTAATATTGGAGACAGTATAATAATAACCATATAAACCATATGTAACCAATATAAAAACCATAATAATGGATTCCATTTATTGAGCGCTCACTATGTATGAGGTATTATCTAAGAACTTCATACATATTGACTCATTTTTTCTCCCCCCAATAACCTTATGATGTAGGTATGTTATACCCATAAATGATGAAGAAATTGATGCACAGAGAAGTTAAGCAGCTTTCTTGTTCAAGAAAGTAAGCTGCAGAGCTAAAAAACATACATAATTCAAGGATGAATGGATAAACAAATTATGGTTTATCTATAGAGTGGAATACTACTCAGCAGTAATAAGGAATTACTATTGATATATACATCAACATAAATCAATCTCAAAGACATTGTACAGAGTGACAAAGCCCCAGAAGGCTTATTATTGTTTAATTCCATTTATATGACATTCTGGAAAAGACAAAGCTATAGGGGTAAAAACAGATCACAGCAGCAGTGGCCACAGGGTAGAGATGGGGGGGGGGATGGTATTTGACTACAAAGGGGCAGCACACAAAGGAATTCAGGGGGTGATTTAACTTTTCTCTATCCTGACTATCATGGTGGTTACACGAATCTGTGCACAAGTTAAAACTCATGGAACTATGCACCAAAAAGAAAAAGTTAATTCTATGTTAATTAAAAAAAATCTGTATCAAATATTTTACTTTTAAATGTTTTCCCTAGGAGATTCAGCATAACACAAGAACACCTATTACTACTATTGTTTTTTTTTTTTAAGTTTATTTGTTTATTTGTTTTTGAGAGCAAGAGACAGGCAGAGACAGAGGGAGACAGAGAATCTCATGCAGATTCTGCGCTGCCAGGTTTTAGTTCATGAACTGTGAGATCATGACCTGAGCTAAAATCAAGAATTGGATGCTTAACTGAGCCATCCAGGTGCCTCTGTTACTATTATTTCTATTCGTTATTTTCCTAAGGCTATTAGCAGATTCAGGACAAGACAAAAGAAAATATGCATACACACACACATGCGCATGCACACACATATTTATATATAAAAAGGAAAAAATAAAACTATTATTTACTATGATCATGTATTTAGAAAAATCTGAATGATTGCCTGCAGATAACATATTGGAATTAATATAGGAGTTTAGTAAAGTTGCTGGATATAAAATCAGTATACAAAAATCCTGATACCATCAACAGTTTCAAAAAGAAAACATTCACAGTACCCCTAAAACTACCAAGTACTTAGAAAAACCTAATATGCAAGGCCTCATGAGAAAATAGAAACACCATGTTGAAATGTATTACCAAGAGATACAGAGAGTGAGCAAGCCATGTTTTTGATAAGATTCAATATTGTAAAAATGTTGATTCAGTACAATCCTGTTAAACATTTCTAGGGGTTTTGGGTTTTTAACTTAAGGAGCTCATTCTAAAATTTATATTGAAACACAGATGTGCAAAAAGGCAGTAAGAGCCAAGAAACTGGAAAATATAAAGACAGCTTGCCTTACAAGCTAATAGGAAATATTTTAAATTATCACAACATAATTAAAGTAGAACAAAGGGCCCAAAAAGACACCATGAATTCATGGTCACTTGATAGGACAGAAATATCATGGAAGATCTTTGTTTACACTAAGAGTTTTTTTTTTTTTTTTTTAATAATTATTGGTTGGGAGACATGGATAGACATATGGAAAACCAAAAACTGGATCCCAACTTTATACTAGGTAATGACCTATTTTAAGTTGATTAAAAGCTAAATTGTACAAAGAAAAATTACAAATGTTTAATGAGACAATATAGCGTAATAGTTTTATAATTAGGTTAGGAAAAATGTTAAGATTCAAAAAGCATTAAATATAAAGGAAAGAAAACTGATAAGATGGACTACATTAAAATTAAGAACTTCTTTTCATCAAAATACAGCAAAAAGGGAGGGAAAAGACACTTGAAACAAATAATCAAAGATATAGTGTGTGGGGAGCGTGGGGGTGTGTGGGTGTGGGTGTGTGTATCCTACACAACTATAGAAAATGAAAACTGGGCAAAAAATGTCAATAGGCACTCTATAAAGACAACACACAAGTAACTATATATTAAAAAGGGCTCATTTTCATTAGTTATCAGGAATAGTCAAAGTCTGACAAAACTGAGTGTTGGTGGAGGTGTGGAGCAACGGAATGTTCACACAATTTGAAGGAGTGCACACTGGTACGATCATTACAAAAAATAGTTGGCATTTTCTAATAAAATTGAAGCTACTCATACCTTCCTACCCAACACCTTACCCCGGCTACACATAAATGAAAAAAACTATAAAAGGAAAACAAATAATACTAACACAAGTCAGGATAATGGTGGGATCCCAGAAAAGAGGAACTGAGTGGGGGTATGATTGAGCAAGGTGGCATCACGTGAGTGTTCAATGGAAAATTATTCTTTAACCTCTATGTTTTTTGTATCATTTTTTTATGTACCCCTAACATTACAATGTAAGAAAAAAAGAGTAATAATAATAATAATAATAATAACAATAAAATCAATCCGAAGCCTCTACAAAGCACGCAAAGGAATTTTAGCTAAACCAACCTTCTTGCAAAACCGATGCCCCTTGGAAATAACATCTACATTCTAAATGGAAACTACACAGAATATATTTTGAAATGATTCATTTTGTGTAAATTGTACCTGTAAGGGTGTGACAGATATAGTTGTGACTAATTTACAGATGGATGAAGGAGACCATTGCAAAGCTAACACCCAGTAAATCATGATTCATCTCTTCTTTAAATATTTTTGCCAATAGTCCCAGTGTTACAAATGGCAAAAGAACACCTCCCCATCACTGACAAGGATGATAAAATAGGATCTCTGGGCAAGATATAGAAGGAAGAAGTTCACGTCTTCACTGGTGGAAGGCTTGAGTCAAGGGTTCACAAGGGAATGCTAAGAGAATATAAAGGTTACAGAACAATGAGTCTAAGCTAGGTTGGTGGTTTTCAAATATGTCTTGTTAGTGGCAGACCCCTCCCTCCACATTTCTTGAGTTTACAAATACAAGAGTAGAGCTCCCGTCTCTTGCAGGTAAGGATGGTGGGGCAGAGGTCTCAAATCAAGACTTAAGGATGTTTTTGTTAAAAAGAGAATTTCACCTTTATTCTATAGCTCTGGGAATAGTGTGTGAAAAGGAGAAATTAAGATTTTGAATATCAGGGCTTGAAAAAAGCAGACCACTTTGAAGCTACAGTAGCCCCAAAGGAAATTAACAAAAATTCAATTAATCTAGCCTAAAAAAAGAAGCTTTTGAGTAATACATGTAATGCATTATTTTAAAAAAATTATTTATTTTAAGAAAATAATACATTATATGAAAAGACAGAAATAGGCAAAAGGATCCTAACCGGCAGGACTCAACATTTGGGGAAAAATATACAAGAATTTCCCTCCATAGGGGAGCCTGGGTGACTTAGTTGGTTTAGCTCAGGTCATGATATCATGGTTCGTGATTTCGAGCCCCACATTGGGCTCTGTGCCGACAGCTCAGAGATTGGAACCTGCTTTGGATTCTGTGTCTCCCCCTCTCTTTGCCCCTCCCCTGCTTATATGCTCGCTCTCTCTTGCTCTCTCTCTCTCTCTCTCTCAAAAATAAAATAAACATTAAAAAATTTCCTTCCATAAAAATAAATACTTTCTAGTCTAGATCCATACTTAATTAGTATGGATCCCTTTTGCAGCACAAACCTTCTTTTTTTTTTTTTTTTTTTTATCAGCTCACAACAAAACAGCCTTTCTGCCAGGTATCATTAGAATGCTGCGCCTTCCATTTGACCAATAACAGAACTAAAGATGATCTCGCTAACAGGGGAGGCATTAGTGACCAGTGCTACCGTTCATACTGATGAGTTTCTTTCTCTTAATTATATACAGATACAGTTAACAGAATGCTATTTCTTAGGAACTGTTGTAAGCACTCTACACAGATTAATGTATTTCACCTTCATATCACACTTACAAGGCAGATTCTGTCATATCAAGACCCGTTTTGCAGAAACTGAGGTACAAAGGTTGACCTTTTCCCAAAATGCACGCTAGTTAAGCGCCAACAAGTTCATTCAGTCCCAAAGAGCCTGTGACATTTACCCTGCACAGTTTGTTGTTTGTTTGCTGCTGTTGTTTTAATGGTTGGGTAAGCTTCAAGAGTAACCAAAACTCAAAGTTCCTAGGTAATTAAATTAAAGGTTGCTGGCTTCATCTGATCAGAAGAATCACTAGTAAACTCGGTAAATCTTTAAAAGGGGCCTGAGATATTATTAATCCCAGCCAGGTTTGAAAAGCCTGGGGTTAACATGAACAGTATGAGTTACAATGGCTAGTCCCATCAAGTGATGTGATTATGATTCATCTATTTTCTCTATGGGGACTTCCAGAACTGCAGTTTTCAGTTTATGATTATATCTGGTTTTCATTTATATTCTGTCATGCATATCCAAGGCCCTTCCTACCTACACACACACACACACACACACACACACACACACGCACGCACACACGCACAATGGAAGAACTGGGTTACGGACAGAGTTGGGGAATTAGAGAATTCCTGATCTCCCTCATGGGTGAGAACCATGACTCTCTTCCTGTTCACGGATTCTAATTTACACTGCCTTTGCCTTTCATTGGCTTTACCCACTGAGTCACATTGCTACACACAAGTTTAAGCACACACCTTCAACCTTAAAGGCAAAGGATTCTTCCTCAGAATTATACTTGGACAATATTTAGTCAGTGTTTTCAAAGCTTTACATGCATACCAGTGAGGTCATTTCTTTTGGTAATAGACAGCTAGACTTCAACAGTTGAATATTTTAACATATGTTAGAAAAAAAAATCAATCTAGCACATAAAACCCATGATTTCATGAATATTACCGATATAAGATTAGGTTGATCAAAATTTAGTCCCTGGAACTAAACATCACCTGGAATTTCTTAGAAAGGTTAATTCTCAGTACCAACCCAGACTGAGTAAGAAATGCAGAGGATGTTTTAATAAGGCTCCTAAGTGATTGGGATGCATTCTAAAGTTTGACAACTACTGCTTTTGAAGATAAAGTTACTTTTACTCACGCTAAAAGCCCCACACAACACAAAAAAGTTTAAATTTTTAAAATAGTAAGAATGGTATAAATGTACGCTCCAAATCATGGAGCTGGTACATCAAGGATGTCATTTGGGAAAACATAGTAATTACTGACAGATGAATACACATTCAAAGTTATCCACAAACAAATGGGGAAACTCTGTCCAACCATCTCTAACTGGTGCTGGTCATAGATGGCAAAAGCACAGACCATTTACTTGAATATTTAAGAATAAAATCAAATTTGAGCTCTCATATTTAATGTGCTTATGAGGGCAAAGTGTACTGCCTCGTCTTGGTACACAGTAGGTCCTCTAGATTTGTTTCCTCTCCAGGTACCTATAAACCATTTAGTAATTATGCAGTTGGGGAAAGGGATAGCTGCCTTCGTATCCATAAAAAACTGAGGAAGATTCAAAGTCAGTGAAGTCCAGAGCAAAAGTTGGGTATAATCAAAGTCAACAGCTGCCAGCAGGTACATCACCTAAAATGTCAACACAACACTTCTTTATCAGTGGGCTTTGAACAATCACAGCGTAAGTATATAATAAGGAGCCCAACTATATTTTTTGATGTTGGACTGCAGATACTAACTCTCCCTATTCCCCTCTTCCCCACATCTGGACAGTCTAAATACAAACTCTTTGACACTAAGTAAATTAGAACCACACAAACCACTGCCCACAAGTGGGGATCCTCAGCCCAACCCTATCCCCTTAAACACTATGAAACCCCAAGCCAGTCTCCTTCTTTTCCTCTCTCAAGGCATTTTCCAGCCAACTTCAGAGGCCTGCCTTGCTCTCCCCCAGAAGTCTCATTATTTTAGTCAATAAAGTTTTTCATGCCCTCTTTTGTGCATGGTGTATGTATGTGTAGAATCATCCGTCTTGAATGGATCTGAATCAAATTTTGGATAGACATCCATCCTACTTCTTCAAAAAGGATGAGGCCATGTAGAAATTATCTGAATAATCAATGAATCTAGCTATTATATTGTTCTATATATGTATAAAAAGAAGAGGACTAGTTTCCATTATCAGAAAAATATATGATTGGACAATAGCTGGGAGAAATCTCATGAGTTTGGGAATTGTAACTTTCAATAGCTCTCCTTGATTAAGAGCATTTAGGATTTTCTCCAGCAAATACATAAAAATGGCAGTATGAAAAGATGGGAAAAATAACCCAACTCTCCAAGCCCACCAGTTTCTCACTAAGCCTAGTAGCTTAGTTCGTGCACTTCAGTATCTCCACAAGCCAGGCACTGAACTAGGCAGTGGGTACAAGAAAATGAACAGTGCACATCAAGGTGCACCTCTTTGAAATGTCTTAGAAGCTTGCTTTCCACTTACACTTAAGTATTAACACAGTGAGCTTTTGTTCTTTTAAAGGATTGATTTCATTCGTTTATTTTACATGTAGGCGTCAAAGGTTGGAACACCACTCAGCAAATATTCATCCACTTGCACCTCCATTTTCTGCTCAGGCTCAGTTGAACCACACATGATCTTTACATCTATGCGAATAAATTACTAGAGTTGTTACTAAAAACTACTAGAGTTTAGCATGATTTGTTATACAGCATTATGGCAGTAATAGCTGATAAATATGCTAATTTTCCAGCCAAATTTACTATGTGGAGACTCATACTGTTGTAGAGACTGGGGTGGAGTCTCACTAACCAATTGAGACAGAAAGGGGGTTAGGGAAGAGGAAAATGAGGTAGGGAGCAATCAAGGTATGTATATTCTTTAATACTCCACAATTGAGCTGTTATGTCCTGAGGTGATGGTATAAAATAGGTACAAAGGTCAGCAAATTCACGGCTACTCTGTGAACTGAATTTACCCAGATGCCCAAGGTAACAGCTCACCATGGGGACAATATCGACTAAATCAAATTCTGGCTCCAAGTGCTTGGATAACTTGCCTTTTCACTTGATCTTCTGTTACCTTTATTTTCCATTCTGCTAAAGGGGAGATGCTAAGCAGTTTAGAACTCCAGGAACATAAGCTCCCTAAGACTTGTATTTCCCTTTGTATCTATGTACTGTTGAAAGCCAAGAAACCAATCTACAGAAGCACATACTTGTCAGAATAAAATTTAGGCCACAGCTGAAAGTACCTGATGACTGCCAGTAGGTGGCAGTCACCATACTTCATATTTAAACTTGACACTTGGCTACCAGGGGCATAGTAACATCTGAAGGGTTCCATAGGGGTGGGCAGGTAGGGAGGGAGGAGGGTGGACCAGAGATGTGAAATAAATGCTTTTCATTACTACAAAAGATGGGCTCATGTGGACATACCTACATGAGAAAAAGTTCCTACATTGGAAGAAGTAAGGGTTATTTCCAACTACGTTTCCAAAAAGCTAAGTGACCCAACAGACTTCCAATTGTTACAGGGTTCATATATTTTAGTCCCTCGGAAACCTGCATAACAATGACATCTATACTATAAAACAAGAGTTCGAAGTCACAGGCGAGAACCAAAACAGAGTAACATCTTAGAGAAACAGAAGTGGAGCAGAACAGCCAAGTGGTGCTTTGGGCCTGAAGCTCTGGGCCTGCTGTGCCCCAGTTCCAGAGGCAGGCAGGATGGCCTGGAGTTAGGTTTCTGCAGAGGAATGGGGGATGGAAGGAAAGCAGAGCCAGCCTTGCAGCTTAGAAAAAGGGGAGAGAGGTTCCCAGATGGTAGGTAAAGAGAAGACAGAAGGAGTTGCTATCATCTGCTGTCTGGGGGTCTGAACTAGAGAATAGCGACAGGGATTAAGAGCAGACGCAAACCCTGCTGACCCCTGTCCCCAGCAAACAGATCTGCAACATGCATCCATCTCCTCTCATCCACTTTAGACAGGGAACCCCAAACACCACCGTACGACCAGCTTCTGGTCTGGAGGCCTTGCAAAGACCAGGTGAGACAAATGGAAAATAGACAAGTGTAAAGGGGGAGAGAGGAGTTTTCTTTCTTCTTTTTTTCCTTTTAAAGCAACCTATAGACCAGGAGCCTTCAAACCAAGGCTCTGGTACATGTGAAGAAAGCTAAATGTCAACACGAGCAACAAAATCAAGTATGGAAACATGAAATCACACAACACAAGTTTTAAGTATTAAACATGTTCAAAATATTTTTGCCATGTTTAGAATCCTCACCAAGATAAGTAACAACCATTGTAAACGATGATAGTACCAGCACACTATGAAAAATTATATAAGTAGTAATAGGTAACTAAAGAATTTATAAGTATTTACATATATATGTGTGCATGTGTATTTTAAGTGTATATAAGTATTTACATATGTGTGTGTGTGTGTGTGTGTGTGTGTGTGGTATACTCATTGAAATTATATGTTTAAGAACTGGATAAACTGGCACAAAGAAATAATTTGTGAATAAAAGATAACACCGAATAACTAAAACAGCAGCATCAAACAAGAAAAGGATAATAAAAAAGCCATAATTAAGGAACTTTGTACAAAAACAACAAAATAGACCATATAAATAGGACATAAAGTCTCTAAATAGAGCCACTTACATATGGAAACTGAATGTGTGATTGGAGGGTACAATGAAACTTATGGGGAAAGGATACATTATTTCTAAAACCAAATGTAATAAGTATTCATACTTCAAACCATACACAAGAGTCAGTTCCAATGGATTAAAAATCTAAATGTGAAAAGCATAAGAGAAAAGCATAAAGGAAAATTGGGGTTCAGAAAAATTTATTTTTTTTAATGTTTACTTATTCTTGAAAGAGAGACAAAGTGTGAGCAGGGCAGGAGCAGAGAAAGAGAGGGAAACACAGAATCTGAAGCAGGTTCCAGGCTCTGAGCTGTCAGCATCGAGCCCGATGCAGGGCTTGAACCCACCAACCACAAGACCATGACCTGAGCTTAAGTCGATGCTAAACTGACCGAACCACCCAGGCACCCCCAGAAAAATGTTTTAAAGAACAAAACATTTTTTAAAATTTCAGTTTCATCAAAATTACCAAAATGGTCAGGGCACCTAGGTAGCTCAGTCGGTTGGGCATCCGACTTCAGCTCAGGTCATGATCTCGCTGTTAGTTCAAGCCCCGCGTCGGGCTCTGTGCTGACAGCTCAGAGCCTGGAGCCTGCTTCAGATTCTGTGTCTCCCTCTCTCTCTGCTTCTCCCCACTCACACTCTCTGTCTCTCTCTCAAAAATAAAAAAACATTAAAAACATCTTGTTAGTTACCATAAATGATGGATGTTGAAAGAAGTCACTAGAAAGTGATCAACTGTACACAAAGACATGTGCAAATCATATGACTGACAAAAGACTAACATCCAAGTACCAGAAAGAAATAAGAAGTCATAAAAAATAAGCAAATAGACAGTACATTCATGGAAGAGGAGCTCCAAATAACTAACAAACATACAAAAGGCCAAACTCACTTGTCTTCAAGACAGTACAAATTAAAACTACAGTGGGGTACTATGTCACACCCATAAGATTCAGAATTGTTAAAAAAAAAAAAAAAGTCTGCTAATACTAACTGCTGGTAAGAAAGAAGAATGAGAATTCCACATGCTGTTGATGAGAGTATTAATTGTTCTAGTTGCTTTTTTTTTTTTTTTTTTTTTTTATTTACTTTTGGGACAGACAGAGACAGAGCATGAACGGGGGAGGGGCAGAGAGAGAGGGAGACACAGAATCGGAAACAGGCTCCAGGCTCCGAGCCATCAGCCCAGAGCCTGACGCGGGGCTCGAACTCACGGACCGCGAGATCGTGACCTGGCCGAAGTCGGACGCTTAACCGACTGCGCCACCCAGGCGCCCCTCTAGTTGCTTTAAATAGATCATTTTGTCAATATTAAATTTAAAGGTATACATAAATAAAACCAAAAATTCTACCTAAGGTTTATCCCTACTGAAACATTGACATATGAACACAAATGTTAAAAAGAACATATACAAAAACATTGTTTCTAACCATGAAAAATGGGAATAAATTTAAATTAAAAAAATGTTTTTCTTAACATTTATTTTTAAGATAGAGAGAGAGAGAGAGAGAGAGCACACAAGTGGGAGGGGCAGAGAAAGGGAGACACAGAATCTGAAGTAGGCTCCAGGCTCTAAGCTGTCAGCACAGAGCCTGATGTGGGGCTTGAACTCATGAACCATGAGATCATGACCTGAGCCAAAGTCAGATGCTCAACTGAAAGAGCCACGCAGGTGCCCCTAAACTTAAATTTCTATCAGCAGTGCAGACAAGCAAATACTGAATGCTACATTCAAAGTGATACTATGCCAACATCAAAGTGAAAGAACTAATAGGAGCTATACATACTGACACAGATTCATCTAACAAATAATTCTGAGAGAAAAAGTCACTGAAAAATACACACAATAAGATGCCATTTATACATAAAAAAACCTTTTTTAATGTTTATTTTTGAGAGAGACATAGAGACAGAGCACAAAAGGAGGATGGGCAGAGAGAGAGGGAGACACAGAATTCGAAGCAGACTCCAGGCTCTGAGCTATCAGCACAGAGCCCGGCGTGGGGCTCGAACTCATGAACTGCGAGATCATGACCTGAGCCGAAGTCGGACGTTTAACCAACTGAGCCACCCAGGCGCCCCTGACTTTTAAAATACATAACCATTTTATATATTGTTTGGGATTTTATACCCAAGTATAAAGAAGTGCATGGGATTAATAAACAATTTCACCTAAGGGGGGTGGTAAAGAGCATACAGAAAGCTCCAAAGGTACTTACAGAGTTTTATTTCTTAAGTTAGGTGGTGGGTATCATCATGAACTTAAATAAACTAACATGTTCCCTCCAAAATATTTCACGCAAAGACTGACAAGTAAAATAAGAGATAAGTAATAACCCTCTATAATAAATTGATAAATCAAGCAGATAAAAACAGTAACTGATACAATTAACAACCTTGATTAATATATCCCAGAACCCAACAAATCAACAATATGCATCCTTTGCAGGCACGTATATTTTCAAAAATTGAGGATTCATATTGAAAATCTCTTTAAAAATTTCAAAGTAATGCCATCATACAGACCATGTTCTCGTTCTATAATGAAATTAAAAACAAAAAGGATGGGGGCGCCTGGGCGGCTCAATCGGTTGAATGTCTGACTTCAGCTCAGGTCATGATCTCGCAGTTTGTGAGTTCGAGCTCCATGTCAGCCTCTATGCTGACAGCTCAGAGCCTGGAGCCTGCTTGGGATTCTGTGTCTCCCTCTTTCTCTGCCCCTCCCCTGCTCATGCTCTGTCTCTGTCTCAAAAAACAAAACAAAACAAAAACAAACAAAAAACCAAAAAGGATGCACCAAAAAAAAAAAAAAAGAAAAAATTAGCAAAGCTAATTCAGTGATTTGTGAAAATAAACCATGCAACACATGAACACAAGAACACAAGAATTACATGTCATCTGAAAATTTATCAATGACATCTACCTCAATATACCAAAGGAGAAAAACCGTATCTCAAAATCTCTACACATTATGGAATGACACAGAAAAATACAATAATGAAGCTCAACACTCACTCTTGATTTTAGAAAGAAAAAAAAAAACTGTCGATTTAGAATAGAAGGGAATCAAATTCATGGTATCTATCAAGAACTCTCAGCAAACTTCAAATGTAATGGTGCAACTTCAGGAAGCAAGATTAAGAATGCCCACTGTCACCGTTATTTGTGTACATTATGCTAGAGGTCTGGACAAGGCAGGGAGATAGGAGATATAAGAATTAGGAAAAAAGAAACAAAACTGGTATTATTTACAATAATATAATTGTCAAAATTTATACATTGATACTGTTTTTTTAACTTTATTTATTTTGAGAGAGGGAGGGAGGGAATCGTAAGCAGGCTCCATGCTGTTAGCACAGAGCCAGACAACAGGGCTCGAACCCAGGAACTATGAGATCATGACCTGAATGGAAATTAAGAGTCACTTAACTGACTGATCCGCTCGGGCGCCCCTACACTGACAGTGTTTGTACAGGTTTAGAAAACCCATGCTACACCTTGCCTAGGAACACACAGACATGCTGATTGTGAATGGCACCTACTGTAGTTCTGCAGTGTGGTGACTCCCACACAAATTCTGGGAAAGTGGCTATCTCTGGGGAGACAAGCAGAGAAACTGGACTAAGGAGGATCATGAGAGGGGCCTCAACATTGTCTTTTCAAAGTCTGATTTTGGCAAAATGTTTAGATATAGATGGTAGACAAATACATACTTTTTGCTATTTTTCTATTAGTTTCAAGTGATTCAGGATTCTCTTGTATAAATGATCATAAACACCTCCAAAACTTCACAGATAGACTTGGCACACGTAAGATTAGGTTGAGCTTTATAGTCAGTGAGAAAAATTGCCCACCTCAAACAGAATGAATATACAAAGTACTAGCCAGAGGAAGAATACACACAGGCTCCTTGCCCCCACCCCCCCCCACCCCCAACCCCACCTCTCTTCACGTGGCACGTGTAAGCATTAGTTGTCTTGATGGAAAACTTTACGAGAAGTTCCAGGCTCTTTACCTTGTGCCTTGCCTCAACTGACAGAGCCCTTTATTTCAGGCCAACAAAACGAACCTCAGGAGACGGAGGTGAAGGTCAGTCTCTGGAGAGGCAGGTGAAAGCTAGCCAGCTTCAGCTTGATTGAGAGTGGAATTTTCTAGTAAACCAGGCCAGACAAGTACCCAGGAGGCCAGGCCTCCTGCCCAGGTTTCTAAGGGAGACAGGCCACTTGCAACTCCTAAATGGTGGAAAAGTACTCCAATGCAACATACTACACCTGCCACAGGGCTTTTACTGCCTGGAGGTTTAAGGTCTTCACTCACATTGCTCCTACCATTCAGAATTTAATCATTGATTTTTTTGTGGCTCTTTTCAAGCCTACATCTCTCAGTCCTAGTGCCAGGGGTGGGAAAACCTATGAGACACAGAGGAAGACAGCAAAGTAAGAGTCTGGGTTGGAAAGCTGAGAGGCAGCTTCTCTGAAGGAGTATGGTAAGAGGCAAGGTCACATCAAGGAGGCCCAGCCCAGAAAAACTGGGTAATGCTCTGGCCCTCCATCCAGCCCACACCTCCATACAGTTGCCCGATTTGGAAAATAAAAGCGCAGGCTACTTGGTTAACTGTGAACTTCAGATAAATGAGAGATCATCTTTTAGTCTGGCTCATGTAATATTTAACTCTTATTTATATGAAGTAATTATCCATTGTTTATCTGAAGTTCACATTTAACTGGGTATCCCATATTTTAATCTGGCAATCCTACTTTAGGATCTCTAAGCGTTCGTAGTGGGAACTGTATTCAAAGGGCCGGGAATTTATAGAAATTGGGAGACCATGTATGTACACAGTCATGCCAGTCTTCTCACCAGCCGGAAACGCTGGTTCCAGACATCTCATATCTTTTGACATAATTTCTCACCAAATAGAGCAAACACTAACATACTAACTAAAATAGAGACAAGACACATACCACAAATACATCCATCACCCACTTTCCCTTCTTGTGGAGACTTCAGAATACCATTGACGGGAGCATATGAAGAGAAGCTTACAGGGATTCACAGGCAAAATACAGTCACTACTCATAGGTTATTACACACTTTGGAAAATTAGTCATGCACAGCTGACCACCGCTGATCTTGCTACATGGTTACTGAAGTAAAAACAGGCAAAGATAAACTGGAGATACAACCAGCTCATTTGGGAATGCCAAAACTCTCCATCAGCCAACCAGTTTAATTTCCCCATAAAGCCTTATTCAGGGGTTGTCAGCCTTCGCTATGTAATAGAATCACCTCATATGTAGGCGGTTTAAAAACTACTTATGCACAGTTCCCAGCCCAGAGACAGTTTTAATTGGTATGAGATGCATGTTGGGCACTGGGATTAACAGCACTCCAAGTGATTCTGATATACAGCCAAGGTGGACAACCACGGCATTTGTGAGTTTATCCCCAAACAATGATGTCTGGCAAGGCTAGAAAGTGCCACATCGATCTCGACTATAAAAAGCATGTTCTTCCATTGGCTGCTAACTCCAAGCTCTCCTCTAAGCTAATGAGGCCACAAAAGTTAATTCTGTACTGAGCCAAGAGCTACTATATAGGAACTAGGTTCTTCCTTGCTGTACTGCAGTTCCCCTGAAATTCTAGCATCCAGAAACTGTGCGAATGTTGGGAACACATAGAAGGGATGGCAGATGGGAAAAAATAGACGTAAAAAAGGCAAGATCTTTTAGGCAATCCCCCTTCACTGGTAAATCCCAATGTAACCTGCCAGATTATCATTTAGAAATGCACCATCTGGGCAGCATAAGAAGGTATCAGCTCATTTCATAGCAATGCTTAGCTCAGTCTGGCAGCAGAGTTCTCAGGGCTACAAGGCCAACACGCCCCAACCCACTCTTCAGAGCAGGACCTGATTAGGAAACACATCTTTCTTCCCCGAAACCTGAGTCTGAGATTCAAGGCCAAGTCTCGATCGATTATTACAGGAACCAGACACTCCTTGAGTTTTTCCTCTTCCTTACTGCTGGAATGATAGGTCAAACCACACAAAGAAATTTTCACAAATTCAAAAATAATAGAGAAAAAGGATAAATTGACCATCACAAAAGGGAACACACAGCTTCCTGGTTTTTATGACAAGTGAGAATGTTCATGTTTCACCTAAAGAAATAACACTGTCAGAAGTAATCTTTTTTTCTGCAAAGGAAAGCTAGTTTTAAGAGACAAACTTAAATCATAAAGTCACAGAATCTTCGAGGAAGAATCTCAGTCCTCCATCCCTCCAAGTACATGGCAAGAATCTAATATTCAAATAAAATGACTCATTTGCTATGTAGCACGGAGCATTTCCATCAGCAGGTGAAAACACATTTAAGACTGGGGGGCAGGGTGGGGAGTCACATGGCTATTCAGCAGAACACAGGTTTCCTGACTACCTCTATTATGTTCTCTACATACTTTGAAGGCTTTTTATGGCTTTGAAATGAGGTCAAACGTTCACAGCAAAGGGAGAGGGAAATAACTAGAAGTTTTGGAGGAGGTGGCAAGTATTTGCTGCAGCACCTGCTGCGAACAGAAGGGCACAGACCAGGAACATGGATCAGAGCTAGGAGACAGCATGGAGGTCCTGTTTGCAATCAAAGACCACGGTCATAGTGGAAGAGCCTGGACAGTCAGTTGTATTATTTTCCCCAACAGCTTCTGGAGCCCAGATTGTGGTAGGAAGAAACAAATATTTGAATCTCTCCAGGGCTGGGGTTTTATCAGCTGGGTGCTACAAAAAGTGATAAAGAAATCAAGGACGTCACCAAGAATGTGACTGAAGAGACAGAATCTCAATGCCCTAAGAAGGAAGTAAAGACAGGAAAGGCTGATGGACACAAATAAAGATGTTTGGAGTCAAGCCCCTGGGGAAGAGAAGGCATCTGTGTTTTTGGAGAACTGAGGGGAAAGCTGGAATGACAGATGCGGTGGACAGAAATGGAGAGGTTATCATTCAATTTCAAAATTAAAGCTCTCCTGGATAAAGATAAGGTCCAGGATATAGAGTATAGCTGACTGAAGTGGAAAAGAATACCACTGGAAGGGAGTGAAGCCAGGATTTGAAATAGATTATCCACGTGGAGATACAACCAGCTATGGTCCACACGGTTATCTACATGGTCATTAAAGGAAAGTAGAGGGTATGACCTGGGAGGTCAAGAGAGGAGTATAACAAGAAAAGTAGCCTTAAAAGTCACATAATACATCCCTGAAGCCACAAAGGACCAAAAGATCACATGACTCCTTATGAATTGATATTCTGACTTATCTAGATTTTTGTTTTACTTCTAAGATCTCCCACAGTACAAGGATAAGGAGCTTGCAGTAAAAATATCCTCATGGGTTTAGTGGGATCTTTAGGATCTGGTTGTGATTATAAAACCAAATAAATGATAACACTTATGTAGCATTTCCTATTACCAAGCCATGTTTAATGCTTTTCTAATACATATTTCCTCAAATACAAGACACCCATTGGTTCTAAGATTCATTGGTATTTATGTACCAGTAAGAAAGAAGGAAATGCTACCAATAATTATAAAATGTCATCAATTGTAAAACACACCATAATTTCAGAACTGGAAAATGTGTATCACACGTTAAGTGAAATAGATTTGTAAGTCATTTAATCCTCATAAAAGTTTCATGTGGGAGGTACTGTTATTATTGTCCCCAAAGGTAAAGCAAGAAACAGATTAAGTACTCGCCCACTTTTGCATAGGTAATAAGGAATACAACCAGTTTTGTCAATAAACTTCATATATAAAAAAAATAAAAAAATAAAAAATAAATAAAAAAAATAAAAAAAAAGATATATACACACAATGGAAAAAAAAAAAAAAAGGAATACAACCAGGATTTGCAACCAGAAAGCCTGCTTATAAAATCCACTCTTAATGCCACACTAGCTCAGTATTGATGGAAAAGGACAAAAAAACATCGTGGTACACCAACCTAAGCTTTCTGCCATCACCACCAGAAGGAGGCAGCATTATGGAGTATCTGCCGCTATTGAGCCTGAGGACACGGACTTCCTCAGGATTCACATTCCACAAAGCAGATCTGACTCAGACACGGTCCTCTCCAGGAGACCCACACCAATTAGTGGTTTCCTGAAATCCATCGCTCATGGCACCAACTCATCAGCACCAACTCATCCCCACACGTCCATAGGTTTTTTCCATGTGGCCATCACGGTATCCATTCATCATTAGCAATATTTACTCCTCCCCCCTTCCAATTGTCATCATGTGCTTCATTTCAAGAAGGCGACTCCTGGAGCCACATTCACGGTTGCTCCTTATAGAGAAGCGACAGCTGCACAAGCATCCAGATGCATCCAGCCATCCGGCCTCTGCCTGGTCCATCCCCTGTGGCTCTCACAGCCAGTAAGCTGGAAGTCAGGCTCACGAATCCATGCATTCCCTTTACAGCTCACTGCCCCAGTTACTGTGGGAACAGATGTCATAGAAACACAAAGTCAGGGTCACTGTTTCCGTGTCTCACAAACTTATCAACAAGTGTTCAACCTTGCTGGCAATCAAATATTAACAAAGCTTAAGATACTACTTTTGTCCATTTGAAAAACACTTTTAAATCATAAAACGCTTTTAAATCATCAAAATGTTGTCTGAAAAGCAATAGGATCATAAAATATTGAACTCATCGTTACCAATAAAAAATTACTGCTGCTAGAACTTTGTTAGTATCCACATTTATTGACTACCCTCTATGAACCAGGCAATGTGGTAAATAAACATTTTATCTTACTTTGTCTACTTGGAGGTAGAGAGTGCAATATTTCATTTTGTAGCACACAGAGGGTCCCTGGTTAAGAAAGAGAAATGCATAGTACCTTTTGGAAGGTCAGTTTGGCAATAGGTATCACGGTGACTGAGAGAACAGACTCTAGACCCAGAAGGCCTGGTTCAAATCCTAGCTCTACCACTCACAAGCAGTGGGACCTGGGTCACGTTATTTCACGGTCTGTGTCTTTGTTTCCTCATTCACAAAAGGAGAGGATGAGGATTCCTACTTGACAAGGTTGTCATGAAGATAACATTCATACAGTGCTTACAGCAGTGCCTGGCACACAGGTACGGATCTTAAGCTGTTATTAAAATTATCATTTCATCTTTACTCTTAACTGCTAACTTTGCTTCCTGCTTCACAAAGCTGAAGCCCCTACAAGAACTTCCGCATCCTCCCACCAAGCACCATTGATACCCACATTCTCTGCCCTTGTATCTATTACTACAGAGGATTTTCCCCACTCTTACCAAAGCCAACCTCTCTGTTAGTACACAAGTTCTCTACCGTACTCATGTACTTAAAAAGAGCACTCCAGCATCTCTTCCTTCTTCCTACATCGAATTTCCCCCTTCCACTGGAACTCTCTCTTTGGCATAAAAAATGCTATTATTTTTCCCATCCTTTTCAGGACAAAATGAAGTACTTCTTTTAATTCCACATGCCTCACCCACTACTACCCCAACCTTGTCCTATTGCAATAAAACTCAAAGGGCATCTGGGTGGCTCAGTAGGTTAAACATCTGACTTCAGCTCAGGTCATGATCTCATGGTTCACGAGTTCGAGCCCCACGTCGGACTCTGTGCTGACAGCTCAGAACCTAGAGCCCGCTTCGGATTCTGTGTCTCCCTCTCTCTGTGCCCCTCCCCACTCACGTTCTGTGTCTCTCTCAAAAATAAATAAACATTAAAAAAAAAAAAAAAACCCTCAAGGGGCACCTGGGTGGCTAGGTTGGTTAAACAACTGACTTCAGCTCAGGCCATATTCTTGTAGTTCATGGGTTCAAGCACTGCATAAGGCTCTGTCCTGACAGCTGAGATCCTGGAGCCTACTTGGAGTCTGTGTCTCCCTCTCTCTCTGCCCCTCCCCTGCTCACGCTCTGTCTCTCAAAAGATAAAATGAAATAAAATAAAATATATAAAATTAAATTAATAAAATATAAAAATAAAAACCCTCAAAACATTGTCTACATACTATCTCCAATTGTCATTTTCTTTTCAAGTCACTCCAAATTGAACTTTTTCTCCCCTTCCCCCAGTACTCTCCAATATTCTGTTTCTAAATTCAGTGACCAATTCTCAGTCCTTACTTTGCTTGCTCTACCATTTAGCATAGTCCTTCTCTGTTATGTCTTTTTGCACTTAGCATGCAGGACTCCATGATCTTTTGGTTTTCCTGCTACCTCACTGGACACTCCTTCTCGGTTTACTTTGCTGATTCCAATTCCTTGTACCAACATCTTCCTGTTGGAGTTCCCCAGGATCACTCTCGGTTCCCCTGTTCCATCTAGATTCAGCATCTCATTCAGCCTGAGTTTTAAACACCAACTTTTATATGTGCCAATGACTCCCAATGTATATCTACAGCTTAGAAATCTTTCTCCCCCCAACTCCACACTCCTATCCAAATGCCTGCTAACACTTCATTGTGCATGTCAAATTGACAGTGCAAGTTTAACATCAGAAAAAAAAAATGCCTGATCTTACCTCTATCATCCAATCTTCTCCCTCAGTCCATGGCAATTCGACCCTTCCATTGCTCAAGTCAAAAACCCTAACATCATCCCTAACCATTCTTCATCACATCCAACCTATCGCTGAATCCTGATGGTTCTATCTCCAAGATAAATCTAGAATCCATTACCTTTCACTGTCTCCATTGCTACAACCGTAGTCCAAGCCACCATGTCCTGAGCAAGTACAATCTCCTATCTGAATCACCGTGATAACCCATTAACTGTGACCCTGGGTCTACCTGCCACCTCACCCCTGCCCTATTCTGTAGTTGAACATAGCAGCTAAAGAGAGTTTTTGCAAACACAAGGTCAATCATGTCCTGCTCTGCTTAAAATTCTCTACCAGCTCCCCATTGCATTCTCAGCACAGAGGCCAGTGTCAAACAGTGTCCTGCAGTGGCCAGTGATGTTGCACATCAGGCGTTCCTTAATCTTTGCTTTGTGTCATGGACCCCTTTGGCAGTGGGCAAAGTCCACGGACCCTTTCTCAGAACAATATTTTTAAATGTATAAAGTAAAATACAATAGATTACAAAGGAAACCAACTCCCTTGTCAAAATATTTTTTATTTTAATACAGTAACAAATGTACTCCTTTATTAGTACAGTAAATAACAAGAGCTAGTGGGAGGCCTGATTACTAACATAATTTTTATATGATGTGTTGATGAACAAAACCATATTTTAAGATATCCACAACAGCTATAATATAATGCGATAATATGTGCCATTTCTATTGCTGACAAGGTCATAGGTTCTAGTAAGTTAGAGATTTTTTGCCTACGTTCATGATCGAAAGAAATGTTCAGTTTCCGTTAGATGTTGTTATTATAGATAAAAATGACTTTTTTTCTAATCCAAGTTAATAAATCCTTGAATTCTATCCCAGACCCCTTAGAGGTCCTTAGACCCCAGGCTAAGAACTTCTTCTGGCTGGTGGCTTAACTGTGCCAGTTACAGAGACCACACCGCACGCATCCTGTACTCAGTCATCACACTGGCTGTTCTCCTGCACTCTCTTATCTCTTTCTCTTGCCTTACATCTTTGGTCAAATGTCACCTTCTCATTGAGTCCTACCCTAACCCCTCTATCTAAAACTGCAACCAACCTTCTACCACAGTCTCAATGCTTCCTGTCTGGCTTTTCTTTCCCATAGCATTTATTGCCATCTAATACATGATTTATTTGCCATAATTCTTTATTATCTGTAGTCACCCCTACTCCCACCCCCCATTTCTATGCAAGCTCCTTGAAGGCAGGAATGTTCTTCTGTTTTGATTCACTGATGTAATTCAAATGCCGAAAACATAGCCTGGCATGTAGGAAGTGTTCAAGCACTACCACTGAACAATTTTATTTGAAATACACTCACTTGAGTGTCTATTATGTTAAACACTTCACACAAAATTTAAGAACACAACGTTAGGCGCGCAGGTAGGCGCCATCAGGTAGGCATCCAAGTCTTGATTTCAGCTAGGTCATTATCTCACGGTTCATGGGATTGAGCCCCATGTCTGCTTGGGATTCTCTCTCCCCTTCTCTGTCTCTACCACTCCCCCACTCACACTCTCTCCCTCCCCCCCAAAAAATAAATAAATAACCATTAAAAAAATAACACAATGTTATGAGATTTTATCCACTCATTATCACTGTATACCCCATATTTATTTCTTTCCATTCATTCCAAAGTGAATCCTCATTTCTTAGAAATGTCTCTTTATTTATCTTGAAAGGAAACAGCATGTTGTTAGCTGACATGTCAGTTTAATAGCACAAAATACTGGTTCTGGAGCCAACTGCCAGGGCTCAAGAATTGGCACCTCTCTTTACTAGCTTTGTAAAGACCATGAAAAGTATTTAAGTTTTCTAAGCCACAGTAGTCTCATCATTAAATTAAAAATAATTATCTACTTCATTGCATTACAATAAGTATTAAAATTTAATTATTTAATTCACGTATAGCATTTAGTTCATTTCTATATGTCTTGGCAGATGTAAAATATTCATTATTATCTGTAGGATTCGGAATTCCCTCCTCTAATACAAGGGCAGAGTATCCATTTGTACCATTTATGAATGCCTAATATCCACTCTCTTAGGATAATTTAGAAAAGATTTCTAAATTGCCATGACAATAGAGGCATGCTTATATTAGAACTTAGGAAACAAAGGAAAACCCACCCCTTTAAGATAACCACAGTTCACATTTTGCTGTATTTCCTTCTGTTCTTTGTCCTATGTATCTTATCAGGGTTATAACCATTCACGTCTATTTTTTTTTTTAAATGACTTTGAACTTTGCAGTAACCGACTTATATCATTTCTGACCCATAGTGAAATTAAGAAATAAAGTGAAGACAGAAACCCCACTCCTTTCTTGCTGATCTCTCAGGAATCAGTCTCAGAGTTCTGGAAGATCAGCTCATACCCCAGACACTGAAGCTGGACAGTTCTCCAGGGACAGCACAACAGGACAGGATCTCTTGGTTCCAGGTAGACACAGCCACGTTCCTGCTCTCCTGCAAACACCCCACAGCTCATCTGAGGGTGAGTGAGCTTCCTCTCAGAGTCTGTAAAGACCAGCTGACTCTGCAGGTGCAGGGGAAGCTGGGGTGAGGAGCAAGTTTTCTGAGCAGGCTCATATGCGAGAGAACTGTCCTTTCTAACCTTAGGCTCCAGTCACAGCCACTGAAAACCAGGCAGTAAGCCACAGGGAAAGGAGCTTGGCCATGCCCTTGGAAAGACAAACACTACTGACACCTTTTGCAGAAATGAACCTGCCACTTTCACTTGGCACTCACAACTAAATAAATGTCAGTTATTATCATGTCCATTATCATTCCTAGAGCAGCTCCCATCATCTACGATTGTAACCTGGTCACAGGTGAGTCTGACACAGTATTTTTCAAACTGTAAACTAGAAAGGTGCTTTTCAAATGCTTTTGCTCATGCACCCACTGAAATTTCTCCCCAGAAATAACATAGTCCTCACACATTTTGAGCTTGCAATCTAAAATTTTTCATTATAAGTTTAAACAGTTACACAGGACAGATTCTGGAGAGTTTGTCAATATTGAGATCTTAAAAATAAAACTGTTACACTTTTAAACGTAGCTAATGGAATCTAATAGCACCAAGACTTGCCACTCAGCATTATCTGTTTAAAAAGGACACGAACAAACCCCGCCTTAACATTTGGAAATTTTACATGGTTCGTTTTCATCCTTCAAGACACTTCAATTTCTTTTACCCTTTTTTTTTTTTCGGAATTTACCCAAAAGTAATATAGTTTTGTGTTTGAATGCCTATTATTATTCACTCTTGTAATTTCTATGAGATACAAATATAAAAATAATTTGACTTTTAAAAGTTTCCTGGGGGTGGGCACCTGGGTGGCTCAGTCGGTTAAGCATCCAGCTCAGTTTTGGATCAGGTCCATGATCTCACAGTTCCTGAGTTCGAGCCGTATGTTGAGCTCTGCATTGACAGTACAGACAGAGTCTGCTTGGGATTCTCTCTCTCCCTCTGTCTCTGACCCTCCCCGGCTTGCACGCTCTCTTTCTCTCAAAATAAATAAATAAACATTCAAAAAAATAAAAAAAAATAGAAGTTTCTAGGATCACAAGAATATCTGTTCTAGGTTTACTTCTGGACTGAATTATCAAAAATTTTTATTAATACCTAGTACATGAGAACACTTTAATGTGATTATTAAACATTAAAATTTAACTGGAAATGTATCTTTTACTGGAATGGCCAGAACAGATTTTGTTTTGTTTTGTTTTGTTTTTTGGTGCTCTACTAAAGGTTTCCCAGATACCAGTATTTGGAATTATCCTTTGATACTCTGGAGGTTTTTATACATGAGAAAGGTATAGCAAGATTTAGTATAGGTGAGACTTCAGCTTTTCCTTATACATTAGATGAAAAATTCATTTAAATTAAGAACACTAAGGAAAGCTAAGAATTTGGAAATTTTCTCAAAATCACCTATCCCCCCACTATAACCCTTAGAAGATACTTCTGTGTCCCCCAGTTTCAAGACTGCTACTCTGAAACGCCTGGGTATCTTGTGAAAAAGGCAAATTCATGGACCCTACCCTAGATACCTGAATTAGCAGGCTCCCAGATTGCCCCTCCCACACACACACACACACACTCAAGACTGAGAAAGACTTAATTGGGGGATAAAACAAACACTTAAAATGTTAACACTATTAAGATTTGAAAATTCCACAATAAAAGACCCCCCCATAAGCAGTACCTGGAAGCCAAGGATTTCAGAAAGTTTCCCCAAGAAAGTGGGATTCCAAGGCTTTCTAAAGGAAGCAATGCTCCAAGTTTGGGGTAAAAGGCAGAGGTAAACAATTCACCAAGTTTGAAAGCTAGGATATTGATTTTGTTGGCAAGGAAGGAGCAGTTGATGTCCTCAGAAAGTAAGTGGCTCATTATAGAGGCCCTGGGGGTCCAGCAGTGCGTTATTTTGTCTGAGTGTCACCATCATAACAATTACTAACTGTTTCAAATAGAAACAGACTGTTGAGAATATTAACCTAGGTAAAATGGTTTTGGGCAACCGACTTTATGTGAGTTAATTTCAGGCAGATTGACTTAGAGCTGAGCGCCTTTTATCTACAAATCGGGTAACCTATGGACATAATAAAGGTTAATATATATTGCTATTAAGGCTGGGAAAAAGAAGATTTCAATTGAAATTACCTCATTTTATTCTCTTAACAGCCCCTCGCAATAGGTTTAGCAAGATGTATTTAAGTCATCACCTAAAATGAAACCAAAAGTATCTACTGATTTTTAACTCTAACAACCATAATCATTCAGCATCACAAATAAAGATTTTTTTAATGTATCCATTCACAAGAAGATAGCAATCATTGCCTTTATCATCCAGCCTCTGGACCACTACAAGGAACTCCAAACTGGTCTTCCTACTTCCCCAGAGCAACTCTCAGTTCCATCCCTGTTCCATAATTACCCTCAATACCTCTAGAGCAATCTTACAAAATCCATATGTGGTCCTATTATTTCCCTACCTAAAACCTTTCAGTGGCTCCCCCCATTATCCATAGCCTAAGGTCCTATATAATTCCTCTCCCTCAAAGACTTGGCTTCCTCCAAGTCTACAGGCTTAACAACCTTGCATACCATTTCCTTTGTTTTACCTATCAGTCATAATAAACTACTAGCATTTCTTCAAGCAAACCCTGCTCTGTCTTTCCTCTGCATGTTTGGTCCACCTTGCTTCCAGCTGACTTATCCTAGCCTACTGTCTTCCAAATTTGCTCAGAAGGCCCATCCTAATTACTCTACAGAAGATTGATCATAGTTTCCTATGTGTTCTACTATAAGCATTATAAATATGTAGTATACATAATCTATGTACATATATGTTTATATGTATTACTCAGGGCATAGAATGTTTTATTGTAATTATTTGTGTACTTTTCACCTCTCTCCCACCCTAGTCTTTTTACCTATCTATTGCCCCTCCACAAACAAGGTTGGGGGGGGGCGGTGACTGAGTTCAAGGATCTTATCTTATTCATCTTTGTATTCCAAGCACTTATCACACTTACCACTACATAATAGATGCTCAGTAAACATTTGCTAAATGAATACATTATTATTTGTAATTGTGCCATTAATAACACCAATGAATTTGACACTAATAATCTTCTAGATTGTTGCTAAATCAGAGTTAGAAATAATCTAGGAGCATGAGTAACTCTGATGTCACAGCCATTTACCTGCACCTTCTAAGATTACAACACAAGATAGAATGTGTTCTAAGTCCAGAGAAACCCCTAGGAGTCATCCTAGCTATGGCATGTAGCTCAACACACAATAGCAGTTTTTTTCAAAGCTCTCTTCTACTTATGTTGATTAGTGGTACACTGAGGAAGAAATCTTAATGTTCAGGAAAAGAGAACAAAGGACAGAATCATCTGAAACAAAGGGCAGATCATCTGAAAATCATTTGGTTGTCATTTCTAAGTTAACAAATCTAGGGCTTTGCTGCAAGGTTATCATATACTTTGCTACTTAAAATATAAGAAATGTCTCCATAGTTTTTTTAGTTTCCCTTATTGTAAATTCACAAAATTCATTACTTTCAGCTAAGACTTTTCCTTATTTAAAATAAGCAGAAAATCAGCAAATCAAATTCAGTATTTCATCATGATGACATAGGACAATCCCAAGAATACTGCGATAGTTCCTCACTAACAAATCTGAAATGTAATCACTAGATAATCAGAATAAAGAAAATCAGATGGTCATTTCAATAAATATGCCCTTCATTTTAATATGGTAAATTCAAATTTCTTTTTGTGATATTAACACTTAGAAAGCCCAGTCTATAAAGAATGTTAACTTCATAAAGGTTATTGGCCACAAATAGGCAACCAAAATAAGCCTAACTATAAACATTAGAAGGAAGCCTACAAAATCAGGAATAACACAACAATGTGTACTATTCACTACTTTTCCAGCTTTGTTTTGGAGGGCCGAGGCAGTAAAAAGGACAAGAAAAAAGATAGGTAACAACTTATATTTCATTTTCTACTGTTAAAAACTTGATTGAAAAGAGGCAGAGGATTTGGATGGACATGTCCCCAAAGAAGATACACAAGTGACCTGTAAGCACATGGAGATTCCCATCATTAGAGAAATGCAAATCAAAATCACAAATGTGATACTGCTGCACACCGATCAGAGTGGCTACTCTAAAAAAAAAAAAAAAAAAAAAAAAAAAAAAAAACCAAAAAAACAAACAACAAAACAAAATACCAAGTGTCGGCAATAACATGGAGAAACCAGACCCTCTGTGTGCTGTTGGGAGGCATGTAGGGCAACAAATGCAGCGGCTGTGGAAAACAGTACGGGGGTTCCTTAAAAAATAATACAACTCCCATATGATCCAGCAATCCCACTTCTGCGTTTACACCCAAAAGAACTGAAAGAAAACAGGATCAAGGAGGTATTTGAACACCCGTGTTCACAGTAGCACTACTCATAATAGCCAAAAAGGAGAAGCAACCCAAGAGCCCGTCAATAGGTGCGTGATAAACAAAATGAGGTATATACATGGAGTATTACCCAGCCTTATAAAGGAATCTCTGCTACATGTTACAGCATAGAGGAATCTTGAGGACATCATGCTAAGTAAAATAAGCTAGTCATGAAAAGACAAATACTGTATGATTGCACTTATATGAAGTACCTTAGAGCAGTCAAATCCATAGAAACAGAAAGTAGAGAGGCGGGTGCCAGAGTCTAAGGGAAGAAGGGAAACCGGAGTTGTGTGATGGGTATAGCTTCAGTTCTGCAAAATGGAAAAGTTCTGGAGATCTGCTGTTCACCATGAACATCATTAACACTAGTGAACTGTACTTAAAATGGTTAATGCCTATTCGTCTATTATGGAAATCATTACATATACAAAGTGTGAAAAAATGCTTTGGAATGAATAAAATAACAAAGTTTTAATGGTTAAGATGGTAAGTTTTACATTATGTATATTTTACAGTTAAAAAACATAAATTGTCATGATTTGTCTAAAAAAAACAAAAAAATCCAAGGCTCTCAACTGAAAAACTAGTAGAACCAATACAAGCATAAAGTTAGAATTAGAAATATGGAAATCACTTTGTTATGCCAACAATTTTAAAACATAATGAGAAATGGATCCTATTTATAATCAAATATGCAGAAATTTAAATGTGCACCAGCTATTAAGAAAACTGTACAACTTTATTGAAGAACATTAAAATCCTGAATAGGATAAATTATGTTCCTGGATAAGAAGACTCAGGTTTTTTTGGGTTTTTTTAATTGTTTATTTATTTGTTTTGAGAGAGAGCACATGAGAGCAAGGGGAGGGGCCAGAGGGTGGGGAGGAACAGAGGGAGGGAGAGAGAGAGAGAATCCCAAGCAGGGTTCCCACTGTCAACGCAGAGCCCAATGTGGGGCTCAGTCTCACAAACCACAAGATCATGACCTGAGCTGAAATCAAGAGTTGGACACTTAACCAAGTGAGCCACCCAGGCGCCCTGGGAAGACTCAGTATTATCAGGCCCCCTTATATTGATCTATAACTTAATATAATTAAATATAATAATATAAAATTCCAGTGGGATCATTTCATAGACCTTGAGAAACTGACTTTCAAGTTCACCTACAAGAGTGTACATACACAACTACCCAAACAAAATTTAGATGGACAAACAGAACGAAGGTGATCTGAATTGCCAGGCAATTAAGTAACTTTACACCAGCTGCAAAGACATAAAAATTGGCACAAGGCCTAGATAAACCTAGTAACAAAAAATATTAAAGTATCTAGAAATAGGTCGGCCTACAGAAAGGAGTTTATGTATATGAGAGTTGGCACTCCATATCTGCGGAGCAATAATTATTTATTAAGTGATATTGGAGCACATAGTTACCATCCGGAACAAAAACAAAACTAAGAGCAGCTGACATTGTTTTGGTTTCACAATGTGCCAGGCACTGTACTAAGGTCCTCAAATGCATTAGTTCATTCACTACTAAAATAACTTTAACACACACACACACACACACACACACACACACACACAAGGAAACTAAAGCATAAATAATCAGCTTGCCCAGTAATTTGCCCAGTAAAGGTAATTAACTTGCTTCAATATTGCTGAGGCCTAAAATTCAACCCCATGACATTAGATTCCACAGCCCAAGCTCCCTAATCATTACAGCACATAGCCATGCTGGACATACCTTTATCTATACCAAACATACACAAAAATTTTAGATTGAAAAAAAAAATCCAAAAATATGTAGGTGTGTGTCAGCTAAAGCATACATATTGTTAAAGTTTAGGTTAGGGAAGTCTTCTTTAAAACCATCACCAAAAACAAATCCAGAAAATATAGGACTATGACTACATAAAACATAAAATTTCCATGTAATGAAGGATGACAGAAGAGAAACAACGTGGCAAAGTAGAGACCAAGACTGCAATACATATGTGAGTCAAAAGACTAATTCCCTTAATATATAAAAAGCTCCTTCAAATCAGTAAGAATAAAGACGAAGGACCCCATTAATAAAAGGAAAAAGAAAAGCAGAAAGGAAGTCACAAAAGGTAAAATGAAAAGATGTCCAACGATGTATCAGAGAAATACAAATTAAAAACAATACTATGTATTTTTAATATCAGGTTGGCATAAATTAAATGAATATTGGGGAAGTGTGAATAATGGATATTCTTGCTTTAGTTTAGTATTAATTGCTTCAATATTTTAAGAGGGCAATTGTGCCGTATCTACCAGTGGTTAAAAGTGGCAAGGATTCTAACAGCAATTCTGCTTCTATCCTATCCAAGTACTTACAAGTATGCACAACATAGATGCAGACACGCTTTCATGAAATTGTTGTACAGTGAAAGATTCTAAGTAATAAAAGGATCAATAAGGGAATAGTTCAATAAGTTACAGTTACTATTTTATTGAGTACTCTGCAGCCATTAAAAAAATGAGGTAGAATGAAAATGTTTTTCATGTACTGTCATGGAAAGATCTTACTTTTCCATAATAAAAACCACCATGTGGTATAGCAAGTTTGCAAGATACAAAGTTGAATACAAGGTCAAAGGCAGGAGAGACAGTAAGAGAGAGATTCTAACAAAAAAGTCAGAAATTAGATTTTTAAAAAACCTATGCTCAACTGCATCAAAAATTTGAGAATATTTAGGAATAAATGTGAGTTTAAAGGAAATTGTATAAAACCTCTAAGATAAAACTGTAACAATGAAAGAAATTAGAGAACACTGTATCTAAGTAAGTATTTGATTGTGGAAAGGTTTGTTTATGAAATTAAAAACTTAGTATTGTCAAGATGTCAATGTAAGTAAAATTGTAACAAGTTTGATAAAAATTCTAAAATATGTATGGAAATACAGGGAGCTGAGAATAACCAAGGTAAGAGTACACACTAGCAGACCATGACTTATTACAAATTTATAGTCATTAACACAGTATTAAACTGTTACAAGGTTAGACAAGCTTAGAGAATGGTGGAGCAGAATAGAAAGTTGGTACAGTCAGGGGAAGGTGGGTTTTTCAGGAAAATATTCAAGATAACTCGGGTAAGGGAAAAACAAACTTGACTCCCCTTCAACTCATACACAAAAATCAATGCCCAGAGTATTGTAGGTCCAAATGACAAATGAAGAGCACTAATGCCTTTTTAAGATAACTTAAAAGAATATTTTCAGGGCTCCTGGGTGGCTCAGTTGGTTAAGCGTCCAGCTTCAGCTCAGGTCATGATCTCACGGCTCATGAGTTCAAGCCTCATGTCGGACTCTGCGATAACAGCTCAAAGCCTGGAGCCTGCTTCAGCTTCTGTGTCCCTCTCTCTCTGCCCATCCCCTGCTTATGCTCTATCTCTCTCTCTCCCAAAAATAAATAAATATTAAAAAAAATTTTTTTAAATAATATTTTCATGACGGAGTCAGGGAAAGGTTACTTTAAGAATACTCAAAATGCCCTAACCATAAGGACAAGATTGTACTAAAACTGAGAATTTCTGTTCATCAAAAGGCCCTATTAAGAGAGAGAAAAGATAGTGATGCCTGGGTGTCAGTTAAGCGTACAACTCCTGGTTTCATCTCAAGTCAGACTCCGTGGTGACAGCGCGGAGCCTGCTTGGGATTCTCTCTCTCTCCCTCAAAATAAATAAATACACTTAAAAAAAAAAAAAAGAGAGAGAGAGAGGAAAGATAACCCACAGAGCAGAAGAAAACACTTTCAAAACAAGTAACCAAAGGGCTCACATGAAGCAGATAGAAAGTACTTCTTCACAACATAATAAAAGACAACCTATTAAAGTCCGACAAGTGACATGAACAGTGAACCTGAATATGCATCCAATGGCCAAAAGGCATATCAAAGAATGCTTGATCAGGAAACACAAATTAAAACCTGAATAGCTCATGAGGCACCTGGGTGCCTCAGTCAGTTAAGTGTCCGACTTTGGCTCAGGTCATAATCTTGTAGCTCATGAGTTTGAGCCCCACATCAGGCTCTGTGCTGATGGCTCGGGGTCTGGAGCCTGCTTCAAATTCTGTGTCTCCCTCTCTCTCTGTTCTTCCCCCAGTCACACTCTGTCCCCCTCTCTCTCAAAAATAAATAAAGATTAAAAAAAATTAAAAAAAAAACAAATCAGAATGGCTCAAATTAGAAAGACCAACACCACCAAATGTTGGCAAAGATATGGAACACTCAGACCTGTGATGTACTTGTGGTTGGAGTATAAATTGTCACCATCATGAAAACAAAAAGAAAGTAACATTAGAAAGCTTTAAAAGTGAAAAATCCAATCAAAAAGGAAAATTACTGAGAATAAAATAAAGTGATTGTAGAACAGGACCCATGGTTAGTCAGTAAGTAAGCCCATATGTAAATATAGCTTTGGAAATGATTAAGGATAGTATTTGGTTAAAGAATATTTTTTAAATTAATTTCATTGAGCTATGATATAATGCTCAACTTTAAGTGTACAGTCTGATTAGTTTTGACAAATGAATCCCAGGGTTCAACCTCACAATCAGATGTCCCGCCAAAATGTTCCTGCACACTGCTGTGCAGGCAACTCCTCCACTCTAGCCATAGACAACCCCTGATGTGATTTTTTTTGACTGATTACTTTTGCTTATTCTAGAAAACCTGACAAATGGAAATGTACAGTATGATGTCCTATCAGGCTACTTTTGCTCAGCATAAAAGATTAATCCATGCTGTGTATCAGTGGTTATTGCTGAGAAGTATCCTATTACTTTATTTTTTTAATTTTTTTCTTAAAGTTTAGTTTTGAGAGAGGGAGAGAGAGAGACAGAGCATGATCAGGGGAGGGGCAGAGAGAGAGGGAGACACAGAATCTGAAGCAGGCTCCAGGCTCCGTCAGCACACAGCCTGATGTGGGGCTCAAACTCATGGGCCACAAATCATGCTCTCAGCTGAAGTCAGAGGCTTAACCGACTGAGCCACCCAGGAGCCCCAGAAGTATCCTATTACTTATTGTACATACTACAATTTGTTTACTCTTTCACCTGATGACAGACATTTGGGTTTGTTCCATGGCTGCATTTGTACAAGAAAAAAAAAACCGTGTTACCATCACTTTGGAAAACTGTTGGTATCACCTACTGACATTAAATACAGACATACCCTGTGACCAACAGTTCTACTGAGCATACGCCCAAGAGAAATTATTCCTATGTGCACCAAAGGACATGTATGTGGAAGTTTACAGCAACATATTCCTAACAGCCCAAACCTGGGGACAACACCAGTGTCCATCATCATTAGAATAAATTGTGATATATTTATATAACGAAATACTATAGGACAATGAAAATAACTGAATTACAGGTACACACAACATGTCTGGTTCTCCAAAGTGTACTGTTGAAGGAAAGAAGCCAGACACAAACGAGTCGGTTTATATGAAGGTCAGAAGCTAGTGAAACATATCTATAGTGTTAGAAAGCAGGATCGTGGTTTCTTCTGAAGAAGAGTGAATTGTGGTTACTGGAAGGGGGCAAGCTGGGGGCTTCTGATTTGCATGTTCTCTTTGTTACAGCTCAGAGCTATACACTTAAAATTTGACTTTTCCATATATATGTTACACTTCAATAAAAATTGGCTTTAGGGGCGCCTGGGTGGCTCAGTCGGTTAAGTGTCCGACTTCGGCTCGAGTCATGATCTCGTGGTCTGTGAGTTCGAGCCCCGCGTCGGGCTCTGTGCTGACAGCTCAGAGCCTGGAGTCTGTTTAAGATTCTGTGTCTCCCTCTTTCTCTGACCCTCCCCTGTTCATGCTCTCTGTCTCAAAATTAAATAAACGTTAAAAAAAAAAAATTTTTTTTAAAAATTGGCTTTAAAAAAGTCAATATAATTCAGTGGCATCACAATGATCTCAGCTTATCTTTACTATAGTTATTTACAATTATTATCATTGTCCTCCCTTTTATAACCGAGGTATCAACTCTGGTCACAACTACCACAGAACAGAGCCAAGCTTCACACTCAAGTCCACACCTTGTACAAACCCATGAAACCCGCATCAAAGGTTTATTCCTAACTTAGGTGTGTCCACAAGATTTCCCTCCTCAGGTTCTGTCTTGAGACCGTCTTCTTTCCTCATTGTATGTTCTCACTCTCTTATCCACAGTCTCCCTTTATCTGGAGGGAAATGCTCCAGAGTTTAACAGTTTAGACACTGAAACCTTGTGGTTAGTTATTTCTCAGGAAAACAATAATTTGTTCTGCAGAGGAGGAAAATTTTTACAGGTTTGTAGCTGCTTTCTATGAAGGAGTGAGAGCTCTGTCTTCATGGAAGTGGTTGATGGCTATGAGCCCACTAAAGGGGGACAAGAGGAAGGAAACAAGAGGGGCCACAGGGGAAGATGCTGAGGCAGGATGTAGAGTGGCTGCTTGGTGGAGAAGCCAGAGAAAGAACGCTCAGCAAGCTGCAAACAGATGGAGATTTGAGAAAGAGAAGAAAAATGGGGCCACCTGGATAGGTGGGTTTTTGTTTTGTTTAACATTTATGCAACACGTACGTGCACACTTGCACGAGAACAGGGGAGGGGCAGAGGGAGAGGGAGAGAGAATCTTAAGCAGGCTTTACACCAGGCAGGGATCCAGTACTGGTCAGGATCTCATGAACTCTGAGATCATGGCCTGAGCCGAAATCAAGAGCCAGACACTTTACTGACTGAGCCACCCAGGTGCCCCTGGATAGGTTTTTAAGGAAGAAGAAAAACATTGGCAGGAGGGATTTGTAATGGTGTGGCATAAGATATGATACAAACTTCATTCTTGTCTTCCCAAAGAAGCCTCAAAGTAGATTTGAGAGCTCAGTTTATTTTCTCCAGGACACAATAAAACTACTGAATATACAACCATTAAAATAAAAATGTTCAAATATCTCTTACGATCAAGTACATGTATACACAAACTGGGCCCAAAACGAGCTCTACCTGAACTTTGCCAAGATTCCGCAAACCAGAGCATTGTTTTTAAGAAGCATTTTTTGCTTTAATTGCTTCAGTGAGCCTTTCATACCATTAAAAATACCATTAAAACTCCCCCTTTATAAATGTCTTGGAGTCAAAAAGGCAACATCAAATGACCTTAGTTAATTTTTGTGGCTATGAGCTGATATGGTGCTCCTATGATTTCCTTTATTATTCAGACTGACTCACTCAGGTCCCATTGTTTTTTGTTTTTTTTAAAGAACCAGAATAATTCTAAATGCTCCTGGTCCCCATGTGTTTTCCTTTCTGGATCTTTAAATGTCAGTATATTGGCAGGAAAAAAAAAAAATCCATCACTCTCCATCCCCTCCCTGACTGGAAGCAGCCATTCCTCTCTTCCCATTGTAATTCCAGCTTTTGTTAATTATGTGTGTCTTTCAAGAAGTCATAACCTCTTTGGGTCTCATATGTAAAAGGAGTATGATGAACTAAATGATTTCTAAAATGTTTGCAGCTCTGAGTTTTTAATATTCTAAAATTTCAGTTCTATATTGTAATCTCTTGTCTCTACTCCCCTGAACCAGACCTTTACTAATATTTCCTAGCACACAACAGGAGATTGCCAAGTTGCTGGTCCACATTTTGGGATTCCCTCTGCCTCACATCAAGCTTTAGCTCTCATTTGTATTGAAAGAGTCCATTTCCCTCTCTACGGCACCCATCTATGTAGCAAGTGGAAGCCTAATATACATTAGGTTCAACTCTCGTTTCCCAGGACACCCTATTTCTACAGCCACAAAATCCAAGACTTTCCTGCTTTTTAGTCTGTACAGCTTCCAATTTCTGGGCTATCACCACAACTCCATGCAAGTGATGGTGACATGTGACAAAGGCCTATAAAATACATAATGAACAAATCTATTGCCTAGACTGTGAAAGAAGATACTTGGGATGCTGTATCTAGATACAGGACACTAAAGGAAAATCTACTCATAGCTAATGCAGCTTGTAAGCTATGAATGGAGAAGTTTTTTAAAGTACAGTAGGCCAATAAAATATTCAAAGATATTTATAGCTCTCCCTTGCTGGTGAGGCACGGATATCTGACTCACCAGGAAGGGTAGCGAACAGCTCTATCCTTTATAACCAAGGGAACCCAAATTAAAAACAAACCAGAAGTTGGGCGGAGCTTTGTTGAGGAATGGGTTATTTCCCTAACTGAACCAACATACTCTATAGAGGGATGTTCCTGAGCTACTTTGAGGTTCTGAGTGGTGTAAGCCCCCAGAAATGCCACCCACACTGACAGCTTGCTCACTTGCGGGAACCATGACGCTGTGCTAGGTCCTCTTTTCTACAAAAGCCATAGTGCTCACTCTCCGCAGGGCCATCCATAGGCCATCACCCCCACCCCAGGCCAGGTCTGAGCTGCAGCCAGTGGAGAAAAGAGCTCTTCCAGATGCACATTGGAAGAGAAACCAAGAAAGCAGAGTTCATTTTGTTTCACAAAACACGAGGGCTTTTCTTTGTATTTTCTCCTTCCGTGGGTAAAAAAAAAAAAAAAATGGTACTATTTGGGAAACTGGCAGGGACTTTAACCTACAATGCCATTTTTATGTAAAACTCACAAACATTAACTTAATTTCTTCTTGGGATGCTGAGGCACACACCATGATAATAGGTTTTTTAAGTTTCTTGATAAGTAATTATATATTTCAGGCCATCCTTCATAACATAAAGTAGGAGAGGAGCAGGAAAGGAAGGCCAGCTCTGGCCTGAGCACCTGTATCAAAGGGGACAAGGAGGTGGGGGGCAAGTCCAGGGATGGTTGTGGGGGAGGGGCAGGAGAGGCTGAAATATATGCAAAATTCACTGCAGTCTCTTTTTCCATAGCTTTCTACCTTCATTAGATTTTTGAAGGAGGCTCAGAATATTTAGAATCACTAACCAGAGTAAAACAGAGGTAAGGTTCCCCTGTTATCAGGCATCAGTCAGTCCAAAATGTGGCCTTCATTCAGTCTAGCCCTGGCCTCAGAGCTGGTGTGACTTAAGCCAGTAGATTCTTAGGAATGCATTTGACTTTTAGGAAAAACGAATCACAAGACACAAATTCATGTCATGGGTTTTTTTGTTTGTTTTTTTTTTTTTTTTTTTTTTAAATACATGCCTCGGAATATATTTAGAAAAAATTCAGGCAATGGTTTTTTTACTGAGTCAAAAAAGAAAATTTCAACAGCTTAAGATATGTTCCTGAATAAAAATCCTAAGCATTTTCAAGATCTCAATTCTCATTTGTACCTTCATATTAATTCATACATCAGTGCAATGACCAGCAAAAATCCCAAATGGATCCTTTGGAAACTAAGGTAAACTGAGATTTTCTGGAAGAATAAGCAAGCCAAAAGATTTTTTTTTAATATTGAAAAAAAATTCCATAAAAACTTGAAAACAGAGCCTGAGATGTAGTTTAATGCTGAAATAATTAAGATACCCATATAAAATACAAACATAAGGACAACAGAAAGCCCCAAACAGTCCCAAATTTTGCATACAGTCACTACAGGAGCCTACTGTAAAATTAGCAATTTAGGGGGAAAAAAGTTGTCTTAGATCTCTGCCTTAACCTATGCACCAAAATGAATTTTTGAGGTAAAATAGAAAGAAAGAAGAAAGGAAAAGTTAGGGAAAATATCACTTAAAAAATTTGAAAATATTTATGATCCGAGTATGGGGAGGTTTTTTGTTGTTTAACTAGACTTCATGCCCAACACAAAGCCCTGCATAGGGCTTGAATTGACAACCCTGAGATCAAGACCTGAGCTGAGATTAACAGTCGGATGCTCAACTGAGTCACCCAGGTGCCCCAAAGAGAGGTCTTCAACCAAAAAAGAAAAGTTATATAATAAAATGAAAATGGATTTGATTATACACAAATACTTAAAATGCCTTCACACCAGACACAAGTAAAATTAAAAGCAAATGATAAAGACAGAAACTTGTTTTCAGTGTTTCAGAAGTACTGTTTTCATATGAAATATAAGAAACTAGCTTGGCAATTAATATACATTGAAAACATTAAGGCATATACTCTTACATTTAACAATTATACCATAAGGAATGTATCCTAATTAAATGTTTACCAACAAAAATATTTACAGAACTGTCATTTCCATTTTTATGTAACTCAAAATACCTTGAAAAACCCAATCTCTATAAATATAATCATTGTTAAAATGCAGTCAATAAAAAAAATGCAGGCACACATTTTCAAGTGTGAAAGCAGACTATACAAGATGATCAAAAAGTTTTTAAGTATTCAAATCACATAGGCCCATCAGAATTCAAAACATTGGCCATGGTTTCTCTAGGAAACAGAATTAGAGACAATTTTTTTTTTTTTTTTTGCTTTGTGATATTTCTGGTTATTTCCAAAATGTATTATTTTATTTTGTAATACAGGGAAACATTTAACACTTTGAGAACATTTTCTAAGATCAGTAAACAGAGTCTCTACACTAAGGCGAAGAAGGTATTTACAGAACAAGGCTCTGAATGATGGCCATTATATTTTCTATGATCTAATTAAAGCAGAAGACCTAATCTTCCCACAGAATTAAAAACAAAACAAAACAAACCAAACCAAAAAAAAAAAAAAAAAAAAATCCAGGCCTATTTCTTCATGCCATTGTATTAGAACCCTGTGTGGTCAAGTGTAATGGAGATAAATGTATGCCAATTCTCCATGCTGACTGAGGAGATTTACAAACTTCTCTAGCCTGGAGCCTGCCAGGAGTATAACTTTGCTGGGTAACTTGTCTTTGTTACTTCAAATCCACGCGTCCCCCTTTGGTGCCCTACTCTGGGCCTCGTTGTCCTAAAGGAATGGCATAAAATGGCTCCCAGTCCTCTGACTTGTCTTTGGCCATTGGGAGTGATGGTGGGAAACAAGACCAAGAACAAAGTCCAGCTATTTATTTCCCAGATCCTTACCTGTCAAGTCACCATAGATTGGCTGCATCCCTCTACTGAGGGCCACAGCTCCTGTTGGGTAGCCCCCGCCACACCGCCACTCAGCTTCCCTCTGAAGTTCTGGATTTCCCCAGTGGCCCCTCTTACCCTTTGCCCCTTCAAGTTTAAGGCTTTAAAAGCTTCTCACTGTTAGTGGTGCCAGACACTGCTCCAGCTCTCCGTGCCTTTTTAAACCCTGCCCACACCTTTGTGAAGACTTTCTAACAAACTCTGGATCAAATCATCCAGTTTGAGTTGGTCACCTGATGTTTTATTTGTTTGTTTTTATTTGTTTTTTTTAGAGAGATAGCACAAGCCAGGGAGGGACAGAGAAAAAAAGAGAGAGAGAGACAGAGAGGATTTTTTTTTTTTTGAGTTTTTGTGTTTTAGAGAGATAGCACAAGCTGGGGAGGGGCAGAGAGAGAGAGAGATAGAGAGAGAGATAGAGAGAGAGACAGAGAGAGAGACAGAGAGAGAGACAGAGAGAGAGACAGAGAGAGAGACAGAGAGAGAGACAGAGAGAGAGACAGAGAGACAGAGAGAGACAGACAGAGAGACAGAGAGAGAGACAGAGAGAGAGACAGAGAGAGAGACAGAGAGAGAGACAGAGAGAGAGACAGAGAGAGAGACAGAGAGAGGGAGAGAATCCCAAGCAGGCACCACACTGTCAATGCAGAGCCCAATGGGAGGCTTGAACCCACAAAGCCGCCAGATTATGACCTGAGACAAAACCAACAGTTGGATGCTTAACCGACTGAGCCACCCAGGTGCCCCGAATTGGTCACCTGATTCTTGACAGAACCCTAGTTAATACAGCAATATATGTAATTGCCCAAAAACAAAAAAACCAAAAGTAAGAAACTTCACAAAGCAAAAAGAAAATAAAAGTGACCTAACATGATTTAGAACATTTTTTTCATATTTGAGAAAAAAGACATTTAACCCTATGTTAACTCTATGATTCAATCATCCACAGTACCAAGATCCTTGTGTTTTCCAGGTTTTATTTAAGACTTTGGGCAAGTTACAGGGGCGTCTGGGTGGCTTAGTTGGTTAAGTGTCCAACTCGATCTCAGCTCGGGTCATGATCTCACAATTCGTGGGTTCAAGTCCTACATCAGGCTCTGGGCTGATGGTGCAGAGCCTGCTTGGGATTCTGTTTCTCCTTCTCTCTGCCCATCCCCCGCTTGTGTTTTCTGTCTCTGTCTCTGTCTCTCTCTCAAAATAAACAAACATAAAAATATTAAAAAAAAAAAAAAAACAACAAAAAACTGGGCAAGTTACTTACCCTTATATAACTTCAGCATGTACCAAACAGCATGTTAGAAGAGAAATAGAGAGCACTGGTTGTCTATTTCTCATAGAAACAAATTGCTTTTGCCACATTACATATAAAGGTATACACTTTTCTTAGGTTTCACAACACACCTTTTCACTTTGCTGTGATTGAGTCTTACTTTGCCTCAAGCTTCAAAAGCTAATCAAGTTTACCGCATCCAGATGTTTCTGGTCTTGCAGCACAGTCAAGTGGCACAGAATCAACGTGAGTTGATTAACCTCCTAAGGATATGAGGAGCCCAATGAAAGAGATTCCTCAAAAATAACAAAAACAAAACACAAAACCAAGATCATCCCACAAAGCTTGTTTCAACAGCAAACTCCTATACCCAAAGAAGGAAAGACCATTCTGAGAAGAACATGGGGTCTGTCAGTCAGACTGTCCCAATCCCAATTCCCAGGAATAGGGAGGGAAATGCTCTTTCCACTCCCAATAGGTGTGAGGCATCGCAAACACAAAGCAGGACTGCATAGACAATGAGGTAAGAGGGCACAGCACAGGAGATGGCAGAAAGCAATGTGCTCTTATTTGAGTAGAGCAATTCAGGCCCAATGAGTTAACACTGGGGCCACTCACTGACCAGAAGAGGTCATCTCCAGCACCTGCAGCAAGTCCCCTGCACGATGGCTATGATGGGTGCTGGTGATACTCTTAGCTGGCACATCACCGAAGTTCCAAGAGCTCAAACACTGGCAGTGGAAGAGCCCCCGATGGTGGGCACATTGTTATCAGGATGGCCCTGGAGGCTCTGATGGGCTTTAGCTGCCAAGGAAGGTAGTTGCAGTGTCACTAACTATAAATGATGCTGATGGCTCTGCGAGTGGCAGAGAGCCTCTTAGCAGTGGGCTCCAGCTACCCTCCTAGGACTAGAGAACTCCAGTAGCCATAGTTTAAAGGGACAGGTTCTCTGATACCAGCTTTCTTTTTATCCTTGAACAAAAGGTGAACTTTTAGTAATTAGGTGATCTCTTAAGACCTTGGTGGCGGGGCGGGGGGAAATCATTGAATGATAAACTCTGTATAAAGGAAAATCCAAGCAGTAGCAAGTCTGAAGGGGCTGAGGGCGGCACAAGGACAGTGTAGGACTGATGATGAAAAACACCATTTCTTTCCCAGCTCTGCCAAGGACCAGGCTTAAATGTTCACAGCACAGAATTCCAACAACACGCTTGAAATAGGAATGCTAGAGTCTTATACATCTAAGGATAAATAAAGAGCACTGAAGACGTAAAAGCATAAGACTTCAAACACCTTAAATATCCTGAATCTAATCTCACCGTTTCTGTGTCTCTGCAGAGTGGCAAATTTTGTAGGTTTCCCTCAAGGCAGGGAAACCAATGGCAACAACATAAAATGCTTTAAACAATACACCAAATGCTTACAAGACTCCAGTTTTCTCAGTAACAGTTTAAGAAAATCACAAGGAAAATGCTATAGCTTCCTAAAAATTAGCAATCAATGACAAGGCAACCCTACGCTAAGATCAAGTAATGGGGTAAAAAATAGGTAACTGCAGGCACTTTATCTTCTTTGACACCCACCGAAAGGACATCAGGAGAGTAAGGAGCACCTAGAAGCCTCTAAGAAAGTGCAGCACCAGACCTGGAAGCATGGGAAGAAAGTGCTGCCACCCGTGGGAACCGGCTGGGGACTTGGGAGGCCTTCTTCGGACAATACCCAGCCCTCTGGGTCACTGTGCTGTCACAGCTCATCCAGTAGCCCTACTATTACGGGTCCTTCCCACCCCCATCTCATCCAAGACCTCAGAAAGCTCTGAGAATACATTTCATGACAAGCCAAGACTGGGAAAGCCGCTGAGGAGGTCAACTACAGTGTTCCTCTGACTTTCTGGAAATGGACTAAGGAATCTCTGTAGAGGTATAAATGCCCCCAAATAGGACTTGAAGTGGATTAGAAAGCCATGTATGACATTTAGTTACTTCTCTACCCAGCAAATGCCCGTCATTATACGGAAGACTGCCCCAACACACCGAAAGGAACAAGACTTGGATCACCAATATGAACTAGGAATCAGAACTGTCAGTGTTCTGGTTTTTCCATGAAAGCAAACATTAGCACTTTTAATTGTTCAAACTGTGCCAGATCATGAGAAAGAACTTGGTAGGTGGTTCAATGATTGCAACCACCAACACTCCAATTCTGGAAAAAAATCAACTGCAGGCAAGAAGACTGGAACAGCTGTATATATTTTTTTCACTGAGGCTATGACACTTTTCATTCTGTAAGTCAAGCATACAGGAAAAAAAAAAAAATGCTATGAAGTACTACTTGCAAGAGCCACATGTTTGCAATTGTGTAAGTGGAGGCTAAAAGCCAGATTATAGAAGTGAAGATTCATTTGCCAACTCAAAATGTATCTGTATTCTCAATCACTAAAGTAATTTAAGATACTGCAGAAAACCCACATATTACTAAACCACCCCAAATTTGATCCATTCATGTTTATCAGTGAATAGGAAGGGAAGCCTTTTTCCGTAAATAGACTGATCTTCATGTACACACATATCCAAAGACAACCAGCAAAATATGAACCTGAATAGATAATCTTCCAATATCAGGACGAAAACAAAGAGCTTTCATCCAAGATACATAAACACATATATTCAATCAAGATACGCCATCCTCTACTTCTTTTTTTTTTTTTTTCCCCTGTGAACCTTCCAGTTAGAGTAAAAATATCTAAATGCCCGTTCCATTTTAACATATTCAAGCAAAGCTCCTGGGAAGGTTTCCAGAGAGTTAGATTGCTTTAAAATTGGCCATGCATTAAATAAAGCTTTGTGTAACAAAAGTGAAAGAGTAACTGATACAGCCTCTGTACATTCACTCCACACAAGGTTCCTGTAGCTCAAAAGCATTCTCAAAGACAAACAACAAATCAGTTTGTAGCTCTGGAGAATCATACTCTGCCTCTTCCAGCAACCCCGCCAGCTCACAACAGTATGAAGAATACCACCTGCTTCCTGAGGAATGTGTAATCTACCTGCTCGGTTAGCTCCCCAAAGGTTCTCCTACTTTACACACCTGGCCCCCCGTCATTCATTCCACTGCATTCACCTTTCATCTCTGAGAGATTCATTAATGATAACTGTGCAAAGGTTCCCTTTAACAGCACAACCCCAAAGAAAAGGCTTCAACCTTACATTTAACAGCGAAACAAAAACTCAAATTCTGGGAGTACTGAAGTAGCACTAAAAGCCACTGCAGCAAAGGATTCATTTCTGGGTACCTGGCTTCTTTTCCCATTACCTGCTTCGGTGTACTTCAATCCCACTTTTTCTTCTGTGTCTTTTGTCTTTGGGGGTGGCCAGACAGCTTGGAGTCTGCCAGGAGTCCTATCGTCTTGCTCAGTGGGGCTGTGGTCAGGCTGTGGAAAAGTGGGGAAAGAAAAAGTTAAATGAAATGTGGCCAATGCCAATTAATCCCTGAAAACATGCTAACTCTAACCCTAAAATCACTTTTAATGGCCTGTTGCACATTGCACTCATTCACTGTAATTGAAACTTCTCACTCCAGAATGACCCTTTTCCAGAAAGGTAAAGTGATCAGTTGAGGGGCTGTGGGGGGGTGGGAGGAAAACACCCACACGCACACACACACTCAAGACCATGTGTGATACAACAAATAATAGATGATGTCTATCATACAACTATTTAAAAAGAAATCACAAACTTTGAACTGAAGACATAGATATAAATGTACTATAATCAGGTACATTTATAGGAATGTTAATAGATAAATCCCCAACAACTCAGCTGTAGGTCAAGATACACCTCTCTAAGCACGACACATTGCTGATTTCAATTTGTTTTCCTTTCCTTTTCTTTCAATAAATGAGATGGTCTTCATACTCAAGCCATTTTTATAGGGGTTGAGTTTTACAACTAGGAGAATGCTATATCGCATTTAGTTCTTAACTACAGCCTAAGAATGTTTCCAAAGATTTTAAAAATTTTAACATCTTTACTGATCAAGTATATAAGAGGGAATGCTAACTGTATGCTGAGTTGACACTAAAATTCTACTCACGGTTCTCGTGAACCTTTAGGATCTGTTAGACAGGTGTGTGCTAGTCTTCATGAATTACCTGAATTAATTTTCTTAATAGTAGCAGCCTTCACTAATTAGGTGCTTACCGGGTACTAACTTGACTTAATCTTCACAACTGCCCTGTAAGGTGAAGGCTATTCCGTTCGTTACGCGGATGAGGGGATGGAGGTTCAGAGGGGACCAAGGTCACCCGGCCAAGAAATGGCAGAGTTAGAATTAAAACCGGGTCTCAATCTAAACCTAGTGATCAGGGTGCCTTGTAACCAACACGGGGACATTTTAATCCTAACACAAACACCTATGTCGCCAAATGGCAGACTTTCAAAGTTAAAATATAGTTTTTGCAGAGGTATAATTAGGTAGTGAGGAAATCCGGGCTGTTTCTACCTCCTGCATCGCAGCCTCGTGCTGCCTAGTTTTTATAAGAACATCTATCAATGCTTAAGCTCAGAGTGACAGTTTCCCTTTCCTACCCACACATCTTTATGTATAGCCCTTTTATGACACTCCAGAAAAATGTAAGGAAGACAGAAAATTCCAGTTTCACTCCTTACCCCTTACAAGGATGATTTGATCTTAATCCTCTTCACCCAGAGGAGACTAACAATAGGTAGTTGGGACTCGCTTTTGACAGGAAACCTGAAAACTACAGGTTTCACTGCATCTTAGGACAAAACGCAAAACCCAATTCTACATACGCTTTTGGAATCAGAGGGGCCATCCCCTGGCCTTGACCTGGATCGCTCAAACACAGCTCTCAGGGACTCCTTCTCATGCTTCATCTTGCGCTTGAGAGCTTCCAACTCCGAGGTGTCAGCTGTGGTCCCCTTTTTGGGGGGACGAACGAATATGGCTTTAAAGGCCTCGAGGGCGGTCTCTGGAGGCTTTGGCTTGACCTCTCCACCCTGAGTTTGGGCTCCGCTGGGGCCGCTCTGGCTCTCCTGGGCAGCACCGCAGCCCATCTCTTCCTTTCTGGGCTGTTCAGGGTCTCCTGCCCTCACTTCTGCTTTGGGCATGTCAAGGATGAACAGCTGAGAGAGCTGCTCCAGGAGAGTGGGAGTGGCCTTCGGGTCAGCTGTCTTCTCCCCAGTCTTCACCGTCTGCGGCCCTGCCTGCGCTAAGGACTTCTGAACAGGTTGTGTCAATTTGAGCAAGGCCAGGTCTCCATCCTTTGGTTTAATTTCCGTGATGGTCTTCCCTCCCTCACCAGTAGCCCCTTTCTTCAACACACGAAGTCCACTAAAAAAGGCTGGAAGCTGGAATGCCTTCTCCCCAGGGACTTCTTTTTTTGACGCGGCATTCTCGGTAACACCAACAATCAAGGTCTGGTCTGTTACTGCGGGTGGATCTTGGGAACTTTCTTCTCCAGCTTGCCCTTGGACGGGGCTGTGCTCTGTCTGAAGACCACCATCACCAGGTTCGGGTTTGCTACTTATCTCAGATGGAGTCCTCTGAGGACCTTCCGCACAGCACTCTGCATCATCCCTTTCCCCAGTGATACTATTTTCCCCACAATCACGTGGCTTTTCTTTGGGCTCCTGAGATGGCTCAGCTACAACACTGGGAGACTGTGGGCGACTGGTGTTGCTTCCCTCTTCTGGCTGCTGGCCACCATCATCAGAGTCAGAATCACTGGTGGTGTTCACAAGAGTCCCACGAACCAAAATGACATCGTCTCTGTTCACGCTCACAGTACTGAGCGGAAGAGGCTCTTGACCCAGGAGAGAAATCCCTGCGTCTGCTATGATGCTCTGATTTCCCTCGGACTCCGTCTCCGCCCCTGCAGTCTTGCCATCATTTCCCAGGTCAGGTAGAACCTGGGCCGCTGCCTCCTGTGGATGGGAGCCATGGCTGGGATCGGCCAGCTGAGGCACTGGATCCAGGACCAAACTGTGGAACGCCTTCAGGACTGCGTCTTCCTCTTCAGGCTTCGCAGATTCGAGCTTACTTGTAAACCCAAACAGAGTCTTCATGGAGAACTTGCTCAGGATCGACTGAGCCACTTCAAGTCTGGCTTCAGGTTTTTCTGGCTCTGAGACCTCATCACTGCCATTCAGAGAGTCTCCGACGCCCTCCATGTCTCTGCAATGCCCCCGGTGCAAGTTCTGGCTCTTTGTCACTTTCCCTACTGTCTCAGTTTATCCACACCATGGGCTCTGAACTTCCAGGACAGAGAGAGCAACAGGACCCGGCAGCCTGACTCCGCCCCAGAGCAAGCACACTTGGTCTCTTTCAGGTCACTGGCTGTGTCCTCCTTCCGGTGTGAGCCAGGATAGTGCGCCCAGGGCCAGCTGTAAGAAGTCCGAGGAGCTTAATGCCCAGACGCAGCCTCGGCTGCGCACCTTACTATACACGGACCGGGGAGGCTGCTCCGCTGGGACTTCCGTATTTATTCCCGTGGACAAAAGGGGTTTTGTCGTAGGGAAAGTCAGTCTGCCCCCGGTCATCCCGGCCCAGGACTTCACTGCGAGCTCCGCCCCAGTGCCTGCCTGCAGTTCTCCCGATAGCTTTCAACTTCCTCATTGGTGAGCAAGGGAGGCTCCCGAATGTGCTGAGCTGGCCAGCAGATCCTGACAGCCCTCAACCCCCCCCCCCGCCCCCACCCCCCCCATCAGCCCAAGAAATTCAAAAGTGAATCAGCAGAAAAATGATGAAACGTTTCCTTTTTGCCCTTTAAATTTTGGTCAGAAGCCCGTGCACCATCCAGGCCAAAAAACCTAGCAGCACACACAGATCAACAGCCACTTACAAAGCCCAGAGCAAAGAAATAAAAGTAGGGAAACAGATGATCTCAAAATGCCAAGAACTCTCTCAAAAGCAGTTGATTTACAGCTCTCAAAGCTGTCTTTTTTTTTTTTTTTTAAATGCTTTCTTCCGCTTCCCTGCAGGTTTCATCTGGAATGCAGATTTTAGCTGGTGGGGTCGGGGGGTGGGGAACCAACACAACTAGTTTCAGATTACTGCTGTTTTAGCTCTGCCCCGGTGTCTCACTGTTCTACAAACAGGTACTTAGGCAAGCACGCCCACCACGCCCAGTGGCCACCAGCCTTAGGCGGGCAGAGTAAACAGCCCCAGCCCCAGCAGGAATGATTACCCTCCACACGCTCTGTGCCAACCCCAGGCTTCTGCTCAGCAGCTCTGACTTCCTGGTTTCCTTAGGAATCCTGATGGCCGAAGGGCACCCCGCTCTGCTTCAGTGATCCAACCAACTAAGTGAAACCTGGCATGATACAAGGTAACACACAACCTGCCTTGTTAGGCAAAGCGATTTATCAAAGGTCCCCAAGGAACCACATTCCCCCAAAGGGCAAAACATCTGAAAGGTCTCTGTCAGTCAGGTTTCTATCACAGACCCAATTTGCCTAAAACAAGAAGGGCAGACAAAATCACCACCAACCATCAGAGCAAGGTAGTTTCCAACACTCTGATCATATGCTGGGAACTTGGCAACGAAGGACGTGGAAAAATTGCCGCTCTGTTTCCTAGCTGCATGGCTGCCTCTTGGGACAGCTTCCTGTCATACCTGAAGGTCTCAGTGTTTTTCAAATCTGGTCCAGTCAGCAGGCATTTACTAAGCACCTGGGATGGACAAGTTACTGTACTGGATCATGGCAGTCAAACTGGCTTAGGAGTAATCACCGGCCCTCTGAGCAAAGCTGCAAGAAGATTGAGCCCAAGTGTTACACAAACAGCAATTTATTCTGCAAAATAGAAGCTGGAGCCACAAGCTTCTTGTGCAAAACGGCAGTCTTGCTTGATGTGCACCAGGGAGCAGCCGTGAATGTCACTCTGATGACCTGAATCATGTTCCCCAATAAGTATGAACACTGAGAAATTTTGACTGCAATACATTTCTAGCAGTGTGTTCAAAAGGAACCCTCACACAAAAAGGGTACATAATATCCCACCAATCCCTATGGAAAAGTTAAGACAGCACTTCCTGGCCCCTGGTTTGACCTGGTGTCTAAATGGAGACTTTCCCACTCACTCCTGATGCTAGTATGTTTGGAATTATTAACCAGGGCAGACTTCATCAAAAGGCCGCCATAACACACAGAAAGCTTCATGGGCACCATTCAAGTCTTAGAACAGTTTCCTGTCCAGAAGAAATGCCCTTTGATAAAAATCAGACTTCTGCTTCTGCAAGAATGAGGAGAAAAGGAATCACCACATCAAATCATAAAATCAGTCTTATGTTCTTAACAACATATAGACCGTCCAACACTGATGTGTGGGGAAGAGACGTGACACCTATTTGGTGTCGACCTTTTTTTTTTAAATTTTTTTTTAAACGTTTTATTTATTTTTGAGACGGAGAGACAGAGCATGAACAGGGGAGGGTCAGAGAGAGGGAGACACAGAATCTGAAACAGTCTTCAGGCTCTGAGCTGTCAGCACAGAGCCCGACACAGGGCTCGAACTCACGGACTGCGAGATCATGACCTGAGCCGAAGTCAGCTGTTTAACCGACTGAGCCACCAGGCGCCCTGGTGTCGACCTTGTTAACTGGAGGCTCTATTTTTCTCAGACCTAACTATCAGTTTCGAGAATAAGTTTCTGAGCACCCCCAGCACATCTGGGCGAAATGGGACATAAAGTGTCCCCCAAAGGTTGTTGGCCTTTTTATACAACAGTATGGAGCAGAATTAAGATTTTCAGCATTCTGTCAATACCCACGGATGCCAATACAATTTCATGGAACTTGTGCCAAGTCTTGAGTCCTAGGAAATGATTTGATCCCAGTCCCTGGGTTAGAGGTAAGTAAGGTATTAGGTTTATTTTAAAAGTTAAGTAACCATGGGGACGCCTGGCTGGCTCAGTCGGAAAAGTGTGCAATTCGATCTTGGGGTCATGAGTTTGAGCCCCATGTTGGGTGTAGGGATTACTTAAATAAATAAAACGTTAAGCAACCATGGCCAAGAGAACAATCCAGAAATTGCACTACTAGTCTCTCACTAGGACACAAAGTGTATTTTATCCTCTGAGATGACACAGAAGATGAACTTCACAAAACAATATGAGAATGATCATTCTTTCCCCTTGTAACTTAGGGGAAAATCTAGAGTGGCTGATTAGAAAAAATAAAAATAAATCAAGCAAAAATGCCTAGCTGGCTTGTGTACTAGTCACAGACAAAACACAGAATCCCCTGGAGTCAAACACATTAAAAAGCTTTCCCCATACAACCCTCCTTCATTTATGAAGCATAACTCTGTTACAAAGATGTATTTATCCAACAATTATTAAGCACCAACTACATACCAGGCTCCAGGGATATAAGGATGAAGAAAACCCCAGCCCTCCACTTTCATGACACATGAAGGTAAATAGGGGAGATCAGCCAAGAAAGAGGTGACACTTTGTTCATAAATTGTAACTAAGTACTTTATACCCCAGACTCAGTTTGAATAGCAACCAGTGGACCTAAGAATTCTTTTTTTATGTTGATCTATGTTTGAGAGAAAGAGAGCACAAGCAGGGAAGGGGCAGAGAAGGAGACACAGAATCTGAAGCAGGCTCCAGGCTCTGAGCTGTCAGCACAGAGCCCAACACGGGGCTCAAACTCACGGACTGTGAGATCATGACCTGAGCCGAAGTTGGATGCTTAACCGACTGAGCCACCCAGGTGCCCCGGACCTAAAACAATTCTAAGTGAAAGCAAGCAGTTACCATCTAAATAATAAAGAGAAGTAAGAGAGCAGCATGGTATTTCAAATAGATGTTTGAATATTGACTCTCAGACCATTAGAAATGTGACTATTGCTGGTGATTTAAGAAATCAAAAAAATTTTTGACCATAATGTTCAAATAAGAAGCCTGCAAAATTTTTAAATCGTTTTATTTTCATCATGATAAATACATTCTTTAATCTTCACACCCAACTTCCCTCTGGTAACCATCAGTTTGTTCTCTATAGTTAAGAGCCTATTTCTTGCCTTGTCTCTCTCTGTTTCCTTTACTCATTTGTTTTGTTTCTTAAATTCCACAAGGTGAAACTATATGGTATTTGTCTTTCTCTGACTGAATTATTTCACTTAGCATAATACACTCTAGCTCTTTATCCATTCATCTACTGATGGACCCTTGGGCTGCTTCCATATCTTGGCTATTGTAAATAATGCTGCAATAAACACAGGGGTGCATGTATCCCTTTGAGTTCGTGTTTTTGTATTTTGGGGGAAAACACCCAGTAGAGCAGTTTCTGGGTCATAGAGTAGTTCTATTTTTAACTTTTTGAGGAACCTCCATACTATTTTCCAGAGTGGCTGCACCAGTTTGCATTCCCACCAGTAGTGCAAGAGGGCTTTTCTCCACATCATCGCTAACATTTTTTCTTGTGTTGTTGATTCTACCTATAATGAAAAAGGTGTGAGCTGTTATCTCATTGTACTTTTGATTTGCATTTCCCTGAAGATGAGTAATGTTGAGCATTTTTTCATTGTCTGTTGGTAATCTGGATGTCTTCTTTGGAGAAATGTTTGTTCAGGTCTTCTGCCCATTTTTAATTGGATTATTTGTTTTTGAGCATTGAGTTGTATCAGCTCTTTATGTATTTGGGATACCAAACCTTTATCAGATAGGTCATTTGCAAATATCTTCTCCCATTCAGTAGATTGTCTTTTAATGTTGTTGTTGTTTCCATCACTGTGCAGAAGCTTTTTATTTTGACATAGTCCCAATAGTTTATTTTTGCTTATATTTCCTTTGCCTCAGGAGACCTATCTAGAAAAATGTTGCTACGGCCAATGTCAGAGACATTACTGCCTGTACTCTGTTCTAGGATTTTTAAGAAGCCTGCAAATTGGTTGATTGGTCTTGAAAAATGAGTCTATTTAATGCTTTAACATTTTCAGGAGGAAAAATAATCACTTCTCTCCAACATCATTTATCTCAGTGTCTTATTCTGTGATGAATACTTATTGAATACCTACTACACAAAACCGGTAGAAGCCAAGACTTTCTCCTGAATCTCTTTTGTTCTGTAGGGGCCAAGGGCAGGCCACCCCAAGATGGGCCACTTTGGCATGAAGATTATTTTGTGTTGAAGGCAACTGAGATCCTGCAGGCTCAGAAAAAACTTTTTGCCCTTCCCTTCACTACATAGGAAAATCTAAATTGAGGGTTCTTCCCAGTATAATGGCTATTACCAGAGATAAATTTTATCTGAGTGACCCGTCTGTATGGCAAGATAAACATCTAGATTCCAAATATCTGCTCTTGTTGTCCTGTGAATAGCCTTCCTTCTCTTTGAAGTCCCAGACCTCCACCCAGTTTAGCATGACACACATACCTCATTTTGCCTGTCTTTGGAATTTACATGTCTGTGTGGATTCCCTGTATTTACAAAATCAAATCTGATTTTCTCCTGTTCATCTGTCTCGTGTCCATTTGATTCTTAGTCTAGCTAAAAGGGGACAGGAAACTCATGCTCCTTGACAGTTTTAACCTTAAGGCCCTTAAGCCTTCTAACAGCTATACCTGTGCAAAAGGTCAGATAAAATGATTCACCTTAGACAACCAAGTTAAAACAGGTAGCACTTGACCCATGTGATGTTCTTTGTAACTATTTGTTAAAAACAATTGGTACCCAGCTACCCATATTTGTGTGAAGAATTTACTACTAGTGAATTGTCCATGTTTCTCCCTTCTCACCATCCTCTTAGACTGAGGCTGAAGGCAACTGTACCTCAGGTAATAAGAACATCAGTCCCACAGATAACCTGGTGAGATAAGCCTAAAAGGGTGGTTGCAACAAAAAGGCACATCACCTGAGACCAGTCAATAGAACCAACCTTCTTGGCTCTCATAAGGTTAGAGGAATCAGCATTAAAAAGCATTTTTTAAGTCAATTTGCAGAAATTGGACGTTGCTTAAAAGAAAAACTTCCTAAAGTCCTCCCACCCTCTACTCTTTGGAGTCCCCCACCCAATCATTCAGTTTAGATAATTCCCTCCCACATTCTCATAAAACCCCAGAAAGGCAAGGGAAAAGTAGAGCAAATGAGGTCAGTTTCACAGCATCAGGCCACATGATTCTCCTGTTTCTCTTACCCAATTTATTACAAGTTCTGGGCCTGTTTTTAATGACTAATTGCTTCTAGCTTCTAAAGTGGTTCAACTAGGTTCATGTGACAATTGCTGGAGAAAAGTAGAAGGGAGTTAAAATTACTAAAAGTAAGGGTATAGAAACTATTTCTGTAGAAGACAAGTTTATACCAGTGGACTGGGGGAAGGAAGGAAGGAAGGAAGGAAGGAAGGAAGGAAGGAAGGAAGGAAGGAAGGAAGGAAGGAAGGAAGGAAGGAAGGAAGGAAGGAAGGAAGGAAGGAAGGAAGGAAGGAAGGAAGGAAGGAAGGAAGGAAGGAAGGAAGGAAGGAAGGAAGGAAGGAAGGAAGGAAGGAAGGAAGGAAGGAAGGAAGGAAGGAAGGAAGGAAGGAAGGAAGGAAGGAAGGAAGGAAGGAAGGAAGGAAGGAAGGAAGGAAGGAAGGAAGGAAGGAAGGAAGGAAGGAAGGAAGGAAGGAAGTGGTGGATAAAGATGTGAGTGGGGTAATGAGTAGAGATGGGTTTTTTGGTCCAGGGTAGAATCAAATTGCTGGGAAGCTGAACGGGACTTCAGAAATACTAGAAATCAACTCGTTCCACATTCTTGTGTTAAAGAAGAAGCCAATTGAAATCAAGAGAAGCTAGATAACTGGCACCAGTTCACACGGCTCACATGAGCAACAAGAGGGGAAACGAGGTGTCCTGACTCCTGTTCACCTCCGGTCTTCCTACTGCCCTGGCCCATGAGCTTACCTTCCTCCGGAACAGCATCCTCCTTATGCTCACTTTCCACATCTTGGAAATGGAGTCACGAGACCAAGCACAAGACCAAGCCAGAGACCTCTTTAGGCTTCTCTTTCTATTGCAGCTTCATAGCATCCTCCCTGACTTCATGGCGTGCCTTCCCTCTCCCCACTAACACGAAACTTATAACAGCCCCTCTAGGTCAGCCCACAAGAGGCCCGCAGCAGTTTTTACTAATTGTTGAAAAAAACAATAGGCTGCACCTGCCCTATTGTGAGGGCAGGTCTCAGTGATTAAGACCTTCTTCCACTGAGCAGTCTTAGTGTAAAATGTTTCTAAGACTGGTTCCACTGAGTAGTACCAAATCTCCAGGGGAAAATGAGTTGAACGTCAGTAACAAACTAGAAGACTCTGAAAGTCAGAAAGAGAGACTGGGGCATACTTGTCAGGATGGAAGCAAATGAGAGAGCAGTGTGGATGTGATCTTTCAATGACCAGGAACCAGGGCAGGGTGCACAGTTAAGATCCTGGCCTTGGGTCCTGGGCTTACCTCCTACTCTTCTCCTTCAAGAAGCTTGACCTTGGGCAAGCAACCTATGCCTCAGCTTCCTCACCAGCATACTGGCAATAAGAAAAGTACCTACTTCATGGGTTATTAGGAGCATTAAGTGAAGTAATAAGTTTGACACTCTCATCAATGCCTGGCACATAGTAGGTACCACATAGGTATGATATATTTTCATAGCAAAGTAACAACTGTTTTAGGGCCATCAACCTGGATCGAACAGATTTTTTTAGCCTTGTCAGTATGAAACAAGTATTTACTGATGAACTGACAGCCCACGCAGGAAGCTGACCCACCCAATTCCCTCCTAAATATGCACTTGGGCAGAGGGGCCCTTTGGTCTGAACAGGATCCTTTGTTATAGAAAGGCCTACAAAATACAACACCTACCCATGCCACATCTGTGCCAAGAGTGAATAGAGCATCAAAGAAAATTCTTTCAAGGGGTTCCTTTGAATGTTTTAGGGCCAATACGCTCTGGATTGTTTTTCCCATCTGTATTACCTGAAGAGAGTAAATTACCTTAAAATTCTCCCAGGTGGCCACTGTAGAAGGAGACAAAGTTCATCATGCTCTTTAATCCTTTTCCTGTGCTCCAAGATGATTGTTAAACCAACTCAATCATTTCAGAAAAATAAATAAATAAAACAAACAAAAACACACGAATTTGGATTTTCTCAAGAAACTCCTTTTCTCAAGAGTCTATTGATAACATGCTGCTGCTGCAACCCAAAAGTGTGATCCCTAAGCACTGTGACCTCAGCCCACTTGGGGGAAGGGCTGCTCCCAGACAGTGGCTGGCCTGGGAAAGTACCCAGGTCAACTCCAGCAGGGCACTAACCATTTTCTTCTTTTGCTTGTATGCCAAGTCATTAGACTCCAAAGGCGTTACTTCATTTAAAATTTCCTTTGTCTTACAAATACCAAATCAAGGCTGAAGTAGTTATTACATTAACTGGGTAGGGTCTTACTATCAAATATTTCTAAGACTGATTCCACCAAACAGTACTAAAGGTTCTCTGGAAATGGATTCAATGTCCATGACAAAATAAAATAATGTAAGAGGGAAAAGGAAAGGCCAAGATTTACCTGTGAAGCTGGAGGGGAGGGGAGAGAAGGAGTATTCTTTAAGGTACACAATTTCTTGGAACATGTTTGTGAAGGTTTTGAGCTTTTCCAAAATCAATAATATTTATGCTCCACATGGACAATCACTTCAGAAGGCATGAAGTCCATAAAGAAAGCATTTCATTGTGGCTAAAGTCGCTCTTGATAACACTTTTAGGTGAAGATCTGGAATCTAATAAACCAGAGGTAACCTATTCCTGCCTATACTCTCCTTCTTCCCCAATAGTAAAACTACATAGCCATTGGCTATGCCATAACTGTGTATCTTTGCCTTTTCCTTACATTTTTTTTTTAGGTAAAAGTTATCAAGTTATCTTGAGAATATTAGTTCAAACACCAAAGATCCAGGTATTATTTCTAAATAATTTTATATTTAAATGAGGCAACAGAAAAAATTAGGGCAGGTATGGATTTACCTAAAACAAAATGAAGGTGGATGAAAAGAGCATGCATGACAGAAGAAGGGGAAGAGAACAAGCATTTTTTAGGAGGTCTATGTTGTCCCGAGTGGGCACCTTTATGCAAGGTTTCTCGTGCCTTCCTTAACCCTACTATATAACTCCATGAAAACCCCATTTTATATTAACCCCATTTTATAGATTAATGCTGTCCTGTGCAAATTTCTGCAGTGATGGAAATGATCTTTATCTGTGTGTCCAAAACAGTAGATACTAGCTACAGGTAGCCTCTGAGCACTTAAAATGTGTCTAGTGTGACTGAGAAGCTAAATTTTAAATTTTATTTAACTTTAATTAATTGCCACCTCTAGCTAGTGACTGCTGTACTGGACACTGCTATAGCTGTTAATACTGAGGTTCAGAGAAATTAGGTCAATCCTAAGATTATACAACCAATGAGTGGCAAAGCCAGGATTTGAACTGGATCAATCTGATTCTTAATGTTCATTCTTTTCATTACCATAAAGCCAAACTATAGTATTTGTAATAGTTCTCCTTCAAATGGAAAAGCCAGAACGGAGGCAAAATAGATCACCTCATTACCAGAACCAACTGGCTACTGAAGCTAGAAAGAATTTGCCGAGGACAGAAGGGAAACAAAGGTTATGAGCCCTGATTTGATCAGTGAGGATTGCTTTAAGTTAATACTCATAATTTAGTCATTTTAAGAGACAAATATGGAAACAAGTGTGAATGCGTTAAAATTACAAAGGAAAAAGTAAGGTAGGCGTTGTCACAGCTACGATCCTATTTTTTCAAACACAGTTAAAGGGAGGGCAAAGAGAAGACAGGCAAGAGCTATGGCTTTGAAATGGGACCTGTTTGGGTTCAGTACGAAAATTACTTATTAATCACATACTAGCTGTGTCACTGAGGCAAGTTCCTTAACATCTCTGAACCAGTATCTACATTTATAGAATTGGAAAAATACTTAACTCATAGGACTGTACTAAGAACTGAATGTGCTAATATTCCTAACCCCGTGCTTGCTTCATCACCAAAGACATTCGATAAATAGTGGCTGTCATTGTAGAGTATGGTTAGTTGCAGGGATCAGTGGGTGAAAGAATCACATTCCCAGAGTTATGACATATACTCACTATTGCCTCCATTTTGTACATCATTTTAATTTGGCATTTAAACCAAAGTATATACAGCATGACTGTCACTTTCAATGCTTTAAAAAGTATCATGAAATATTCTGAAAGAATGTTTTAACAGCTCCCAGAATCAAGGTCTTTTACTTTCTGTAGATGGAGAGGGAAGTTTATGATACATATTATACACAGGACATTTATGGAGTAGCTGCAGTCCTTAATGCAATTTAGAAATAATGGTAATAATAAATCAAGATGGCTTAATTAAAGCCTATAAAAATCAACAGGCAAGAGAAAAACAACTAGGCCATACACACTGGAACCTCACGTTAACATAGGAGTCCCCTGAGCATTCTATAGGCAAAGGCTACTACTTCCTTTAAAACTCGAAATGGGTCATATGGGATTGTCGTTTTAACCACAAATGTCCATGTGTATCCTGGAGAGAGAAGAAAAATGCTTTTCTGAAATACACACATGGAACATAAATGATATATGTAGAATCCGGAGAGCAGGCTTTAAAGAGACCATGTGAAGCTCGCAGGACTCAGTCCAGTGAGTACGCATAGAACTGTAGTTTCAAGACAGAAAAGGGAGGCTGAAAAAGTGGAATGCATTCAAAGGAGGCAAAAAAGCAATTGCCTGAATTTTAGGGAAACCAAATAAAATACTTCCGCTGCAATGTTTCCAATTCATTTAAATACAATTCCTAGACAAATTTCTCAGTATTTTTATAAAACTCAGTTCTATTCTATGTTCTCCCAGGCTTTAAAAGTCCATACATTCTCAAGAGTCCAAATTTTATATGCACAACTATTTAGTACATGTTGGAATAGACAAAGAGGAAATAAGGACAATAAAGTAAGGATCAAGATCAAAGAGAAGTGAGTGTCACAGTTCCACTAGCCATTAAGAGTTCAATGAGTAAGCCAAGTTCTTTTAGTTTTATGAAGCAATCCAAGATGCTATGAGATTTGTCATTATGTTACAGTGGATATAGAAGACAGGTGGATGTCAGGGAAGTGTGGAAAATTGCGTAAGAACTGAACTTACGGCATAAACGGGGATTTCTATTTAAATATGATAATTGATTCATGAATTTGCCATGCAAACAATTCTGGTTTGATGCTTCTCAATTGGTTACTAAGTTTTCACTAGGGACTAATGTCTCTAAGAGTTAAAATTCTGCTAAATATAATTAAGACTGATGGAAATAAAAGCAACTCTATGTAAAAAAGTAGAAAATGTGTAAGAAAGATATAAGGAATGGAAATACATTTTTTGTTGAAGGTAAAAGAAAGTAATTTTGTCCTAAATGAGACTGGTTGTTTGGAGAGAAATGGCTTGGGACAAAATCTGAAGGCCAAGGAAAGTTGTAGAAGGTTCCTGAAGGGAACTCTTTGGAAATGAATTTCATGTGTGGTCAGGACGGACTAAGTTGAAATGGATTCTATTTTTCTCTGTTCAAAAGACAAAGTTTTCTTGGACCATTGATCTGTTCTTGATAAGAAAACGTAAACAAAGTATTGTTTGTTTGTTTGTTTTTCTCTTTTTGTCTGCTGAGAAAACCAAAGCTTCTGTTTTGTCTTTATCAAGCCTTTGATTACTTAGTTAAAACTTCTCAATGTTAAAGGAGCTAAGTTTTGCTAACAACTATATAACCCTACATATTTGCCTTTAGGATCTCTCATTGCCACGCTGGGTAAACAAATGATTTAAAGTTTTAAGATTAGTAATGATCTGTAATCTATTTAGGATGTGCCTTATAACTTTCTAAGGTTTTAACAAATTTCCCAGGATTTAAATTGTAAATGAATTTTTGACCAATTAGGCCTTCTTTGGTATGTGAAGTTACTCTGGAAACACTGTCAAACAAATAATGGTAAACCTTAGTATATTGTTTGGGTAAATGCTATAACTACTCAAATATAAATGCAATTCCTGAAGTTTTAATGTTTTGGTAATAAGGTCATCACTTGATACTCTGATTATCAAGGTGTTAGGTGTCACAGAGATGATGAAATTTCCTGTATCAATTGCATCAGAATGAACTCTCATCAGATTGTTAACCATGTCCATTTCTGAGATTTCTGTCATTTATAATTATTCGGATGCTCATACTAAATGTGTTTCATCTTCAAGATTTGTAAAAAGGACTTTCATGACAGATACAGGTATTCAATACCTTTAAGATTAATACTAAGATGGGTAAGAATTGTCAGAACTAAAAAGCTGCTTTCAAACTGAACAAGAATTAGGAACATGGGACTAAATGAACTGAAGGACACGGGCCACTTTTGTTTTAAAGTGTTGCTGGTTCTCTAAACGTTTGCTCATCTATGACATACAGGAATGTGACAAAGTATTCATTTGTGAACAAACTGGAGTATTTAACATTTCTCTCTACCTGAACCCTCTAAAATTCAAAAACTCTTGTGAGTGTTCTTTCTTTTAAGGCAATTATAATCACTTACGTGAGTTCAATAAGAATCTTCTTCTTGTAACAGGATACCATTGGAAATACTGGTTATTTTACCAAGGCTTTGACTGGAATGTCATATTTGAGAGTCGTGTATAGACTCAGATCTGACCATATAGCTCTAAGGAACTAAGGCTGACTTTATGAAACATGGAGCCATAAAGCCCCTTGGAAATGTTGGCCTGATACGTTGCTTACAGAGGTCCCAGCAGCCTTACCAGATGAGTAAAGAGTATCACTTCCTGGCAGGTGCAGGAACCTCAGGATATGTTGGGGACCTCATGGAAAGGAATTTGCCCAAATCTTCATGTATTGCAGTCACGACTGATGGCAAGTACTTGGCATGGCTTCTGGCCTGGAGAGGCTACTAAAAGCCTGAATCTAGATTCCTTATAAAGGGTTCCAGCAAAGCAAATTGTAAAAGATCTATATGATCAGTCACTATTCTTGCTGACCTTATGTAAATAATTAGGCCAAGTTTATTAAAACTGGACTTGTTTTACAAACAAATTAGTCTTGATTTGGCTATCTCTGGAAATGAGGGTTTTAAGAGAAAAAAACGATGTCTCAATAACGTACCTTTATAGATGTTAAATTCTAGCTCTGATTGTCTTTAAACGTTTGCCTAAACTAGACAACGTGAGGTAAACTTTGGAAAATGTGTCACAATATTTCATGTATAGACAAACTTCTGTGCTTGTTTTTCTGTGGGGATAATAAGAAAACTTCATGGGCATATAATTAAACAACTAAAAAATGGGATGGATTCACCCCAACAATTGTCTATGAAAATTCTTTTCTCACTGCAGACCTATCAATAGATAAAGACTATAGTGCTTTATTAAATTATTCACTTAAGACCGGGTTAATTCATAAATCTCTATGCAAACCATATCCTCCCTAAACCTGATAGGACAGTTCCTAGAAATCCACCCCATATAAACCCAAAAGACCTGGTTTATTTAAAGGATTGAAAGTCTAACACAGCAGGGGATTTAACTCCAAAATGGAAGGGCCCCTACTGGGTCACATTAAGTACTCCCCCCACCCCGGCAATAAAGTTAGGGAGCACACTTCATGGGCTCCGGTTCTAAAATAAAACCTGTGCCTCCTTCACAGAAAACCAATGGGCAAACTAATCTTCCTTCTTATTCCTGTAAACGTGTGGAAGACCTCAAACTTCTCTTATGATGGTTGTACCTTTCTTTTTCATTCTCCTTTCCCCAATTTCTACTGTTCCTTCTTACAAAGGGCCATTCAAAAGGATCACCACAGACATTTGAATTACAAACCAAAAAAAAAAAAAAAAAAAAAGAACAAACACTCAAACCCAAAAACATCTGATTCCTGCTGCCTGTTTCCACTCCATCTGAAGAGGCTTTAAGCCAGACATCTAAAAATCTTATCACGGGCAGACACTGGGTTTGTAATTTGCTCAGACTATTAACCTATATTTTTCTTGTTTCTATAAAAGAAATGCCTTATTAACTACCTGATTGTTTACTAAACAAAACAGTCTATATAATGGTCAAACACCACATGTTATACAGTTAAGGCCTTAAATGACTCTCAAAATAACGTCATATTCTATTATTAAATACTGAATAACTCAAATGCATACAAAATAGGATGGCATTAGATGTTTTAACTGCTGCACAAGGTGGAAACTTATACTCTCATAAAAACAAAATGCTATGTATACATTCCAGATGACCACGCAAACATTTCTGGATTTCTAACTGACATGAATACTCCAATTGGTGCTTCAAACAGTCTCTCTCTCTTTCCTTTAATGATTGGTTAAACTCTTGGACTGGAGCATTTCTGTCAACTACCAAAGTACTTTTATTGCGGTTTCTTTCTTGTCATTCCAATTACATTTTGCTGTTTTCTCCCATGTGTCTCTGCCTAGGGCCAAGACTCCATCACTACAATAACTTGAAGCCAACAGATAATCCTTGCTACTCAAGATGGTTCATACACGTCCACCTTGGATTCAGCTGCCTCTGCCTTTTGTAACTTCTCTATATGCTCCCCAAATGATCAATATTGACCATAGATAGGGACATCCCTGTGCCCCTACTCAGCCCGAAGAAGCTACAGAAGATGAGACCTTCCACCTTCAGCAACCTTAAAGATTTAGTGGTCAAAATTACTCAGGGGGGATATGATGTGGGAACCCATAAGGCAAGCTGAGGGTCAAGTACAAGCTAGCACAGCACCCCCACCACACACACAAGGTGGGATGCCTGTGATATTCCTCAGGTACTCCTGGCTGCCCAAGAACAAAGGAAAGGGGAAAACAAAGAGTTAATTGATAGAGATCACAGTGAGTCTCCATCAGTTTACAAATATCTTAGTAAATTACAAGAAAAAGGCAATCTTATCAAGAGCCTAATCTCCAGAAACCTATACACTCCGTTTCCTAGAGCCCTTAGTGTCACCCTCCCCTCAATAGTGACGTGGGGAACAAAGGCAAGAAAGAAATGGTAGGTAAAATTAAATTTCCTTGTAAACTATAGCCCATTGACAAATACTTGAGTAGAACATTTCTCCAGGAACCCCCTACCATCCTAAAGTGAATGCCTTACTAGAGGAAAACCACCTTAGCTTGACAATAGCAAGGCCTCAGGTATTTTAGGAGTCCTCTTTAGCATATCAAAGTCCCTCTTGAGGCCTCCCTTTTGTCTTTACCTCCCCCAATTCCTTAGTATATAACTGGTCACTCTTTACAACCCCAGGGCAGCTCTTCCTGCCTGTGGGTCCTGTCCCCATGCTTTAATAAAATCACCTTTTTGCACCAAAGATGTGTTTAAGAATTATTTCTTGGCTCTCATCAGCTCTCAACCCCGCCATCACCCCAAAACTTCATCAGTGAACATTCCTCTCAAATGGAATCTTTGAGAAACTTCACTCACTGTAAGAAGTTAGACCCCATTTACTCTCTAGTCTGTCCATAATCAGTTGCCTTTGACACATCTGGTTCAAGGTATACCAAAAACTGAGGAACATGGCTGATGATAGCTCCTAGTTTGGTGGTATATAAGATACTGCCCTTTAAGGCTAACTTTGTAATGTTCATACTCTAAATGGGCACTCTGGGATGACCAAAGGTTTATCATATACAGATGCAATTCACCAGAGCAATTCACACATTTGGTGCATTTGGATGCTGCCCCCAAATTGATACCTAGGGTTGCTTGATCCAGTAAACAAAACATAGGACAACCAGCTAAATTTGATTTTCAGACAAAAAAACAAACATTTTTTCACTATATGTATGTCCTATACAATATTAAGCTACCTCATGACCCAAAAGTAGAGCTGACTGCGTGTTGACTTTAGTCTTTCAGGAGTTTCGCAGACCAACCAGAATGGCCCACAGAATTTGTATAAGCAGGACTAGAAGATAATCACCCAACAGAACCTCTCTGCACAGCAGTCTGGTTGACATTCAGCCAAGTGACACTAAGACAGCAGCACTGGATGTTTAAACATTGAAATACATACTGGTTGGTAAATAGATGGTACCCTGAGCTTGCCTAGTATCTACTCTACGCCAGCCTCGCTCACCTCCTGCCATTCCCCAAAGGAACCTCTGTATTTTCCCACAGTTCAGTAACTAAAAGATGAACATGGCATGGGACAATAAGGATGGGCCTGGAGGGCATTATGCTAAATGAGATAAGACCAGAAAGACAAATACCTTATGTTCTTACTTATATGCAGAACAAAACCAAAACAAAAAACAAAAAAACAAAAAACCAAACTCACAGAAACAGAGAACAGATTGCCAGAGGCAGGGAATGGATAAAGGTGGTCACAACGTACAGACTTCCAGTTAAAAGATTAATCAATTCTGAGTATGTAATGTACAGCATCGTGACTAAACAATACTGTATTGCATATTTGAAAGCTGCAAAAAGAATAGATCTTAAAGTTTTCATCACAAGAAAAAAAAATGTGTTGGGGCACCTGGGTGGCTCAGTCAGTTAAGCGTCGTAGTTTGGCTCAAGTCATGATCTCACGGTTGGTGAGTTTGAGCCCCGCATCGGGTTCTGTGCTGACAGCTCAGAGCCTGGAGCCTGCTTCTGATTCTCTGTCTCCCTCTCTCTCTGCCCCTCTCCCGCTCACACTCTGTCTCTCTCTGTCTCTCAGAAGTGAATAAATGTTAAAAAATTTTTTTAATTTATTTAAAAAAATTTTTTTTTTCAACGTTTTTTATTTATTTTTGGGACAGAGAGAGACAGAGCATGAACAGGGGAGGGGCAGAGAGAGAGAGGGAGACACAGAATTGGAAACAGGCTCCAGGCTCCGAGCCATCAGCCCAGAGCCCGAGGCGGGGCTCGAACTCAGGGACCACGAGATCGTGACCTGGCTGAAGTCGGACGCTTAACCGACTGCACCACCCAGGCGCCCCTAAAAAAAAAAATTTTTAATTTAAAAAAATGTGCAACTGTGTGAGGTGATATTAACGAAACTTGTTACAGTAATAATTTCATAATATATACTTCTTTTTTTTAAATTTTTTTTAACGTTTATTTATTTTTGAGACAGACAGAGACAGAGCATGAACAGGGGAGGGTCAGAGAGAGGGAGACACAGAATCTGAAACAGGCTCCAGGCTCTGAGCTGTCAGCACAGAGCCCGACGCGGGGCTCGAACTCACGGACCATGAAATCATGACCTGAGCCAAAGTCGGCCGCTTAACGACTGAGCCACCCAGGCGCCCCTATACTTCTATCAAATCATTATGTTTTGCACCTGAAACTTATACAATATTATATGTCAAGATACATCGATAAAACTCGGGGAGAAGGGAAGGATAGTACTGGAGACACAGAATGTCCTATGAGCCTTCAAATAGAGTTAGGAGACTACAAATTTTGGTCTTGCAACGTGAGTTGTGACATGGTTCCACCTATTAGGACAAAGATTTCGCATTGAGCATATTAAGATCTATTTGTTTTCTTTAAATAATTCCCGTTTGGGGTGTCCGGGTGGCTCAGTTGGTTGAGCATCTGACTCCGGCTCAGGTCATGATAATGCGGTCTGTGAGTTCGAGCTCCGCGTCGGGCTCTGTGCTGACAACTTAGAACCTGGAGCCTGCTTCTGATTCTGTGTCTCCCTCTCTCTCTGCTCCTCCCTCGCTCATTCTCTGTCTCTCTCTCTCTCTGTCACAAAAATAAATAAACATATGAATGAATGAATGAATGAATGAATGAATAAATAAATAAATAAATAAATAAATAAATAAATACATAAATCCCGTTTACCACATATTGGTATTGCTTGGGTTGACTTACGCTCCTATAACAGAATCAGGAAATTTAATATTATAGCTAAAAGACTCTTTGTTTCATCTGTTCCTACTCTTCTCCATTCTGTCAAAACACAGTTGATTAAGAAACTGAAGGTAAGCAAGTGCCCACAATCCCATAGCTGGTGAGCGGTTGAGCTGAGAGTGGAAATGAAGGAGATCTCCATCTCTTGGGCTAGAGCAGAGATTGGCAAATTGCAAATCTGACCCACTGCCTGTTTTTGAATGACTCATAAGCTAAGAGTGATCTTTTTATTTTTAAATGGTGGGGGGAAAAAAAATCAAAAGATGAAGGTTTCTTGACATGTGAACATTATCTGAATTTCAAATTTCAGCATCTATAAACATTTATTGGAGCACAAACTCACTCATTCATATTCTCTATGGCTGTTTTGTCATAAGAATTGAGTAGTTACAACAGAGACTATATGGTCCCCAAAGCCTAAAATAATATTTCCTCTCTGGCTCTACACAATAACAACAACAACAACAAAATTAATTCATGGCTACATAAGAGAACTTGAAGAATTTAATTGTAGCTCCCGCCCTAATGCCAGTGGCCATTCTGATTTCTGGGTGTCAAATTCCCACCAATTAAATGTTTTAGCTATCACCTCTGCATACTAATGAGAAGCAGCCTACCTATAGAAAAAGGCTGAGGAAAGTAACTTCCTGATGCTAATTCTGCAAATCAGTTCCAGAACTGAAAACAGAGCAGTCCTGTCTAACATTTGAAACTGATCCAAGTATCACACAGCAATACATGCCTCCCTGACCTTACTGTTGAAAGCCTCCCAGAGGAAAGACCTCCTTGCAAGCGGGTGTGGTGATCAAAACTTTTACTGAGTAGAACCCCTTCAAATGGAAATCTTACTTACAATATCAACATTAAAAAATAATAATGATAAAATAAACAAAACATAGGAGTTAAATTGTACTGTCTGAAGACGGTAGAGGGCTTGGAGGTGAGAAGCCTTAGGGCCCAAGGTGTAAAAACCACTGACGTGGAAAACGATCTAAAGAAAGCAGACCAATTTTTAAAAATTATAATTAATGGAAAACTAAGAAACAGGAATATTTATATATTTTATCATATGTTTATGTAATTATTTATATACCAATATAATTTTATATCATATATGATATATATATTTATAAATGCATAAATGCATAAATATTATAAATATGTAAATATATAAGCCATTAAAGGCTGGTTTAGGAAAAAGACCTTTTTTAGGCGGTGATATGAATCACAAGCCTAAATTTACTTGTATTTACAAATAATAATCCCAAGTTTATCTTAAAGAAATGGTCCTTAATATTGGTGGGAGGAGAAGAGGTATAGGAAAAATTATATGTTGGGTAGTGCCATCTATTTCCAAATTGTGGACTATTCTACAATTGAAAACAACATCAACATCAAATAATAGAGAAACGATTTTTAAAAAAATTTCAGATTTAGAATATATTGGTAGAATATGAGAATGTAGAACATTCATTTAAAATACATCTAGAAACGATATGTAACAATATGGATGAGCAATGTAAGAGTAATTGATAGAGAAAAAAAGGAAAGAAAAAAAGGAGGAAACAAAATCTATGCTTGTAGGTTAAAAAAATCCCTCATTTAAAAAAAGCCATATTTTTCTCTGAAAAATACAAAGAAAATTTATCAAATTTTAACAGTTGGTATCCTTGACTGCTGAAATTATGGGTTATTTCTTTTCTTTCAATTTTCGTACATAGTTCAAATTTTCTAAAAGGATTGTGTATGATTTTCATAATTGAAATAAGTAAAATTAAATAAACCAGAAATACATAGTTTAGCCAATGTGTTTAAAAAAACGGATAAACATTTTTTTAAAAACACAGATGTTTCAAAATCTATTTCAGGGGCACCTGCCTGGCTCCGTCAGAGGAGTGTGTGACTCTTGGTCTCAGGGTTGTGAGTTCAAGCCCCATGCTGGGTGTAGAGATTACTTAAATAAATAAAAACTCTGAAACACACACACACACACACACACACACACACACACACACACACACAACACAAATCCATTGCAACACCTTTAGACCCCAAGCCTCGGGTAGCAGCAAATGCAATTTAGAATGATCTGACCAATAGATGTCACTGTTACACTGCTTTCATTGACCACATCTCATGATGCACAACCTAACTTTGGAAGGTAGGGAGACAAAACCAAAAACATTACAAATTTTCATCTCATCTCACAAAAGGTTGTAGATTTTTCATCTTTCAACTTCATTCCAAACCTCCTTTTACAATAACTGGGATGTCAAATGCTTTTCTAAAGTGGCACCCAGTGACTATGCAACTATAATTATGAAAAGCACAAGGTTCACTGGGCTTTCTCTTCTGGGCCTGAACATAATGAACTGGAAGATATCAAAAGGAATCAAGGACACGAGCTTGCCAATGGGCATTAAAATTAATGGGAAAAAAGGGAAGAGGAAGAGGAAGAGGAAGAAAGGAAGAGGGAGGGGAAGAAAGGAAGAAAGGGAGAAAAAAGAAGGAAAGAAAGAAAGAAAAGCCTTTCTTGGATTCCTAATGTTCATCCCATCTCTGAAAAGAAACTGAGAGGTAGAGAAATGTGGTGACAATCATGACAGTCTGGTCACTCTATCAGGCCATCTACAACGTGGAAGGAGCTAAAACCCAGCCTACTGCTTTGTTCACCTGTTAACGGAGCACCTGGAGAGAAAGAAAGGTTTAGAATGTGTCAGGAAGACAGGCTGCTGGCATTGCTCTGGAGATTCCAGAGCCTATCAGTTGGCTACCACATGTTCTCAACTTTTTAGAAAAATGATATTAACAGGTGGCAAGCAGCAAACAGGTACTCCCACAACAAGGCAAAGCTGATATGAGGAGAGCACTCTGAAAACATTCAGGTAGACACTAAACACAGTCACTTTTTGGTGCACAAATTTCAGACACTGAGGTATATCTGTTTTCTGCCATGGGCTGATTTTTAGATAATGACCTCCCCACAAAATGCAGCTTCAGCAGTTTTACAAACACAATTGCCATTAAACACATCTCTGTTGACCGCAAAGAATCACAGCTCAAGCACAAAGATTTCTACTTACATGGAGATCCAAGTACAGTTCGCTTTTGTTTGGCTTCTCCCTTTCCTCGTGGAGCAGAAATGGACAGGCTGGTCCTGCTCTGTAGCCCAGGAACCATGCACTTCCATCCCTGTTGGGAAGGTCTCTACTTGCTGTCTGCTCATTGAAACAGTCCCGGGGGAAGCCCTCGGAGGAGATGCCTAGACAAAACCAGAGAAGACCATCAGTGACACAGTGGCAAGAAAAACACCAAGCCAGCCATATCTGGGGTCTCGTATATGGGCCATTTCATACTACCTCCTACATTCCTTTCTAGGGTGTGTTTTTAGAGTTTGCTTTCTTCCAAAAGTGCCTGTCTCGATTACTCTTTCTGGATCACCACTAACAAAGAATTTAAAACATTTGCCCTCATACCCAATTTAAAAAGAGAAGTCTATTGGCTATTCTCTATGGTCACTATCCTTGCTTACCAATCCAGGCCATATAGATCATTCTCTTTCAGAACAGAGTTGGAGGATGAGAGGGAGGGACAGAAGTCGGATGGCCTGAGCTGTTGGTTTCACTACTAAAAGGTGTTATCTGAGCCAAGTCACTAGTCACTAGTGTGGGTGTTCTTATGGAACAGGAACTGCCCCATGTTCGCCTTTATTTCTGGGGACAGAAATATCGTGTGTGATGCATATTGGCACTTGGTCACTTGTTGAATGAGTGACACTGCATGAGTGAACTATTTGGGACTCACTTTCCTCTGCTCTGGAATGAGGGTATTAAGCTTGTTTTTACTTAAACTACGTTAGGATGGTAATAGTCAAGGATGTGCCAGGTACTGTTTTCAGTTCTGTTCTTTAACTTTTAAAGTAACTCTATAGGCAGGTAGAATTTGTGCTCGCATTTTAGACAGGGAAACTGAAGCACAAAAGAGGGTAAGCAGTTTGCTCAAGATCATAAGGTCAATAAATGGTAAAGCCAGGTATTGAACCCAGGCAGTTAAACACTAGAAGTCAGGCTCTTAATAACTAGACTATATGGCTACTGCCTGGCATTCTTGAAATGGCAATACATGTTGTACAACAAAAGGACTTCAGGGTCAAATGGTGTGAGAAAAGCTGCATGCTGTATC